>NC_090437.1:815305362-815905362 GCF_031143425.1 Pleurodeles waltl | reverse complement strand
AATATTGTATTTGTCTGCCAGGTTCGCCAACCTCTGATGCACCTTGCCCAATTCTTTAGTGTTTTTTGGGCACAGATATCTCAATTCTGGTTCTGTGTATAACTCTAATCTGTTTACCCCTATTGTCCCTTCCACTAGTTCAGCAGCTTCCTCACCCAGTCTTACAAAATTTAGGTAGTCGTCTCTCTCAGATTTCTCTGTGGTCACTGCAGTAGTTTGTGAAGTATGAGTCTTTTCTAACCACTCTTTCAACTGTTGCACCATAAAACCTTGCAGTGAAATGTTCCCTGCATGCATCATTGGCGAATGTGAAGCGTTCGTACTTATGGTCTTCTGCAGAGTTAGCACACCTAGCCCTGCCTGCCTCATTGCCTCTAAAGGAGTTTCGGCCGGACTAAGGTCTAACAAGGACCTGGGTCCTTCAATTGATTGCTCTCCTGGGGCCATTAATTGGGGAGTTCCTAGGGACCCTCCTCTTATTACATCTTGGGTCATTACTCCCTGATCACACATACCAGGCTTACCTTGCGCATACAATGGCACCGGTGGACCAACAGTAATCAGTAGTGATATGGCAGCTGGTGTCTGACCAGGTCCCAAACCCCACGGAGCAGTAACTCCTAAGGCTTGACTCACTGAGGCTGGGGCAGGTATTAAAGGAGGTCCTGCTGCTGGACTATACCCCGGAATCAGCTGTTGCTGCGGCTGGGGCAGCACTTGTGGAGTTGGCTCAATCTGCACTAACCTCGATTTTGTGTATATCGGATCAGGCAGCACTATCAGATTTGTAGTAGTCTCTAGTACTGGGACGTCTGGATAGATTCTCTGTATCTGTGGTGGAGGTTGCAACTTTATCTGCATGTCTGGTGCAGTGGGTACACTGACACCATTCTGTATCAAACCCGTATCACTAGTCTGTACTGTGTCAGTAACTCCCTTCTCATGCGTCTGGTTCCCAGGACCCGCACTAGTGCTCGGAGCATTGTCGTCTACTGCATAAGGTGGCGGGCGATCATGTAACAACTGATTAAGAAACTCTTCATCATCTGAGTCATCTTCCTCTATCCAAGACCTCTTAGTCTCTTTTGGTTTACTAGAGTCTTTATCTGTCTTACAAGTGGCTTTCTTTCCCTGTGTCTTGTCTCCCTGTGTTATTGCTGGGAACAATTTAAGTCCATCAACTATCCCCTTTCTCCACATTTTGCTCTCATTGTCCCATCTAGCCTCAGCTAAGGTCTTTTTTGCCCTTCTCATTCTCCTCTCGAATTTCTGCTGTCTTTGTTTAATAGCCATTAAATCCCAGACTGCTAATGCCTCGTACTGAGCTGGCCTCGGAGGTGGCTTTTGTACACTTAACATCCACCTTAAATTCTCGAAAATTATCGTATTGAACGTTCCATGTTCTGGAAACGCCAAACATCCCTCCTTTTCTGTCAATTTGCACCATTGTTTCATCCATAGGCAAGGCGCGACACCCTTTTCCTCCATGACTAAAGAAGCTGGAGTACCCTCAGGAGGTGTAGGCTCCCTTCACTCGCCATAATGTATGCGTCTCCTTTCAGAGCACTCCTAAAAGCTTTGATAAAATTCATCTTTGCATCTTTTTTCTCGTCTGTATTTATTCAGGAAGTGACTTTAATTCACAGGACACTCTTCACCCACCTTTCTCAACCTATTGCCTCTCACGGACGGCTGCCAATCCGTGCACGACCCCTCTCGACAACTGACCTATCCCTGCGCGGCACCACTGACGTCACACTCACACACTGCAGCTGACAAAGTCTTGCAGCTTGTCTGCCCCTCACTGGATTCACAACAAACGAATGCAAAATTACTGCGAGCACCAATAACAATGACAGCAACTCAAATTTGACAGTTTACTACAAGAAGGGTACACATTCGCTTCAGAACTGTACAGAGATTTCACTTGAAGCCTCGGCCACCACTCTCTCCTTCTCAGTTCCCACACTTGCAAGCAGAATTCGACCCGCAAATCCTACTCTCGACTTGTCAATGGTTTATTCTAGTGCACTATAGAACTTGCCAATTCTCCATCGAAGGTTTCATTCACACAATTGACTCAAACTCGACTTGTCAACCATACCCGATTGACCTACTTAAACCGCACAAATTACAACATAAACCCCAGTGTCTCCTACACTTGTCAATATACTCCGGAGTCTTAGACACCGACGGGCCCGTACATTAACAACCAACCACGTGGATAATTTTTTAGCACAAAGCGCCACACTCACATGAAG
Organism: Pleurodeles waltl; assembly: GCF_031143425.1. Taxonomy (NCBI): domain Eukaryota; kingdom Metazoa; phylum Chordata; class Amphibia; order Caudata; family Salamandridae; genus Pleurodeles; species Pleurodeles waltl. Next base: position 815,903,101 of record NC_090437.1, on the reverse strand, counting down.
TACGCCGACTTCCCTACTCTCATACTGTGGAGTACGCCCACTCCTACTAAAACAACATTACCTGGCCTAAATACACACAAACTTCACAAGTCACCTGCAAAATGCATAAGCTGAGCAAGCGCAAATCCTACACCACACATGCTAAAATGCCGAGAACATTCCCAACTCACTTAGGCAAGCTCCGAGATCCCGGGAAAGTCATGGGGAATTTAGAAACACATCATATCTCAATTTGCATTATCTCAGAAAAACAATCTAAACAATAATTCTCCATCCTAGGGCCCTAAAGGGCCAAACCGTCGCTCTGCTACCAGAACTGTTAACGCGTCCCTTTATGATAATTTATTACACATTAGGACTTGTTTTAGGCCAATTCATCTTTTGACCCATTTGAAAGACACCTTAGGACGAGATAGCTAATCAATTTGTCAATCAATATGTCAATAATATCATCAATATTTATTACCACAATGCATTTCACTTTAGTCAAAGACATTAATCGATTCAAGGCACCACCATGGCTTTGCAGTCATGAATAACCACACCAGTTTAGTAGAATTTTATGAGTTTTATTCCCTATTAGTTACAATTCTAAAAGTAGATGTGTTGATCTCATAACCAAGAAACAAAACAGCATAGTCACGATATTGCAACTATGATAAGATTTCATTAAGGCAAGAATAGCAAACATCAGAACATAACACGGCGTGTACATAGATCAACTTTAGCAGAGTGTCATCAACGCGTCAGTTCAACAAAGCATAGATTCAGTCGTTTGTCGATTTGCGTCAGTTTTAGTGAACCCCTGTCCTAACCACTGATTAGCATTAGCATGTTGGGCTTCATGCAAAAAATTTAGAACACCAATTTGGAAAACATCTAGCTACGATCTCTGTCAAAAGTAAGCAGTTGGTACCTAGAAAGGAAAAGCAAACAGACAAATCACAATTGCATTGTCATAGATACCCTCCAAGGTTTAGGTCAGCACTCAGGTTCAGTCTACGTCTTCAGGGCATCAGTCGATTCGTCATCAGTTAAGACTCAGTTCTGGGGCAAAAGGGGCACTTCCCTGATAAGGAGGCAAAGTGTAAAATGGGCAAATCTAAGCAAGAGGATGGTTCTAAGAAAATCAGCAAAGTCACCAAACAGAGTGACAAAGTTTCTGGATAAAATCAATAGCATTCCCTAACCCACCTAAATGGCTCCCTGTGTCATGGGTTTTTATCCCTTTTTCGTAGTACATTCCCCTAAAATTTCATTGGTTTACGGTTATACCCCACTATCTTTACCCTATTAGAAAACAGATTATGTCATTCATCTTTTACCCCATATTATTTTACAGACATTTTATTGGTCCATGTAATTGACATCTTCTGTATGATTGCCTCCTTCTGTAATTCTTTGCACATCTTTTGGTCAGTAGCTCCATTGTCTTCACTGGTTTAAACAACCTTGTACATTACACTAATCTACGCTGTTGCATTTCAGCTAGCACTCTCCTACAAGCAATATGAATTTCATGAGAACAGATCCACTATGGCTACATTCAGCTTCTAGTTTGAAGAAAACAAGAGGTCATGTCCTTTTGCGAGTCAGCACACTGCACGTTAGAAAAACACATTTAATATGAGAACTTCGACTCTTGCTAACTTAAGGCCTACAGGATTCATTTAGCATTATTGTAATAACATAATAATTAGTAATTAGTACAAAACCACACTTTAATATCATTTTTATCAACATTAGTCATTTCTATTAGTTCGCGTATACATTGCCGGCCACTCCCGGTGGTCACATTTCAAGTGCACGTTTAAGCAAAATACATTAATACAATTTCTAAGCGGCATTATCACACAATAGTTCATAAACATTTCATGTTAATAATGTATAGATTATATAAACTACTCTCTCTCAATGGTTTTTGGAACTTGCTGTGATAGCTCAACCAAACAATTTGACAGAAAAACGGGATAAAAAAACTCCTTAATTAAGATACCCCACTGAACCTCACATTCAACAAGTGTAGACGTCAGAATGTGTATAAAAGCAGTAATGACTGAAATAGTGGAAGAATCCCTTCCCTTCCCTACCTACTGAGAGAGAAAAATAGAAAAACATTTGAACATGAGAACTTCTGCGTGTTCCCTCTGAATTTTCACAGGAGCCGTTAAAAATAGCAGACTGAAGCTTGAAGATGCTAAAAACCTGAAAAACAATATAGGAAGTTTGGAATTTTAGCAGATGGCAAAAATAACTATTTCTGAAATACCCAATCTTTCAAACCATGGCGTATGGAAAGCAGGAATACATACCAAGTAATCTGAAAGTAAACTCTTCAAAATGTCTGTTTCAGGCAGGGACTGAAACGAAATATGTGAAGGTTCCTGTGAAACCATGTAACCAGGTAACCTAAATTGCTCCAGTGAAGCCGCTCAAAAAGTTGTAAAACCAGAGACTCCTTTTGTAGGCCTAAATAGTATCCATTTTACACAAATGGCTGTAATATCAGTAACACAACTAGAACTAGCCCAGGAAATGCTGGTGGTTGAAATAAATGGTACATTAAGCTTTTAGACCTAAATTACCGGGGTAAATCGAAATAGAGCTGGAAACAGACCAAACCCAGATGCATGTTTTTGCAAAGGTGACATTACTCCTATTCCTGGATCTCTTGTGTTTAAAATGTTGAAATCTTGATCACATGTTCCTTACCAAACATGACCAACACCCAAGCATCTGGCATAAGATGCAGGATATGCCCATATCCTTTCTGCTTTTTAAAAGGTATGAAGTACCAGAGATAAAGCATTAATCACCTTATTAGATGAAATAGGCTCAAAGGCAATTTAAGGTAAAACCTAGTTTAGTCCAGCTTTCAGCCCTCATAATTAGTTTGCCATTTCGTTCAGACGGACGGTGATAGAAATGGTTCGTGAGATACTCCTTTGAATGGGAGGTTGTTTGTGAAGTCTAATTATTAGTTTGAAAGCCTGTATGTATCTCATCTGAAAAGTGAGTAGAAGAAGTCTCAATATCGTGACAATATGCTCCGAAGAACAACTTAAGACAGATTTGGTTTTCTGTGACCCAATACATCTTGACAATTATGAATTTCGTAATAATGAAAGATAAGATGTTCAATATTTTATTAAATGGTCAGACGTATCTCTTGATGTTGCATCACTGTATCACTGTATTTTTATGGCTTGAAATACATTATTTTAAAAGGTACTTCAATTAATGTTTGGAGTGACACAGCACAGGGTAACTCTGAGCAGCTCTCTACTATTCATGACCACATCTACCACCCGCAAAATGTGCAAAGGGCAAGTCATTAAAACAATCCAGTTGAACAAGTAGCTCTACGGCACCGACACTTATCTAAAAAACAACCACTGCCATTATTTATAATGTGTTTAAGCAAGTATCTCTCAATCTGCTCAGCCATCCCGAGTGGCAAAATAATACCCAGTCAGCCAGCCTTTGGGATTGTGACCACTGCTCAAGTTACAAAAATAATAACTACTGCAACAATTGCAATTACTACACCTGTGGCTGCAGCACCAATTCCACAACGTATCCAAGATGCACCTTTGCAGGAAGGGAAAGATTAGAAGAAGAGGGCAGGCACAGACTGGGGCCTGCATGCTGAGGAAAAGTCACAGCCACTGGTATTTAATTAAATAAATACATCCAGGATTTGTAAGTGCAGCAAATCACCTGTGAGGGTTTCAAGGCACTGAACTGTGGGCACAGATAGATTAAGTGATTTGCCCAAACTCACAAGATGTTGTGCTAACTCCAAGACTTGGGGGGTTATTACAACTTTGAAGGAGGTGTTAAGCCGTCCCAAAAGTGACGGTAAAGTGATGGATATACCACCAGCCGTATTACGAGTCCATTATATCCTATGGAACTCGTAATACGGCTGGTGGTATATCCGTCACCTTACCGTCACTTTTGGGACAGATTAACACCTCCTCCAAAGTTGTAATAACCCCCTTGGACATGGTTCCTCCACATCAGCTCCTGCCTTTACCCCACGCCCTCTCCTCTTGGGTTGAGCCTGTGAGTGTATGCTCTAGAACATTTCTCATTTGCAAGACTTTATTGTGTACAAGAAAAGGCTGTATGGCACTCTTCTTTACTGCCTAGTAATTCATCACTGCAGTCCAAGCATCATTCCCGTTCCTCTGTGTAAAGCAAAGACAAAGCACTGATTGATTCAACGTAATCAGCGCCTATCCACAGCTCCTGACATGATTGAGGTAATATTTTATTATTTTTAACTTCTAGTGCCCTGGCAAACAGAAGGCTTCTGATTGGCAAACACACACCACACCAATCCACCCCACTCCAATCTAAACCACTCAGCCAAATCCAATACATTCCAACCCATCCTTCTCCAATCCTCCCAACTCACCCCCATCTAAACTGTCCACTCCAGCTTGCCCCACTCCAAACCAAAAACTGTGACCCACTCCAAAACAATCTGTCCCACTCCAGTCCAAAACAATCTGCCCCACTCCAATCCAAAGCAATCTGCCCCACTCGAATCCAAAACAATCTGCCCCAATCCAATCTGCCCCAGTCCAAAACAATCTGCCCACTGCAATCTGCTGCACTCCAATCCAAAACAATCTGCCCCACTCCAATCTGCCCACTGCAATACAAAACAATCTACTTCACTTTGATCAGAAACAATCTGCCCCACTCTAATCTGCCCCAGTCCAAAATAATCTGCCCCTCTCCAATCCATCCAACTCCAATCCAACACAATCTGTCCCACTCCAATCCAGAACAATAATCTCAATCCAATGTAATGCACCTCACCTCACCCCAATACAATTCAATCCACATCACCCCAATACACACCAACGAACTGCATCTTAATTCACTCCACTCCAGTCCAACCCACTCCCATCCAATCCACCCCACACCAAACCACCCCACTCTAATGTGATCCTCACTGCAATCCACCCTAATGCAATCTGCCCCACCCCATTTACCTCACTCCAATCTGTCCCACTGCAATCCATTTCAATCTGACCCTCTCCAATATGTCCCACTCCAATCCAACGAAATCTGCCCCACTATAATCTGTTCCCCTCCAATCAAAACAATCTGCCCCACTCCTATCAAAAACAATCTGTCCCACTCCAATCTGCCTCACTCTAATATGCTCCACTTAAGTTCAAAACAATATGCTCATTCCAATCCAATCCACACCACCCCAATCCAAACCACCCCACTCCAATACACCCCACTCCCATCCAGTCCACCCCACTCCAATCCAACCCAACCCACTCCAATGCAATCTACATCACTCCAATTCACCCTAATATAATCTGTCCGTCTCCAATCTACCCTAGTCCAATCTGCCCCAATGCGATCCATTTCAATATGCCCCACTCCAATCTGCCCCACCTGAATCCAAAACAACATGTCCCACTCCAACTGTCCCAGTCCACCCTATCCCTCTCCAATCCACCTCAGCTCATCCAATCAAATCCACCTCACCCAAATCCACTCCAGTTCAATCCACCCCAGTCAAGTCCAGCCCTCCCACACCAGTTCAATCCACCACAATCCTGTTATCCACCCCAACACACTCCAATCCACCCCACCCCACTCCAGCCTACTCACAGTACTCCAATACAACCCACCCCACTTCAATCCCTCCCAATCCACTCCACCCATTCCAATCCACCCCACTATAATCAACTCCACTGCTACTCAATCCACCTCTCTCCAATCCACCCACACCACCCCAATCAACCCCACTCCAATGCAATCCACTTTAATCCACAACACACCAGTCCAAACCAGTCCACATTAATCCACCCTACTCCCTCCAAACCACCCCACTCCAAGCCACCTTAATCTACCCCACTCCAATCCAATCCACCCCTCTCCACTTAATCCATCACGCTCCACGCCATTCCAATCCAACCCACACAAATCCATTTCACCCCACTCCAGTCTAATCCACCCCACTCCAAACCAATCCAACCCACTGAAATCCAATTCAACCCATGCAGCCCAATCCACCACAATTCACTCCACTTCAATCCACCCTAGCCCACCACACTCCAATCCAGTCCACCGAGCCTCACTCTAATCTACTCCACCCCAATCCCATCAACCCCACCCCTATCTAATCTACCCAATTCATCACACTCAATTGAACAAGCCCCACCCTAATCCACTTCACTCAAACCAATCCACCCCACTCAATCTAATCTACACTACTCAATCCAATCCACCCCACTCAGTCCAATACACCTGACTCACTCCAATCCACTGCATCTAATCCACCCAGCCTCACTTCAATCCACTCCACCCAAATCCAACCCACCCCACCCCTATCCAATCCACCCCACCCCTATCTAATCCATCACAATTTATCACATTCAATCCAACCAACCCCTCCTTATTCTATCCCACTTAATCCAATCTACCCCACCCAATCCAATCCACCTAACTCAATCCAATCCACTTCACTCCATTCCACTCAACCCCAGCCAATCCACCCCAATACGATTCCCATCAATCGAATCCACTCAAGTCTGACCCACCCCACTATGATCCACCCCACTCCAGTCCGCCCCAACCCACCAATCCAGTACACCCCATGGCAATCCAATCCACCACACCTCAATGCGATCCACCCCATACCAATCCATCCCTACCTGACCTAATCCAGTCATATCCAACCCCACGAGTCCACCCCACCCTATATCACTCCTATACACCCCACTCAAATACACCCAACTTTACCCCTGTCCAATCCACTCCACCCCATACCAGTTTGGTCCACCACATTCCTATCCAATCCATCCAGCCTAACCCACTCCATCCTCCCCACTTCAATGCAATCCACCTCAATCCAATCCAATCCAATTGACCCCACTCCAATCCACCCCATCCCAATCCAATCCACCCCACTCCAATCAAATCCGTCCCACTGCATCCTATCACACCCAATCCAATGCACCCCACCCCATTTCAATCCACCGCACTCCAATCCACCCCACTCCACTCCAATCTAACCCACTCATTCTAACCCACAACACTCTACTCCAATCCACCCCACTCTTTCCCAATCCAATGCACCTCTCCCCATCCCAGTTCATTCCACCTCACTCCAATCCAATCCATCCCCACTCCAATCTACCTTGCTCAAATCCAATCCACCCCTACACACTCCAATCCACCCCATCCAATCCACTCCAATCAACCCGACCTCACTCCAATCCACTCCACCCCAATCCAACCCAACCCACCTCACCCCTATTTAATTCACCCCAATTCATCAGACTCAATCCAACCCACCCCACTCTTTATAACCCACCCCACCAATCCAATCCACCTCACTCAACCCAATCCACTTCACTCCAAACCACTGCACCCCTATCCAATTCACCCCAATATGATTCACCCCAATCCAATTCACTCCACTCTAATCCCCCCTACTATGATCCATCCTGGTATGCTTTACCCCACGCTGATCCACCCAATTACAGTCCACCCCACAACACCAATCCAATTCCCCCATGCCAATCCAATCCACCTCACCTCAATGCAATTCATCCCACTCAAATCTACCCTACCCGACTCAATCCAATTATATCCACCTACATGAGTCCTCTCCACCCAACCCCAAACCACCCCAGCCCACTCCATTCTACCCCACTCCAATACACCCCACTTTACACCAATCCAATACACCCCACTCCATACCAGTTTGGTCCACCACATTTCTATCCAATCCATCCAGCCTACCCCACTCCATCCTCTACACTCCAATGCAATGCACCCCAATCCAATCCAATTTACCCCAATTTCCCCCATTTCAATTCACCCCACCACACTCCAATCTACCCCAAACCAATCCAAAACACCCTGCTCCAATCAAATCCATACTACTGCATCCTAGCACACCCCAATCCAATCCACCCAATCCCATTTGAATCCACCCAATCCAATCCACCCATAACGACCCACTCCAAACCACCCCGCTCAATGTAACCCACCACAATCTGCTCCAATCCACCCCATTCTATCCCAATCCAACGCACCCCACCCTGCCCAAGTTCAGGCCACCTCACTCCTATCCAATCCATCCCTGTTCCAATCCACCATGCTCCAATCCATTCCACCCCACTACAGTCTAATCCATCCCACTCCAATCGGTTAACTACAAACCACTCCAATCCAATCTAGTCCACCCACTACACTGCACTCCAACCCAATCTATTCCACCCAACCACAATCACTCAATGCAAACCACCCCCCAATCCAATATAATCCACCCCACTTGAATCCTCTCCAATCCAGTCCACCCCACAGCAATCCACCCCATTAAAATCAATCCACCCCACGCTGCCTCAATCCAATGCACCTCACTACCTCAGTCCACTCCAACCCACTCCACTCTGTTCCACCCCTCTCCACTTTACTACACTTTCTGCCACTGAACCATTGAACTCTACTCCCCTCTACTTAACTCTATGACACTCTACTCCCCCTACTTGACACTACGACACTCCAATAAATCCAGTCTACAACACACTCCGCCCTCACTCCACTCTTACACTCCATGCCACTAACCTTTCGCCATGCTGAACAGCAGCCACGTTGGCGTACAACATGGCAAAACACATTTCCAAAGCCAGTACCTCCTGTATAGCAGTACCTATTGACTTTGCCAATGCTTGTTTTATTTGATTTACCTTCTCCTGTAGGAACCTCCACCAGCACTGTTGTACAGCCATTAAACCACATTTCACAACGAATAGCTACCCACTCAGTCTGCTCATTGTTTACTGCAGAGAAACCCAAGAGACACCACAGATACAATTGTAACAATTAGTAACCTCCTGCAGCATGTGTGTGATAACCTAAGTCAGCTTGTTAGGGTGCAGCAGCAAGTTCACAGATCAGCCAAACAAATGTGAAGAAACATGAGGTCTGCACAAAGACAATATGATTTAATTTTAATTGACGGGTTATTTACAGCATGATACACACTGTGTATGAAACTACAAGCTTGGTTGCAGATGAACATGTAGACATGGTATGTTTCCTTAAGGCACACACCTGTCCCCTACAACAGGGACATATTTATCACTTGCCAAGCACACAAGTTGGTGCTCCAAGCATATATTCCATATTTTCAACACATTCCCAACAGGTCTCTCCCACCAGAACAACAGAATGTCTGCACACATGTCAAATATCCAAGATCAAAGTGCATCTTCAGCAATAAAAAAGCACCATACCTCTTAGCAAAACCATGCACACTGTCACTGTTATAATGTGCTGTATTGCATTAAAAAACTAATAGTTAGTGGGTGTGGATACATTTTGATATGTACCTGACAACACAAATATTTTCGTGAAGTTGCAATGGGGGTAGTATATTTGGGGAGGAGGCACACTTCTATTACATCTCATGGGGCAATTTGGTAGGTGAATGGGAGGTGGGATGCATGTAGTTTGGTTATATAAAAAGATTGCTTTACTTTTCTCCAAGGGAGATGAAAACTTTCGTTTTCTGTTGATTGAACACATTTGATACAATAAATGTCAGTGGTGAAAAATATTTGGTAAAGGTGCAAGTTTACTTTGCAGAATGGGGTTTGCAATTGTTTTTTAGAAATGATGGTGTGTCAGGCAGTCTTGAATACCAATAGCAATAGCTGCTGCTGATGTACTACTCCCACTTAGATCTGTATTCATAATTTACATCATCATCTTCTGTGTCATTATTTTTATCTACATTTGTTCTGGATATGAGCATGCATTGTCGCACACAACTGTTATGGAGCATGCAGCATAGAAAAATGATGTTCCATACCTTTTCCTGGTGCATAGTTGGGTGTACCTCCTGAGCAGTGTTGGCATCTGGACAGTCCCTTAGGTAGTCGAAATGCATGCTGAATTGTATTTTGGGTGTGGCTGTGTGCTTGGTTAAACTCTCTTTTCTGATGCTGTTCCAAGGTTATTGAGTGGAGTCATGAGCTATGAAATGAGTGGATATCTGGAGTCACCTGAACTGATGGAAGAACATGGATAGCATAATTGATGTCACTTTATCTAATCTAGATTTTATGCCACATTTCAGAATTTAATTTTAATGTACGATGTATTATCATAGTATTACAAGCACCTTAATGAATTGCTATTGTCCTTCTCATAAACATGTGTGCCCGCTAATTAGATTCTTTCCCTTAACAAGTATCATATTTAATTTGATATTTGACTTCTAATTTACTGTTGCCGACTGTCTGTGGAAATTTGTTTGAGTCTTACTCACCCAGTGAGTAACAGGTCTCAGGTCTCCATGGTATAAGAAACCCTGCTGTTAGGAAGGATCATGAGGTCATAGGTTGTTCAAGAAAATCATGCACAGCAGTAGATAATATAAAGATCAACATCACATGGTTTATGCATATTGATGATATTTTGAAGTTCCAGGTGAAACTAGGCCTACATGGATGCAGTCTTTGGCACCCAACACATTCCAGTTGCATAGAAATTTGCCTTAATGACATTGACTGTTTGCAGATCTGTTCGAAAAAGATGTGTTGAGGTATTGATATGGAAATGCACCCATCTCCTGCCTGAGAACCTTACAGAAGGAAGTGAAGGCCCAGTGTTGGACTTGACACTCTATGCAGGGTCACTCCTAATTTTAGCTTTCTTTGCTGTCTCAGTTTTTGTTGGTTTGTAGGCCTTTGTGCACTTTACTCCTGTTAATCAGTGGTAAACATGGTAAAATTGCCCTACACCTGATTGGTGCATTTAATGTAGTTGTGGGTCCCTCGTATATGGTACTGCAGGTAGAAAAGGCCTGTAAATTGAATGCTACTAGTGGCTGCAGCCTTGCACCACCCACTGAAGTACCTTGTAAAACATGTCTCAGGCCTGCCACTGCAGCCTGTTGTGCAGATTTAAAATTCTAGTTCAACCTGAAAACATAATCTATTTTGACACCTAAACTTTTCATTTTACTACTGATGTCACCCATAAGGTTGTCCCTAATGATTAATAGGGTAGGGTGCATAGTTTTTAAAAAACATAGCATGTGTGCTTCAGTTTTACATGGCCTAACAATGAAAAACTCCTAATGTCACATTTCTCCCGGAGGCTAAACTGAGTTACTTATTACACTATGCAATGTGCTCAAATTGGGTTGTTGGTTGGCTGGGGTGTGTGATCTACAAAAAGTCACTAACTTACCCTGTATTTAACCCTGTGTTGCTTTGCACAAAAAGCAGTCAGACTTAACCTAGAGGCAATGTGGAAAGTATTTATGTAGCACACAAACAGTAATAAAGTAAAAACACAACACAAGAAAAAAATTACAATTTAGAAAAAGGAGTTATTTTAATAAATGATTTAACACCAAAACAACAAATCAGTAGAACCGTAATTTTGATTTTTTTAAATGTTAAGCAAAATATAGTGCCTAAAATATTAAAATGCCAATCAGGGACATGTAGTTGCTCAAGTCCTGGTCAAAGTCAAAATGAAAGGCCATCCGTGATTGAGTGCGGTTTGGATCCAAAAAGTGGATTGGCCACGGTCAGAACTTACCTTCGAGCTTAGAAAAATAATTGAACAAAATTTTCTGTGAAAGTAAGTTCAGTGGAGCAAGGCTGCAGGAGGTGTCTGAGGAGGGAGCTTAGTCATTTGAATGGCCTTGGGTCAAAGCTGCAGAGAAGATTTCTATGTTTGGACTTAGCCATTGAAAAGAAAGTCAAAACACTTCAGCAGGATGAAGCAGAAGGCTGTAGCCAAAGTCAATTCCATGGGGTTGGATACCCCTTTGGCAAAGGACCACTGAAACATATTTTCTGCTGTAGAGAAGAGAGAAGCTGCAAAGTCAATACAACCGGCAATGCATCTCAAGTGGATAGTTGAGTAGGTTGGTCCCGGTCTCCTCTTGGTTCTCAGAGCACCTTTTTTCCAAAATTGTTTAAGTCCTGGAAATTGGCCATCTAGGCACCTTTAGCACCACAACCAAGGGTCCAGGACTGGTACGACACCACTTGGGGGTTCAGGACTCACACATGCTGGGTTCAGGTTCAAGAGCCTTTTATGTTCATGTAGTTCTGAACAGGAGGCCAGAAAACTAGCCCTTGGAGTCATTTCTGGTAGTTCTTGGTGCACATGAAAATGCAGGGCTCTTCAGAAGGGCTTACCTCTGAGGGTTCAGGGCAGACTTCAGCTAGCAAAGCAACCCTTTCAGGCACAGCAGAAGCAGTCTGATAGAGTGCACAGCAGGTCACAGCAGCAGGCAGTCCTCTGAGAGTTCTTCAGCAGGTCAAGTACTGAACTGATGAATGTGCCTGACGGTCCTATTTTTATTAGGTGTGGGTAATAAATTCTGCTCCACTGGTGGAGTTGGTGGAATTTTGGAACATGGAGTTCTGGACAATTTCCTCCAACTGCCAAGTAGCAGAGTTGTTTTCTTCCCCCACTCACCAATGGTGATCTAAAGTGAGATATGTCTTTCCCTAACACGATTTATGGTCACTAGGAGGGCACCCAATGAGATTTCTGCAATGCCACTTGTAACGGCTGGTCACAACCATGCGCGGTCAGAAAGCTGCCACTCAAGTAGAAAATCTACTTAAGTGGCAGCAACATCAACTTGAGAAGCTGTGCCCTCTGGTGTGCTGCATTGTGCAGCTCAATTTCTCAGTGTGGAAGAAGCTCCTGGTGCCAAAACTTACTGCAAGCAGCATGGCATGCCTATTTCCACCTGTTCACATAACTCTACGGAATCTCTTGTTTTTATGTAGCTCTTCGGAATTCTGCAGAGTGAAACTCCAAATTTTCTGCCTAGCTCTAATTTTTATAACCTGGTGCCTTTCTTCTGGAAGGTGGGAGAAGCTTCTTAAAAGGTTCTTTGAAGTGCATAGAATTTCCTGACTCCCCTGCCCTGGCTCCAACCTGGATGGAGTGATAATACAGGTCTGTTATGCCCTTTGTGTAAAGGCAGAGCACAGGCTATTCAGGTGTAGTTGGGCTGCACTCAGCTCCACCCCCATTGTAGCAGTAAATGACTCATTAAGGCACACCTAATCCCTATACTGTGTGGCTGTCAGGGAGGAACTAATAAAGTCTAATTGTCAGCTACACCCAGTAATGTGGCCTAGGACAGACTGCAGGCACAAATGACTAAGGCCAGGAAAATGCCAACTATATAAAAGTGGCATTTTCAAAATTATAATGAAAAATCTGACTTTACTATTAAAAAGGTTTTTGTTACATTTTTATAAGTACGAAATATTACATATCTACCTGCAATTATGAATTAGAGCTTATTAAATGTAATAAGGAATTCCCAATGTTTCCTATGGGAGGGGTAGGCCTCACAGTAGTGAAAAACGAATTTAGGAGTTTTTCACTACCGGGACATGTAAAACCTAAATGTCCGTGTCCAACCTTTTAATTGCACAACACTCCGACTTGAGGGCTACCTAGGGTCTAAATTTGGGGTGACTTACATGTAATAAACAAGGACTTTGAGGCTTGGCAAGGGGGTTTAAATGCCAAGTGGATACGGCAGTGTCACACTGAATTCAGGCTGCAATGGCAGGCCTGGGTTGTGTTTTAGAGGGCTACTTAAGTGGTGGCATAATATGTCCTGCAGGCCCACTGGTAGCATTTAATTTATAGTCCCTAGGTATATGGTATACCACTCTACAAGGGACTTACAGGTACTCTAATATGCCAATTGGGTATAAGCCAATGTAACCATGTTTTAGGGGAGTGAGTTAGCAGTGATAAAGTGCACAGAGTCCTATGGCCAACAACGAATTGAGAAAAAAATGGAGGGTAAAGGCAAAACGTTTGGGGGTGACCTTGCAGAGAAGGCCGCTTCCAACAAGTGATAACTTCAGTTTGGCAACAGATAGGCAAATGTTGGTTCCAGTTAAATGCATTCAAATTTAAAATCCTCTTTAATTGAAGTTGCAATTTAAGTTACTAATCTGAAGAAATAGAAAGTTGGCATTGTTCTATCTAAACCAAATATGCCTCTCTGCCAGTGTCCAAGGTCACTTGACTGTGAATGACTCTCCTGTGGTGTTTTGTGTATTCCTTCCAGACATGGGGACAAAAAGGCCTTGGGTGTTGGGCAGGATGTCTAACTCCTAAGCAGGATGTCCTGGATTTTGTACTAAGCCTTAATGAGATGTACAGGATAGTGTCAGGGCTATGCCCACTCCCTTCTTCACTTCTAAGGACTGCTTGCCCTGACAAATGAAGTTCATGTATTGGCCTGTCTGTCATTTTTTACCTTAGGAAGTTTGAAGCCAAACCTGAGAAAGGGGGGAGATTATACAAAAGAGGCATCCCCAACCCACAGTCTGGTACGGGATAAAAGTGGCCCCTTCAGAATCTCTGATGAGAACACTCCTGCACCTGTGAAGATTCAGAAGGACTACCCTGATGCATGAGAAAGGAAGATTATACCTGGTGGTCTTTAAAACAGGCTCTCCAGAAACCACTCTAAGGGTCAGTAGCCTGACCTCCTGCTTATGTTACGTAGGCACAACAAGTTTCCAGAGGACCTCCTGCAACTGCCCAGCTGACCAGTACCAACTGGACCTGCCTGACCCCTGCTGCTGGCCTCTACTGAAGTGAGACCTGATTCCAGAGAGTTGAAATCAGGTACTGGCCCTTTTGCTACCTTAAGAGTGCCCACCTTCCCAACTCATGGTGAAGATATGGATGTTTTGGGCTTCTCACAATCACAAAACAGATTCATAGTGTCTAGAAATGACCACCTGCAGCAACCACCAATGAGAAACTTTAATGGGACTGACACTGAGCGCAGACAGCGATGGTCCACAATGACCACCAATGCAAAGCTCCAGCAGGACATGCACCTCAGACAATACTCACAGCGTGCATCAACCACCAAAACGAAGCTCCAATGACAACTGACTCTTTGCACCAAAACAGTGACTGTTCATGATGCCCATTATGCTCCTTGCACCAACCATGACCACCTTGGAGCCACCACCAATTTAAATAGCGGCTTTTCATATGGGCTTGAGATGGTAACCCTTCAGTGGGACTTACCTGGTCCCTATATCGGACCTGCACTCATTCGTGGTCCGCCTGAACTTGAGACGAGAACAGGGCTATCTTTTTCTGTGCAGAGTTCCTCCTCCCTGACTGCACAGTCTCCACAGTCATGACGTTCCTATCAATTCATAGTTTGTGAATACCATAAACTACTAAACTTACACAAAGGTGTAAGTTTACCTTTGTGAATCAGGCCCCTGGTCAGCAACTAAAGTGTGCCATGTAACTTTTATTTAACATGTGAGCTTCCTACACAATGGCAAAGCAATCTCATTTAAAATGTAAATGTTACAATTGTTTACCCATCCTTAGGATGTGAGGACTCAAACACTATGAGGCAGCATAGCACTGTCCCTGTACCCAGAATCAAAAATGTAAACTAAATAAGAGGACCACTCAGAAAAAAGCATATCACTACAATGTCTAAACATTCACTAATTAGTAGAATACTGTAGGACAAATACATTAGCTGTACATGTTTAAAAAAATAGCAACCCTAATTTTTGCTCAAAACCAACAAACCTTTGAGGCAGACTAATACTTTGCATTGAGCTTCAATCGCAAAACAGATGCAGCCTGATACAAAGTTTTGTTTTTGGTATTTACTTTCCTTCAGGACTTAGCAGTACTGTGCATCGGGGGCGTACCATGGGTAATATATGGGCATTCTAATAAAACCACCTATGGATTTTGACTCTAAGTCATATCTACTAAACGAGGTGGACAGGAGGTTTCATGAAATAATGCTGTCCCCTTGATACAGGGATAAAGTGAGTAAAGTACAGCACACATGCAAAGATGCAAACTGTTTAACTGTGTCTAAGCATATTATTTTGTATTGGAAGTGTACTATTCCGTTGCAAAACCTGTCTAGATATTACACACACACCCTTGTACTATGGTGAAAAGGTTTGTTCATGGTGCAGGTCAGGCAATAGTACTCCAGCACATGGGGGGAGGAGGACCTTACCACATCTTAATAGATATGGTGCTTTTCCACTTTTCTCTCTGGCATGACATCATTGCGTCACTTTTTAGTAAATATGCCCCTTTTTCTGTCCAACAGGTCAAAGCTAGAACAGATCCTTTATTGTAAACATTTGTGATAGCTCATCCCTTACAATGTATAATGGGTTGATCACCTTTTTCAGATCAAATCAAGGCCCAGATTTATATGAGCTTTGCGCTGAGTTAGCGTAATTTTTTTTTAACACTACTTCAGAGCAAACCTAACTCCAAATTTATACTTTGGCGCTAGACCCGTCTAGTGCCAAAGTTATGGAGTTAAAGTCATTTTTTGCTAGCGGGAAACTACCTTGCGTCAATGAGATGCAAGGTAGGCGTTCCGGGCAAAAAATGACTCTGAGGCCCTAGCGCCTTATTAATTCTCCAGTGCAAAAATTGTGCACGGGAGGGAGGTGGGTCTAAATAAAAGAGCTAAGCTTGCTTTGCACCATTATTTAATGCCTGGGTCAAGGCAGGTGTTAGGGGACCTGTGGGCCTATTTCCATGGTGGAACACCATGGAATAAGCCCACAGGTGCCCTCCCCAGGACCCGAGAACACTCCTACCCACACCAGCGGAATGGTGGAGAATGGGGAACCCCATCCCAAGTAAGTATAGGTAAGTGGAGGTAAGTATTTTGTTTATTTTTTCAAAGTGCCAGTGTGGGCCCTTGTCCTCTGTGCTGGCCATTGGGGTGGTGGGCATGACTCCTGTCTTTTATAAGACAGGAGTTATGTGGTATGGTAGGTTTTGCACTAAGAAATGACACTGGTCTGGTTAGAGTCATCATTTTTTACTCTAACCAGCCTTATGTCATTTTTTTGTGCAAAACCCCCTCCTCCCATACCGCCACCCCCACCTGGCTAACGTCATTTTCCTTGACGTTAGCCCGCCATTTGCGCCGGATTGTGCCATTTCAGAAATAAGACGCCCGGCTCTAAACCGGCGGTAAACTTTTTCACGCAAAATTGCATTATCACAGTTTTTAGTGAAAAAGTATAAATATGGGCCCAAAGGTCTTAGGTCTCCATCCTTTCGATTCATTTTGATGCACATTCCTTGGGTCCTTTTTTAGAAGCATTGAAAGGGAAATGTATTCCTCAAGATCTTTATGGGACTGAAATGTTAGCATTAGATCCAAGGTTCAAATGGAATACTCTTGAGGGCCTAGGTCTGAAAATCTCTTATGTCTCCCATTGACCACCATGCATTTCTCTCTAATGCTTCTGCCGAGCTGAACTCCTGAGACTACCTAGCCACATCTAAATGTCCTAGATACCTTCACACCTACTTCGAGCCACCTCGTCAAAAGTGTATTTCATTTGTTGAAAAAATCTGGTGGTTGGCACTTCCAAAACTACTACCCTTTTTTTCCAAAACAGTTATTGTGCTTGTTTTACATGTGTGGCTCAGTAGGAACGGCTGATTAGATTAACTATCTAAAAATATGGCCAGACCGAAAAGGAAAATCATCTACTGCGCTCTCTAGGGATTGGCTAGGCCATCTCTAGACTTATCCCTGTTTGTGGAAAGAAACCATGTGGAAAGTTGCAACTAGCAGTACTTCGAACCAAGATGGAAATGAACTTGATATGGCATATTCCGCAAAAGGCAACATCTCTCATAGCAAATGATGGAATCTGTTCTGGTCGGTTGTCTGTTAAAGCAGATATTTGTAATGTAATATTTGACCGACCCCATCTTTTAGCCTACGGCTAAAATACGGGCCTCAGGCGAGACAGAATAACAGAGACAGTGCAAAAATGAGTAAACATTTCAGATTTAGATCGGTGAATTAAACATTTATTTACTTATGTAAAAATGACATTGCTATTATCACAGGTTTCTGATTGTTTCGGTTGAGTGATTTGCAAGATTTCTGATTGAAAATTGATAATAAAGCAACTTTACATTATAAAATTAAATTATGTTTAAATACTCGGATTGAGGATTGGAAAAAAGTGCAGGTAATGTGTACTTGAGTCTAGACTGTTTGAGAATTGTACACACACTATGCTTTTCGCCTACCAAGTCACAGGCGATAAATTAACAATATATTCTCCATACACTTAAATCCAAGAGGTGACGTTGCCAGAGCAATGGATGGCCCGTGGGATGAGTCTAGTTTCTCAATTCCAACAAGCCATTTTCTACTCCAGCCAGTCTCATGCGTGTTAAAATTACAGGATAAAAGATAAGCAGAAAAAGTTGAAAGCTAACAAAAAATACACAAAATTCAAAATCTGATTTTTCCCTCAAGCAAAAAAAGAACAATAATTTACCCAGCGATACGACAGATGCCCGCTAAATCATCCCACTGTTTACAAATATTGGCAAGCAGCTTATGAAAGCAGGGCACTTTGAGCGGCATAGCAGTGTGCATCAGACATATTTTGCTTCCATGTGTTCTTTCTATTATTGTATTATGCTGTGAGGCTATTGATGTTCTCTTTGAAATAAGTATAAAGTCTGTTTGAAAATAATGGTGACAGATAACGGAAGCTAAACAAGTAGCAAATTGTCCTGTACAATTGGATTTCCTCGTTTCTTAACAGCAGGCAGCAATTAAGCACTGACAGGTTTGAGCAAAGGCGGTCATGCATGCTGCTGTATGGCGCGTGGAACGGGGCCGCACTGCCATCCAACGACTCGGATCAGCATTAGACCAGAAATTAAGCCACGTACTGTAAGACTGTACAAAGTCAAAAATACAGTGCAGGCTATTCTGTGGAAGAACCATATAAAGTTAAATTTCAAAGCAAGCATGCCAACAAATGGGTACAATAAGCCAACATAGGACCAAACGATAACATAATTTAGGTTTGGGAAAGCATCAAGAATGTATCAACAAACCTATGTGAGTAACTTATTTCACCAAACGAATGAATTTGCTATTTGTTTTAAGATAATCGACTAATGGTATAAATAAGTGCACATGTCCCTAAAGAGAAAATGTATCAACTGTATCAATAAATCACCCACAGGAGTCAAAATTATGAATGTGCGCATAGCTAGGTGTTTGTTTTTAAGACAATCTACTGTTTAACTTGCATACATTTATCTCAGAAATTCCAAGGTGCACTTGCTTCAATCAGCACAGCTCGTAATCAGGAAGTAGTGTTTGACTTTCATTGTTTCAGAACTGTGCTGTCTGCCGCTCATGCACCACCTCAGTAAAAATAAAACGTCTCCAAACAAGAAACATATACAAAGGTGTCAGCTGCAGAAATCTATAATGAAGGACACGAGACAAAATGCAAATATTATTTTACTGCTGTGGGACTAACTTTTAACACATGTGTTATACACAGGCATAAAAGTTCCCTTGGTCAATATACACAATTGTTGAGTTTTTCTTTTTTACTGGTCTCATTACTCGAACTCCATGCTAAAGGCCCACGTGCTATGAGATCCTTATTGCATAATGCCCGGGGCTCTATTCCCCTCATTAAGGCCCTGAAATATATGGTCCATAAACTCCTGTTTTAATATTTCCAGGCTTGAAGACAGGATCTAGAGTCTTGTGTGCAGCTGTGGATGCTGTGGAAAGGCAGATCCCAAGCAGCCACAAACTGCAGCATTGGGGTGCAGAAAAAACGATCCCATCTGAAGATTAAGGACATCTGCACTCTGCAGCACAGGCCTTTTTGACCCCCTCCCCACACACCACAGCCGAGAAAGAAATCCATGCAGGTGGTAAATGTGTGTTGTGTGGATTGTGTCTGTATTTCCCCAGAAGAGACAAAAACACAAAAATTGGACCCAATGTTCTTTTCATCCTCCATGGAAATAACTCATAATTCCCATTAAATCATGAGGAGAAACTGATTCCAACCAGGTTAAATACCCCTAGATTGATTTTGCAAGGGAGAAAGAAGCCTTTTCATCTTTTGGAACAGTTTCACAAGGAACAAATACAGCAGCTCCACTTCCAAAGGAGGCAGCGTTCTGCAGCCAGTACCTGGGGTGTCACGTGGGGGAGGGTAGCGTGACAAGGAGTCTCAGTAGAATAAAAATAACACGAGATTAGGATTATAACATTTACTGTTACCGAAGACAAGACACCAAATCACATGTGCATGCATCCACTCTTACTGTACAACGAATGGGGAAAGGGTGCGATCCATGCCTGTTAATCAGAGATGGCTGCCTCACGCAAGGATGAAGACTCCGACACCCAAAATTATTACATTAAAAGCGTCAGTGGCCTTTAGTGGATACTGACGTAATCCAATGAGGGGCTTTAGAGCAGTCAGCCCTGCGTCGTGAGTCACAGTGTAGAAAGTTGATTTACTACCTGGCTTCTGTCTTGTGCTTCAAAACGAGGCAGGGCAAGCAGCCTGGGACAGACAGCCAAGATTTAAATGCAGTGATTTATTCTGAGATAGGATTGTATCTCTAAACAAATCAATTCATTATTTCTTTATGTGAATATGTAGGAATTTCGGAGTGGTGCAGCACGTCAGCCCTAAAAGAGAAATCGCCCCTTAATATTAGGAATCCTTACTGTGGGTCTAGGAAGTGGGCCCAAAATGTTTCCACTGTCAGCCCTTCTCTTCTGTATTCTTTGGCACTATTTAACGCCTTATTCTTTTGATGCCTATTTTCTAAAGATTTTCATATTGCTTTCTTAAGTATTATTAATACGTCAAGGTCCAAACAAATGAAAGCTTAATTTCAAAGAAAACAATAAAATAAGATTTTACTTACCAATTTCTTTGATTTGTGGAAGGCAGCATATCCTTTATGAAGGAGAGCATCCTCTGCAAAAATACCATATGACTCAATTGGCCCACAATTATTTCCCTGAATAAATTATCCTTCATTCTTGATGCAGGTCTTCAGTATGTCAATTATTAGATTTTGAGGGACCATAGTTCCTGACTCTAGATGGAACAACGGAGCTGAGGGCCAAAGTTTTTTTAATTGCTATTGCTTAGAACATCTATCTATCTATCTATCTATCTATCTATCTATCTATCTATCTATCTATCTATCTATCTATCTATCTATCTATCTATCTATCTACATGTATACATATATGTACATATATGTGTATATATGTATCCACACATATATGTACATATATCTGTATATATATGTACATATATGTTTATTCTATCTATCTATCTTGATACTTCTCTCTCTCTCCATATATATATATATATATATATATATATATATATATATATATATATATATATATAGACTGGTGGTTGCCACAAGGTATTTATAGATCATGTTTCCATGGGAAAATCATTTTTTGACTTTCCAAGCCTATATCTTAGTCATCATTTGACAAATCATCAGGAAAATTTCCCAGAACAGTGTGCACCAAGTTTGGCAGGAGGTTAGATCTTGCTCTGCAGATTGTGCTTTTTGTTATTTGGTGCACGTGCACGCGCACAAGCACGTGCTGGGCTGCATCAGCTGCAACTGCACATGGCGCATGTGTAGCGCTCTGCCGTCTTTCTCCGGCTTGCAGTCATTCGTACTGCAGCGAAAGAAGCAGCGCGAGTGGATGCAACCGACAAGCGATACAGAAGCGAGGAGCCGTGCACAGACCCTCCTCGGCCTGCACAGCACCTGGACCCCCACAGAAACCGCACACCCACCTTCCAATAACACCCACCCCCTGCACGCAGTCAGGCTTCTTTCGCACGCCCACTTTTTATACCAACTCTGGGGTCCCCTCACTGCAGCCATGGCAACCCCCTTGTGATTCCCTGCACTCACAAGGATGGTGGCCTGCTGGAGACAGCAGACCACCATGTCTGTGACTGCTTTTTTAATAAAGCATTTTTCTTTTTTTCTTTTTTTTGTATTGCAGCCCGTTTTCCTTAAAGGAAAACGAATTGCAATACACTCGGGAAAAATAAACCATTTGGTTTCATTTTTTCAGAGTAGGCAGTGGTCCATTGGACCACTGCCTGCTCTGAAAAAATATGTTTGGCGCCATTCACAAAGGGGAAGGGGTCCCATGGGGACCCCTTCCCTTTTGCGAATGAGTTAGCACCCTCTTCACATGGGTGCTAACTGCGAATTGCTTTGCAACCGCATTCACGGTCTCAAAGCAATTCTGCATCGTGGTGCGAATCACCCCTTCCTGTCGCATTCCCATTTTGCGAGTCAGCACCGTGCACGAATTTCGCAGTTTGCACTATGCAAAACGCGTTGTACATCTGGCCCATAATGTACTTCCCATACTTTGGAAAGATATCTCACGTTTCCTATGTACAGCCACTGGTTGCTATCAAGATAATGCCCACCACCTTCAATAGTACCAAGGATGAAATGGTTTTGGAATGCAAAGTCCAGGGATCTCCTAATTTGAAAAATGAAGATGAACGCAATACATTTTTGGGACGAGTAAGCTTCAGAGTCCTAATCACAGAATAGCATTAGCAAAAATATTCCACAAAGTAACATTATTGTGTTTTTTTTTTTTTCTCAACTGGACCTGCTATTCTAGGATAGGAGATCACCTTGAAAGACGATGGGGAGGCACATGACATTCAGGGTAGCAGAATAATGATGTGCTTCCAATCATAATGTCTGAAATTCCTTTTAAAATATAAGCCTGTCGTGCTCCTGCCTTCCCCATGGGGCCAGTTTACAGAGAAAGAATATCATGCCATATTAAGGACCTGTAAATAGCTGTTTCCAAACATGTAATAATGGTGGTCTTTGTTCTGTTCTGGTGTGGTTTTATCCCCAAGTGAGTGTCTAAATCTTACTGTACTATGCTATGTAAATATTTAATGGATTTAACACAGGTTTAACTGTCATATCTCAATGAAGACACTGTTTTTAGAGATCAAATGATGAGAGAATAAATGGTACCTGACCAACATAAAATTATTTTATAACCTCTGCAAGAATTGTGTTGTGTGCAGATGCCTTAAGTCCTGTATGAAAAAAACGGAAATAAAGTGGATTTTAAAAGTTGCTGTGTGAATTTTTCAAGGGCATTACAACAACAATGTGTTTCTGTCACTAGTGTTTAAGTAAAATAAATCTATAATGCTTGAATTGTGACCACAGATGAGGAGCTGCATGTTAGTTTTGTTAATTGTATTTCAAAGAATTATTTGGTGTAAATTCATCCAGTAGATTTGAGATATTAAAAGGAAAAAATGTATATCTGGGTGGAGCCTCAGCACATATCTCATGGTGAGATCTGAGTTGCTGTCATCACTTCAACCAGAAAGTTATAACAGCCATCTTGGGACCAATATACATGATAGCACCCCATTGAAATGCATTGTAGTGAATAGCAGGTTTTGTGGGTCACAAATAGGAGAACGTATAAAGGGTGATAACAAATTTTAGTTACAATATAAATCTTTTGTTGATGGTTCCATAATACTTTTAGGAATTGTGGTGTATTCTAAGGTGATTTTACCCTGCTGGGATTTCATAAATCATGTTTGAGAGAAAACTGTTTTCTCATGATGTTCACATAAAGGTGAAGGAAGGAGCTAAAATGTGAGCATACTTTCGGTAAACTCATATTATTTTTCTCAGTCATATGAGAATGAACTCTGACATTTTCAGTAAAACATGTACTTTCAACAGGAGCAGGTTGTCAGTTGATTCCCTTGTGTTCTACTGTAGCCTCCCAGAGTGTTCTAAAGAACAAGTAGATTACTACAGGGTTATTTATGACAAACTTGTGACACTTCTGAAGCCATCTTGATTGAGTCAAACTGGTAAAACTAAACATTTAATGCTAGATTACTAGTTTGGTGGTCGGAAAATCCAACAGCCAGACCCGTGATGAGGAGAGCCCCATGGACCTGGCAGTCTCCCCACCTGCCCTATTGCTAGTTTTCCACTAGGCTGACCTGCAGAAATGAAGGTTTCCGCTGGTCAGCACAGTGGAAAACGTGCAGCTGCATTGTACTCGGCTCCACATGGAGCCCGGGAAGGCTGTCCAGCACCCTCGGAATGCAGACTGTCTGCGGAGTAGACAGTGTGCATTCTGATGGTGCTGGGGATGGGGACAATATGGTGGTCAACCGCAACATAACCAATGAACCTAAAAAAGAGGGCTGTGCCAAGATATCTTCTAATAAATGTTAACTTGAGACCATGCATAAAATTCAATATATGTCTTTATTATTATCTCCATCTATATTGTTATTCCTTTCTATTTTCACTTTTTCTAATTTCTCCAGCACAATGTTAAATTCAAACAAAGGTAAACATGAGACAAAGTAACAAATGAATAGACAACAAACCACTCACTTTCCGAAAAGGTCCTCACTCAAATCCTCACTCACTCACAATCAGTAACCAACCAGTTTCAAAAAGACCAATAGGACAATCTCTATTAACATATTTTTTTAATGTTCTTCTCCAACAGACACTGATAGAGATGACTTGCTTAATCTAAGTCTCTTAGTTTTGTATTCACATTTCCAAACAGGGCCTGATAGTCGCTACTAATTAGAACAATTGTCCCACAACTTTGTTGGTCTTATAGATCTGAGGTGCTGATGCGTGTTTCAGAGTAAGAGGGAAATGTGAACAGCTTCATCAGGGCACTCCAATATCCAATGAGGCAGGGTACAGCAGGGGAAAAATAAGATAACAATGGAGTCGAAGAGAAACACAGATTCAGCTCTCGGCCCTGTAGGGGCAACAAAGCAGCCCCCTCACAGCCCCAGGGATCGCTTCCTCCACAGGGCTATTAATGTAAATTAAGAGGGGCTGTGTGTCTCCCATTTCTGCCCCGGGGACATGCACCTCCCAGGGTCTGAATTTAAAGAACGAAGGGGGTCCGTTGTGTACCCCTGGCCCTTGGGACCACCACCACATCAGGACAAATACAACATTGGATGGGGAACACATCATCCCTCTCGGGGCGCTGTAGGTGGCCTGGGGACCAACCTCCTGCTATTTCCCAGGGTCCCATCCACAGGGCATAGCTGTTTGCTATGACTTTGCATGAGTTTTTACAGCTCCTACCAAGTCAGAACAAACACTCCAGTTCCAGTAAACAAGAGCTGTCAAACAGCTCTTGCTTGCTGGAGGCAGAGGTTTCCTCTGTTACCTTGCCCACAGAGATCCATGCATGTAAGAGGAAACAATTGTTTTTGCAGACAGGGAGCTGCATACTTAGCAGCTCCCTGTGTGCAAAAGCATTGCTGGCTCTCGTGGAGGCGGGGAGCCTGCTGGGACTGAGGGGGCCTTCAGGCTCCCCCCATTGTTGCATTGCAAACTGGGAGCCCCGGGCACCCAGAACAGATGGCCGGGTCCTGGGGTCCCTGGGGCTGAGACTAGCCAGCGGGGGGGAGGTCGCACACTCCTCCAAAAAATATTAAAAAGTAGAAGGCTGGGCCCTGGGGGATGGTGTCCCTGGGAATGAAATAGGTTCGGGCAGGAGAACTGTGCAGTCCACCTCCTTGATTTACTGAAGGCTGGGCCCGAGGGGATGGGGTCTACAGGACCAATAGAAAGTGCTCCAGTTGGGTAGACATTTTGTGCCAACTGTGGACTCTTGTTGGATAAAGGAGTATGTGAGCTTACGTTCTGGCCATGATGCCCATTTCTCAGAAATTAAACCTCAGCAGGAAGCACTTACAAATATAAACATAGCAGGTGTCCCAGTTGAAGCTCCACTTCTGGAAAGGACACATTATCCTAACTCCTGGGCTTCCTGGAAGGCAAATCAAGTGTGTTTACTCAGTGATTCCATGTTAAATAACGATTCAAAATCCTTCATGGAGTGAATTCCTCTTTCATCTATTGGAGCACTATCAGACACTCTCACACCCACTCTCACACCTACATAGACAATCTCATCCACTCTTAGATCCAGACATTCACTCTCACAGCCCCTGTCAGATCCAGAGACAACCTCTCATATATATTCTCATAGTCAGAGAGACAGGCCCTGTGGCCAACACCTGCTGCACCTGGCCAAAGGTTGTGCGCAGCGTGGGGTTGGGTGGTTGCCTGCGGGGACTGGCCACATGGACTGGCTGCAGGCCATGTCTTGCAGCCAACCCCTACCAGAAACGGCCTTTGGCTGTGCGTGGCTTGGGATTGAGTGGCTATAGGAGGTTGTCCCTGCGACTAAATCACGCCGTGCTTGGCTAAAGGTCACGCACCCGAGGGGGTTGGCTTAATGTCTAGCAATGAAAACAACATTACACAAAAAAAATAGAAATTCACTGAAAAAGCAAAGGTTACAGGGACTGTATAGTTAGGAAATATTATAAAAACCTTAGAAATTCACAAGACAGCCGGCCTAACACATGTGCGATCTGAGGGGAGTGCACTCCCCTTACTGCTCATCACCCCCAATGCCCGCCCCCCCTTTCACAACAAAAGGATAATAAACCATGTTTATTATCCTTTTGTTGTGAAAGGTTTTGCAGCTTCTGCTGCTGGTGGTGGGTGACACTCCTCCACCCTAATGGGGGAGCCACCACTGTATAAATCCCTCTTGCGCCAGGCTGTGGGTATGACACAGCAGAGAGAAGCAGGAGAGGGGGAGAGCTGTGAGGGAAGCAGAGGCTTATAGGTGCTGCAGTCAGAGATATTACAGAACCTATAAAAATCAGATGCCAATTGGAGGATGAGCAGGCTGTTAGTGATGTGGACCAGAGGAGGGACTGGCTGGTGGATTGAGAACCTTTCGCATTCTACACTATGTATAGGATCAAGGCCACAGGAACTATGCAAATTTGCAGCTGTGGCGTTTTCAGCATAAATATGGATTTACTGCACTTGCCACATAATCCCTCATCTGCTGCATAATTTAGCCCAAACGGCTCAAAAGTTGCTAAAATGTGTGAACATGCTTTGCCCCACAGTGGAAGGTACCCTGCAAGGGTTGACCCCTCAGTTCCTCAATGCTGTATTTAGGTGTGAAACTGGTATTTAGTTGGTGAAACCTTTGCTTAATCAGTGTAATCAGTGTTGACATGCAAAAATAACACACTTTTGAAGGGATACTGTCACAAAATGTGCAGTATTTCATTGCATAATTGTCTTTACTTGTAACATAATTTTCTCAACCTACCACATAATTTGGTTCCCTCCTGAAGCATAATTCCGTTGACCCTGGTATACGAGAATGGACCTGAGCTATGGAGTTAATCACCTTCAGGGCAGGATAGATTCATTGCATGGCACAACAATGCAGAGCTATTCTCCTCTAGGCGCCTGGATATGCAGAGGACCGTAGGGCTTATGACCTGTATTCATAGACGGCAGAATGGGTTGGCACAATGCATACCCTAGACCTGAATGAATTTCTTATGCCTGCGAAATTTCATGAGATTTTGTATTACTCAGATTTTGACATTATTTTTGCCTGCAGGATACTGGTTCAACCAGAAAGAGTCTTGCATCAGACATTTTCTCCTTGAATAACTCTCCTGCTGGCATCTCACATGAATTTTGCACACATGTTTTTCCTTTAATTTTCACACAAGATGCCAATTAAATTTCACGTAGTTTTGTGTATTTTTTCAAAAATGTTCACAACATTGTTTTCACACACCTTTATAACCTGTTACATCTAGTGCTGCATGGACATGGAGATTGGCACAAGAATAGAGAGCCTCTCTCTTATAGGCCTGGGAGGACAAGAGGACTGGCTCATGGGTACCAAGTGTGTTACTGTTAGGTCTCGGTGTATTTGTGGGGCTTGGAAGAGGAATCTGTCATTGCAGAGGCTAATGGGCTCATGATTGGCACAGGGGTACAGATACAATTGTTAGAGCACAACAAGTAAATGTCACAGTTCGGATAGTGAAGGGAGTGCCTGCCTTAATATGAGAGTGCCAACAGTGTGCAGTTGATTGTGGATGTTCGTTATTTGCGAAAAATGCTGTTCTAATCCTCAGTCTTTACATTCAAAGTGGTGTATTGCTCACAATGATCTATCTCTGAGTGCTGCAATCTCAATACTTTATCAAATAAAATTTCGTTTTTCACTACACTTAAAAAGTGAGCTCCTTGTCATGAACCTTGAATGATGTTTTCAAGTTATCCCTATCTCAGGGTACTGAAGAAGAGCCTGTCTCACTTTCGACACAGAGGTTCAAACGTCGACAAACTAACACCAACATACTTCAGAAATGAAATGGTTTCACATAATGATCAGTTGAATGTTAATTGTAACAAATTATTTTATCGTCTTTGTATTGTAAAATATACTCCACTGTCGTACCGTAAGTATAGCCCACTGCTCTATCTACAGTGTTGTTAATTTTATTCACCTTAACTCACCATTTTTATACAGTTGTTGGGCCACAATCATGATTTAGAAACATTAGAGTTATATACCTACCTAACTCCCAATAGGTAATTTAAAGAGGCCTCCACTTTCTTTTCCATTTATTGAGTCATTTATATTGTTTATGCACAGTAAACATGTTTAATTAATAGTTTGAAATTGTTTCTTTTGGGACCACTATTTTGCGGCTCGAAGAACATGTATCATAGTCCTGAGAACGTAAGGGGCCCTCACAATTGCTAACATGAATCAGAATACCGCCTGTGGCAAAATGCAGGAGTCAAGACCCTCAGGCTCTTGCATGGAATCTATCTGCAAGCTCCAATGCAGAGAATGAAACGGCCTTTACTTGAGTGGTTCTTCAAAGTCAGGTATTGTCAGCCCGGTGACGGAGAGTACAGACAGGCTCAGAATCTGGATCTTGTCAATAGTAGTGATGCGGGCAGACTGCAGCCGAGCAGTCAGCAGTAGACGTAATGAAGGAAGGGCAGCGACCTCTCTGCTGGAGAAGCTGCAACATTGTGGGGAACTGCTAGAAGAATGGAGATATCCTCTACTGCCTTAATGGTTGGCCAACAGCTGGAGATTAGGAAGATGTGGCAGGTCTTTGGCTCTTCATTCTCCAACGTCCCGGAAGGAGAGAGCTGCTTTACTACGCCCCTTCCCTCATCTGTGCCAAGCTGGTGGCTCAGCACCCCACAGGCCACATAAGCCAGAATGAAGGCTGTGACTGATGAGTTGCAGGTATTGGGTGCCATCAGATCATCCCCAAGCCCAGAGTCCACACCTGTTCCAGCTTGCCCGAGGGGCACCATTCTGAGTGTTGCCTCAGATCGGGCAGTGTGTTCAGTACTGGATCACTTCAATGAGACAGGGATTGAAGATGCACTACTTCTCCAATACCACCTGCTTCTGGCCAGGAGGAGAATTGGTCAACCTCATGAAAAGAACACTAGACTATGGTTTGAGCAGAAAAAAAGCTGAAGCCTCATGTCTAATCTTTACAGAACAAAAGTTTCTTTGTAGCCATTTATCAGAGACAGCTTCAGATTAAGGAACACACAATTGACCACACAGCTAAAAGTAGTGTTAATGTTGCCCGGAGGAGGCCCACAATCCAGGAATGTTGCATCAATGTGGTCTCAATTAGTCGAAGGCAGAGAACAGAGGCTAGAAATCCACCCAGGGCTAATTGTAACATAACCAAATCTTATCATAGTGCCTTCCTTACAGGAAGGTGTGCAATGATAAAACATTTAGGAGCCCTGACAATTTCCATGCTTTCATACATGTTCCGTCACCCCTTTGTAAATCGGTCTTGGTGGGACCTCATTCGTGGGTGATGCAAACATGTGTAAATCAAATTCAGCTGAAGCACAGTGAGCTTCGGAGGCTGTCATGTGTCTCCCAAAGCTGCTTGTGTAGCTTATCCTTGAAAAGCCCAGCACAAGCTTGTCTATTTGCTATTCACAGCCCTCAGTTGGGTTCTTGGTTGTGCAAGTTTACATTTGAGCATACTGACTGACAGGGAGGCGTTCACAAAGCGATCTCAGTTGTCCGTGGCCTTGCTACACTAAGCTGTCATTTTAGTCTGATCTGGTGTTTTAGAAGCTGAGTAATGACACCTCTCTCTGGCCAGTGCCCTGGAAGCCTCCCTTCTCCCATAGCTTCTTGTTAAACGTGCCTGGATTTAGAACTATTTTGTAAGATATTGTTTAAGTCAAGGGGGGATTCAATGTTCTATACTCGGGTGGGTTCAATGCATAACATGACCACACGAGGTAATGAAACACCAGAGGACCGAGATATTCAGTAGTGGAATTACTTGGCTCAGAAGACCAAGTCTTGCCCTGACACTGACAGAGAGGACTGATCAGATCCAAAAAGGGTATATTTTGGATAGATCAATAAGATTCAGTTGAAAAATCAGTTGTAGATTTCTCAGGAATCATTTGTAACCCAGTGTACTGGCTAAAATACTGTGTCCCCAGATTCCACTAATTTAAGCAATCTATCTCTGACTGTATCAAGGTCTGCAACACCCCTTTTAAATATAAGTTTTCATGAACTCTCTATTTGTATGCTCATTGTGGGAAAACTGGGCTAATTGCACAAGCCCCCTCACCTTTGTCCCCCATGTTTAGCTCATACAGGTGTTTTGTGACTCTGACTATGCACTGGACAGTGCTAACCATTCCTAGGGCCAGTACTGTGTAAAATGGTATATGCAAATTAGGCATAATTATAATTGGCTCTGACAATTTATAAGTCCATAGTTATGGTAGGGCATATAGGCCTAGGGACCCCAGGGTAGATATGGCACCACTGGATGCACGTCTGTGGTCCCTAATGTCCTTTTAAAGGCAGGCCTGTCTTGCTGACTGTTTCTAAGTTAATGTTAACCCCAACATCCACTTTGGAATTAAGAAAAAGTAATTCTTAAGTCCTAAACTACCTGATTTTTACTGATATGTCACCCCTAAGGTATGCCCTAAGTGCCCCCAGGGTTGGGTACAGTGTAAATATAAACAGGGACTTTATAACAGATGTTACATAATCCCTGGTGAGGGAAACACAGCCAAATTCATTTTACCCCATTATTGTCAATGGGCCCCATGGGCTAACATGGACAGACTTTATTTTAAAATAATAAGTCCCATAGAGATGAGCTAAATATAGCAAGTTTCATACAAAATTGCATGTTATAATAAATCAGAAAACTTACCAATGTTGAATTTAATATAACTAGCACAGGGAAAGAGTTTTAGAACTCTTTCTAAATATTACCAAAGTCAGCTGTGTAGTGCCCATTCCTGAATGGTCATCCTCTGACAGCCTGAGCCATGCTGCCTTAATGAGGTATGAAGTGGTCTTGGATGAAACAAAGGAAGCATCTGGTGGGTGGAGAACTGCTATAGCAGACAGCAGAACAGGATGGGGGAAACGTAGCAACTCTGGTCATTAAAGGAGGAAAAGCCACTTGGGACAGAAACTGGACCTTCCCTATTTTCTGCAGGCCCAGACAGCTAGGAGCCCGCTGGTGGGATTTACGCGAGGGGCCAGAAAGGGGTGCGCTAAGGGAAACCTAGCCACACCAGTGGGTGGACTCAGCCAGATCTAAACTCTATGACTGGATTTTTGCCATCTTGGATTTTTGAAGAATGTAAATGTGTTAGAAAACTGGGCTGATTGCAGAAGACCCCTAACTTTTTGCCCCTATTTTTCACTTTTTGCTGGTGTTTTCCTGATTATAATGGTGCCCTGTGTCCTGCTAACAAGACCCAGGGCATATGCTCTGTGTAAAACAAGTATTCTAATTAGCCTAAGTATAAACGGCTATGTCAATCTACCTATAAGTCCTTAGTCTATAGTAGGGTATGTAGTGTTAGGGACCCCAGCATATGTAGTGCCCACAGAGGTGATTGCTGAGGTGCCCAGGGTCATTTTAAAGGCTGGCCTACCTTGCTGGCTGTTTTTAAATTAAAGTTGCATGCAATTTCAACTTTGGAATTAAAAGTACTTCCAAAGTCTGAAACTACCTTATTTTTACACATGTCATCCCTAAGGTGTGCCCTAATTGCCCCCAGGGTGAGTGCAGTGTAACTATAAGCACGGATCTTATAAAATGTGTTTTATAAGCCCTGGTGAGAAACAAAAAGCCACATTTGTTTTTCCCCAGTTGTAGTGAATAGGTTCCATAAGCTAAAATGGGGGGACTTTATTTGAATTAATAAAGCCTCCAAAGGAGCTGAATATGGCAAGTTTATCCTGTGCCCACCCTCTGGTAGCTTGGCATTGAGCAGTCAGGCTTAACTTAGAAGGCACTTAGAAGGCAATGTGTAAAGTATTTGTGCAAACGTACACCACGCAGTGTTTAGAAAAATATTTAATATTTATCTGATAAGATGCAGGTCAAAACTATTAAAATGCAATAAGTATATTTTGGAATATCACTGTAAAAATGAAATATAGTGTATTTAGACTCTTAAAAACAACAAATGTCTCTTGCAAGCACAAAGGGGCATATTTATACTCCGTTTGCGCCGAATTTGCGTCTTTTTTTTCGACGCAAAACTAACTCCATATTTATACTTTGGCGTTAGACGCGTCTAGCGCCAAAGTTCATGGAGTTAGCGTCATTTTTTTCCGTGAACATCTTCCTTGCGTTAATGATATGCAAGTTAGGCGTTCCCGTCTTAAAAAATGACTGCGATGCATATGCGTCGTATTTATACTCCCGGGCAAAAATGATGCCCGGGAGTGGGCGGGACTAAAAAACCTGCATTTGCGCCGGATTTTAGCGTCTGGGTCAGGGCAGGCGTTAAGGGACCTGTGGGCTCAGAATGAGCCCAGAGGTGCCCTCCCCTGCCCGCAGGGACACCCCCTGCCACCCTTGCCCACCCCAGGAGGACACCCAAGGATGGAGGGACCCACCCCAGGGACATTAAGGTAAGTCCAGGTATTTTTTTTTTTTTTGTGGCATAGGGGGGCCTGATTTGTGCCCCCCTACATGCCACTATGCCCATTGACCATGCCCAGGGGACAGAAGTCCCCTGGGCATGGCCATTGGGCAAGGGGGCATGACTCCTGTCTTTGCTAAGACAGGAGTCATTTCAATGGGGGATGGGCGTCGTTAAAAAATGGCGCAAATCGGGTTGTGGCGATTTTTTTGCCTCAACCTGACTTGCACCATTTCTGGACGCCCATACGCCATTTTCCCCCTACGCCGGCGCTGTCTGGTGTACGTCGATTTTTTAAACGCACACCAGACAGCGCCGGCGGCTAACGCCGGCTAACGTCATTGTTTAAATACGGCGCCCGCATGGCGCTTCAGAATGGCGTTAGCTGGCGCAAATTTTTTTGACGCAAAACTGCGTTGGCGCAGTTTTGCGTCAAAAAGTATAAATATGGGCCAAAGTGCCTGGTTTGTGTTCAAAATCACCGCAAGGAACCGCAGAGGAGGAGATGCATGATAAACAGGGAGGTGTGCGTCGAATTCTAGGGCTGCACACAGCGATGCATTGTTTATTTTTCACACAGGGAAGGCTTTGCGTCGATTTCCGGTGCTCGGTCTTGGATCCTGTATATGTAGAAAAAGGGGATTTTAAGACAAGTACTTTTAAATGCCAAGTCAAAGTGGCAGTGAAACTGCACACACAGGCTCTGCAGAGGCAGGTATGAGACCTGGTTAGGGGGCTACTTATGTGGGTGGCACAACCAGTGCTGCAGCCTACTTGTTGCATTAAATTTACAGGCCCTGGGCACATGTAGTGCACTTGACTAGGGGCTTACAAGTAAATTAAATAAGCCAATTGGGTATGAGCCAATGTCACCATGTTTTACAGAGAGAGCATATGCACTGAGTCCTAAAGCCAGCAAAAATGATGTCAGAAAAAGAGAAGGAGGAAGGCAAAAAGTTTGGGGTGACCCTGCAGAAAGGCCATTTCAAACAGACCTCTTCCTAAAAGTTACCAGTTTCAGCCTTATAATGCCCTTTTCTAATTGGCCAGCCTCTGGCTTCTTGGGCAGGCTGATGTGATGAGGTGTGAAGTGGCCTGGGCTAAACACAAAGGAAGTGCCTGGAGGAGGAGATCTACCTCAGCAGATGGTGAAACAGGATGGGGGAGTTGAGCCAAACTGGACTTCAAAGGAGGGAGGGACATTTGGAGAAGCTTAGGACCTCCCCCATTCCCTGCAAGCCCAGACAACCATGTGCCCTCTTGATTAGATTAGAAGAAGGCAGGAGAGGGCTGTGGTAAGG
The DNA here is from genome assembly GCF_031143425.1 of Pleurodeles waltl. Classification (NCBI taxonomy): domain Eukaryota; kingdom Metazoa; phylum Chordata; class Amphibia; order Caudata; family Salamandridae; genus Pleurodeles; species Pleurodeles waltl. The sequence goes on along the minus strand of NC_090437.1, from coordinate 815,868,968 downwards.
ATTGTTAGCCACAGTAGTGGGTGGACTCAGCCAGACCTAACCTCAAAAATTCAGTTTCAACCATTTTGTATTTTTAATGAAGAATGCTGCTCCCTGAGTTAAATTTTTGCCACACCTCCCAAGAAGTGGTCATCCAAGAGAGTAGTGACCTGCCTGTGATCGGACAATTGCCCCCCCCTGCTTTTCACCCCATGAGCAAGGATACATTTGGCAGAGCTGCATCCACACCTCAGATCCCTAATGGAGGAAGATACTGGAAAAGAAGGACTGCCTTGCTGGACCCCTGGCCTGCACCTGGACACTGCACTCACAAGGACTGCACCAGCTTCACACTTTGGGCTTCAACAAGAAAATGACTTTGCATTGCTTCTACAACTCCAGAAGGGGACTCCCTGTAAGCTACAGGTACAATGGAGCTGCCCAGAGTCCCACGAATCAAGTCCTGCTAGAAGAACCCAGCTGGCCAGTGACCAGTGGCCATTTGACAATCCTAAACAGGTGCATTCTGGGAACTGTGGTCCTAACTCCAAAGGAGAAGCTCAGAGCTTTTGGAACCTTGGATCAAATTGTGGACACTTCAAGGACCCAAAAAGGACCTCTGGAAGACGTTCTACCAGTTTGGAGACATTTGGAGCAACTGTTGTAAACAGCTCCATAAATTGAAGCAGTGCATTGTGGGACTTGTAGTCCCAGACCCCAAGATGCCAAGCAGAGCCTCTGAACCCTTGGCTTGTGCTGTGGACCACTTTCCTGTAACAAAAAACAAATCTAAAAGTAAGTGTAACAGTGTTACATTGTGGGTGGCGTGAACCCTTGACTTTGTCCCTGTCCATTGTGACTTCTTTAACCCTTTGGGTGGTATTTGCTTCTAAGCACTAGAATTACTTTTAATCTTTAAAAAATCATATCTCTGGTTCCCTACATTGGATTTTTGTTCTTTTATTGTCATTATAAAGTTAAAAATGTTAATGCTTTACACACTTTGTCTGCTAAGTTAAGCCTTGTCACTCTTTACCAAGGTACCAAGGGTTGAGTTCGATTAATTTATTGAGACCTCACTTGACCTAGTGGGGCTTAATGGCTTGTTGCTAAGTGTAGGTACTTACCTACCCTTACCAATAATCCAATTTCCAACAAAAATGGGGTGCAGTGGTGGAATCCAGTACTTGTGTTTAATATCACACTGCAGCTTTTAGTGAAGCAAGTTAAAAATCCTCTAAATTGACCTAGAGGAAAAGTACTTTTGATTTTTCAAATTTGGGCTATTTTTTTTAATTACTTTATTTTTTGATTTTTCTAAATTGTTTTGAGCAATTAGTGCCATTTTTTTAAGTGATACAAAACTTAAGGGAGACCATGGAGCTTGATCTGGCTAGACTACCCACACTTACTGTAGCTGAGCTTAGGGTGTTGTGCAGAAAGAGGAGATTGCCTCTTGCTGACAACCTTCGGAAGACTGTGACTGTCAAGTCCCTTGAAGCCTAGATAATACATATGGAGGAAGAGAAAGATTCAAAGGTAGGAAGGGAGAGGGAAGATGCCCTTTCCATCCTTCAGGAGGAGGAGGATGATTGCCAAATTCTGATTTCAGCAGCTGGGACCCCATCCAGAGCTAGTTGGAGGGGTAGGTCTATGGTATCAGACCAGGAAGAAGCAGAAATGTACCTCAGGGAAAGGGAACTTGAGGCCTAGGTTGCCCTCATAGCTTTGGAGGCAGACTAATTGGCCCTAGAGAAGAAGAACTGGGAAAAGAGTGAAGAAATAAATGGTGGCGGTGACAGAGAAGTAGAGGTTTCCATGGATGGTGGGTTCTGCCCGAGATTACCCAAGTCAGTTGTTCCTGCTTATGTAGAGGGGGATGACATGGACAAATGGACAAATGGTTGGAAGCCTTTGAAAGGCCTCACCAGATGGTAAGTGTTAAGCCCCAATATTGGGGTTCACTCCTATGAGGGTTGATCCCAATAACAGCCAGGGATAGGCTCCTGGCACTGGGGATAAGGAAGCAGATTCCTATTCCAGTATGAAGAGGTGTTTAACAAAGCAGTTTGGTCTGACCCCAGAGCAATACTGAACTAAGTTTAGGGACACCCAGAAGGTCAATACCCAGTCTGTGGTTGACCTTGTAGACACCTCACTTAAGGCACAAGAGGGCTAGATACATGGTAACATAGTGAATACTTATGAGGGGTTATACAATTTGATAATGAGGGAACACATCCTGACCAATTGTATCCAATAAAGGTTACTTCAGCATCTAGTGGACTCTAAGCTGACCATCCCCAGAGAGCAGGGGAGGCAGCTGACGAGTGATTGAGAACCAGGGTGGCTTTCAAGTACCAGAGGGGAGACTGCAAGAAGGGGGGATCAGCTCCCCAAAAACTAAAGATGGGGGTGGTACACCCACCACAAAGGCTCTCTCTGTACCCCAGATTCCTAAGAAAGGGGAAAGTAAATCCCACTCCCCCTCTGACAATCAGAGGCAGGGAGTCCCAGGGTTAAAGAAGCTCTTGGACAATAAGGCCTGCTTTGACTGTCAGCAGACAGGTCATTTCAGAGGAGATGCAGCCTGTCCCAAGCAGGTGGTTAGCACTGGGCTGTCCAGTGTAGCCATGGAGGAGGACTCCTCAGATGTTGAGATCCTCATAGCAATGGGCTGGGAGATGGGCTCAGATGCAGATGGTAAGCTGGTGATCCTCAATGGTGGGAGCAGGCACCTTCACCCCATTCAGATGAATGGGATCCCTACCGCTGGACTGAGAGACACATGTACAAGTCACACTATAGTGAGTGACCGGTTGGTGTCCCCAGAATGTATGTCCAATGGGAAGACAAGGAGAGTCGGATACCCACAGTTGAGGTCACCACCAAACCTGTAGCCATAGTGCCCCTAGAGAGGCAGGGGTGTCTTTGACTGGTTTAGGGTGGTGGTCAGTGCTGTCCTGCCCTTAGGTTGTATCCTTGGCAAGGACCTTCCAGAAGTGAGTCTGGTCCCAGAGGGGGTGGTCACCTCAGGGCACCCCAACCCAGAGTCCTGGGGAGCCCGCCTCTACAGTTAGGAGACAGAGGTCCCCAAGAAAAGTGAAAAAGAAAAAGAAGGGAAGGCCATTCTTAAAGATAGTTCCAGTGAGTCCAAGGCCTTCTGCCCCAGTAGAGGGGGGAGCCCAGAATTGGCTCTGGTGAGGCCTCTCCTGACCCCAAGAAAGTCCTGAGCAATCAGGCAGCTGTCCAGCTGCAGGGTGTTGCCCCTGCACTGACAGAAGGGGGAATGGAAGAAGGGTGTCTGCCGCAGGATGTGGTAGCCCCCACTCTAAACAGTAAGAGGGGTGCCAGGACCCCACAGTTGCCCCTAAAGCAGCTCATTCATCTGTCAGTGGACAGAGTAGGGTGTGGTTCTGGGTGCTGACAGCTGTCAGTAGCCTCTGCTGGGTACTGGCCTTCATGGCAGCACTGCAATTGGCCTTGGAGACAGACCCCAGGGCGAAAAGCAAAGTAGGCCTCTTGATCCTGTTGGTCACGGCAGGGTTGCTCAAGTGTTGGGTGACCTCTTTGGGTAAGCTAGGTATTGCCCTTGCAAAGCTAGGGATAGGGGAAGTGGGCCCCTCACTATCCAAGTTGTCAGAGAGAGAGAGGAGGAAGATCTCCAAAAGAGGGAAGTTACAGTTTAAAATGGGTCATTTTACTGTTGGGTTAGGTCCCCTACCCAGAGGTAGTGACCATGGCAGGAAGATGTAAGGCAGAGTAGGCCCAGCAAAGTGACAGACATGCCAGGAGGACTCTCCCAGGGTTGGGCTGAGTCTCCTGGCTGTCTGAGCAAGGCAGCTTGTGTGAGAAAACTTGGCTGATTGCAGAAGCCCCCTAACTTTTCCCCCCATTTTTCACTTTTTGCTGGTGTTTTCCTGATTCTGATGGTGCCCTGTGTACTGCTAACCAGACCCAGGGCTTCTGCTCTGTGTAAAACGAGTATGCTAATTAGACTAATTATAATTGGCTGTGTCAATCTACCTATAAGTCCTTAGTCTATGGTAGGGCATGTAGGTTTATGGGCCCCAGCATAGGTGGTGCACCCAAAGGTGCACTGCTGAGGTGCCCTGTGCCATTTTCAAGACAGGCCTGCCTTGTTGACTTATTTTAAAGGAAAGTTATATGCAAATTCAACTTTCTAATTGAAAGTACTTCTAATGTCTTAAACTTCCTTATTTTTAAATATGTCACCCCAGAGGTGTGCACTAGGTGCCCCCATGGTGGGTGCATTGTAAGTTTAAGCAGGGAGCTTATAAAATATGTTTTATAAGCCCTGGTGAGGAAAAATATCCAAATTTGTTTTTCCCTCATTGTAGCAAATAGGCTCGATGGGCTAAAATGAGGATACTTTATTCTTATTAATAAAGTCTCCAAAGGAGCTAGATATGACAAGTTGGGTCTCACATTGATTGTCATAATAAATGCAACAACTTGCCATTGTTAGATTTAATATACCTGGTTTAGGGAATGAGTTTTAAACCTCTACCTAAAGGTTACCAGTTACAGCCCTGGAGTGCCCTTCTCTGATTGGCCAGCCTCTGGCAGCCTGGCCAACCTGGCTTGATGAGGTGTGAAGTGGCCTGGGCTGAACACAAAGCAAGTGTCTGGGGTAGGAGATCTGCCTCAGAAGACAATGAATCAGGATGGGGGAGAGGAGCCAAACTTGTCTCAAAAAGGAGGGAAAGAGATTGGGAGGGGCTCTGGACCTCCCCCATTTTCTGCAAACCCAGACAACCAGGTGCCCTCTTGATTAGATTAGGAGAGGGCAAGAGAGGGGTGTGATAAGGATTTTTAGCCACACCACACACACAGTCAGACCTAACCTCCAGAATTCAGTTCCTACCATTTTGGATTTTTAAATAATGTTGCTCCCTGAAATTGATGTTTGCCACACTTCCCATGAAGTGGTCATCCAAGAGGGTGGTGGCTTGCCTGTGATTGGACAGTTGCCTCCCCCACTCTTCATCCCAGGAGCAAGGATACATTTGGCAGAGCTGCACCCACACCTAAGATCCCTGTAAGCTGCAGGTACAAAGGAGCTGACCAAAGTCCCCTGCATCAAGTCCTGCAAGAAAAGCGCAGCTGACCAATGTCAAGGGGCCATTTCAGGAATCTGACCAGGTGCATTCTGGGAACTGTAGTCCCAACTCCCAAGGAGCAACTCAGAGCTACTGGAGCCTTGGATCGAGTTGTGGACACTTCAAGGACCCAAAATGGACCTCTGGGAGAAGATCAGGAAGTTTGGGGACATTTGGCGCAACTGTTGAAACAGCTTCATAAGTTGAAGAGATGCATTGTGGGAGATGTAGTCCCAGACCTCAAGAGGTAAACTAAAGCCTCTGAACCCTTGGCTTGAGCTGTGGACCACTTTCCTGTATCAAGAAACACTTCTGAAATTAAGTGTAACAGTGTTACATTGTGAGTGGCCTGAACTCTGGTCTTTGTCCCTGTCCAGTGTAACATTTTTTAACCCTTTGAGCGCTATTTGCTTCTAAGCGCTAGAATTACTTTTAATTTTTAAAAATTCAAATCTATGGTTCCCTACATTGGTTTTTTGTCGTTTTAGTGTCATTTTACAGCTAAAACTATAATGTATTTTTTTTATAAATTAGTGCTGGATTTTTATTGTGTTTTGTGTTTTACCTATTTACTGTTTTGTGATATTTGAATATTTTATACACTTTGTCTCCTAATTTAATCCTTGTTGCTCATTGCCAAGCTGCCAAGAGTTGAGCTGGGATTAATTTATTGAGAACTAACTGGACCTAGTAGGGGGTTAGTGGCCTATTGCTAAGTGTAGGTACTTACCTGCGCTTGCCAATAAGCCACTTTCCAACAGTTGCTCGCTGAGATTAATTTTTGCCAAACTTCCCAGGAAGTGGTCACACAAGAGGGTGGTGATCTGCATTCTATTGGACAGGAGCACCCTCCTGCTTCCCAACCCTAAGTGTGATGATAAATATGGTAGAGCTGCCCCTCAACTGAGATCCCTGCTAGAAGAAGATACTGGAGAAGAAGGACTGCCCTGCTGAACCCCTGATCTGCATCTGAAGAACTGCTCTCACAATGACTGCCCCAGCTGCACAGTTCGGGCTTCACTAAGAAAATGACTTTGCCTTGCTTCTGCAACTCCAGAAGTGGACTTCCTGTAAGCTACAGGTACAAAGGAGCTGCCCAGAGTCCCCTGCATCAAGTCCTGCAAGAAGAGCCCAGCTGACCAACATCCAGTGGCCATTTGAGGATTCTGACCTGGTGAATTCTGGGAACTATAGTCTCAACTCCCAAGGAGCAACTCAGAGCTTCTGGAACCTTGCATCATGTTTGTGGTCACTATATGTGTGTTTTACTTATTTACTGTTTTTGTTATATTAAATGCTTCACACTCCTGTCTCCTAAGTTAAGCATAGCTGCTCGTACGCTAAAATACCAAGGGTTGAGCAAGGATTAATTTACTGACACCTTGGCCCTGATTATGAGTTTGACAGACAGGAATACCCATCTGCCAAACTTCCTGCAGCCACAGAAAACCAGGTGCCCCCTGATTAGATTAAGACAGGGCTTGAAGGAGGTATATCAAGGGAAACATAGCAGCAGCAGTGGGTAGACTCAGCCAGATCTAAACTCTAAGATTGAATTTATGCCATCTTGGATTTTGGAGGAATGTTGCTCCCTTGGATTGCTTTTTGCCACACTTCCTGGGAGGCGGTCACTCAAGAGGGTGGTGGCCTTCATGTGACTGGACAGGAGTACCCACCTGCTTTCTACCCCAAAAGCAAGGATAGATATGGCAGAGGTGCACCACACTTCAGTTCCCTACTGGAGAAAGACAAGAAGAAGAAAGACTGCCCTGCTGGACCCCTGGCCTCCACCTGGACCCTGTATTCAGAAGGACTGCAACAGTTGCACACTTTGAGCTTCATGAATAAAGGACTTTGCATTACTTCTACAACCTCAATAAGGGACTCCCTGTAAGTTACAGGTAGAAAGGAGCTGACCAGCCTCCCCTGCATCAAGTCCTGCAAAAATAGATGCTCACCAGTGGCCATTTAAGGATTTAAGGATTTGAACCAGGTGCACCCTGGGAATTGAAGATCTAATTCCAAAAGAGCCACTCTAGAACACTGGGGTAAATTGTGGACACTTGAAGGACCTTAAAAGAAGTAGTTCTGGAAGAAGATCCAAAAGTATGGAGAAGTTTGGAGTCACTTTGGAAAAATCTCCAGAAGTGGACCAACCCGACGTTGTGAGTCAAGTCCGCAAACATCAACAGCAACCCAGCCTGACATGCAGGTTCGTCCCTATGAAAAGCTCCAGAGACCCAGACTTCCAGGATTTTTACTGAGGGCTTGTGGAAAGGCAATTTGATGATGTTGCATCAAAATTGGCTTGCTGAGGAGTGTCACCCGATGTCGGGGAAGAAAACCTCCAAAAAAGGGTCTAGGTCCCAAGGTAAACGTATGACCGAAGCCTCCCACGCAGTATGTCCGAGGAGGGCTTCATCGTGTCCAGGCTCAACTTTTGACTTAGTCCCGAATGAAGGGGTTCGTTCTGAGAAAGTTTCTAAGTCTGACCATAGAACACTTGTCCAAGACCTCCTGTGATGCATATCCGAAGAGGGATCCAGCGAGGTGAGCCTCAACTTATGACTTTGTGTGGCTAGGTGCTAGAAAACATTTAGGCCCTCATTCTGACCTTGGCGGGCGGCGGAGGCCGCCCGCCAAAGTCCCGCCGTCAGGTTACCGTTCCGCGGTCGAAAGACCGCGGCGGTAATTCTGACTTTCCCGCTGGGCTGGCGGGCGGTCGCCTTCAGACCGCCAGCCAGCCCAGCGGGAAAGAGGCTTCCACGATGAAGCCGGCTCGGAATCGAGCCGGCGGAGTGGAAGCTGTGCGACGGGTGCAGTTGCACCCGTCGCGTATTTCACTGTCTGCGCAGCAGACAGTGAAATACATGTAGGGGCCCTCTTACGGGGGCCCCTGCAATGCCCATGCCAGTGGCATGGGCACTGCAGGGGCCCCCAGGGGCCCCGCGACCCCCCCTACCGCCATCCGGATCTCGGCGGTCCGACCGCCGGGATCTGGATGGCGGTAGGGGGGGTCGGAATCCCTGCGGCGGTGCAGCAAGCTGCGCCGCCGCGGAGGATTCAATGGGGCCGCGGTACACTGGCGGGACCCCGCCAGTGGTGCCGGTCCGACCGCGGCTTTACCGCCGCGGTCGGAATCCCCATTGGAGCACCGCCGGCCTGTCGGCGGTGCTCCCGCGGTCCTCCGCCCTGGCGGTCAAAGACCGCCAGGGTCAGAATGACCACCTTAGTCCCTCATTATGACTTTGGCGGTTTATTCCTAAGACCCCCGAAGCCACAGACGCCATAAGACTGCCAGTGCTGGCAGTCTTCCGACCACCATACTAGGAGTACTGAAGGATTTCAGCTACAATTTGGGTGGAAATCCTCCAGTATTCATGCTGGCAGTTGGAGGCACAGAGGGGTTCCAACTCTGCTCCCGCCCTGCCAAAAGGACTCCGCCCACCATAGTACGACCTGTAATGTGGCCTGATGGTGTCCTGAAGGTGGGGCACTGTCAGCAGTGGGAGCGCCGGGTCCCGTCCCCTCAGGGAGGAGAACCTCGTCAGATGAGGTAAGTGTCCTCCGCAAGGGGAGGGGGTGAGGTGTGTGAATGGATGTCTGTGAGTGTGTGCATTTGTGTCATGAATGGAGGGAGGGAGGGGAGTGTTTGTGCGTGTATGCATGTGTGTCTGTGTGTAAATGTGATGATGGTAATGCACATATGGTTGAATGTGAATGCTGGGTCGGGATGCAAATGTGTAAGCATGTAGACAGGGGTGGGGGTTGTGTGTGTATGTATGTTGAGGAAAGGAGGGGGTGGGGGATGAAGTGTGTTTGTGTGTCAATGGGGTGAGTATGGGGTGAATGCAGTGAGTGCATGCGCGGGTGAGGGTGTTGTGCCTGTTTGCAGGGGGTGGGATGTAAGTACGGGGAAGCGGTGGGGAGTGAGTATGTGTATGCAGTGGAGGTGGGGGTCACCACTGGGAGCGGGGGGTCAGGGGGTTACTTGGGGGTTCGGGGAGGTGGGGGTTGAGAATGTTGTAAGGAAAGGGGTGTGGGGGGCTCTTGGGTAGATGGGAGGTGGGGGAGTTGTGTACCAGCAACAGGAATACACATTTTTGTTGCCGGTAGCCTTTCTGCCGGGGATTTTGTGGTGGTGCTACCACCACAAAATCCCTGGTGAAAAGGGGACTCGTGATACAGCCGGCGGTATTGGGTGGACCACCGAGTCAGAGATGATGATCTCTGGCCCGGCTGTCCAACCGTCTCGGTGGTACCGACATGGATGTGGCGGTTTGGCACAGGCCTAACCGCCACACTCATAATGTGGCGGTCTTTACCGCTGGCCCATCGCAGTGAGACCGACACCGTGGCCCTGGCGGTATTCGGACCACCAAGGTCCTAATGAGGGCCTTAATCTTTAAAACTTCACATCTATGGTTCCCTTTATGGGATTGTTTTAATTTTAGGGTCACTTTTAAGATATAAATATAATATATTTTTATAAAATTTTGTTGTTGGATTTTTATTGTGTTTTGCGTTTTACTTGTTTTCTGTTTTGTTGATATTAAATGCTTTATACATCTGTCTCCTAAATTAAGCCTAACTGCTTGTGGCCAAGCAAAGAAAAGGTTGAGCCATAACTCAGGAGTTAGTTTCCCATGTTTTCACTTTCGGGTTGTGTTACACTTGACATCCTTGGAATAGTCTTGCCTACATTTTTGCCTGTGTTTCCCAAGTTGCTGATTTCTGCTGGGCTCTGTTTTTGCTGTTTTTGACACTCTGGGCACTTTACAATTGCTATCCAGTGCAAGTGCTCCTATGTAAAATGTATGTGTAATTGGCTTTCCATGATTAGCATATTTGATTTACTAGTAAGTCCCTAGTACAGTGCACTAGAGGTGCCCAGGACCTGTTAATCAAATGCTACTGGTGGGCCTGCAGAACTCGCTGTGCCACCCACATGAGTAGGTCTGTAAACATAGCTCAGACCTGCTACTGCAGTGTCTGCGTGTGCAGTTTTAAACTGCCAATTTGACTTGGCAAGTGTACCCACTTGCCAGGGCTAAACCTTTCCTTTTCATACATGTAAGACACCCCTAATGTAGGCCCTAGGTAGCCCCATGGGCAGGGTGCAGTTTATGTTTAAGGTAGGACATATACTAATGTGTTGTGAAATGCTGCCAAATTTGGTTTCCACTGTTGCCAGGCCTATGTCTCTCATAGGTTAACATGGGGGTTGCCTTTAAATATTATTAAAGTAGAGATTCCCTTTGGGAGCAGATAGAAATGTGGAGTTTAGGATCTCTGAACTCACAATTTAAAAATGCATCCTTTGGTAAAGGTTATTTTTAGATTGTGTGTTTGAAAATGCCACTTTTGGAAAATAGGCATGTTCTTGCTTAAACCATTCTGTGACTCTGTCTGTTTGTGGATTCCATGTCTTGGTTAGTTTGACAGTTGGGCTGTTTGCACCTCTCCTCTAGACAGTGACACAAAGGGAGCTGGGGTATAGCATGAATATCCCGATGAGCCATCTGTGCTGGGAGGGAGGGGAGGAATGATCACTCACACCTGAAAGGGCTGTGCCTGCCCTCACACAATGCAGTCTCCAACCCGCTAGTGTGTGTCTGGGGCCTGACCTGGGCAAGGCAGGATCTTACAAACAAGAGAGACTTTCCTTTGATGTTTGCCTACTTTAAAGGCAGAAAGAGGTATAAGTAGGGAACCCAAAACCCCTGAAGATTACATCACTTCTGGAATCAAGAGGAACCTCTGCCAAGGAGAATAGCTGAAGTGCTGAGGAGGACTTCTGCCCTGGCCTGTGACGGTGCTTTGCTAGGCTATCCTGCAGTTGCTGCTTCTGCCTGTGAAATGGGACAAAGAATGGACTTTGTTTTGCATTCCTGCTTGATAAGATTCTCCAAGGGCTTGAACTGAGCTTGCCTCCTGTTGTTGAAGTCTGAGGGCCATCAAAGACTTCTCCTGCCAGCACCTGGACTCACTGCTGATACTCCTGCCCTCCCAAGTGGTGCACTATCCAGTCCCTGGGCCCTTGAAAGGTGCAGTTGGTAGACAAGAACTGAAAATCCACACACAGAATGCCATGGGGAGATATTTTTGATGTACTTTCTGCAACGCGTCTGATAAACAATGTGCCGCTGGCTTTGCAGCTGAAATCAGCACTCCACTTGCATCCCAACTGGGAGATCGCCCATTGCACCTGGAGAAATGATGATCAACACCCACTTATGGAGGCTGATAATGATGCAAACTTCACGTAGTGCGGTTTTCTGATACCGTGTGACCGGATTTGCTATGTATCATCCCTGGGGGTCCAAATCAACCCAACTCTGCATGGATCCTTGGTGCCGTGTCAGGAAATCGAAGCATTGTTCTGTTTCGAGGGAGAAAAATGATGCATTGCTGCCCTGACCAGAGAAGGAAACAATGCACAGCCTCACTTGCTAGTAAGGAATCGACGCATCACTGATTTTTCCGATGCACGCTTTATTTTTGACGCTAACCAGGTACTTGTGTAACAACAGCATTCCCACTGTTTTCTATAGATTAAGATTCTCATTCTTTTGAAAATTCACATCTTGACTTGTGTATTTTGGATTTTTGTCATTTTGGTCTTGTTTGATTTATATAAATAGTACCTATTTTTCTAAACTGGTGTGGTGTCCATTTTGGACTGTTTTTACTGTATTACTGTGTGCGTTGGTGCAAATACTCTACACATCGCTTCTGAAGTTAAGTCTACCTGCTCATGCCAAGTTACCAAGGGATGAGGGGGGTTAACTGAGTGTGATTCTCCTTTACCCTGACTAGAGTGAGAGTCCTTGCTTGGACAGGGGGTAACCTGACTGTCAACCGAAGACTCCATTTCTTACAGTAGGTTATTTATGTTCTTCATGCAGTCTGCCTCAGGTGTCCATTTTTTGCCATCATTTGGCGGCTACTCTACCTCATTTATGTTGATATCTTGTGGAACACTAAGAAAACCTTATCTCTTGTACCCAGTGAGGTGAATTGGAGAAGATCAATAAGAAAGAATAGGCGTCTCCACTCACTTTATCGTCCTGATAATGACCCAATGCTGATAAATCTGAAATTGGGTCGAAATGTCTACAGACGACATAACTGTGGACTGGCTTTCAAATTGATGATACATGGTTGTAGATTTCCCAGTACAACATTATTATTATTCTTTCCAGTCGCATGTATATATGTGCATAACACCAGTGCACGTTTTCACTTTGTAATTTTGCACTGTGCCGTCACTATACAGGAGCACCTTACTATGACTATTATTATTGTTTCTATGTCATTTAAAGTTTTTTGATATTGAATAAAATTGTATATTTTCTTAACCTACCTTCTACACACTGTATATTTAACAAGATAGGCATGGAAGTCAAGGGCAACACTTCCCCCTTGAAGACCATTTGTATACGATATACAGGAAAAGGTTGAGCCAGGATTAATTTATTGAGACCTTGACTGGACCTAGTGGGGGTTTGTGGCCTATTGCTAAGTGTACGTACTTACCTGCCCTTACCAATAATCCTCTTTCTAACACTGTTCCTGCAAGCCCATGTAGAGTCCATTGCAGTAATCTAATTTAAATAGAACTAAAGCAGTCAATACAAATTTTTTGGGGAAATCGTGATGTAGGGAAGAATTATTTTAGCATCTTAAGAGTGAAGAAAGAGGAGGAGACAACAGAGTTTACTTGGCTTCCTAGATTCAACTTATTCCTAGATCCAATTTGTATTCCTAAGGTTTTAACCTTGTTACCAGGTATAGCAGAGGAACTGAGATCCTTGGGCCACCATGATCGTCCCCATGCTGGTGCTAAATTTCCAAACAGTATAACCTGTTTTGTCTGAGTTAAGCTTTAGACAGTGATTATTCATCCATGAACTGATGATGTACATGCAGTCATGGAATTGAATGGAGACATCCGGATCATTATTAAAAGCTGATATGAATATCTGAGTGTCATCAGCTTATGAGGTTAGAGTATAGTCAAATCATTTAATCAAGGAGGCCAACTCAGTGACGTATTAATTAAAAAGTGAAGGAATAAGTGAGGACCCGTGAGGGACCCCGCAAGGAAGGATAAATGGGGATGATTCAAATTGGACTAGGGCAACAGTGTCTCTCTGCCCTATAAAAATGAGATCAAGAGGGCCAAAGCCTTACCCTTGATGCCTTATAGTCTTAAATGATTGACCAGCGGCTTATGGTCAACGGTGTCAAAGGGCGCTAATAAGTCCCGGAGACTGAGGGCAGCAGCACCGCCTCTATCCAATGCTGCTATTTCCTCTGTACCTTTGATAAGAGTCGTTTCTGTGATGTGCCCTGGTCTGAAACTGAATTGTGATGTGTCAAGTAAGAGATTGTCATGGATGAACTGTGAGAGCTGGGAATCAATTTCCTTCTAGACAATCTTTGCCGGAAGAGGAAGGTGAGAGATAGGGCGGTAGTTGGAAGGGTCGGCTGGATTTAGGCCTGGATTCTTTAGCAAGAAGAGGATTGAGGCTCCTTTCCATTGTGAGGGAAAGATCCCAGAAATAAACATAGAATTGAAGATGGTGGAGAGATTGATCCTATTATGTCTGGTGCCAGCATGAACATCGAGGGAGGACAGGGGTCAAGAGGGGAAATAGACTTGGCGGAAGTATAGGTACCTACCTGCCTATGCCAATAATCCACTTTCAACACTCATTTATGCTGTTACTAAGTTTCTCTTTTGAACACATGAATATATATATATATGTAAGCATAAAAGCATAAATAAACATATATATATATATATATATATATATATTGCCAAACAAGAAATGCTGCACTCTCTGAGGTTTTAAGTAGAAGATACCATTTATTCACAGAGCAGTATATCAAACTCCATGACGCGTTTCAACATTCCGCCTTTTTCAAGTGGTTTCAGTTTGTAGGCACATAGGCCCTCATTCTGACCCTGGCGGTCTTTGACCGCCAGGGCGGAGGACCGCGGGAGCACCGCCGACAGGCCGGCGGTGCTCCAATGGGGATTCCGACCGCGGCGGTAAAGCCGCGGTCGGACCGGCACCACTGGCGGGGTCCCGCCAGTGTACCGCGGCCCCATTGAATCCTCCGCGGCGGCGCAGCTTGCTGCACCGCCGCGGGGATTCCGACCCCCCCTACCGCCATCCAGATCCCGGCGGTCGGACCGCCGAGATCCGGATGGCGGTAGGGGGGGTCGCGGGGCCCCTGGGGGCCCCTGCAGTGCCCATGCCACTGGCATGGGCATTGCAGGGGCCCCCGTAAGAGGGCCCCTAAATGTATTTCACTGTCTGCTGCGCAGACAGTGAAATACGCGACGGGTGCAACTGCACCCGTCGCACAGCTTCCACTCCGCCGGCTCGATTCCGAGCCGGCTTCATCGTGGAAGCCTCTTTCCCGCTGGGCTGGCTGGCGGTCTGAAGGCGACCGCCAGCCAGCCCAGCGGGAAAGTCAGAATTACCGCCGCGGTCTTTCGACCGCGGAACGGTAACTTGACGGCGGGACTTTGGCGGGCGGCCTCCGCCGCCCGCCAAGGTCAGAATGAGGGCCATATTGTTCTCGTTAACATGCCTTTTATCCTTTCAGAGGTATTCTGGGAATTATAGTACATGGGGCCTCCTTTCAAAGTCTTTATTCAGCTGACCTAATTTCCATAGGAAAAGCGTTTTTTGACTTACCTATATCTTTGGCACAGTTTGTTGAATCTTAGTTTTTTTCCCCCCAAAAAAGTGTCACAGTGATTTTTGTTGCGGATGGAAAGTTTTGGGGTGATCCATCGGGGGGGTCAAGAAAAAGGGGGCTGAAAAAAGGTTGCGGTTGCCATGTTAATTTACATATGATTTTCTAGACACAACTACAGGCCAACCACTGGAAGGAATTACACCAAATTTTGCAGAAAGCTAGCTGTCAGTACGCAGATCATGCTTTTGATTTTTTAGAGTAAATCTGTTCAGTAGTTTTTGAGAAATGTAGGGAAATTCAAATTTGTATATCTCTGGCCGTGAAGTATTCACGAATAAAGATGAGATTATTCAGAGGAGCACTTGAAACCAAGAAGTGTTGGCAGCCAACTTGGGACTCAGATTGAGCCAAGTCCCTGAAAAAAAGTAAAAATAAAAACAAAGGGGGAGGTTAGAGACACCCTGACCCCTTGCACTGGTGGGAGGGGGTCCAAGAGGGACCCCTCCAGAGCAAAAAAACATTTTGTTCATTATTTATATTGCAGTGAGTTTCAGAGATTTTCAAATTAGTGAAAAACATTTTTGTTTAAAAAACAAGCACGGGCACCGGCTCTTGTTTTTTTTTAAAGACCCTCAATTGGGCCAGATTGGAAATTTAGCTCGGGGGAGCCTCCCGGACCCACTACATCTCTGGGGACCACCACCTCCCCAGAGCTTTTCTTTTTTTGGATGCCACTTCCCTGTGGCATCCATTTTTATATATGAAGGGGGACTCCTGCCCCCCCCCCCTGCCCTGGGGACTGCCACCTTCCCTGGGCTTACAATTTAATTAATACACTGGGCACATGGCCCACTGCGCCCTGGAGACCACCACCTCCCTGGGGCATCCATTTAAAAAACTACACATCTAAAAAAAAGAAAGGGGGTTCGGTATGGACCCCCACATCCTGGGGGCTACCACCCCCTGGGCTATGTCCTGTCCTCTGATGGTCCTGGGGACCGCCAACCACAGGGCAGGCTCCTGCTAGGTCCCCGGTGCCCACCCCAGGACACAGCTCTTTGCCGTGGCTTGACTGCAGCGCGGCAGCCAAGCCACATCAAACATTTCAGGTTCGACAGCGAGACCTTTAAATCCGAAATTTCATCTCAGTCCTCTTCACACTTGCAAGGGACAGAGATGAAATGCTTCAACAGGCATGGAACTCCTGACAAAGCAGCTCCATGCATTGGCACTGTGGGGGAAGTCTTAGGGCTTCCCCCACAGTGCCAGGTAGCCTGTAAGGGCTTTTCATTGGAAAGAAGTCAAATTTAAAAAAAAAGTAGGAACCGTGGGTGGGGCCCTTTAGGGCTCCCTCGTGATCCCACATAGCCCATAAAGGGCATTTTTGTTTCTTTTAAAATAATAATAAAAAATAATTATTCAAAATATATATAGAGACCGCATGGGAGCTCTTACGGCTACCCCCGTGATGCCAGCCTGTAAAGGGCTTTTATTATTATTATTATTATTTTTTTGGATGAATAATATGAAAACCCATAAAGGGCTAATAAAAAAGATTTTGAAAAATAATAAACCTCCATAGGTCAGTGTGAAGGTCTGAGACCTTCACACTCAGCTATGGGGGATTCAGTCCAGCTAACCTAATTTCTTTAAAAAAAATTAAAACAAAATATCATATTTTGAAAAAAACAAATACTTTTTTATTTTAAATTAACGACAAATAACTAATTCTAAGTATATCAGACATCAAAGCCTTAAAAATGGCATCTTTCTCCCTCTCATTTTCTTTCTCTCTCTCTTTTTCAATCATTTCTCCCACTCACACACCCACTCAGACACTTACGCATCCACTCACAGACCCACGTAGACACTCACAGACCCACTCAGACCTCATGCACTTACTCACAGCCATAGTCATAACCTCATGCACCCACTCAGACCCACTCAGACAGTTATGCTCTCACTCACACACCCACTCAGACTGTCACATATCCACTCACACACCCACTGACACCCTGCTGCACCCACTTACAGACTCACAGATGCAGAACCAGACGGTGGGTGAGTGCAGTTTGAGCAGGGGGAAGAACAGCGATCACAGCGGATCACTATTGCCGCCAGCCACCACACGACACCTTGCACACTTGCCTGCTCGCTTGCCTGTTGCTCCAGCATCTGCCACCTGCTGCACACACATGAGGGCTGGTCCTGAGTCTGGTCCCGGGCCTGGGGCAGTATGGGAGTGTCTCGGCCGCCTCAGGGCTCTCTCAGTCTCGGTCTCCATCTCCCTGCGGCCGCATCGCAGCAACTGCAGCAACAGCAACCTGTGGACCACACTCCCTCATGCCCTCGTGCCCCCTCAAGCCCTGAGCCTCTACGCCTGTGCCCATGCCCACCAGTCTCCTACCTCACCTCCCCCCGCCCAGCCTGCTGATAGCACATGGCCCCCAGAGGCCTACAGAGGTTTGCAGTTTGGGGGGTGCTGACTATGGGTGCTGGGTGGGGAGGCAGTGGGGGCAGGGAGTAGGGGACCTAGGAGTGCTAGTGGGGCTGTGATGCTTATGGTCAGAGCTCAGGGAGAGACAAGGAAAACCAGAGGGAGCCAGAGGGAACCCTGGAGACACGGTATTGCAGCATCCGGCAACCAGACAACCCAGGCAACCTAGGTGCCCTTCTTCCCACCACCAAGGAAGGAAAATTTGGCTGAGGGAAAGGGGGCCTGAGGAGTTATCTATCAACGGCCCTAGAGGCGGGTTGCAAGAGGCTTTCCTTGACAAGTTACACACCGTGCTCCTAACCTACCAACACAAATGAGAGGAGCTAGGGTTAATCCTAGTCAACATATACATACCTCTGAGATGAAAAAACAAAGCTGAACTATCAAAAGTGCTTCTGGACCATATCACTCAAGTGACTCCCACCCACTTCTTCCACTTCTAGTAACAGGGGACTTCAATATGAATTTGCTCGGAGGGGCTGACACTAACAAGGTCAATGATGCCTAGGTAAACCAGTGGTACATTCCTGAACAAACACTAAATGGCAGATTCAGCAAAAACACCCCCGCTTCCCTTTCATTCCACTCTACAAAAGGAAACTCCTTAATAGAGTTCACCTGGGTCTCACTATCACTCTTGCAAATGCTCGCCTTCTTCAAAAAGGGTCTAAAACCTGAAAGCGGTCACCTGCCACTGAAAGCGGCTGTCTCTTCGACACCAGCCTTACACACGACCAACACAGCACCAGTCTGCACAGAACAGCTGTGTCGGCTCAAAAACTCTAATGGGCATCTTCCTCCCTAGCTCTCCTGGCGGAGGAAGCAGACAAGCACCTAAACGCCTTTCAAAGAATAGAAGGTTCAACCAAAGACATGTGGGAGGCTTTCATTGACTTATACACCCAGCAATTCACCAGAAATGTTGCAGCCACCAGGCGCCATACCCAAAGGGCCACAAAGGAGCTCCACTCCTCGTTTAGGCTGAAACAGTTAAAGAGGAAAGTTATTCAAGCACTCCTGCAGGCCTGTCGGTTTCCCGAACAAGAATGCCACCTCATCAAACTGAAACAAGTAAAAGGAAAGCTGAAACAGATGGTATGGGAGAACATGGAGGATACACACAGAAAAATTCTGGGCTAAACTCATCAGGGAAATAAAACACAAGAACGCCAGCCAATATCGCAGTACGTAAATGCCCTGAAAAAACAATAAGGCCCAATCTCAGACTTAAATATCTCGGAGGCGGACTGGGCGTCTTTCCTTAAACTACACTTCCAGGAAACCAATAGCGCCAGTGGCCCCGGCAGACCATCTAACTCCGGTAACCCAGCTGCCGGAAACCTCAGTAATATAGTCAGTGAACTATCCATCTCCTGTGCAGGCATCCAACGTCTGATAGGCAGAGGGAGAAAGACGGGAGCCCCTGGTGCAAAGGGAGTTCCTCAGGCCATCTATAAACTAGACTTCCCCTCAAGTGGGCAGAAGCCATGGCCCCGCTCTTCAACCACACCCTGTCTGAGGAACCAATCCCAGAATCCTGGAGAGGATCCATAATCTCACCAATATACAAAAGCGGGAATAGGTCGATCCCCAGCAACTACTGCCTGATTGCACTTATAGACAATGAGGCAAAATACTACGCTAGTGCTTTCCTGGAACACCTGGCTGACGGGGCTGGTCAAAAATCTATAATTCCCCCAAACCAAACTGGGTTCACCAGTAATTCAGGCATGGACACTAACATTATGGCATAATCCATTATACTGGACTCCTCAAAGACCACGAATCTCCCAACCTACCTCTGCTTCATTGACTTCAAAGCAGCCTATGACAGCATTAACCAAAACAGGCACTGGGAGAAACTCAGTAACTGGCAAATTCCAGAACACCTGCTGAAAGCCATTGAGCCACTATATAGTAGCATGTGGGTCAGGATTAAACTGGGCAATAGGTCAAGCCTATCCAGGAAGATCGAAAGGTCAAAAGGCCTAAAACAGGGCTGTGTCTTGGCCCCTACACTCTTCAATCTCTTCATGGCTGATTTCTCAATGGAGCTATTTTCAGTCAATGCCCATGCACTAAGGCTGGGAAAGAAGCAATTGTCAAACCGCTATATGCAAACAATGTTGTACTGTTCAACTCAACAAGGATAGGCATGCAACATCTCCTGAAAGCAACGGAAGACTGCGCCCTCGAGAATGAGCTACAAATCAACCACAAAAAGACCAAAATAATGATAATTGGCAGGAGATCCCTAAAAGGAGCAGTAAAATGTGGATTTAGTGGAAGCACGCTGGAAGAAACAACAACGTATGAATATTTAGGCCTTCTGTTTGACCACCACAGCTCCTTTCTCAGACACAAGGATGAAATAAGACATAAGGGGCAGTGCTCTCCATGGGTCTATGGACTCTGTCGATAAAACTGAACAAATACTCACTCAGCCTACTGCTAGAAGTGGCAAGAACCAAGGTGATTCCAACACTAGCCTACGGCAGTATCGGACTCCTTGGCAGGGTGCAAAGATCATGGATGCCACAGTAGAAAGCATCTACAGGCAACTGTTCACCAGAACAGATAAGGTTGGAGTTCGGCCTACTCAAACAGTCTCTAGCAAGGAGGGCAGCCTTTATCAACTTCCATCACAAAACAAGGGCTGTGACCACAAACACCATACACCATGACATCTGGGAAGAAATTACGATGAAACACCGATCACCGGCAAAAATATACTTTGACTCCTCAATAAGGCAGTTCGACATCAAAAGCCCATAGATATCATAGCTTAATCACAAACTCTTTAAAACCCTAATTAAAAGAACAACAAATATGCTGTCTCTCACTGAAGACAAGGCAGCCGTTGAGAAAAGACACCACGCCTAGCTAGTCCTGAACAGTTACAAGACCCTAGCTCCCCAGACCTATCTGGGTGAAAGTTTAACCTACTGCACCAAGAGGAAGTTCTTGCTCCTCCGTCTGGGGGTCCTCCCAGTAGGAACACGTAAGAAGCCATGGTAACGACAATGAAAGGACAGACTCTGCCGGCTGTGTGAGCAAACACCGAAACAGTGCCCCCTGCGCTCTGCCTGTGCCCCAGGACCCTGGAGGAGCATTGCAGGCTCCTGAGACTGCTGTGGGTTCAACTGGGGGTCGAAACCTGTAGACATGCATTGGTAAACTGTCTTAACCTCACCAACCGAAAATTGATCGCCTACATGGTGGAACATCTAGAGGGCGTGGAGCACATCCTGGCCAAAGCACTCAGGGCTGATAACATACCTTTGGAATAAGCCCTAAGCTAGGAAGCTAACACTATAACACCCCATCACCTACACCACATGTTCTGAACGGGCTTAACTTTATGGCTGTATCTGCAACGGTCTATTTCCTTTTTACAGTGATCATCTAATTTTACTGTTTTACTGTTTTATTTTGCATAAGTGCAATGGTTTTCATTAACTAGATGCACTAATAATAAAACTTGAACTTGAACACTCACAGACCTACGCACATACTGACGCACCCACTAAAACACTGATATATGCAGTCTCACACCATAACAGACACTCTGAAAGCCACTCTTACCCCGAGACAGACTCTCACACCTATTTTCACAACCCCAGAGGATGCAGCTAACTTTCGCTGTGCATGTGCAAAGGGCAGTGCACATCATCGGGTTGGGCAGTTAGGGGGTTTAGCCGCAGGGATTGGCTGCAGGCCAGCTCTTGCGGGCAACCCCTACTGTGCATGGGAGAAGGCAGTATACTGTGCAAAGTTGGGTGCTTATAGGGGGTTGGCTCGGCCAGGCCCTGTGGCCAATCGCCGTCACACACAGCCGGTTGGATTAGCGTATAGTAATTAAAATTATTACACGTTAAAAAAAAATATTGAAATTCACGAAATAAACCCAAAGGTTACATGGACATTATAGTTAGGTTCTGAATTTACTGGTACAAAAATGAAGATATTCAGCAGTTACAGTTACCTGAGCTATCCATAACTTGTGCTTCCGTAATACACTGCTTATGACCTCATATATTACATCACTCATGACATGGTCAGTGACATCACTGATGACATCTCATATGACATCAATGATGACATCATCATCCAGTGAGTGTAAGTGGTTGTATCGATGTGTGAGGGTGATCATAGGTCTATCTCTTGTAACACTGAATTAGGATTTCTGTCCCCATTTGGTTACTGAGGAGTTATATGAGATTATGCACTTGTTTTTTATGAGCACTTTTCTTTGGAGGTATTCGGTTATTGGTGAATTGTTCCCCTCTACTTGGGAAGTATTATATTATTCCCTAATTTGATGCTTGATTGACTTGCACCCCAAGGAGGCACAACCATTTTATCCTACACATTTATGGTTGGCTGTACTGTAATCAACTATAATATGATGCTTTGTATACATGATAGTTTGAAGAATAGAGAGGATGGGGATGTCGGGCAGTTGAGAAGGATATTCTTATGTTTGCATATTGTGAGTATCACTCATATTATCAGGTTGATTTATACCGTGATGAAGCATCAGCACTTTATGTGGTGTGGATCAATGGGTTGTGATAACCAATGTGTACAACGCAGTGGGGAACTACATGGCTGATAGTGATCCACTGTTACAAGGCAATTTTATGTGAATTATCACCAACTATCTTTTAGTGCATTATGCTTATTTGCACTTTAGAAAACACTAGCACTATACATGTGAGGAAGCCCTTTAAGAAAGCATTAGCACTTTTTATGTGATGAAGATCATTAGTGACTGTGTTTTAGTGCATTACATTGAGTTGCATTTTAAACAACATTATGAGGATGACTAGCAACTGCCTTTTGGGGTACCTTGACATTTGCACCTTCTGAAAGTAACAATACCCTACATGCTTCTCAGGTACTCACAGCAGCATTGGCATTTTGGAGTAAGAGGTCACCTTGGGAGTCAGTGGATTAGTAGCTAAGACAAATGGACAACAGGTGTTGGACTTAGTACATGCCGTCCTGATGCTGCTTTTTGGCAAGTGAAATCTTAGATGTGTGACCCATGTATTTTGGAAGAACAGGAACCTACTTTTAGATCTAGGTAAGAATTGAATAGTGCTATCTCTTTTTGGGGAGTTATGTAGAGGCCGTCATATAGGTTTTACATTGAGGACTCATGTCTGACTGTAAATGGGGGTTATGATGGTTAAATTGAATAGGATAACATATTGGATGATTCGTGATGTATTAATATATGAAGTATACACATTTTTCAAATGTATATACTCCACATTACATGAGAAAATGTAATACCTCATTTTACATGAGAAAATGGAGTGGACATGTCAATGATTGGGGAAAGAGAAATATCATGTGATGTGAAATATCATGTGGTTTTGAAAAACTGTTGATGAGAAGCCTCTCCTTTGGGAACATATGTTTTGATTTGGGGATAATTGGAAATGTGTCTGCATATTAATTCATTATTAATTTTAGGAACGTTTGTAGGATGTTTGAAATGTTAATTTATTTTAAGATGCACATGTGTAGAAATATTTTTGAAGGCATTGTGTATCTGACAAGAAAACGAAGGATGAATTCAGCCATGTAATGATATGGGTAAGTGGTCTAGAGTAATGGGATGAAGAAATGGTGGAAGAATGATGTATTATAATGGCGCCTACATAGATACGGCTCAAGGTGTCATGCCGAAACTTGTCGGACGTGATTAGTTTTATGTTTGTTGTGCGAAAACATGATAACATTTCTTCTTTAAAAAAAGAGGCAAATTTGTTGCATCTGAATGATACTCTGAATGATATTCTGGTGGTGCTGCTGGTCACTGATTGTAAGGAAACTGAGTGGTGGAGATATATATATATATAAATAAATACACACACACACACACACACACATATATATATACTGCTGACAGCAAATCTATCTGGAACTTTCCGAAAGTGTCCTGACCTTTTCCTTTTATTGGGCAAGGAAACGCTGATATATATTATATTGGGAATTCCCGGTTTTATGGTCGGACCGCCATGTGGTATGTCTCGTTATTCTTGGATTTGCTAAGTGATATGTATAGATATAGAAATATATATATATATATATATATATGTATATATATATATATATATATAACCCTAATGGCAGTCGCCACTATGTAGTTATTGTTAGGACCTAGTTTCTATAGCTGTGTTATGCTTACCTATATCTTTGGTGCCGCCTGACGAATATTCAGGCCATTTTCCAAAAAAATTTAACTGTCACATGAGCTGCTGTGTAGAAAGTTTCTGGGCGATCTGTCAGCGGGGGCTGAGATAAAGGTGGGATGAAATTTAGAGCACTTGCAATGTTAATTTCCATAGTTAAATTGAAAAGAGATAGCGCAAAAACCACTGGACTGAATTACACCAAATTTGGCAGAAAGGTAGCGATTGATCCAGAAAGAGCCCGTTTTGTTATTTGGTGTAAATCATTTCAGTACTTTCTGAGAAATTTAAAGAAATTCAAAATTGTATACGGGGCGCAAAGGATTCGCTACCCCACCCAATCTTGTGCTGAGATCTGATTGGCTGCCACCATTTCAAATCAGGAAGTGCTGGCAGCCATCTTGGTGCTCGGCTTGAGCCGAGTTCCAGAAAAAAAAAAATATATATATAAAAATATAAAAGGTGCCAGGTATTAACACACTGACCCCTTAGCTCTGGTCCCAAAGGGCCCCCCTCAGGGCTAAAATGCATTTTACTGCAGAACCGCGACCGGGTCAGAAATCCGCAGTAATTTAATTTTGTTAAAAAGAACAAGAGCAGGCTCCTGAGTTTGTTTTTCAAAAAGCCCCGGGACGAATAATAAAATATGAGTGGGTGCTGCGCAGCACACCGCTTCCCATGGACCACCATCCCCTGGGGCAAAGATTATTTTGTTATGTGGTAGATGACTAATGGCTTGCCCCACAGTCATACCTCCTGGGGCTTCCAAGAATTATGAGCTGGGGGACACACGACCTCCATGCCCCAGGAATCATTATCCCATGGGGCACATACTAAATAATGTAAAGGGAGTCTATTTCAGACCCAAAGTAGCCCCGGGGACCAGCACGTCCCTACGGCTATGTGTATATTGGGGTGGGGCCACGTGGCCCCCATCAAGAAGCCACTGATAACTCTGGGGACTGACTCCTGCTATGTCCTGGGGTGCTCATTCCCACGACACATCTGTTTGCCATGGCCCCCCTCATTGAGCAATTAGTGGCCCTGGGGACCACCACCACCCAGAGCCGGCTCATGTTAGGTCTTATGGTGCCCACCATAGCTCTTTATTCTGCCTTGGTTTGAACTTTGACTGCTCCTGCCAAGTCAGAGCAAGGACCCTGATTGCAGCTGGCAAGAGCTGTCAAAGTGCTTTCTCCCCCTGGAAGCAGAGGTTTCCTCTGTTTCCACACCTACAGATGTGCGAGCAAGGAAACAGAGGAAACAATTGTTTTTGCAGGCGGGGAGCTGCATGTTTGGCAGCTCCCTGTGTGTAAAAGCAATCCTGGCTCCCTCAGAAGGCAGCGAGCTGGCTGGGATCACAGGAGCCTTCAGGCTCACCACAGTCCCATTAGACAATGGGTGCCTTGTGAGGCACCCAGAACTGATGGCTGGACCCCGGGATGGGGTCTTCGAGGCCAAAATTGTCCTGTAGAGGGGGGGTGGATCCCCCCTCCTCCATTTAATTAATGCTGGGCTCTGGTGGATGGGTTCCCTATGGCTGAGATTGGCCTGGGGAGGGGGCTGCATTGCTACCTTCTTCCATTTAATAGAGGTTGAACCTGGGGAGTGGGCTCCCCAGGGGTGAAATAGGCTGGGGAGTAGGGCCACACACCTTCCTACCCCACTGAATGGAGGTGGGTCCCAGGGCAAAAATCAGCCAGAGAAGGGGGAATGTGTAGCCTCTCTTCCCCACTGTATAGAGGTGGACCCTGGTGAATGGGGTCCCTGGGGTCAAAGCCTTCCTCCTCCATGGTTCTCCTTTTAAATTGCTCAGAGTATGCAAATGTTCAAATCACAAGGGCGCTGCGCCCGCTTGGCCGTGCACTGTCGACCTTAGTAGTATGCTTATGTCTTCCCCCCTTTTGCCAGGATGATGGACAGCTTTCCAAAAGTACCCCCTGTGCACTGCCACATGAGTTTGATGGTGGGTTCTTGATGTCGAGGAAGATGAGGACATCTCCACAAATCATAGAAACACTACTATATTGTAAGTGAGAGGAAGGACCCTGGTTTGGTGGATATTTATGTCTATGTAGTCTAGCTGGTCTCTCTCTAGGAGAGTTTACGTTATCACAGAATTCTAGAGAAAGACGCATGTGGAACAATTACATTGCCAAATGTACACAGTTTCACTGGTGACATCTCCTTGTGCGCCATTACACATCTGTAGTGTAGAATGCATACTAGACATTTACCAAGGGGGGCAGAAAGAAGTCCACTTGGGCCGAAATGTCATGCAAAGCTGTGGACTCTTGTTGGATAAAAGGGCAGGTGAGGTTCCTTTGTGACAGAGTCACTCACACAACTATTGACACACAAACACAGACACTCACACACCACCTCACAGTACACTCAGACACTCACTCAGACAATCATGAACCCATTCACAGACTTCCTCAGAGATTCAGGCTTCCACTCAAAGACTCCTTCAGATACTCTCACACTCACTCACAGACCCATTCACATTCACTCACAGACTCGCTCACACACTCATGGCCCCACTTACAGACCCACTCAGAGACTCACTCACCCACTTAGAGACCAACTGCAAAGACTTACGCACCCACTCAGCGATCCACTCTGAGACTCATGAAACCACTCACAGACCCACCCAGACATATCCACATCTACTCACAGACTCACTGAGACTCATGTACCCACCCACAGACCCACTTAGACACTCACACACCGACTCATGGACCCAATCAGACTCACACACTCACTCACAGACCCACTTAGACACTCATGCACCCTCTTAGTGACCCACTCAGAAATTCATACACCAACTCACAGAGCCACTCAGACTCTCACACATATACTCACAGACCCACACAGACACTCACACACCCATTCACAGAGACAATCTCACACTCACTGTCACACCCAGAAACATTCTCCTACTCTCACACCCAGACACACACTCGCACACCAACTCTCACGTCCACATTGACCCTCTCACACCCAGTCTCACACCCTGACAGACAGGCCCTGCAACTAACTCCTGCTGCACACAGCTGAATGTCTTGCACAGCAGTGATTGTAAAGTAATAAAAGTACTTTAATCTAAAAAATAGGAATTCACTTAAAAAAAACAAAGCTTACAAAGGCTTTCTAGTTAGGCTCGGAATTTTCTTGCACAAAAGTAGAGAAATTCAGTACTTATAGTTAGAGATATTTCAAATAAACATAACTTGTGACCTAAGGTAACAATAAGTAGGTAATTATAAGTCCTGCTTATTACATCAGATATTACATCACTAATGACATTTTTTATAACATAAAGAAAATAGCAATGAAACATTGAAAGTAAAAAATGTTAAGTAAAAACTGTGCATGGCTGGGGCATGTGTTATAGTAACCCTTAGGCCACGAGTTATAGTTACTTGAAATAACTCTAACTATAACTGCTGGATTTCTCTGGTTTTGTGCAAGTACATTCAGGACCTTACTATAACGTTCTTGTAAAATTTGTTTTATTAATCCCATACATCGGATGGCTGGGGACTGTCTGATGCCGCAGTGGACATGAGCATCAGAATGGCCCCCGACCATACTAGCACCACCCACAGGGGAAACTTTGGTGCTCATTCCTGTGCGCTCCCCCCTACACCTCCCAACCAAGGAGAGTAGCGGTGATCTGATAATGTCAGCAAGCACCTCGCATGCTGGCATCATCAGAGTTGGCCGGCGGCACTGAAAGCCATTTACTTCCAGCATCAGAGCAAAAAGGAGGCAGGTTTTTCCTCCTGGGAGGGGTGGGGGTCTCAAAGAGGCCCCACCAGGAAAGGATAGTTTTTCCTTTCCCTCCTTGTCACTTTGAAATGTATTCCTGCTGCACAATTGTGCATGGAAGCGCTATCTTGCAGCAGGAATACCACTTTGCCACAAGGGATTTTTGTGTGTGTGTGATTTGGTGATTTTGGGAGAGGCCCCTTGGGCAAGGCTAACTCCCTTTATGGGGCATATATTGTGATGTTTCTGCTTCCCTTCGGGCAAGTCAGCCATTTTTTTGGCCGGTCTGCCCCCAAAAGGGCTAAGAACTACTAGGCCACCACCGATGCAAAATGTTGGGGATTTTGGGAGTGGCCCCTTGGGCAAGGGTCGCTCCCTTTAGGGGGCACATGTTTTGGCCATTTCTTCCCCCGTAGCAGGGTGATCAACCATTTTTTTAGTCCCATCTGCTCCCAAGGAGGGAAGAAACCACTAGACACCAGGATTTCAAAATTATGGTGATTTTGGGGAATAGCCCCCAAGCAAGGGCTGCTCCCTTTGGTGGGCATACATTTTTGCCATCTGTTTCCCCCTTGGGGGCAGATTGGCCTTTTGTTTTGTAGACCTGTCTCCCCCCAAGTGGGGCAGAAACCATTAGACACCAGGCAAGTTTTATTCACTATGTTGCAGCTGTTGTCTGGAGAGGAGAGGTCCCTTGGGCAAGGGTCACTCCCCTTTAGATCATTAATGTTTTTGCCATATTTTTAGACCCATCTGACTTCCATCTTGGTGTGTGCGGACTGACACATTATTTGCATTTGTGATTGTAATGTTTATTTCCCCTTTTTATTCCAGTGCACATCTTTTGATTCCTTTGCAGTGACTCCTGCTTGCAGTTTCAGCAGTGGTAGATATGCAGTTTGCTAAGTTGCTTGTGTTTGGTAAGAAAATATTTTTAGTGCTGTTTACTTTGATGAGTGTCATTGCCATGCACGAAAGTTTTTTTTTAAATGGTGTAATCATAGCAGCACATTTAGCTTATGTTTTATTGTGTGGGAACGTTTCCTTGGATTTGAGCACCATGGGTATTTTGTTGTCTTATGTGTAATTTTATTTTGTTTTTCCTTTTTAGTGGGATATCGTTGATGCTTGCTTTGTCTGTGCAGAGTAGTTGCAAGTGAGTCTAGCTGTCTCTGGCAAAACTGAGTGGTACTGATTTTGATCATATAGGTCTTTGAGATAAAGCCTCACTTTGTTTATTACTTATTTTACATAGTGTTTGTTGTTGTTGATGTATTTGTCAAGTTACTTTTATTAGGGAGGATCATGGCTGGCCACCAGATGACTGCTCAGTAGGTTGTTGGTATTCTTTTTTAATCTTCCTCTGACCACAAGACTGACTGCATCTGAGGCAGAGGAGAAAGTGCAAGATTCTGGCAGTGGATTTTCTGTCCGAGAGGAATCATGTGATGGTGAAGCTACTCACTGATGAGTTGCCTGTTTTAGAGGAGGACACTGAAGTGCTGGTAGTGCAGCAGCCTGGGGCTGAAATGCTTCCCACTGGAAGATCTGAACTCTGGATTGCCCCATTATGGTGCGTCCAGCATTGCCTGCCTTTAATGGTGCTACACATTTTTGGTCCATAGATCTCTTTGAGTTGTTTAGGGACAATGTATTTTTGGGTGTGATTTTTGAACCAACTAATTTGTGTGCTGAGCAGTATTTAAGGGACATCAGTACCAGACTTGGGGCCCTATTACGAGTTTGGCACATGGGAACACCCATCCACCAAACTCCCAATAGGGTGGTTGCCGCCATGCTGGAGGGCTTCCCACTGGCCACATTAAGACTTACCAAGGCATCCACTGGTCAGCCCAGCAGGAAAGTGGCAGGAGCATTGTCGTTGGCTCATAATTGAGCCAGCGGCAATGCTGCTGCATGCAGGGGGCACCAGCACTGTAGAAGGCTAGCCTGGTTTGTAGTGGGTACCAAAGGTACGTACACCTTATACAGTTCTGGTTATCCCTTGTTAGTGAAACATAGGTAGTGTCTAGAAGCCAGGCTGTCTAGGGGTAGCTGTAGCTGAGCATCCCAGGCTTATTGAGGAGACATGCAAAGCTCATGCAATACCACTGTAGTCACACAGTACTTACACACATGAAAGAAAATACTCAGTGTTACAAAAATGAAGGTACTTTATTTGGTGACACATATGCCAGAAATACCTTAGAGACTATACTCCCTTAAGTAATATACACAGTATATACACTAGAATGCAGTAATAGCTGTAAAACAGTAAGAAAACAGTGCAAATAGTGAAAATCACAATAGATATCAATGGGCCAAGGGGGAACACAAACCATATACTAAAATAGTGGAATGCGAAAGTTGGCTTCCCACCTAGGCAAGTGTTGTGTGTAGGGGGCGCTAAGAGTATAAGAAAACACCAAAGGTAAGTAATAAAACTCAGCCCAGAGCCCAGGAAAGCAGGAGTAAATCACAGTAAGTTTCCTAGAACACAGAAGAACACATGATAGAAGAGTTTGCAAGAACGAGAAGAGACCGCCAGACACCAACAATGGATTCCTGGAGCTCAATACCTGTGGAAGAAGGGGACCAAGTCAAGAAGCACTGAAGAGTCAAGGGAGAACAGGAGCCCCTGCTAACCTGGATGAATGTGCAAAAGAAGAACCACCGGTGAGGAGGAAACAGTCAGTACTGCACCCAAGAAGACAGATGCGGGTTCCTGGTTGGTGCAGATGATGTCCCACGCAGGTTGGAAGATTGCAGTCTGGTTTGTGTCACTGGATTCTGCCAACAAGCCTTGGCACATGCAAAACTTGCGGTTAGCAGAAAATGGCACTGCCCAGGACCAGGAGGGACCTGGTGGCCTCTACCCAGGAGGGGGAAACAGAGGAGGCTCTCAGCAACTCAGAGAGCCCTCAGAAGACTAAGCAGTGTGCACAGAAATCCCACAGCACAGGGACAAAGAAGATGCAAAAGGAGGCCCATGCAGCAGTACACAAAGGGATCCCACGCCACCGGAGAACCACTCAGGAAGCTCTGCATCACAGAAAGGAGTGCTGGGGGCAGGAGCTGTGCTGTTCATCAAGAACTTCATGGAAGGTCGCACACAAACGTTGGCAACTGCAAACCTCATAGTGCACCGAGGTACTGTCTTGCGTGGGGAGGCAAGCTCTTACCTCCACCAAAGTTGGACAGCTGGATCTTAGGACCTTCGGGACCACTTCAGTCCACCACCCGTGTTGCTTGATCCATGCACTTTGTCAGGAGAAGGGACCCACGCCACCGGTCATCGCTGAAGTGTGGTACCTGCTGAAGCAGGGAAGTGACTCCTTCACTTCAAGGGAGATTCCTTCATTCTTCTGGTGCAGGCTGAAGACAGGCAGTCCTCAGAGGATGTATGACCTGGAAACAGTTGAAGTTGCTGGCAGGAGCTGAAGATACATTGTTGCAGACGTCGTCTTTGCTTCTTTGTTGCAATGGGTAGAGTTCCTGGAGGGTCCAATTGCAGTTTCATCAGTAGAAGGTAAAGTAAAGGATGCAAAGGATTCCAGCTGGAGTCTTGCAAACCGAATGCGAGGAAACACCCAGAGGAGAGACCCTAAATAGCCCTGAAAGGGGGATTGGTCAGCTACACAGGTAAGCACCTAACAGGGGAGGGCTCTGACATCACCTGCTGGCACTGGCCACTCAGATGCTCCCAGTGTGCCCCACCACCCTGGAATCCAAGATGGCAAAACCCAGGGACACTCTGGAGTGGTGATGGACAGGGGAGTGGTCACTCTCCTTTCCTTTGTCCAGTTTCACACCAGAGCAGGGAATGGGGGGTCCCTGAACCAGTGTAGACTGGATTATGCAAGGAGGGCACCATCTGTGCCCTTCAGAGCATTTCCAGAGGCTCTGAAGGCTTCCCCTCCCATGCCTGTGACACCTATTTTCGAAGGGAGAGGGTGTAAAACACCCCTCCCAAAGGAAATGCTTTGTTCTTTCTTCCTGGGCTTGTACTGCTTGAGCAACAGGAGGGCAGAAACCTTTCTGGGAGGTGGCAGCAGCTGGGACTGCCTGGAAAACCCCAGAAGGCTGGCATGGCAGTACTGGGGGTCCACTGTGGAGTCCCCAGAGTGCATGGAATTATACAACCAATGTTAGAATCAGCATTGAGGTAAAATTCAAAGATGTTAGACACCTTACATGGTCATATTCAGAGTTACCATTGTGAAGCTGGACATAGGTATTGACCTATGTCCAGTGCACGAGTAAAATGGCATCCCCGCACTCACGAAGTCTTGGAAAATAGTCCTGGATGACGTGGGAGCACCTCTGCTAGTGCCGGAGTGCCATCACACACAGGTAATTTGCACCTAGCCTTCAGGTTTGGAAAGCCTGATATATAGGTGACTTAGAAGTGACCTGGTGCAGTATAAAAGGCTGTGAAAGGGTACATGCACCATTTCACACAGTCTGCAATGGCAGTCCTGTTGAAGCCTTTGCATAGGCTCCCTATGGGTGGTGCATGATCTCCCGATGGGTGGCAAAGTAATGCTGCAGCCCATAACGATCCCTTGGAACCCCAATGCCCTGGGTACCTAAGTACCATATACTAGGGACTTATGAGGGGGCACCAGTATGCCAATTATCAGTGAAATATTGTGTTAACAATATCCAGCAACCAAATTTAAGAGGAGAGAGCATAAGCACTGTGGTCCTGGTTAGCAGGATTCCAGTGACACAGTCAAACACACTGACAAATAGGCCAACAATCATAAGCACTGGGGTCCCAGTTAGCAGGATCCCAGTGACACAGTCAAACACACTGACAAACAGGCCAACAATGGGGGTAACCATGTTAGAAAGAGGCTACTTTCTCACAAGCACCCTCAAAATGCATACTGTCTGCCCAGCAGATGGTGCACATTTTGAGGGTGCTGGGCAGGGAGACCCATGCACAGCCCATGCCCTGGACATGGGCAGTGCAGCCCTCCCTGTGGCCCCCTGCACCTGTTCTCCACCAGAATTTTCATGGCAGTGGTACCATTATGAAAAGGCTGCTGGAGAACAAGGTTGTTATCAGCAGGGCCCTGGCTGGTTACAACCTGCACCCGCCATCAGCCCATCAGCCAACCTCCACGAGGGACTGAAATCCATCGCCGAATGGATGAGCAACAGCCGCCTGAAACTAAACTCCGACAAGATGGAAGTCCTCATCCTCGGTCGCTCCCCCTCAGCCTGGAATGACTCTTGGTGGCCCACCGCCCTGGGACCCCCACCCACCCCAGCCAGCCACGCACAAAACCTCGGCTTCATCCTCGACTCCGCTCTCACCATGTCCAAACAGGTCAACGCAGTCTCCTCCTCCTGTTTCAACACCCTCTTTAAGTGGATTCCAACAGGAACCAGAAAGACGGTGACCCAAGCCCTCGTCAGTAGCAGACTCGACTACGGCAACGCACTCTACACAGGCATCCCAACTAAAGACATCCAACGACTCCAACGCATCCAGAACGCATCCGCCCGCCTGATCCTCGACATACCCCGCCGATGTCACATCTCCCACCACCTGAAGGACCTCCATTGGCTCCCCGTGGACAAGACGATCACCTTTAAACTCCTCACCCACGCACACAAGGCACTACACGACACCGGACCCACCTACCTGAACACCAAACTCAACTTCTACGTTCCCTCACGCCAACTACGCTCTGCCAACCTTGCCCTCGCCATTGTCCCACAAATCCAGCGCAAGACCTCTGGCGGCAGATCCTTCTTCTACCTCGCCGCCAAGACCTGGAACTCACTCCCGACCTCACTACGCCAGACCCAGGACCTCCTCACCTTCAGGAGACTCCTCAAGACATGGCTCTTCAAACGATAGCAGCTACCCCCCCCTTGCCCCCAGCTAACGGGTACATAGCGCGCTTTATAAATCTAATGATTGATTGATTGATTGATCAGGATCGAAGATCATGGTGGGAACGGCAGTAGGTTGGCGGGTCTCCCTGCCAACCTTGTAATGTGGCAGTTGGACTATCACAACTGCGGTGGTCCACCTGCCACCGTGGGACTGGCAGTCCTTGGACCGCCAATGTTGTAATTGGCCCCTTAGGCCCCACTCTAGAGCTACCCGGTGGACTCCCACATTACTGGAAGATAAATTCTGGGGTTTAACTGTTTTGATGGGCTTGGTAAGGGAGATGTCACTGTCTTCATATTGGTCTTCCAGTCCCTTAATGTCAGCGGCCATATTTCCTGCCATCATGAGTTGTGGTTAATATTTGCTTCTGCTTGGGATGCTGTATTTTGTTGATAATACTTTAGCGTTATGACAAGATCACCCTGATTGTCTTTTTATAAGATTTGGCCTGTCCTTGATTACTATGTAGATTGATTTGCAGAGATCCATGTTCCATGGAAAGCAACAGCTGTGGATGAGTCTTTGGTCATGTTCAACGGCCATTTGGTTTTTAGGTGGTACATTCCTAGCAAGAGGGCACGTTATGAAACTAAGAGGTATATGCTGTTTGAGAGAGGTACAGGATATGGATATAATTTCGGGGTCTACATACATAGAGATTCCACTATTGACCCCCCTGGTTGTCTATCCACTTTTGGAGTTAGTGAGAAAATTGTGTGGGAACTTGGTAGAGGACTTTTTAAAAAAGGTCACCATTTGTACCTAACTAACTTCTACACTGGTGTGCAATTGTTCAGGGATTTTTTCAAACTGGACACTGTTGCTTGTGGCACAGCCTGCTCTAACTGTAAAGGTTATTTAAAAGAGCTTGCTTGTGTGTAAAAAAAACTTGAGAGGGGACAGTGCAGTGCCTTGCGTAATGATGAACTGCTAGCTGTCAATTTTGCAGACAGGAAGTATGCTGACTAACATCCATGATTAAAGTACTACACCTGTGACTGTTTGGGATTAGGTTGCTGAAATGTGCAAACCTGTGTGCATTTTAGACTACAGTAAGCACATGGGTGGTGTAGAGAGAGTAGATCAGTGGTTGGAACCTTACACTGCTGTTTGTAAGGCCTACGTGTGGTATAAAAGGTTGGCTATTCATCTTTTCAATTTAGCAACCTTTAATGTTTTTGTTGTGTTCAAAGATTGTTCTCCAGAGTCAAAGATGACCTTTGTTCAGGTTCAAGAATCTGTGAGAAGCAGCCTTGTTGTAGAGGAACAGAGAAGTGTTTGTACATTTGGAGTGGTGGAGGGTGTGACTAGGTTGAAAGATTGCCACTTTGCTGATCACATTACTCCCACACCCAAAAAAACAATCCCTGTATGCAATATAGTCTGTATGCGAAGATGCAGGCAGGGAGAGAGTCGTATACACTGTCTTCTCTGCTACTAGGACCATTCTACCTCTACTCAGCCTTTGCCATGTATTCACTGATGGGAATATCAACTGGAGAGTGTGTGGGTAGGACAGGCAAAGATAGCAATGATAGGTCAGCAGGCACTGGCAATATCACTCCACTCAGCCAATACTGTTGTCTTTGCTACTACGATAATTCTCCTTCTACCCCTCAGCATTTGCCATGTACTCACCTATGATGATATCAATTGGAGAGTTTGTGGGTAGGACAGGCACCTGCTACTCAATTCAAAACACCTGCTCACTGTGCATCTGTCCAAATATCCTTGTACAGCAACTTGCTATAAAAGTCCACTCACCTGAGAGGCTGACTTATGTATGCTGAGGTACTTGGTGTAACTGTAAAAGCCAGTAGGAACAGCCCCTCTAACTCCAATTGCCAAAACACTGACCACAATTACCTTGTGGTGCTCTCTGTTAATTAACAAATGCAGGTTACCTACCTAGGAGGGACCATCATACAGATCATGGTACACTCTGTGACATGCCTAGTCAACAAGATCATGCTTGAGCAGATGAAAATAATGTGAATAATAATAATAATAATAATGAAGAAAACTTTATTCGACTTTCAGCAAGTCATAAAAGCGGTACAAGTCATAAAAATCTCCAATTATAATACATTTCAATATATGAAGAAAAAAAAAAAAACACACGACAATAAACTGTCTGATGGATCGATAAAAAGCCCTGTTACAGTAAATTACAATTACATTGCCGTCCCCATAGATTTCCTTATCTTTAGTACAGTACATAAAAAGTTAGCCAGAGTTCCACAGATCTCTAAAGAAGACAGTGACTGAAGGCAGGCATAGGCTGTACGACATTGGGGGAGATTGATTGACCTTAAAAGTGGAACTACTAGGCGCTTCCTCTGGTGGGCATAGAAATTGCAAAATAAAATCACATGAATTGTGGATTGAGGTGTCTTTGCATCACAGGGGCATGGTTTTAACGAGGTGGACCAATCGTTCATAATTGGAAATGAAACTAGACGATGAAACGTGTCTAGCCTGAATCTAGTAAGGACGTAGCGATGGCGAGGGTGTACCACGTTTGCCAGATACGGCTGCATGCCCTCAACCGCCAAAATTATTTGGTTATGAATGACGGTGTTTTTTTTTTATTCAGCCCTCCAACGTATGTCGTCTAGATGCTTTAATGCCAGAATACTCAGGTCCTTCCTAGATATCTTCCCCAACGAAAGAGGGTTTGTGTAGTAGACTTTATTGCCCATTTTTTCGAAAAAGGTCCTAATGTATTTTAACCATGGTACCCTTGATGTATATTATGACTTCATACAATCAGTCAGGATAACCTTATTAAAACTGGTATGTTCCGAGGTCCAAACCTTATGCCATAATAGCAATGGCTGGATCTTTATCAAGTCTACAATAAAGGGAACCCTGAGTTCCAAATGAATAACATACGATGAAGTGCCATTTGGTACCCTCAGTAGATGTCTTAAAAAATCATTTTCCACTGTCTGCATTAAGTCACAATTTGTATGTCGCCAAATTCCTGCCCCATACGTAGCTCCCGGAATACACTTGGCTTTATAAATCTTTATCATGTTTGACGGTGTAATCCCCCCAAGCCTTTTGGAGAAGAGTCGTAATGCCATCGTTGTTTTAATCAGGTGCACTCTCTTCGTCTTCCTGCAGTTGGCCCAGGAACCCAGCTTATCGAACATTATGCCCAAGTACGAAAAGGTTTGCGCGGTTTCGACCTTGCTTTCTGCAATAGTGATGTTATAAGTCTTACCGCGCTTCCCTCCACAGTTCATGATAAAGGTTTTGGAGCGATTGACAGTAAGACCCAGCTGTGACATATATGTGATGCAGGCAGTTAGGAGTTTCTGGTGAGCTATTGGGGTCCTGGCCATTAATACTGCGTCGTCTGCGTAGAGTAATGCCGGAACGGGTCGGTTGTCTATTTGGGGTAGATCTTTACACTTCGTGGCCAATTCTTTATCTAGATTATTTATATACTTTGAAAATAGAAGCGGAGCAAGAACGCAGCCTTGGCGCACTCCTCTGTATAGGCCAAAGGGGCAAGTACATTCCCCTTTTAAGCCATACCTCACTCTTGCTCTGCACCCTGTGTACATTTCACAACTAAATTTAATTAAGGCCGGTTCTACCCCCATGCTATTTAAAATGTCCCATAATTTGTCATGAATGACACAGTCGAAAGCTGATGATAAATCAATAAAGGCCAGGTAGAAATTGCCTGATCTGATCTTAGTATACTTTCCAATAATGAGGCTTAAATTTAAACTTTGCTCCACTGTTCCGATTCCTTTCCTGAATCCATACTGAACCGGGGATAAAACGTTCTTTTCTTCCACCCATGTTTGCAGCCTATTCAGTATTATTCTCCCTGCTAATTTAGCTGTTGTATCCAGCAGGGAGATTGGCCTGTAGCAGGCTGGATTAAGGCGGTCACCCTTTTTGTATATTGGGATAATGTTGGAATCTCTCCAAGATGGTAGGGGTCCGCATATGCAGATAGCCCTCAGTGTCTGTGTCAATACAGGTTACCACAGCTCTATATTGGCCTTGAATATGTCAATCGGGACACCATCAGGGCCCGGCGCTTTCCCTGATTTGCTTAGTATTATAGCTTCCTCTACCTCCTGAAGGCTAAATTGGGGGGTTATAACCAGGCACGGCCCTTCCTGTGGATCCTGATCATGTGTGCGGTCTGTTATATCACTCGCTAATGAGTATATTTTTGAGACATATGCAACCCAGTCTTCTTCAGAGATGGCAATTTCCATTCTGGGAATGTCTTTCTCCCCTAACACGGGGGAATTTATTGTCTGCCAAAAGAGTATGTTATCTTTCTTACGACTTGCTATATGGAGAGTTTCCCACAAGGTTGATTTCATAGTCAGTTTCCTTTCCTTTATTGCTGTCTTATATTCCTGTCTGCGTTTACGGATATCACTTAAGCACCTTTTCTGGGCATTTAGAGCCTGTTTCAATCTCTTATGTGCTTGGGTGCAATTATGGTCAAACCATCCGCACGTCCTTTTTTTCCCTGTCTTACCGCTTCTGATAGTGAGGGCTTCTTTTATGGTTTGAGTGATCATCGTAAACGCACTTAGACATTGCTCTGGTTGTGGGTTCTCTCTTAAACAGTCTGCGAAAGCGTGTTTACATTGCCATATTATCTGTTTCAACAGAACCTTGGGGTCCGTCTGTGACCACTTCATAGTGTATCCATTGCGCGGGACCAGTTCAATGTCGTCTACCAGTGTAATACTATCTTCCCTAGCTGCTACAAGAGGGGATAGTAGGAGATTCATACTCTGGGGGTAGTGATCACTAACTGCGATGTCGTGCAAGGTATAGTTTGTAAGATAGTGTGCGAAGTGGGTTGCATTAGGACATAATCGATCACAGTATTTACGCCCCTTCCATTATATGTTGGTTTAAACTGTGGTTCATCCAAAAATAATTCATTTACAAAAGATAGGTTATGGGTTTGGGCCCGTAGATTAATTTCATCTCCTTGAGTGTTGTGAGAGAAATGGAGGCTTGCATCTACACCTTCCGAGACCCAACCACATATCTTATCAGAAGTTTCTTTACACGGATGGACGTTAAAATCACCACCCCAAACCAATAGGATCTCACGGTTGTTTTTTTCACATATTTTTTTTAGGTCATTTCCCATTTCCACGAGAATGTTGGAAAATTCTCCTGGAGCAACGTTATTATAAAAATGAATAATGACTAGGTGGGTCTTGTGGTCTAAGTCACTCTCTATCATTTAGTAGTATGAACTCATGAATTGCATCTCTAAATTCTGTAAGGACAACTTATTGGAGATATATTTGCACAGTCCCCCTTTAGGTCTACCATACCTGGACTGCTCGGCAGGAGTATGGAATGTTTTGTAGCCATTTAGATGGGCAGGAGTTAAAAGCCATGTCTCTTGTAGGCAAACACATGAAAAGTCTTCTAAAAAATTAGCCCAGATCTCATTGCCTAACTTATTTGCTAAACCTGCAATATTCCAAAATAGTAAGACTATTTCAGATTTCTGGTTAAGATTCTGTTTAAAGTTACAGGGCTGGTCCTTTGGGGAAGGAAGGGGGGATATCGCCCTGAGGGGTATTTGGTATATTTCTGGAATCATCGTCGCACTGGCTTAGATGAGGTAATGTCTCATTCCTTATAGAAACCGTTGTATGTGATGTGCCTTCCTTTTGTAGTTCCATCCCTGATCTATGTATTGTCTGTGCTACTTTATCATGGAGAGCTAACTGATTCATATCGAGTCAATCTATATTTTCCAGCGTTGAAAGAGGATAGAATCTGTTGCACATTATAGATAAGTCTGGGTTGGATGAGGGTGCTACAGCTCGATGTGGATAGATGGAGTTATTCCCCACTGGTCTTTGATAGAAATATCCCAGGGGTAGTAGCGAGATTCCTTGTAAAGTAACTTGTCTGGCTCCTAGGTCATGAATAATCCTATTCACTAGATTCGGTGAGCCAAAAGTTAGGACCACACAATCTCCAGTCAGCGCTTTCCTGCTGTTTCCTATCCATTTAATTCTTCTGACCATTTTTATATCATCAAAGAGAGTCCTCACCATTCCAGGGCCCATTTGGGCCCGATCCAATTGAGGGCCTTGTTTCTCAAGGCCGTCCATGTTTCTCGTTGTTGACCATCTATCGGTGGGACATTGGCCAAGACCACAACATATGGTGTAGCCTCCGGGGGAAGATGTAACAGGTCACTAGGGAGGTAAGCGAGATTCGGGGATCTAGGCCTGCTAGTTGTATTTCTCCCTGGATTTAGATAGGGATAGGTATTCGCTGCCCTACGCATAGCACTACTTGCTGTCTTACATAGAGTGGGATTTAGAACTTTTTTATCTGGAGAAAGATTATGTGGTGAAAAGGAGGGTTGGTTATATTGGTTCAAAGAAAGAGCTATTGATTGAGATTGGGACTCATTCTGGAAGTTAACGTTCCGATGTATACTAATTGGCCTATTGTACGGAATAGATTGTGTGTTATTCTCGTGTTCTGAGGACCGCAATGTATTTCTGGGGTCCTTGCTTGTAAAATGCGTGTCTTCCCGTTGTAAGCACTTTATTGTTTCAAGGCCTGCCTCAAGACTAGACTCCACCCCCTTTAGGCGCTCCGACATTGAGTCCAGAGTAGCTCCGATAGATAATTTCAATCAGTTTACTGTCTCATGGAGATTTATGAGGAGTGATCGAATAGTGTCTCCTGCTAAGGTTGAGGGTTTCTTCCGAGTTAGTTTTTTAAAAATGTTTTTTAATTGGAGTAGTTATTGAGTCTATCACTGGCGTTTTTTTGAGGTCTTGTCCACCGGGCCCGTCTCCGGTTTCCTTGGTCGCTCAGCGACAGGGGATATTTCATCCATGGAATAGATTAAGTTTGAAGAGTCTTTAATACAGCCATTTGTAAGCCTTACTTTTGAATGTCCATCCCCAAGTTCACTAGATGGGAAGTTATGTTGCGGTAGTACAGACCCTAATGAATCACGAGATTGCTCTTTAGATAATGACATTTTCCCTTCAACAGTGGCGATTTGCTTATCTATCATTCCCATTGCCCCAGAGATGTATTTTAATATAGATGAACTGTCTTTTAAATTTGTTGAGGTATTTAATTTTGAGTGCTTCCTTTTACCCATGTTTTACGTAATGGCCGGTAACTCAGAGAGCTGTATTCATATGTATAAAGCAATTTTCCTTAATACAAAAGAAAAAGAAAGGGGTTCTAATCATTAGGGGACCAGCTTAGGGCGCAAAGTTAAAGAGGGGGGGTCCAGCCCAGCCTCTTCCCGTCGGTGGCAGGCGAAGGACAAAGGCTTCCTTCGTAAAATGGGCCTCGCAGCCAATCCAATTGAGATAATAAAATTTAGAGGGCTCCTGCCCCCTCAGCAAAACACAGCGTGACAGTTGGAAGAGAAGGTTAAAAAAGAAAGGAGAGCAAGCAAGTCAACACAGTACCTTCAGGCAGCCCTATGCTTGTAGGTGCCTAGTCCAGAAGTTTTTTAGGAGAAATGTCAGGGGGGTGGCCCTGCCCTGCCTCATCCTGGCAATGACGGGAGCACGGTTTCAAATTTAAAGGGCTCCTGCCCCACCGGTCTCCTCACAGCACTTCCTGCGAAGGCAGGAGCGCAGTTTCAAATTTAAAGGGCTCCTGCCCCACCGGTCTCCTCACAGCGCTTCCCGCGACGGCGGGAGCGCGGTTTCAATTTCTAAAGGACTCCTACCCCACCGGTCTCCTCACAGCGCTTCCGGCGACGGCGGGAGCGCGGTTTCAAATTTAAAGGGCTCCGGCCCCACCGGTCTCCTCACAGCGCTTCCCGCGACGGCGGGAGCGCAGTTTCAAATTTAAAGGGCTCCTGCCCCACCGGTCTCCTCACAGCGCTTCCCGCGATGGCGGGAGCGCGGTTTCAAGTTTAAAGGGCTCCGGCCCCACCGGTCTCCTCACAGCGCCTCCACAATAGTGTGAATAAGAAAGACATCCAAACCTATGCGCCCAATAAATGTAGGACAACTCAAACCTACCAAGATTCATCATCTAAATGCTTGTGGCAGAACATATATTCACAATGTAC
This sequence comes from Pleurodeles waltl, assembly GCF_031143425.1. Taxonomy (NCBI): domain Eukaryota; kingdom Metazoa; phylum Chordata; class Amphibia; order Caudata; family Salamandridae; genus Pleurodeles; species Pleurodeles waltl. Next base: position 815,827,672 of record NC_090437.1, on the reverse strand, counting down.
TGACCATATGATGACAACTAAAATATACAACGACAATGATGCAGGTCTATACACATGACATTCTAGTAGGTCTTGATATAACTCAAGCCACATCAGGCCCAGGCACTGGTTGGACTGCACTGCTGGAAAGATGCTCTTGGGCAATAAGGCCTGCTTTGACTGTCAGTAGACAAGTCTTTTCAGAGGAGATGTAGCCTGCTCAAAGAAAGTGGTTTGCACTGGGCTTTCCGTGGTAACCATAGAGAAGGACTCCTCAGATGATGCGGTCTTCATAGCATTGGGCTGGGACACAGGAACAAGATTGTAAGCTAGTGATCCATGAGGGCGGGAGTAGGCACTTTCACCCCATTCAGGTGAATGGGATCCCTACCACTGGCCTGAGAGACTCCTGTGCCAGTCACACTATAGTGAGTGACCGGTTGGTCACACTCAACATGTATGTTTTCCCGGGGAAGACCAGGAAAGTCAAGCTAGCCACAGGTGAGGTCACCACCAAACCTGTAGCCAGAGTGCCCCGGGAAAGGGAGGGCATCCTTCACTGGTTTAGGGTAGTGGTCAGTGCAGGCCTCCCCCAGTTAGTATCCTGGGCAATGATCTCCCAGAGGTGAGTCTGGACCCAGAGGGGGTAGTCACTGAGGGCACCCATCCAACCCAAAGTCCTGGGGAGCCAGCCCCTACAGGTAGGAGACAGGGGTCCCCATTAAAAGGGAAAAAGAAGGGTAGGCCACTCTTAAAGAGCACTCTAGCGAGCCCAAGGCCTTCTACCCCAGTAGGAGGGAGCCCAGAGTTGGCACTGGTGAGACCTCACCTGACCCCAAGGAAGTTCTGAGTAGTCAGACAGCTGTCCAGCTGCACGGTGTTGCCCCTGTACTGACAGAAGAGAGAGTGGAAGAAGAGAGTCTGCCACGGGATATGGTAGCCCCCATTCTAAACAGCAAGATGGGTCCAGGACCCCATTGGTGCTCCTAAAGCAGTTCATCCACCTGCCAATGGAGAGCTTAGGGTGTGGTTCTGGGTTCTGACAGGTGTCAGTAGCCTTTGCTGGGTGCTGGCCCTCATGGCAGCACTGCACTTGGCCTGGAAGGCAGACCCAGTGGTCAAAAACAAAGAAGGCCCCTTGACCCTGTTGGTCATGGTAGCGTTGCTTAACTGCTGGGGGACCTATTTGAGTAAGCTAGGTGTTGCCCTAGCAAAGTCAGGGATGAGGAGGAGGGCACCCCTCTACCCAAATCAGCAGAGAGAGAGGAGGGAAGTTTCTTTCATTTTAAGATGGGTCATTTCACTGTTGAGATGGGTTCACTACCCAGAGAGAGTGACCGAGACGGGAGGAGTTAAGGCAGATTAGGACCTGCAAGGGGACAGCCAGTTTTCCCTCACTGACTTCCTCGCCAGACAAGCCTGAAAGACTCTCCCATGGTTTGGCTGAGTCTCCTGGACCTGTGGGCTGGGGGGAGGTGGTGTGAGAAAACTGGGTTGATTGCAGAGGCCCCCTAACATTTTGCCCCCATTTTTACTTTTTGCCATTTTTTTCCTGACTCTGATGGTGCCCTGGGTACTGCTAACCAGTCCCAGGGCCAGTGCTCTGTGTAAAATGAGTATGCCAATTAGGCTAATTATAATTGGCTATGTAAACCTAACTATAAATCCCTAGTATATGGTGGGGAATGTAGGGTTAAGGAGCCCAGCATAGGTAGAGCACCCATAGGTGCACTGAGGAGGTGCCCAAGGTAATTATAAAGGCGGGCCTGCCTTGCTGGCTGCTTTTAAATTAAAGTTGCATGCAAATTCGACTTTGAAATTAAAAGTACTTCCAAAGTATCAAACTACCTTATTTTCACATACACGTCACCACTAAGGTGTGCTGTAGGCGCTCCCAGGTTTGGGTGCAGTGTAAATATAAGCAGGGACCTTATAAAATATGTGGTGAGGAAAAATCTCCAAATTTGTTTTTCCCTCATTGTAGTGAATAGGCTCCATAGGTTAACATGGGGAGAATTGATTTTAATTAATAAAGTCTCCGAAGGACCTTGATATGGCAAGTTTGGTCTCAAGTTGATTATTGTATTAAATGCAACAACTTGCTATTGTTGGATTTGATATATAACAAGTTCAGGGAAAGAGTTTTAGAACCCTTCCTAAAACCTGCCAGTTTCATCTCTGTAGTGCCAATCTTTGATTGGCCAGCCTCTGGCAGCCTGGACAGGCTGCCTTGATGAGGTGTGAAGTTGCCTGGCTGAACACAAAGGAAGTCCCTGGGAGAGGATATTTGCTCAGCAGATGGTGAAACAGGAATGGGGGGAACAGCCAAACTGTTCTTCAAAGGAGGGAAGAACATTTGGATCAGCTCAGGACCTCCCTCATTTTCTGCAAACCCTGACAACCAGGTTCCCTCTTGATTAGATAAAGAGAGGGCAGAAGAGGGGTGTATTAAGGATTTTTAGCCACACCAGTGGGTGGGCTCACCAGATCTAACCTCCAAAATTCAGTTTCTGCCATTTTGGATTTTTAAGGAATGTTGCTCCATGTGATTGATTTTTACCACACTTTCCCGGAAGTGGTCATCCAAGGAGGTAGTGGCCTGCCTGTGATTGGACAGTTCCTCCCCCGCTTTCCACCCCCAGGACCAAGGATAAACATGGTAGAGCTACACCCACATCTTAGAGCCCTACAGGGAACAACATCAGAAGAATAAGGACTGCCCTGCCGGACCCCTGACCTGCACCAGGACACTACACTTTGAAGGACTGCACCAGCTGCACACTTGGGCTTAATCACTAAAAGGACTGTTTCAAGAAGGGACTCCCTGCTTGCTACAGGTGAAAAATAGCTAAGCAGAGCCCCCTGCTTCAAATCCTGACGAAATTGACCAGCTGACCACCGTCCAGTGGTCATTTTGGAGTTTGAGCCAGGTGCATTCTGGGAGTTGAAATCCTAGCCTTCATGGATCATAACAGAGCTCTGGAACCTTGGGGTGAGCTGTGGACTCCTGAAAGGACCTTCAATGACCTTCTGGAAGAAGATCCAGAAGTTTGGGGAAGATTGGAGAACTATTGACAAAAAGCTCCATAAAGGGACTAACCCACCATTGAGTTTCAAGCCGGCTTACGTCGACCGTGACCCCGCCTGACTTGCAGTTTCGCCCCCTGAAAACCTCCAGAGCCCCAGACTTCTAGGATTTCACCGAGGGTTCCTGGAAAGGCAATCCGACAACTTTGACTTGAAATCGGCTTGCTGTGGAGGGTCGTCCGACATTAGAAGACAACAGCTCCAAAAAAGTGACAAAGTCCAAAGGTAAAATGTCGCGGATCAAGATTTAGCTTTGGCCCGGACAAGGATTTTTTACCTGAAAAATCATCTTAGTCCTAACGTAGAGTTCTTCACCGAGGTCTCCTGTGACACGTAACTGAAGAAGGCTCCAGGGAGGTCAGATCGGATTAGTGACTTTGTCCTGCTGAAGAAAATCTTCAAGAAAAAGACTAATGCCCTCTTTATGATCTTGGCGGTCGAGCACCTCCACGCCACGCCAGCGGTGGCGGTATGACCGCTGACGGCATGGCGGTGCTCGACTGCCATTTAAGGATGCAAGTAGTAAACTGCCTGCAAAGCAGCCAGTTCACTACCACCCACCCCCAGGGCTGAGTCGACCGCCGGGCTGAAGGTAGCCACCGTCGCACCCGGCGGTCGACCATATACCGCCGGTAGGATAATAATCCCATTTCCACCAGGGATTTCCTGCCAGGTAATTCCTGGCAGAAAGCAGACTGGTGACAGGAATTCTCATTCCTGTCACCAGTATGTGACACACCAGGACCCCCACTGACACAACCCCCACCTACCCCTCAATCCCCTAGACCCACCCCACCCCCTGAACTCAGAAATTTTAACCCCCACCCCTCCTCCCCTCAATCTCCCTGTAGGCCCTCCCCAACCCCCCTCATCATCCCCCAGTGCATCCCCCCAAAAAACCATGCATGCATCCCCACACATGCTTACAGGGAAGGAATATATTGAATGTGTCTCCTCAGGGCAAGGTTGTGGAGTATGTAGCAGGCCACAGTGATCTTACAAACCTTTTTGGGTGACTAGAGGAGGGTTCCACAAGTTTTATTTATGGTGTGGAACCTTCCCTTCAGGAGCCCAAAAGCCAGCTCCATGACACAGTGATTTCTTCCATGTGCCTCGTTGACGTGGACTTCCCCTGGCATGGTTGGGTTCATCACTGGTGCCAGCAACCAGGGACGGTTTGGATAGGCAGAAATCCCTTTAAGGAAAAGTGACATGAGTGCAACCATCAGTTCAAAGCAATGTCTCACTAGCAGCAGGCATAGCATATATACACACATGACATATCTTACTTACCAACCAGCCAGGCCCTCTCTGGGTACAGTTGTATCATGAGCTGGGGTATTGCGCTGTTCCGCATGATGAAGGCATCATGGACTGAACCCGGGTACTTGGCACAGACTTGAGAAATGTAGAGGTCTGCCAAACACACTACTTGGACATTGATGGAATGGAAGTTCTTCTTATTCCGATGGACCTAGTCATTGCCATGGAGTGGAAACAGGGCTATATGGGTACCATGAATGGCTCCCACAACATGTGGTATGTGTGCTAAACCATAGAACTCTGCTTTTACATAGGCAAAATCCTCACAATGAGGAAAACAAATGTAGCTGTCCAGGTGTTTCGACCAGATAGGGTCACCGTGTTTTGGAAGGAATATGTGGCCAGAGAGTGCAACACTGACATGACTTGTACAATGGGTTGTATGCAATTTGGGTGACATATGGCTGGCATCAGATCTGGCTAAAACTGATAACAGAGATCTATGATTGTCTGCCTATCCAGGCAATAAATCTGTTTGAAATGTGTTTTCCATGGCCTGCAAGTCTGCTAATGGACGGTACACAGGAGGCTGTCTGATCCTTCTCCTCCCAGGGTAACTATGTGGGACAAAAAGTAAAAAAGGCTGTGACTCAATGTGTCCCCAGCAATTTATGTAATAGCTGGCAGATATGATATCAAATGTGTCATGTAATGTGAGTCACTGTAAACAATACACAACACTCACAAGGGCTAACACATACACATTTGTGAAATGATAATGCTTTGATCATCTACATATGTGTGCAAAACTTCTATCTGGCTACCAACCTCATGCCTAAATCACTCCAGAGACTGCCTGTGAATAAATGTCCCAAAGCCTGGATTACACATGGAGTAGAGGGTGGTGGCTGTACCCTCAATAATGTAGTCATGTCTGCTGGACCACATACCTATATTACAACAGAAACGATTGACTTATATGACAGGACAAGGCCAGCACTCAATCTTCACAAGGGCATCATTTCTATACTTCTGATGCATCAATGCATATCTTGTAATAATAACATTGTATACCTCTAAAATGGCGGCTGCCTAACCTCCTCCACTGAACAATAGGAACTACCCATTACCGCAAGCGGAAATCATCATGGCGGTAGGTGGAGGCTACCACATTGGAAACTGCCATGGACATTGCTGTCAATGGCGGTCTTGGCCCAATGGCAGTTTCCACCAGGGGTGACTGTCATGTACGTGGCAGACGTGACCACCATTTTCTACCCATTCTCTCACTTGACTCCTGACACTGCTTCCAGCAAGACATCCATGACCTGAGCTACTATGTACTGCCTCTGGGAGCAAAACGACGATTCCTACAGATATTAGGTCCCCTGCTTTCTCACCTGCAGAGCTGTAGAAGCTGGTGGAGGAGGTCCTACTCCTGCGTGGACAGCTCTATGGTGCACCCTAGCCTCTGTTCCTCAATTTATATCATATTTAGTCATCCAAGGCTTGGACCAGTTTGTATGATAGTGTCTGCAAAGTCCTGTATCTGTGGGAAGTGTAAATCAATGGTTTAGTCAATGGGCATGTATCTATGTTAAGTGACAGGTTTGTGGTATTGAGACAAGGTGGTGAGTGTGCATTGAGTGTTCTCTGTACCGACCTGCGTTTGATTCACATACTAGGTGAGGTGCTATGACAGCTATAACCAGTGTAATCTTGGCACAAGATGTTTGTTATGTCTAGTCACATGTGGTTGCATGATAGCTGGAGGTTTGAATGCATGTTAAATGTGTTTGTGGGCCACCATTTGAGCTCTTTCTTTGTCTGCACAGAGATCTCTAGCCACTTCTGCCCTTGTTAGGCTATTGTTAGGAAGCCAGGTAATGATTCACTATGCCCTTCAGGTCTGCACATAGGCAGCCATTGTAAATTGGCTGTGGCCTACATGCAGGTCATAATTTTTGGACATGGTGTATTGTGTAGGTATGTCTGCTCAGCTAGCAAAGAAGGTGGCATGTGTATTGCCACTCACTCCAGAACTGCACATCTTGGCTGGTATCAATGTCCTTTTCCACTACCAGTGTGACACAACATGCCTCACTGCCAATATGCAGCTTCTGGATGCCATGTTCACTAATTACTATATGAACTGCATGTGGTCAGCGTCATAATCTGTGACTGATGTGCCCATAAAATCCCTGACAATAGGTATCACATAGCCTAGACTGAATCATTGATCCCACAGCCCTGTTGTCTCTTTCATCGAGCATTGATGTGTCCACTGCGGATGTCCTCCCAACGAGGACGAGGTGCCCATTGGACCATGACCCCCATAATGGCCCTCATTTTGGTGGTGGCCTATACAGCCTTGGATGGGCATTTGAGACCAGCACTGCATCCACAGGGTGGTGATTACATATAACATCATTACTGAACCTTTAGCTGGGGATTAAGTGAGTAACAGACTGCTCCCCCTGACAATGTAGCATGTGTCATGTGTCACATAACCTCTGGGAACAAATTGGTGTAGACTGGACATGTACTTCCAACTGGTGTGCTCATCCTTTTGGTGCTGCGACCTAGGACTAAACTATGTTGGATCCTCAGTCAAAATGCCCAGCATAGATCTGATATGACTGTGTTTAGTGTTCCAATATCTTGGTTTGACTGGTCTGGTAGTTGTTAGTTTTCAAACAACAGATCACTCCTGACAAACGTTCCAGTCCAAAGGTAAGTAGGATGTGGATCTTTGTCCTCTGTCACGTGTCTCGGGATATGTGTAGGTTAAAATCTGCAAACTAGGCACAGGTTTTCTCCATTGTATTTTTGGCGCTGGTACCTAACAGCAGTCTGTGATGCAAGGGTGTCCATTATACATGTTACATGACGTACAGGGCTACATCTTGGCAGCTGTATCATACTACTTTCTCTTGATAAGTGGGGAATGTGCACTATCATGGGTGATATGTTTTCACTGTAGTAAACATACCTTGTGCCACATGTCTGCATGTGCTCCATTCCCACTAGGATACACATATATGCAGAAAATGTATGGCATCTGTTAGCCATGCATATGAGATAATGTTGTAAAAACACTTACATATATGTTAATGGGGTCCTGTTGTAATTATGATACATCTGCAATGGTTGTCCATTTATTGTGATGCCCAAGACAGGACTGTGTCACCATCATATGTAGTCAGACAGAAACATTCATGCCTCACAGTATGTCTTAAGTCATGTGTAGCTGTAGTAGCCATGATAGACATGAAAGGTAGGAGCATGGTGTTGATCCACTTGATGATGATTTGTACCCTTGATGTGGTATGATGGTTGTAGGTCCACCATACCTGCGTGTTGTTTAGGAATTGTGGCCTGACTATATGGTTGCATCATGGATTGATTTGCAGGGATGTTTGCATGACATGTGTTTGGGGTGAGGGATTTATCTACAGACAAATGCCATGCCTGTCATGTCTGATATGTCATGTCTGATATGTGGATATTGATATTGATTCTCATCGTGAAACAATTTGATATCCTCCTGATAGTGATTGCTAGGTCTGCGCCCCACTATCCTGCATGGTACGGTTGTCCACAACAACCACACTCAGAAGTGTACATGGAGATGGGTATGAGACATTGTTGGGGGGCATACAGGGCCTGACAGGGCGTATTCTGGAATCATCTCTCCCTGAGGTTTGAGAACTGACTTCATTGTTGTTTTATGCAATTCCACATGTGATGAACATCTGGGTGACCTTGCTACAGCCTTTTTGACTCATGGTGGAAAAGTTTGACTTTTTTGTGGAGCAGTACATTTTTGTGACTTGTCCATTGTGACATAGATGTTTCCATGTCACCTAATCCAGGTATGGCACGTTTGAACCAGTGTTGTCTGCCTTGCCTTACCAACATCACTTATTGTAGAGACATTATGTTGGTGCAAGCTAGATGTGTTCATAGACTTGTGTCGGTGTGATCAATAGTGTACCATATAATGGTATCCAATTCTTGGTTATTAGTTCCATGTGGCAGGCTGCATATGGCACAAGTTTTCTGTTCAATGGTCAGCAAGTTGGGTCATGGTTTGTGTGGTAGCTAAACTTAACCCTTGGTACTCTAGTTATCTGAGACGAGGATCTGCTCATGTGTTTCTGTTGGACCTGGCCCTTTTTGCTGGTTCATCACCAGACTTTTTGCCTCCTTCCTCCTATTTTCTCTGGCTTCTTGCTGTTGTCCCAAGGACTCTGAGCACTTTACCACTGCTGATCAGTGCTAAAGTGCAGGTGCTCTCCCTTCTCAAAGTTGGTAAGATTGGGTTGTACCTAATTGGCATACTTAATTTACCTGCAAGTCCCTTGTACAGTGGTATGCCTATACCCAGGGCCTGTAAATTAAATGCTACTAATGGGCCTGCAGTGCTGCTTGCGCCACCCAATGAAGTAGCCTTTCTAACCTGTCTCAGGCCTGCTAGCGCAGGGCCTGCGTGTCCAGTTTACTGCCAAAAGGGACCTGGCATCTAAATTTACTTGCCAGGACCAGAACTCCCTTTTTACTACATGTATGTCACCCCTAACGTAGGCCATAGCTAGCCCGATGGGTATGGTGCTATGTATGTGGCAGGCTTGATATGTGCCTGGTTGCATGGCCTATCCCGGTAGTGACAAACAGCCTATTTGTTTTTTTCACTGCTTTGCACGCTGTATTCTCATAGGATTGCATTGGAAATGCCCTGCCTAATGTCTAGGGGATATTGTCTGATTTATGAGCGGTAGTGGAGGCTTGTTTGGTATGGTTGTAATGGTAGTAATAAACGCTGCTTACTTGTGTAGGTGGATTTTTTATTATCATTGCAGAAATACCACTTCTAGAAAGTGAGCATTTCTCTGTGCTCATGACTCTGGTGTTTTGCAGCTTGACTCCAGTCTTTGAATGTTCTTCCTGGGCTGAGAGAAGGAGGAGGTGGGGCACACATGCATCTGTGAAAGAGTGTGCCCTGGCCTCACACAAAGGGCTCTTTTACCCACAACTGATGTTTGGACCCACCAACGACAAAGAAATCAGAAAAACCATGAGCTCCATCTACTCTGGCTCCCCAATAGACCCCTGCCCCCATCACATCTTCAACAAGGCCAGCCAAATCATCACTCCCCAGCTCTGGGCTGTCATCAACAGTTCCTTCGAGACCGCAACCTTCCCAGATATTTGAAAACATGCCGAAGTCAAAGCTCTTCTCAAAAAACCCAATGCAGACCCTGAAGACCTCCCAAACTACTGACCCATCTCTCTCCTCCCCTTCCCCGCAAAGGTCTTGGAGAAGATAGTAAACATACAACTGTCTCGCTTCCTGGAAGACAACAACATACCTGACATCTCCCAGTCTGGATTCCGCAAAACCACAGCACTGAGACGGCCCTCATCGCCTGTACAGATGACATCAGGACCAGATTGGACAAGGGCGAAACATCGCCCTCATCCTCCTAGACCTCTCTGCAGCTTTTGACACCGTACGCCACCTAACCCTCCGCACACGCCTCTTCGACGTCCGAATTTACCACAAGGTCCTGGACTAGCTCATCTCTTTCCTCTCTGAAAGGACCGAAAGAGTTTGCCTCCCTCCTTTCCGGTCTACAGCCACCAAGACCATCTGGGGGGTCCCCCAAGGATCCTCCCTCAGCCCCACCCTTTTCAATGTATATATGGCTCCTCTCACCAACATCATACGCCCCCACGGCCTCACCATCATCTCTTACGCTGCTGACACCCAGCTCATCATCTCTCTCACGAGGAACCCAGCTACCGCCGGACTCGTCACCATCGCTAACTGGATGACAGCAAGCCACCTCAAATTGAACTAAAAAAAAACAGATATCATCATCTTTGGTCCCAACAAGACAGCATGGAACAACTCTTGGTGGCCCACCCCCAACACCCACCACCCATGCACGCAATCTTGGCATCATACTGGACTCATCCCTCTCCACGACTCAGCAAATCAATGCCATATCATCCTCCTGCTTCAACACCCTTCGCATGCTACGCAAGACTTTCAAATGGATTCCTTTAGAAACAAGAAGAACAGTCACCCACGCCCTCATAAGCAGCAGACTGGACTAGAGCAATGCCCTCTACGCAGGGACCACAGCCTAGCTTCAGAGAAAACTCCAGCAAATCCAGAACGCAGCCGCACGCCTCACCCTCAACCTCCCTCGCCACAAACACATCTCCCTCCACCTCAGATCCCTACACTGGCCGCCCATCAACAAAAGGATAATTTTCAAAATTCTTGTCTGTGCTCACAAAGCCCTCCACGACACCGGACCGGCCTAGCTCCATGAACGAATCAACTTCCACAAACCAACTCGATAGCTCCACTCTGCCGACCTCACCCTTACTACAGTCCCCTGCATCCAACGCACCACCTCCGGTGGCAGATCCTTCTCCCACCTCGCCGCCAAAACCTGGAACTCCCTCCCCACAAACCTACGCAAGACCCAGGTCCTCCTAACCTTCAGAAAGCACCTCAAAACATGGCTTTTTGAGCAGTAATACCCCCAGCGCCTTGAGACCCTACCAGGTGAGTAGTGCGCTTCAGAAATGTGTTTGATTGATTGATTGGAGTTTGTGCTGGAGAAGGGAGGGGACACTCCCAGAACCAGTTGTAATTGGATGGAACCTCCTCTCCGCTGCTTTGTTAAATCTTTGCAAAACTGAGTATGCGTACAGGGGATTTTTCCCCACAATTTGGAACACCTTGGGAACGCTTTGGAGACACTCTAGATTTCAAACATGCATGTAACTGGAAACAGAATGTCCACTGGAGAGACTCACCAGGAGCCACTTTGGACTGCTGCTGCTGTGCTGACCTGTGACCTGCTTGGTCACCTGGAGGAACTGCCACTGTCTGCATCCCCTTCATGCTGGCCTGCTGCTGGGCCCCGCCGCCCTGAGTTCCACCTGTGTGTCCCCAGGGGCTGGGTGCTGTGCACCTGACATCAACCATAGTGCCTGAGGAGTGCTCCAATTTTTTGATTGTCGAGCGCCTTGAGAAGCACTTTCATCTAAGAATATAGTGCCATATTTTGAATGGCCCCTGCACTGTGAAAGCACTTTGTTTTATTAATTCTAGTGTCTGGAGAGTGCTTAATGGTGTGACCAAGTGGAGAGATCACCGCTGTGACCCCAGTGGTTTATGTGGAGCGAAGTCAATAGCGCAGCTGAGGCACACGGTGCCCTGTGCCCCCGAGGCATACTGGAGTAAGAATTTGGAACAAGAGCGCTCCAAACAGTGCCCCTGGGTGAAGCGCACTAAGGAGAGCTCCCACAGGGCACCCTCTGGCCCTGACCGACTGTCAGGTGTCACCACCACGACCCAGTACCTCAGGCTGCCCGTGCACCTTGTCGGGTGTGGGAGAGAGGGAGCCCCCGGAATCTCCAAGGGCAGCAAAGTCCCTCAGGAGGATCAGAGGGCCCCTGGAGAGGTAAGCCCCGCGGGCCCAGGAGCCAGGTAACGTGCTCCAGGAGGTGCGCCCTGCAGGAGAAGGTAGCCCCTCTTGTTAGGAGGCGAGCTGCTGCCAGAAGATTGTGCAGCACTGCAGGGACCCAAGGAGGTCCTCTCACCGTCTGGGGCACCGGAGAAGCAGGACACGTGAGGTGAGGGTGAGTCCCTCTCCCCATCACTGTGTTAGGAGCATGATCGCTCCCCTAGTGCTTTTTGGTCCTTAGCCTCACCAGCCCCTGCAAGGGTTGGACCAGGCCACCTGGTGTTTTTTGTTATCTTGGGGGCACCTAGGCCGGCCGGGGTGGTGACCCTTGACGGAGGTCCCCAGTCTGCCATCTCTCCCTAGGGAACAGAGCGGAGGTGCTCCCAGTGTGGGACACGCAATTCCCGAGTTACTACCTCATCACCCCTGATGAACTGTTAGGTTTGCCGGAATATGTGCCTCTTGGTAGGTGATTTGTTTATGTATCAGGTGTTTTACCAGAATGGGTGCATTCTTGATGATGGGGTTATAACCTTTTGATATTCCTTTTATGGGCATTTAATGCTAATATATTTTCATGGCTTTCCATATGTTTTCTAATGTTCCTGGTATGGGCATTTATGACACCTTTACGACAAGGGCATTTCTATAGTAATGTTTTCCTGACTACTGCTTGTGTTGCAGAATAATAAGTAACCTGTGTGTTATGTGTGACTACTGCTGATCTCTGCAGAGTAACAGTATTGTGTAAAGTTCTGACAACTGCTTGAGTATCATGCTAATATTGACATGTCTTGTTTGGTCTAATGATGTTGTGTACAATACAGTTTATTTTTATATAACTTGGTGTTATGTTTACTTTGTGGTGAGGATAGTGCATCATGTGTGTTGTGTGTGTTGTGCAAACGCTTTCACACATTATCTCTGGGACAGGCCTGACTGCTTGTGCCAAGCTACCAAGAGGGTGAGCAGGGGTTATCTTGGATGTGTAACTCCCTTTCTCTGACTAGAGTGGGTAGGGTCTGCTTGGCTTAGGTGAACTCTAGCCACCCAGAAACCCTGATTCTAACAGTTTCCTTAGTGATTCTGTATGCATTTCATTGGCACATCATGGTGCCACTTTGCTGTTATGTGGTGGGCCACTTCACATGATGGTATGTTTTGACACTCAGAGTTGGGAATGATGTGTCATCATGTACATATGATGCCCTTAATTCACTTTCTGTTTTGCAGCATCAGCACTGTCAGGCAAAGCAGACGGGCCGAGCCAAGTAGGGAAGGATCTGACCACTGGACCTTAGGTCACGAGTCCGCCGACAGCGAGGGGCCGAGTGGCCCAGTGGGTGAGGGGAATGCCATGGGGAAGACCGGATCTGGCTCAAGATAATTGGATTTCTCTCCAGTGGCCACTTCCTAGTGGTGGCAGACCCATGGGGGATCACCTCAGCATCATCCTTCTGTGCCACTACCCATTCTATCACCGCCCTCCCTGTTGCTCTCCACCCAGTTGGCTGTGCCCGCTCACTCAAGAGGATGAGTGTCTTCTTTGCTGCAAGCACCTCTGCCCCAACCACTGCTACACCTGCTGCCCTTAGTAAGGAGACTATTGACCTCCTGAGGTCAATCTCTGTGGGTCAGACAGTCATTGTGAATGCCATCCACACACAGACACCCACCAGACACAAGCATACCTCCCATAAACACACACTAAAAATATCCACGTCAGACAACCACTTTCTCAACCTCCAAATCCTCCCCCCGTCTGATGCCCATCCCCATGTGTCTAAGAAAGTTTTATTCAGTGGTCTTCAACATACCCTAGTTTTTCCCCCATGCACCATCCCCAAAACCCAATAGGTCTGTTTCCTTCCCCAAAGGCCATCCCTTCCACCTCCAAGGCCTTCCATGCCACCCTCTCAGAAGTCAAGTAAGGGCCAAAAACAGTGCCTTTTGGGCAAACCAGTTTGGATTGGCTTATGGCTTTGGACTGAATATCAGTTTCATTAATACACCCAGCCAGTTGTTAGAGTTTTGGTATCACGTTTGTCCTGCATTTCCTTCCCTAGTTTTCTGTTGTTCCTGAGTGAAAGTGGTTGTGTGTCTGTTTTTGTGTGTTTCGATTGCTTGCTCCTCAAAGTGCTGTTTTTTGAGGTATGTTAGTTTGTGTGCATTGCTGTTGTCCCCCAGGGGAACGGTGTGTTTTGTGTGATGAGAATGTGTGTGTTGCTGCAATGTTGATGTCATAGCTTTGTGTTCTGTTTGTGGTGGGATGTATAGTTTTGTGTTGTTTTATCTGGGCATGTATGGTGTATGACTTGTCCCATGATATGACTATTGTCTACCTCTGGTGTGTGTTCTTGAGATTTCCCAGTGCAGACCTGGAGTGTGTTGAGTTGTGGTAGTTTGCCTTGCGTTTGAGTGCACATGTCCATTTAGGAGTGGGTCCCTTACATTTGGATAGTGTAGGGGTATATCCAATGGAGATTGAGTTGTGCTTGCTCTCCTGCCTGGTACTTCCCCCATTGTGTGACTATGCATGACAATAGGTGTCAACATTACTTGTCCCTGATATTTATTTATGTGTAACTGTTGTGCGGATGTTGCTTGGTGCGTCATTCAACATTATCGGTTTCCCAATGCTGCCTCCTTCCAAATATGCTCCTGCTGCCCCATCGCAGCTGTGCAGGTGTTGTTGTGGTGCGCTTCGTGTCTTTATTGAATTGTCCATGTCTGCATTGTGCATGGCATTGTTTGTCCATTGTGCTGTGAGTGTGTGGGATGTATGTGGGGATAGCAGTGTTGTTTGATGATGGTGTTGTGTGTGTGCTATGGCAGATGGATGTGTATGTGTGGCCAACCTCTGGCCAGTGTTGGTTTTGGGGTGTGTCTCTATATGCGCAGTAGTTGTGTAGTTGTTGCAGTGTGTGTGTGTATGTTGTGTGGCCTTCTGTGTACCTGAGCCTGTGTTGTGTAGCCGTGCACATATGTGTGGTATTGCCGTGCTGTATGTGTATGTGTGGGTGTGTGTGTGTGCTGGTTGAAGTGTGCATGTTGTGAATGTGTGGGTGTCTGTGTTGCAGTGTGTGAGTGTTTGTGTGTGGAATGTTAGATGTGGCTGCTGGACTTGGCATTTCACTTCTATAATGTTTTGGGTACCATTATTATTATTTTTTGCATGTTAATCATATTGGTAGGTGTTTGTACTTATGGTTAGTATCTTCCACGTTGGCATTGTATCTATTGTCTTTTGGTGAACAGGAGGAACAACATGATGTTTAGGAATGCATCTATTGTGGCTCCGGACTTGTATTGCTCTGTGCAGGTGAGTATCTCCCTTTAGAGTGCTTGTTTCCAATAGGCCTGGGCAGGGTTCACTTAGCCGCGCTACACAGAACTCAGCGAAGTCCCAAAAAAACTCTGTTGTGCTACACGGAGTTCCGCTAGTGGGCGGAGGTTCTTGACAAGCTTGTTGCTTGACATTTAACGCCACTGGCAATGTAAAGTATGTCCTCGTATTGGAATTATCGTGTGAACAGCACCACGCGGCTCACATTGGCGTGGCCATCTTGTGTTTTTTGCTTGTTTTGGTGCTGGGGCCTAGTTATAGCCTCTCTATGGCCCTCATTCTGACCCTGGCGGTCGGCGGAGAGACGGCGGTCGGACCACGAACAGACCGGCGGTATTAAAAATGGCATTCTGACCGCGGCGGTCCCCGCCGCGACCGACCGCCACTTCTCCACTCCGACCGCCACGGCGGTCATGACCGCGGGGCTGGAGTTTGCGCACTCCGGCCCGGCGGTCGTCCCAAGACCGCCAAGGGTATTATGACCCTGCCTACCGCCGCGGTTTCTTGCGGGCGGGAACCGCCGTGCGAACCATGGCGGTAAGCACTATCGGGGCCAGGGAATTCCTTCTCTGGCACTGATAGGGGTCTCCCCCACCCCCCACTACCCACCCGAGTCCTCCCCCCACACCCTCCACCCCCCTGCCACCCCCCAGAGGTGGTACGAACCCCCTCCCCACCCCCACCCCGACATGCACATACATGCACCCCGACATGCACACACCCCCAACATGCACATATACACACCCCCTACACACACATACACAACGGGGACACATACCCGCACACATACATGCAGACATGCGCACCTGCCGAACAGCACACATTACCCATAGACACAGCAGCACCCCCAGCTCGCATACACGCACTCACACACCCCCTCTACACACTCACACGCACACCCCCATGCACGCCCACATCACACAACACCCCCCCACCCCCTCCCCTCACGGACGGTCAACTTACCTTGTGCGTTGGTCCTCCGGGAGGCGACGGGAGCCATGGGGAGGTGACCGCCAACAGAAGACCGCCAACAGAAGACCGCCACACAGAAATGTGGGTCGTAATTCTGTGGGCGGTGTTCTGCTGGCGTGGCGGTGGAGGTTGACCAGTCTCCACTTTCCCGCCGACCGCCAGTGTGGCTGCTGGCGGTTTTCCGGCGGAACGCTCCCAGCGGTCAGAATGCGCACAGCGGCATACCGCCGCGGTCGGCGGTCTTCACCGCGGCGGTAACTCGGCGGTCTTGCGAAAAGACCGCCAAGGTCAGAATGAGGGCCTATATCTCTTCCATACCCCAATTTTAAAACCTACTTTCCCCTAGTTTATTTTTATTCTATTACCTTTTCTCTTTCTCTTTTTATAGTTAAACTTTTCTCCAAATTTTTGTGTGTTTTTTACGACTTACTTTTTCATATTTTTGCTTTATGTTTTCACCTTCCTTCTTTGTATTCCTTTCTTGCCCCTTCCTTATCTCTTCTCCTCCCCATATTTTCTGAGGTGGCTGTCTTGGTGTTCTACATGCAGCGCCACCTCTGCTCCACCTTGGCAGCAGGTGGCATGCCCAGGTCTAGGTACGGCCTCCATGAGTGCCAACAACGTAGAGAAAGGGTGTGCCGGGCTGTGCACTGCATCTCTGGAGTCCGGCACACCCAGCAACAGCTGACGGACTGGTGGGCTGACATCCTAGGTTGAGAGACGGACCTCTTTGATCTGCTAGGCATTGAGGTTGCGTGACACGGTGAGTTATGATTAATTATTAGTTGTATTCTATAGTAATAGTTTCTTCCCAAGTAGCAAGCATGCTGCTCACATGCAGGTAAGTTAACTTTATGTTACAAATGCCGCTTACCGCCACGCTGAAGGCCGGCAACTTACCGCCGTAGCAGCAGATATCCGTTCACCATATTATGACACACACACACCAATCCAACAGAATTCAGACACATGCACAAATCTGCCATCCCAAAGGTCAGTGATAAACTGACGGTATAAAAACCCACACCATTACACCAACAGAACAACGCCCATCACAGTATGATCCACGAATCACCACGGCGGACATTCAATGGCGGTAAACCATTGGCGTTACATACCGCTGTGCTCAAAATGGACACCCACAGACAAAACAACTCCACATTGGCCAATTCAAACAACACACACCTGACACCCATACACACACCACACCCATACCACTATAAAACACACACCCACATTACCCACAACCCTTTACGATTACAAATCATTGCCACCGGAGAGACGCCAAGACCATTGACACAACTAGAGCCACACCCTACTCACACCTATGCACCACTCATGCACTCCACATCCACACCCCAACACATTACACAACACACCCTCACCAACACACATCACATAACACCCATGGCACCAAAAAGACACACCTGTTTCACAGAGGAGGCGATAAGGGTCAAGGTGGAGGAAATTGTCAGGGTAGAGCCACAGCTATTTAGAGCACAGGCGCAGCAGATAGCAATAGCCAAGAAGATGGAGCTATGGCAGAGAATCGTGGACAGGGTCAATGCTGTGTGACAGCACCCCAGAACTAGGAACGACATTAGGAAGAGGTGGAATGACCTAAGGGGGAAGGCATGTTCCATAGCAGCAAGACACCAGCTCGCTATCCAGCATGGGAGGAGCAATTCTTGGTAATACTGCATCCTGAGAGCCTGGCCAGAGTCGGAGGAGGACTGGACTCCGGTAAGTCAACTCTCTACTATTATCACCCCCCTTCCTGCATGCCATCACATACCCTCACTCTCACCCTCACTCCCATCTCTCCACTCCACCCCACACACCACCATCACATCTCACTCATCCCAATGCCAGGCCCTGCATGCTGCACCAATGCATGGACACCCCTCACAACCCTGCATGGACACTCATCACTTAAAGCATGCGCAGGATAGAGAACTAACAATCCCACCATACACTAACATACAAAAGTGAAAGCTGCCAGGGCAAATCCAACCATAGAGGGGAAGTTAGGGATATACAATATGTCATACACATAAACCATAACACATCATTTACATCCCCACAGGTACACCAGCCAATGTCACCTGAGAGGAGTTGCCAGCACTATCCAGTCCCCAACAGAAGAGGCCCACAGTGATGACAGTAACTCTGGTTTTCAGGATCTGGATGATCTACCTGGCCCATCAGGACCACTGGACAGCCGGTTACCCAAGCCCAGTCACAGACCACCACAGAGCCTCCCCTATCAGGAAACAACACCACAGCACCCACCCAGCATACCCACACCTCTGTCCCCAGGACTCGTTAATCAGCAGTGTGTCCACCTCTACAGGGATCCCAGGCCACACCTCGTACACCATTCAGGGGACAGAGGCACAGGCCAACAGGTAAACTGGGAGGACAGCTGTACGCCAGGGGAAGGACAGGCCCAGGGAACCGACTCTCCAGGAGGCACTCTCCGAGATCCTGGGAGCCTACCAACATTCCCAAGACATGAGGGGCCAAATTCTGGACAATATGCAGGAGAACAGGTGGCTGCAGGAGGGACACTACCAGGGGATCAGGGAGGACTTGCAGGCCATCAACAACACCCTGATCTCCATAGCAGGGGTGCTGGAAGACATGGCCAACATGAGGGAGCAGTCTCACACCAGCGGGCCCCTGCCACTAGCCAGACATCTGAACAGGCTTCCACTTCTGCTGCCGCTTGAGGCCAGGAGGCCCCGCCACAGGACTCACAGGCCACCAGCACCCCTCCCCCTGCAGAAAGTGAACCACCCTGAAAATGTTCCCTGCGATTCAGACAGAAGCCAGAGCACATGCCAAGACCCCCGCCAGGAAATTAGACTCTCCTGATTGTCCCCCTTGTGTCCCACTCAGTCACCCTGTCCACCTTGAACTGCCATTGCTCCCCTTCCTATGTCCCCTTGGACAATGCACCTGTGGTACAAATAGACTGGAACAATACCCTGGAATTTCCTCCATCACCCCATCCCACTGCACTTTCCCCTTATATTTGAGCACTTCAATAAACACCCTTTAAAAAAATCCATTTGGAGTATGCCATGTATTTCAAATATGTATTTCTTGAAACAGGTATAAACATTGCAACTGAACTGTACATAGAATGAGCACGGATTAATGACCTGTAGCTTGCTGTAGTGATCACACCAGGAGTATTTGTCAATTCACCAACATCTGCCAAATGAATTGCCAGAGGGAACAGTAAGTGGGCATAGAAGTGGGAAATATCAGCAAGCCATTGCCACACAGTTTACAACCAAAGGCATTGAAATGTAAAGTTACACTGTCCTACTTGTGTGTCATTGGAAGTATTGATGGATCACTGATGTTCTATTGTCCTCATCCTCATCCTCTGCCTCCTCATCCTCACTCTCCACAGGGTCTACTTCTGCCACAGGGGCATCTCCAGTCTCCTCCTCCTGCAGAAAAGGGACATGGAATATGAGAGCCAGGTTGTGCAACATGTAGCATGCCACTACTATCTAGCAGACCTTCTTGGGTGAGTAGCACAGGGATTTACCTGTTAGATGAGGGACTGGAACCTGACCTTCAGGAGGCCAAAGGTTCTCTCAATTATCCTTCTGGTTCACCCATGTGCTTCATTATAATGTTCTTCTGCCCTTGTCCTGGCATTCCTCACAGGGTGAAGCAGGCCATGATAGGTTTGGGTAGCCAGATCACCTGCAAGTATTGAAGGACAACAATTAACCTTACACAATGCTATGGGAAGAACACCTGAAGACATACACTAACATACAGTGGGTGGGGACTCTGGCTCACCTATTAGCCACACCCTGTGCCTCTGTAGTTAGGCCATCACATTTGGGATGCTGCTATTCCTCAGGACAAAGGCATCATGCACCGACCCAGGATACTTGGCAGTGACTTGGGAGATGTACTGGTTCACCAGGAACACCATTTGCACATTCAGTGAGTGGAAACTCTTACGATTCCTGAACACCTGTTCATTCTGGTGGGAGGGGACAAACACAATATGTATACCATTAATCGCCCCAATAATATTGGGCATGTGCACCCATTGCATAGAATCCTGCCTTCACAGTGGCCACATCTTCAACCTGGGGGAAAGCAATGTAGCTGCACATGTGTTTCACCAAAACAGACAAATCCCTTGCCAGGACGATTGAGAACATTGGCTGTGACATTCCTGCTGCCAAGCCCACTGTCACTTGGAAAGAACCAGTTGCCAGGAAGTGAAGCACTGATAGAACATGCACAAGAGGGGGGATCCCAGGGGGGTGACAGATAGCTGACATCAGGTCAGGCTCCAATTGGACACACAGCTCTGTGATTGTGGCCCTTTCCAGTCTATAAGTCAGTATAATGTGCCTGTCCTTCAGTGTAGCCAAGTCCACAATGGAGCTGTACATCAGGGTTTGTCCTCTCCCACCATTCATCCACAGCGGTAGGTATGTAAGGGATGCAAGAGTGAGTAGGCTGTCACAATTTGAACACTGGAACCTCCACCTCAGTGTACATAGTGCATGTATGTGATGGGACAGTGGGAATGGCAAGGTATATGCAAATCTAGGCAATGATGCAATTAAGGTTAATCTGATCGTTGTCCACCACCATGAAATGGAGAGCGCCTGTCATGAATGTAGGGACAGGTGGAAGTGAGGTAACTCCGCCGATGATAGGTGTTGTGGCAGAAGGCAGTCTTGCACCGCCGTGCAATTCCTCATTGGATAATGTGGGGCTCTATGGAGTACAGTGGCAAATGGGGATCAGCGCCGCGAACATGACCGCCATTTTCTATCTGAATCCTCACTTGTTTCCTGACCTTCAGCAGGAGAACACCTACACAGCGTGTGCTGCTGTGACTGGTGTCTGGAACCTACCATGGCCCATATGACCGGGGAAAGGACCCCTGCCTTCACTGTGGAGGAGTTGGAGCGATTGGTGGATGGGGACCTACGCCTGTATGGACTGCTGTCCGGGCCTCCAAACCAATAGGTGAGTATACCTTTGTATGATGCATGTGGGAAGGATGCATGGAGATGTGTGTGCAAGCATCGTGTTATCGGGTGGTGTACATGGTGGCCGCCGGGTGATATGTGTGTCAATGGTGATGGAAATGGTATTAGTGGGCCATATGTGGACAGGCTAGATTGTATGTGTAATGATGTCCTCCTGTTTATATCGCCTCTGCAGGTCAGCGCCCATCAAAAGAAGGGATTATGACATGCCATCACCAAGGACGTGCGGACCCTGGTGGTCTATACCAGGCGGAGCACCCACTGTTGGAAAAGGTGGGAGTAACTGAGACGCTGGGCACGTAAGACCACGGAGGCCCAGCTCGGGATGGCCTCCAAATGAGGTAGGGGTGCCTGTCGGAACCTGACCCTCCTGATGGCCTACATACTGGCGGTGGCCTACCCAGAGCTGGATGGGCACTTGATGGCATCACAGCAGCCACAAGGGAGTGAGTACAGTGGCCGTTACAGCAATAATTGGTAGGTGGAATGGGTTCCGGGTGGTGGTTGTCAGTTAGTGTGTGCCCCTTGATGCCAGGCCAGACACTGCAGCGTGATCAAGCTAAAGGGTAATGTTTGAAAGGGAAATCAAGGTAACCTAGCTAGGTTGCATTCCATGTCTGACTGGGCTTAGTGGGTCCCAGGAGGGGTTCAGTTGGCAGTGATTGGCCCTCATCCTTCTGTGGCATCTAGCCAATTGTTTGGCAGTGCAACGCATAGTGCTCAATCCTGATCCCTGTGTGTGACGACATTGTGTACGCAAACTATGGTGTTGGTGCAGTAATTGACCTAATGCTCCCTTTCTCTCTCACTTTTTCTGGTGGAAGAGCAGGGGCACCGGTGACAGAGGGAGCTGCATCCCACAGGACCCATAAGGCAGAGTCCACTGACGCCGAGGGAACCAGTGGGACGGAGGGGGAGGGGAGCACCACTGCAGACACAGGAAGTGACAACATAGACTCAGATGCCTTCTCCGATGGAAGCTCCCTGGTGGTGGCAGACACCTTTGTGACCACCCCAGCTGCAGGTACAGCCGCCACCCCCTTTACGAGCACCGCCCTCCCAGTAGCCCCTCAGTGAGTTGCCAGTGCCCACTCACCCAGACCGTTGCACACACAACCATATCCACTGTCTCCACTGTCTCCCCTCCTCCTCCACATCCACATCCCTGACAGTCACATCCACACTAACACCTGCATGCACTGCATCAACATCCACCAACAGCATCACAAAAACAAGCAGCACCCACACCTCACTAGCAGACACCTCCACAACATCCATCCACGTGTCCCCTGTGTCCTCTCCCACCCTGTCTGTCCCCCCTCCTATAAGACACAAATGCAAGCACTCAGACCCCCAACAGCCATCCACCTCACACACGCACACTGCCCATGCACCTGCACCCAAGTCCATCAGACATTCACCTCCAACAACCACTCCCTCAACCTCCACTCACATCCCTCCTCCCTCTTCTCCCCACCATCCCTAAGAAGCTTTTCCTTGCACAACTTGACTTCTTCCCTCCCCCTCCAACCGTCCTGCCCGTAAGAGCAGGGCCCCAACGACCCAGCCCATCACCTCAGCCAAACATTCAACGGGGACAGTGGAGGCATCTCCTAGTTGTGGAGGCAAGACAGTGAAAGATCCCACTCCACCAGCCAAGAAGGATAAGGATCCCACACCTCCTACCATGAAGAGGAAGAAGCCCTCAACTCATGCCATGAAAGGGAAGGAGCCCTCAACTCCTGCCTTGAAAGGGAAGAAGCTCGCAACCCCTGCCATGAAGGGGAAGGAGCCCTCAACTCCTGCCATGAAGGGGAAAAAGCCCTCAACTCCTACCTTGAAGGGGAAGAAGCCCTATCCTCAGTAGAGGCTTGTGGGGTACCACCACCACCAGTGGTCACAGAGCCCTCACCTCCACCTGAGACAGTGCAGCCCTCTCCTCCTGCAGAGGCTGCACCTTAACCTGTTGAGACAGTGCAGCCCTCACCTCCAGATGAGGACATGTAGGCCACCCTCCAGGGACTGCTGCACAAGGAACCTTCTCCAGAACCAGTGGGAAAGTCACCCACCTGAGAGACTGTGACCCTGCACTCCCCAGCAAAGATAGGGGGAATGAAGCCCCCTCCAGAAACAGTGGGAAAGTCACCCACCTGAAATACTGTGACCTTGCACTCCTCAGCATAAGTAAATGGGCATGGAGCCCTCTCCAGAACCAGTGGGCAAGTCACCCACCTGAGAGGCTGAGACCTTGCATTCCCCAGCAACGATAATGGGCATGGAGCCCCCTCCAGAACCAGTGGGCAAGTCACCCACCTGAGAGACTGTGACCTTGCACTCCCCAGCAAAGATAATGGGCATGGAGCCCTCTCCAGAACCAGTGGGCAAGTCACCCACCCAAGAAACTGTGACCTTGCACTCCCCAGCAAAGATAATGGGTATGGATCCCCTCCAGAACCAGTGGGCAAGTCACCCACCTGAGAGACTGTGACCTTGCACTCCCCAGCAAAGATAATGGGCATGGAGCCCCCTCCAGAACCGGTGGGCAAGTTCCCGACTTCGGCTGAGGTGCCTCCCATCCCCCATCCCCATGAGCTGCCTGCCCACTTGTAAAATGATGCCCCTGCAGAGTTCTGTGCGAATGATGTCAGGAAACAAGTTGGGCCTTGGACTGTGCCCTGTGGCCATGTGGGCCCTTAGTACTTTGGACTGGGCATTGGCCCTTTGTCGACATTTGTATATGTCTCTTTGTTATCCAATTGGATCATTTGGTGGCTGTTCCCATTCAATACATTCTCATTACTGGCTTCTTGTTGTCCTTGCATTATTATGCTGTGTGTTGTGTGCAATTGATTTTCGTCTGCAGCTGGTTGCGTGTATGGTGTGTGTGTGTCTGGTGTGTGTTGTGCATGTGTGTGTCACTCTCTTTTTTCTCTCTCCCTCCCTTGTTTGCTAGGCGGCTGTACTCACCGTCGTCGTCTTCATTAGCATTGGTGTTCCAGGTGGAGCATGGCGTAAAATAGCATTGGGAAGACTTGCAGTTCCAGTTCCATGGCGGTGTTGTCCTTCTCTCTGTCTCTGATGAGTCTTTCATTTTCTGTGCAGTGTTTCTGCCAGACTTTTGATGGCGTTGGCTCTGTCCCGGAAATTGTGGCGGTGTGCTTTGTCATGATATGGTGGGCGGTACTTTGTCTTCCGCCTGGCTGTTGATGGCTACTGCCATCGTGATGTGGTTAACGCCCTGGCGGATGGTGTGGTACATTGCCTGTCTATGGGAGTTCTCACTGCCATGGTCATAATTTGGCAGTAATTACTGCCGGCCAATGTTATAATGAGGGCCTATATCTACTCCATTGACCAATTCTTGCACCCTTTTATTTCTCTTGAAAAACTCAGGTTCATCAATCGCAAGTTCTGCCCCTCCATTACAAATTTTGTTTTTTATTTGACTACCTGGCTTTTAAAGCATTGCCAGCTAACAAAATGCCCACCTGATACTTTGATAGAACAGAATCTGTAACCAAATTAAGTTATGTGTTGCTTTTATTTTTTGCTGTTACAAAAAAACAACAGGGGGAAACGTACATGGTGCCTAGACTGTGTAATGCTTATTTTCCAGCTCCACCAACCGGGTCCAGCAGTGACAGCATTAACGTGGCTGCAGGAGCAGATGAGGGGGGAATCTCTGTGGCGGCAGTGGTGGCCGGTGTAAGTCCTATTGCTTACTGACAAATAGTAATATCGTCACTACAAGGGTGTACTAGTGTTGTTGACTCACTCGTCAACCCTCTGCTTTTGCAGATCCAGAGGGAGTTAAGTAAGTATTGGTCTCTTCTATCTGCAACTCAGCAGACCAAGGATTATAAAATGAACTTGAACTATGATGTTTTGGAAAATTGAAAGAAAAATGTAAGTAGAATGGATGAATGAAATATAATATGAGTGAAAGAATGTGTGTTTGGATGAAAGGGTGCACAATAATAACCATATAGGTGGGTGATGAGGAGGATGAAAGGATGCATGGGTGGGTGAAGAATGGATGAAAGGGTATACGAGTAAAGGATGTCAGCCCAGGTGGTTGAAAGGGTATGGGTGAAAGGATTCCATGCCTGGATGGGTGAACGGACTCCTCAGGTAGGTTAGGTCTCTTGGGTGAATGGGCAAAAGAATGCATGGGTGGTTATTGGGTAAAGAATGTTGGTGGAAGGTTAACAGAGAGCCATGTTTAGAATTTGGATGGTTTTAAATGGCAAAGGACTGGATGAGAGAATGTAAAGCTTAGCTTAAATGGTATATATCAAAGTCAAGGGTGAAGAAAAGGGGTACTAGAAGAACACAATGATGAATAGATAAATGCTTGGAATGAAGAAACAAGGGAGCTCTTCTGGATAGGGGCATTCTCACCTACTTTACTTGCTTGGAATGGTTTTTATCAAAGGTTTGATTAAAAGGTTTGGATGATATTTCAGACTATTCCCTTGGCTCACAGTATTTTTCAAGCCACGCAGGTAATATGTATCCTAGCATCCATTTACCATTGCCTCCCTCCCTTGCTATAGCCTTTCATCAGTGCCACCCATAATGACCTAACAGCTGCATGGTTTAATTCAGCAGAATCCGCACTTCAATGTTGGCTGTGCAATGTGTGTCTTTCAGCTTAAGTAAAGTTAATGTGTCAAACACTTTTTAATGCATGGCAATGCAATAAACAAGGTGTGTTTCCCTTTCCTCCCAGTGACCACTGTGTCAGCCTATTACTTCACTCCTTTAATTTTTCTTAAGTTCTGTTTCAGACTTCTGAATTATTTGAAGAATCCAATCTATGCTTGTGTCACATTTTTCAAGCTAAGTGATAAATATAATTTGTTATGGCTTCCATAATGGATTTACTTCTGTTCTAATTTTTCCCTTTCAACATTTGCCAGCCACAGCGAGTCACACTACTAGACAAAGCTTATGCACAAGATAATGATGATGAGGAATTGATTGATGTGTAAAATTTGTACTCTACCTACCCATCCTGCTCCCCTCTATCGTACCCTGGAGTTGAGTATGTTAAGAAGATTCCTCTCCTTACTGCAAAGCCAATGTATTATTTTGGACAAAAGTAGTTATTACAAAGTGTGGGGAAGGAGTGGTATGAGTACAGTGAGTAAAGTGATGCATAAGTGAGTGCCTTGACTTTTCTGAATGGGATAGTCTGTGATAATGCGAATGCACCAAATACGATCTATATCCCATTCCGTAATCCTTTCCCTGTACTGCAGTGCATCACTTTTCCCACCACCTACATATGGCAGACAGGATGTCTGTATGATTGATCATATTATACTATGTGGCGTGTTTCATTCTTAGTATTTATTGGCCTTGTAGTCCAAGTACAAAGAAGAACATTGCCATTGGAATAAAATAATTTTCTAGTACAGATGAACAGGCTGGAGACAGAAACGAGTACAGCTAGGGAATCAGCTGAGCTAACAATGCCACCATTATTTAACACAACATTAGAGAGAATAATGCTTATACTCTATATTGCATATTATGGCTTTGACAGTTATCATCTTAAAATTCAATGTCCTGATGTGACAGTCAGATGTACTACTACTGTTCCACTACACTACGTGATTTTACAGAAGCATTTTTCTCAGAGCATTGATTACAATTTCTCTTTTTTCTTTCTTGATATAGCCATTCGTGCTGGTCCACCATCACAGCAGGAAATAGGCTGTAGGGGAGGAAGTTGGAGGCCATAGGGGCCGAGTACCAGCAGCTGGTGATCCTTGAGGAAGAGGAGGATGAAGCAGTAGCAGTTGCTGCCAGTACTCATGGTCCCAGCCAGGCTCCAGCACCTTCAGCCCAGCAACACCTCTGCTGCAGAGCCAGGGCAGCTACCTGCCATTGTATCATCCCCACTTCCTACCCCGCAGAGACTGTGTTCCAACAATGCTTCCTTCGGAGGCTGGCACAGTTAGAGGCCCATCAGGCACGTGTGGAGGTGCTCCTCAGAAGAATCCTGGCCCATCTTTAGTGCCCTCCTCTGGCACTTTTTTAAAATTATATTTTGGTGGGTGGGGCTTGTGGTGGGTGGAGAGGGCAGGAATGGGGTTTTGCATCACTTTTGTTTATTTATTTATTCTTCAAGTCAACATAGACAAATGGAAATTTTTTGTTTGGCACATTGGTTGCTGAAAGGGACATTTATCTGGGGCTATGGGTGGGCCAGTTGTGGGTGGAAGTGTTGACTATTTATTCTTTTGGTTAGGGACGGGGTGAAATAAATAGTTATTTACAGTACTAATGCCTAAAATATTTTTTGGGGTGTTTTACTTCGCACTGTTGTCTTTACGCAGCATGTTTCCAAAATCTTCTGATAATGTATTCTTTTTAGCTCAGCATGTTTTACAAATCTGCTGATAGTGTATAACAATTGTTTATGCAGTTAGGTAACTTTGTCCTAATACTCTTCTAGTCTTTGCAGTGCATTCTGAAAAATATAACCCATAGGAGAAGGGCGGAAAGGTTTACCATTGCCATTCATATTGCCTAAACTGAAAGTACAACAATGCTCTATAATTCCCTTACCTGAATGGATGAAGCAAGAGCTGCATGGTTTCTCAAGGTACCATCGTGGTGTAGTAGTAGCATGCCAGCGAACAACAGTGAAGGCATCGGATGCGAGATCCCGCTCCACCTAGGTGAACTCAAATGAAGATCCTGCACACTGAGTTGAGGTTGCTTCTACCACATCTGCCCCACCAAGTGTGGGATTAATCAATGGTGTAAATTATTAAGTAACACCTCGATCAATCACACAGCCCTGAGGAAGAGGGTTAGGGATTTGATGAATGAATGGAAAAGGGATTTTGAGAAAGGTGTGACAAAAAGCCAAACACTACACAAACACAATATTTATCTGGGAAATGATCAGCAGCCTGTTGTGGGAGGAATAGAAACTAACACAGATAACTTTACATTCTGTCAGCCCCAGTGAGACCCAATTTGTATATATCTAAAAATGTTCGGCCACCTATGTATGCAAAATAGTACATACACTTAGGCCCATATTTATACTTTTTTAGCGCCACAATTGCATCATTTTTTGACGCAAAAGCAGCGCAAACTTGCAAAATACAACTGTATTTTGTAAGTTTGCGTCACAAAGTGGTGCAAATGCGGAGCTAAAAAAGTATAACTATCGGCCTTAATCTTGAGGTGAAGCTAACACACACAGTTCTAAAAAAAAGAATATTGTAAGAAAAAATTATGCTAGTCTGTATTGTCAAATTGGGTAGTCCACCTGCAAGCTTTTTGGATTGCTCTGTCAATCTTCTTGGGTGCCTGTCTGAAGTAGTCCGATAAGGAAAGCATGAGTGTTATGGTGCAGGAGAAGAGAAGGCCCGTGGATTGTACAACAACAATGATTATCATGATATTGTAGAATCAAGATGGATGGAATTGAAGGTAATCTTCCTGAGTGTAGTGTACCAAGAAGACTAAGAGGTGGCAGAGCAAGAGGAAAAACCTTTGCGATCATCCATGAACAATCACAGACAAATTTCAGCTTGTATCGGGGTGATCAAACTCGCAACTCTCATGTTCATCATATCCTTTGGCCCAGAATACTTCATATAGTGACATTATCATCCATCACATGTCTGTCTCCTCCAGTTTTCTACAACTGCCCCCCAACCACATTGTTTCAAGTTTGAGCCAGCCAGCAGACACACATAGCAGCATTGCATTTCCCAAATCAAGCCATTGATGAACCTCTCACCACCAGTACACAGACTGGAGTAGGCCTCTTAAACACATCCTCCCATCATCCAGGTTGATTTCCATGAAGTTGATAGCTTCCTTCTTCTGTCAGTTGTTTAGGTTGTCAAATCACACCCTGATTCCTTCCATCATTCTCCAGACTCTGATTAAAGATTAGTATGTCCATCTCCATACCAACTGCTCCTGAGAATGACAGTTTCTCGATCCAATTGAGACAGAGTAACCTGTAACTGTATAACATCAAGAGAAACATTGAGTAGTTTTTTTATCTGGACTAGAATTTTGTCTGTTAGCTAAATGGACTGGTCGGGTCTTGTTTGACAAATGTGAACCAGAAAACAAAGCACCAGAAGAAAAGCAGTGTGAAAATACCAGCAAACAAATTTTGCCAAGTGTCAAATGGGAAGGGAAAAAAAATAACCTTCAGAATTTTTTTTATCACCCATTATTATTTTTATGCACCAACATTGCAAATCGATCATGAAATAAACACAAGCTAGCGTAATTTATTTAATCAATATAAACACTTAGGTGGTCATTCCAACCCTGGCGGTCGGCGTGAAAGCAGCGGCTAAATCGCCAACAGGCTGGCGGCAAAAATATTGGCATTCCGACCGTGGCGCTAACCGCCAACAAAGGCCGCCACTTTAACACACCGACCGCCACGGCGGAACCAACAAACAGCGCGCCGGTCACCGCCAACAGACAGGCGGGAGTCAATGTACCGCCCACAGTATCACAACCCACCAATCCGCCACCTTTTCCGGGGCGGTAGCACCGCAGATAAAAACACGGCGGAAACCGCTATACCGAAGGGAAAACGCTCACCTCAATACACCCCACGAGGAGCCAGGACAGCATGGAACCGGAACTTCACATACTCCCAGCGATAGTATACCTGCTCCTGTACCAGGAGTACGAACGCCGGCTCAGAAGACAACGGTGAGTACTGCACCTACGACACAGGGGAGGCAAAAAATTACGGGCACACACATACGCAACACACCCACCCCCACCCTCACCCACTACAACACACACATCAATGCATAGCAAAACATCACAGTTACACCCCCCAAACCCCCCGGAAGAATGCAAAGACAAAAGGAATTAGTTTGAAACATTTGCATATATAAAAAAACTACTATTTAAACATTTACACCAAAACACATTAATAAATACAGTAATGTACAAGTCCGAGCATTGTAGCAGGCATTGTCCGTGGACCACTCGGGCCAAATCACATGGGCAAAGCCCACACAGGATCCCTGAATCCAACGGAGAGAACACTGCAGGGGCATCCGATGGCAAAACTACAGGCACCTCAGGGGGAAGGGGGAGCACCTCAGCCGGATGAGTGCACGACGCCAGATCCATGAGGGGCCTCCATGCCCACTGTTCAATCCTGGGGAGTGCAAAGCCACAGTCTCACAAGTCTATACAGTGGGTGGGCTGCCCACTGCTCAATCCTGGGGAGTGCAAAGCCACAGTCTCACAAGTCTATACAGTTGGTGGTCTGCCCACTGTTCAATCCTGGGGAGTGCAAAGCCACAGTCTCACAAGTCTATACAGTGGGTGGGCTGCCCACTGCTCAATCCTGGGGAGTGCAAAGCCACAGTCTCACAAGTCTATACAGTGGGTGGTCTGCCCACTGTTCAATCCTGGGGAGTGCAAAGCCACAGTCTCTCAAGTCGATGACAGTCTCCACTGGCTCTGGAGGGGGCTTGGTGCCCAGAGTGCCTCATCCTGTGCAGGACAGAGGTAGTGGATGCATGTCCCCACTGCTTCTGGAGGGGGCTTGGTGCCCAGAGTGCTTCGTGCAGGCCTGCCCGACACAGATGCGGCCCAGCCCCTGCCACTCATGGGCCAGCGGTGCTTGAGACGGCGGTGCCCGGTTCAGCGGTGCTTGAGTTGGAGGGCCCAGTTCAGCGGTGCTTGAGACGGCGGTGCCCGGTTCAGCGGTGCTTGAGTTGGAGGGCCCAGTTCAGCGGTGCTTGAGACGGCGGTGCCCGGTTCAGCGGTGCTTGAGATGGAGAGCCCAGTTCAGCGGTGCTTGAGACGGCGGTGCCCGGTTCAGCGGTGCTTGAGATGGAGAGCCCAGTTCAGCGGTGCTTGAGACGGCGGTGCCCGGTTCAGCGGTGCTTGAGTTGGAGGGCCCAGTTCAGCGGTGCTTGAGATGAAGGGCCCAGTTCAGTGGTGCTTGAGACGGCGGTGCCCGGTTCAGCGGTGCTTGAGTTGGAGGGCCCAGTTCAGCGGTGCTTGAGATGAAGGGCCCAGTTCAGCGGTGCTTGAGACGGCGGTGCCCGGTTCAGCGGTGCTTGAGTTGGAGGGCCCAGTTCAGCGGTGCTTGAGACAGCGGGGCCCAGTTCAGCGGTGCTTGAGATGGGGGTGCCCGGTTCAGCGGTGGTTGAGTTGGAGGGCCCAGTTCAGCGGTGCTTGAGATGAAGGGCCCGGTTCAGCGGTGCTTGAGATGGAGAGCCCAGTTCAGCGGTGCTTGAGACGGCGGTGCCCGGTTCAGTGGTGCTTGAGACGGCAGGGCCCAGTTCAGCGGTGCTTGAGACGGCGGGTGCCCGGTTCAGCGGTGCTTGAGTTGGAGGGCCCAGTTCAGCGGTGCTTGAGATGAAGGGCCCAGTTCAGCAGTGCTTGAGACGGCGGTGCCCGGTTCAGCGGTGCTTGAGTTGGAGGGCCCAGTTCAGCGGTGCTTGAGACAGCGGGGCCCGGTTCAGCGGTGCTTGAGATGGCGGTGCCCGGTTCAGCGGTGGTTGAGTTGGAGGGCCCAGTTCAGCGGTGCTTGAGATGAAGGGCCCGGTTCAGCGGTGCTTGAGATGGAGAGCCCAGTTCAGCGGTGCTTGAGACGGCGGTGCCCGGTTCAGCGGTGCTTGAGACGGCAGGGCCCAGTTCAGCGGTGCTTGAGACGGCGGGTGCCCGGTTCAGCGGTGCTTGAGTTGGAGGGCCCAGTTCAGCAGTGCTTGAGATGAAGGGCCCAGTTCAGCAGTGCTTGAGACGGCGGTGCCCGGTTCAGCGGTGCTTGAGTTGGAGGGCCCAGTTCAGCGGTGCTTGAGACAGCGGGGCCCGGTTCAGCGGTGCTTGAGATGGCGGTGCCCGGTTCAGCGGTGGTTGAGTTGGAGGGCCCAGTTCAGCGGTGCTTGAGATGAAGGGCCCGGTTCAGCGGTGCTTGAGATGGAGAGCCCAGTTCAGCGGTGCTTGAGACGGCGGTGCCCGGTTCAGCGGTGCTTGAGACGGCGGGGCTCAGTTCAGCGGTGCTTGAGACGGCGGGTGCCCGGTTCAACGGTGCTTGAGTTGGAGGGCCCAGTTCAGCGGTGCTTGAGATGAAGGGCCCAGTTCAGCGGTGCTTGAGATGAAGGGCCCGGTTCAGGGGTGCTTGAGATGGAGAGCCCAGTTCAGCGGTGCTTGAGACGGCGGTGCCCGGTTCAGCGGTGCTTGAGATGAAGGGCCCAATTCAGCGGTGCTTGAGACGGCGGTGCCCGGTTCAGCGGTGCTTGAGTTGGAGGGCCCAGTTCAGCGGTGCTTGAGATGAAGGGCCCAGTTCAGCGGTGCTTGAGATGAAGGGCCCGGTTCAGGGGTGCTTGAGATGGAGAGCCCAGTTCAGCGGTGCTTGAGACGGCGGTGCCCGGTTCAGCGGTGCTTGAGATGAAGGGCCCAATTCAGCGGTGCTTGAGACGGCGGTGCCCGGTTCAGCGGTGCTTGAGCTGGAGGGCCCAGTTCAGCGGTGCTTCAGTTGGAGGGCCCAGTTCAGCGGTGCTTGAGTTGGAGGGCCCAGTTCAGCGGTGCTTGAGACGGGGGTGTCCGGTTCAGCGATGCTTGAGATGGAGAGCCCAGTTCAGCGGTGATTGAGATGAAGGGCCCAGTTCAGCGGTGCTTGAGATGAAGGGCCCAGTTCAGCGGTGCTTGAGACAGCGGTGCCTGGTTCAGCGGTGCTTGAGTTGGAGGGCCAAGTTCAGCGGTGCTTGAGATGAAGGGCCCAGTTCAGCGGTGCTTGAGACGGCGGTGCCCGGTTCAGCGGTGCTTGAGATGAAGGGCCCAGTTCAGTGGTGCTTGAGATGGAAGTGGGCAGGTCAGCGGCCCGGCCATGGCGGCGTGCTCATTTCCCACCTGACTTGTGGCTGGCGGTGTCCTCCTGGGCACCTGGGCCGGGCCTGTTGGTGGGGTCCTGCCCACATGGGATGGGGCTGGTGGGCCACTCCTGGCCAGCTGGGCTGATGGCGGTGGTGTCGGCCGTGCTGCCCTTCCCAGCCTTCCCATTTCGCCTGTGGCCCTTTCCCACCTTGCCCGGTGTGGCAGCTGTCTCCACACTCCCTGGCGGAGGCCTGGTCGGGGTTTTGGTGCCTGATGTCATCTGCCTCTCCCGCCGGCCACTGCCTATCTTCGGGTGTTTCTCCGGGGGTGGGCTGGCCGTGCCTTGGCTCCGGACCAAACTGGCTGCCCTGGTGGGTGGGGCACTCCACTGTCCCTGGCAGACCTTGATGGCAGGGCCCGGTTTTGTGGGGGCTGAGGTGCTCAATCGAGTCATATGACATGGACGGGGTGGGGGAGTTGGTGGGAAGAGGTTGAGTTTCGACAGGAAGAACTTTTTGGGAGCAGTGGGATGGGTAGGTGTAGTGGTTATGGGAGTGGAGGAAGAGGTAGAGGTTGTAGGAGGTGTAAGTTTTTTGGTTTTGGGTGCTGGTGCTGGTGCTTGGGCTGGAGGCTGTCGTGAGGTGGATGGCTGTTGGGTGGGTGGCTGCCTGCGTTTGTGTATGTTGGGAGGGGGCGTCACAGACACACTGGGAGAGGACACAGGGGACGTGTAAATGGCAGTGGGGGTGGTGACTGCACGTGTGCGGGGTGTTCTGGTATCTGTGCTGTCACGTAGTGGCTGAAGATGGTGTGCATGCAGGTGTGAATGTAGAGGTGACAGGGAGGAAGGAGGGAGACGTGGAGGATGGGGACACAGTGGAGGCATTGGCTGTTGCTATGTCTGCATGGGTATGATGCTTGTGTGACTGCCTGTGGGATGTTTGGTGCTTATGTCTGGCTGAGCCCCCCTTGAGTGTTGAGGTGTGTGCAGGCTGGTCTGATGGTGTCCCTGGGATAGGCAGAGGTACAGGTGATAGGGAATGGGTGGAGTAAGTTGGAGGGGGGAGGCTAGACACAGGGACAATGGCTGCCATCAGTGCTGAGGCCAGAGTCTGGAACGATCGCTGAAGGGCCGCCTGACCAGAATGAATGCCCTCCAGGTATGCATTGCTCTGGTGCACTTCCCTTTCTACACCCTGGATGGCACTCAAAATGGTAGACTGCCCAACAGTGAGCGTCCTCAGGAGGTCAATGACCTCCTCACTGAGGGCAGCAGGGGTGACTGGGGCAGGGCCTTGAGGCGCCTGGGGCGAAGGAGATGCCCACCTTCCTGGTTGTGCGGGCACGGAACAAACGCTGAGGGGCTGCTGTGAGGGCGGTGCTGGTGCGGGGGGTGGCAGCTGTACCTGTAATTGGGGTGGCCACAGATGTTGCCGCCATCACAAGGGAGCTCCCTTCAGAGGACGAGTCGGTGTCACTGTTGTCGGCCCGAGTCCCCGCTGTGGAGCTCCCCTCGCCCTCCGTCCCACTGGTGAACTCAGACTCTTTGTTGTGGCCCTCCATGGCCATGTGGGATGCAGCTCCCTCGTGCTCCGGTGCCACTTCTCCTCCGCCTGATGATGCTAATGCACACATGAACAGGAAGACCACAAAAAAGGGGGGGGGGAAACAAAATAAAGACATGTTGAGTGGATGCATTGGCGACACCGTTGGCAGACAGGACAGACACAGAAGCCCCTTGCACTACGCAGCGCACTTGGGGTCGACAACTCAATCCCTGGGACATGGCCTACAAGCCTATGGACGACATCCGCACACATAGATGACACAGGGCCATGATCTCCTGTACTTGGCACCCTACAGAGGTGGGGGGCGGGGGCACAGGGCCATGCCTTACGGAGGGGCCTAGCCTACAGAACTCGCCCTGGCCTAGGGAGACCCACAGCCCTCCTCCCCCACCCAGACACCTCCACTGCGCGCAAAGTCAGCAGAATGAGAGTGTACTCACCCCCTCGTGTCTGCTGTGAGGACCTCACGCGCCCATCCAATTCGGGGTAGGCCACCGCCAGGATCCGGGACATCAGGGGGGTCAAAGTCCGACTGGCTCCCCTCCCACGTTGGGAGGCCATCCCCAGCTGAGCCTCCGCCGTCTTCCTGCTCCTGCGGCGGATGTCCTCCCATCTCTTCCGGCAGTGGGTGCCCCATCTGCGGTGGACCCCCAGGGTCCTGAAGTCCTTGGCGATGGCACGCCAAATATCTACCTTCTGGTGGGCGCTGACCTATATGAAAAGTACGGAGGGAGAAGAGAAGTCATTACCTTCTGCACTGTCAATGTGAGTGGCCCCCATCCCTACCCTTGCCATGTGGCACATGCAATCACCGTCGTTTCATGCCTGCCTCAATCTCCCCCCCCCAACTTTCATACACCCCACTCCACACAGGCATAGCCCATACAGCATGCTCCCAGTGTATTTACCTGTTTGTCTGGAGGACCGTAGAGTTGCGCGTACTGGGGGAGGACCCCATCCACTAGTTTCTCCAATTCCTCAGTGGTGAAGGCGGGGGCCCTTTCCCCAGTCGCTTGAGCCATTGTCTCCTCCAGACCGAGGTCACAGTTGCACTTGCAGTGTAGGTCCTCTCCTGTCGAAGATCAGGTATCGAGTGATTAAGCAGATAGAAAATGCCAGTCACGTCCACGGCGGTGCGTACCGCGACCGCCGGCACACATCGTCATTGGCTCCTGGGACCCATAGGGTTCAATGTTAACCAATGCAGCATTGCGCCGCGGTCTTCGACCGCCTACCGCCACGGTGTACAACGCCAGCGCAGTTACCTCACATCCCATTGTCACACTTCACAGGTCAGGCAGCCGCCATTTCAGGGGCCCACATGTCCTAATATTTAAACTGCGTCACACATACCTAGGCCTTGCCTCAACACTCATACAAGCCATTCTATGGATTAAGATTCTTGTTCTGTGCAAGCTGTGGTTACGTACCTCTGGGATGTTTGACTCTGTGCTCGCTGTTGTCCTTCATAGGCCCCGTCCGCTGGGACATGTGAGGAGATGGCGGCATCCTCCGGTGTACCGACCTCTGGTGGACCTGTCGACAATGGAAGAGAGACATGTCATACTGACCTACAGGATTGACCGTGCCACAATCCTGGAACTGTGTGCCCAGCTGGAGCCAGACCTGATGTCACCTACTGTATCTGCCAACCCACAGGAATCCCCCCTCGAGTGCAGGTGCTGTCAGTGCTCCATTTCCTAGCAAGTGGGTCCTTTCAAACAACAGTGGCCATATCATCAGGGATGTCCCAGGCTATGTTTTCCAAGGTGTTGTCCAGAGTGTTGTCTGCCCTGCTGAAACACATGCAGAGCTACATCGTTTTCCCTGAGGTGGGGGATTTGCCTACAGTGAAGGGTGATTTCTATGCTCTTGGACATATCCCCAACATCATAGGTGCCATTGATGGGACCCATGTGGCTTTGGTCCCCCCCCACAGGAGTGAACAGGTGTATAGAAACCGGAGGAGTTATCATTCGATGAATGTCCAGATGGTGTGTTTGGCAAACCAGTACATCTCCCATGTTAATGCCAAGTTCCCTAGCTCAGTGCATGACGCGTACATCATGCGGAATAGCAGCATCCCCTACGTTATGGAGCAACTCCAGAGGCACCGTGTGTGGCTAATTGGTGACTCTGGATACCCCAACCTGTCCTGGCTACTGACCCCAGTGAGGAATCCCAGGACAAGGGGAGAGGAACGCTACAATGAGGCCCATGGGCGAACTAGGAGGGTGATCGAGCGGACCTTCGGTCTCCTGAAGGCCAGGTTCAGGTGCCTCCATATGACAGGTGGATCCCTATTCTACTCACCAAAGAAGGTGTGCCAGATCATCGTGGCCTGCTGCATGCTTCACAACCTGGCATTGCATCGCCAGGTGCCTTTTCTGCAGGAGGATGGTCCAGATGGTGGTGTTGTAGCAGCTGTGGAGCCTGTGGAGAGTGAAGAGGAGGAAGCAGAAGAGGACGACATAGACAACAGGAACACAGTTATACAGCAGTATTTCCAATGACAGACAGGTAAGAATACATAGCTGCCTACTACATGTACTTAACCACTACTACCTCTCTCCTGTCTGTCGTTTTCACCCAGTGTATGGTAACTGACTTGTCACTTTCCTTTGCGATTTCAGAAATGTGGCCCCCAGTGTGTGACATCTGCTTTGTTTCCCCATGGACTACAGCTGTGTGACATTGGTATGTTGGCATCACAATGTAAATAAGCATTTTGGCACGGTAATGTCTGATACATTTGTTCAAAATCACAGCCAGACTCCTGAGTTTTTTGTGCAATAACTGTGTTTATTTGAGTGCTCTATATTGTGGGGTGGTTGCAAATTGGTGAGGGGGGATGGTGGAGGAATGTCCATGGCAGAGTCCAGACTATTGGGATCACAGGTCCATTGTCCAGATGCCTGTGGAAAGTGGAGCTGGGGCAGTTTAAGGATGGACAGGGTGACAATGTGGGGCAGTGGAATGACAATCAGGGTGGTATCCTTTGCTGGCGGGGGTCTTGGCATCTTACTCTGTCTTCTTCCTTGATCTCAGGGACCGCTTGCGGGGTGGTTCTCCTTCTGCAGGGGGTGGGGTGCTAGCTAGCGCCGGCGGAGGTGGTAGGCAGTTCTTGGTCCAAGCTAGTGTCAGGGGCCCTTTGTGGTGCCACAGTGGGCTGCAATGAGGTGGCTATCACATTCAGCACCCCTACGATGGTGCCCAGGGCGGAACTGATGGTTCTTAGTTCCTCCCTGAACCCCAAATACTGTTCCTCCTACAGGCACTAGATCTCCTGACACCTGGCCAGTACCGTCGCCATCGTCTCCTGGGAGCGGTAGTATGCTCCCATGATGGTGGTGAGGGCCTCGTGGAGAGTGGGTTCCCTGGGCCTGCCCCCCCCCCTGTCACACAGCAGCCCTCCCAGTTGGCCTGTTTCCCTGGGCCTCTGTCCCCTGGACCGTGTGCCCACTGCCACTGCCCCCAGGTCCTTGTTGTTGTTGGGGTGGTGGGTTAACCTGGATGCCCTGTAGTGGTGGACACACCGCTGCTTGACGTGTCCTGGGGACAGAGGTATGGGCCCGCTGGGTGGGTGCTGTGCTGGTGTTCCCAGAGGGGGGAAGGTCTGCTGTGGCCTGTGGCTGTCTGAGGGGAACCGACTGTCCTGAGGTCCCCGATGGGCCGGGCTGGTCAACTTGATCCAGGTCGACAGAGCTGCTGTCATCGCTGTGGGCCTCTTCTGGGGGTGGGGTGGACATTTGTGGACCCTCCTGCGCGGTGACGTTGCGTTGGGGTCCTGCAGGGGTATAAAGGCATGATTATTGCTTCTGTGTGTGCCATGGTGTGCAATGGGTGGCTGCCCGTGTCCCCCAGTGCTTGCATTCCTGTGTGGGGGCTTTTGTGACGGGACTTTGGGGGGGGGATGGGTATGTGCAGTGGGCATGCTTTGGTGATGTGTGTCCA
The DNA here is from genome assembly GCF_031143425.1 of Pleurodeles waltl. Classification (NCBI taxonomy): domain Eukaryota; kingdom Metazoa; phylum Chordata; class Amphibia; order Caudata; family Salamandridae; genus Pleurodeles; species Pleurodeles waltl. Next base: position 815,789,121 of record NC_090437.1, on the reverse strand, counting down.
TGCTTTGTGGTCGCATGCAGGGCTTGGTGTTGGGATGGGTGGGTTGTGATGGTGAGACATTTGCAAGGAGTAGGAGTGATGGGGGTGAGGGTGAGGGTGGGGGTATGTATTGGCATGCAGGTGCGGTGGGGGGATGAAGTAGTGAAGATGTGACTTACCAGAGTCCATTCCTCCAGATACTCTGCCGAGGCCCTCAGGATGCAGGATCGCCAAGACCTGCTCCTTCCATGTTGTAAATTCTGGGGGAGGAGGTGGGGGTCCGCCGCCAGTCCTCTGCACTGCAATGCGGTGTCTGGATACCGTTGAACGCACCTTCCCCCGTAGGTCGTTCCACCTCTTCCTGATGTCATCCCGATTTCTTGGGTGCTGTCCCACAGCGTTGACCCTGTCCACTATTCTGCTCTATAGCTCCATCTTCCTGGCAATGGATGTCTGCTGGACCTGTGATCCGAATAACTGTGACTCTACCCGGATGATTTCCTCCACCATGACCCTGAGTTCATCCTCCGAAAACCTGGGGTGTCTTTGCGGAGCCATGGGGTGGTGTGGGTGATGTGTGGAGTGGTGTGTGTTGTGATGTGTGGGGTGATATTTAGTGGTGTGTTGTGTGCGGTGCGTGGAAGTAATGTGGGTGATGTTAATGTGTGCCTGTGGTTGCTAGTTTGTAGATGGTGGTGTCTCTCTCTGTGCCTCGTTCCTAATTTTTGGTTGTAGGGGTTTGTGTGTGATGTGGGTGTGTGTTTTATATTTAATTGGGTGTGTGGGAGTGGTGTGTGTATGTGTATCAGGTGTGTGTATTTCGATTTGTCCTATGTGGCTGTGTTTTGTAGGTTTGTGTGTATTCTGAGCGCGGCGGTGTGTACCGCCAATGGAATACCGCGCTTGAAAGACCGCCGCGTGGATTCGTGGGTCGTGATAGTGTGGGCGTATTCCTGTTGGCGTGACGGTGTCGGTTTTGTTTTCGCCAGTTTATCGCTGACCTTTGGTGTGGCGGACTTCTGTGGGTGTCGGTATTTTGGTGGTTTCCATGTTGTGGGTCAGAATGACCGTGGCGGTTTGCCGCAGCGGTATGGTGGCGGTCTTCTGACAGCGGTAAGAGGCTTTTACCGCTGATGTTGGAATGACCACCTAAGTCTCACTATCTGCCACCAGTAGACATGAGTAACACAAGCCATCTCAATTCTCAACATTGAAACAAGTATCCCTCACATCAATCGTTGAGGCATATAGCATTACTTACCTGTTCCAATCAAGCATAGTGGCACATTGCTGATCCTCTTCAATTCAGGAAACGAAACACACACTGGCCAGTAAGTTGTAAATCAAATATCTGGGGCAGTCCAGCTAGGGAACAAAAGAAAGGATAGGCACAGAATGGAGGCAACAGAAAGGAGGAAGGCATTGTTTCTCATATCTCCTTGAAGTGATTTTGGGGCTTTGGGAGCTTCTTCAATGCATACTGTTCCAACTACAATTCGGCCATGCATGTGCCTAAAACAGCTGTGGTTCATACATAATTTAGAAAGAAACAAACAATATAACATAATAAGGTTCCCCCAGCTAGCAATTTTTTTTTTTTCTCAAAGCTGTTCATAGTAAAAATTAGAAAGTTCCATGGTGCCCTAGTTCTAGTCAGGTAAGTACAGTTCATCCTGAAACTCAGGTGGTTCGCCCAGACGTTGGTCAGCTAACACGCTACCATGACCTGAGTCAAACCAATCATCACCCTCATCCATCTCCTGTTGTACTTCAGGTATGCTGTAATTTGGTGGTATAAAGTGCTGATTCATTTTGATCATGGTCAATCTCTTGTCGTTTTGGGGTGAGAGACTGGTCCTCCTCACTGTCACAACTGCACCAGCTGCACTGAACATTCGCTCAGCAGACACACTGGCTACAGGGCAACCAGACACTTTATTGCCAGCCTGCTGAGCACTGTCCATTGGCGCCACTTCCCATACTAATACATCAATGGGTTTTAATCCAGATAGACCTCTTTTGGGTCATCCAGGTAGGCCTGGACCATCCTGTCAAAAGTCGTTGGTGCTCCACTTTGCTCAAGCTCTTTTGCCTTTGCCTTCACGGTGGACTTAAGCCCTACCTTTAGAAACCAATCAAGTGCAGATTTTGGTGCTGCTGCTTCTGTTCCGGTTGTTGTTGCTGGTGTTGCTTTTGGCTGTTGTGAGCCAACAGCACTATCCACAGGCTCTATGGAAGTTGTAGGCTGCACCCCAGAACTTCTGCCCAAGAGTGGGCCTCTAATTTCCAGTCATGTTTTTCTAGGTCTCTGGCTTGCTCAGCAATACATGTCCTGTAGGTTGAAACATCCCCATCTGAAAAAGGAATGAAAGTGGCAAATAATTGTTTGCACCATGGGTTAAAAATTGTGGCACAGATGTAATGTTTGCATGACAAAATATCTCTTTGAAGCCTTGTATTAACAGATAAGCAAAGGATTATGCTCTTTGCCAGCTCCTGCACATCTGTTTTTTCATCCACACCTCTGTACATTTCAGTCACCTCTTTAGCTGTTTCTGCAGCATATGCACCAAAGGGATAGCTTGGCCCATTGTACAGTACTCCTTGCGGACTTCCAGTGTGAACATTTCAAAATGAAGCAGCATCTCTGTCGGGCATTTGACCAGGCCCCATTGGTCCATCCCAATGATCATGCCTTTTAAAGTTGCATCCCATCTTTGCATGACATATTCATTGATTGGTCTGTACTGCTCAAACAGATTTTGTAACATGTAATAAGTAGAATTTCAACATGTTGGCACCTCCAGTATGAGGGCTTTAAATGGCATTTTATTACCATGCTGGATAATTCTCAACAGCTTGCGTGCTTTGAAAGAACGGCTAAAACAGTGCAGCTTCTTCTGCATGTGTACAGTAAGTTACTGACTCAGGGTTCTTTTTTGAAGAAGTACTGAAAATGATGTTTATACAGTGGGCCAAACTCAGGACCCTGACATAGCCACCATCTGATATGGCCATAGCTATATTGTCCATGGCACCCAATCCAATGTTAAGCCCTTTAAGGCGCAGCCATTCAATGACCTTGTTGTTTAAGTCATCCAAGATGTTTGCAGCTGTATAGAATTTCTCCATGGCGAACATAGCCACTGCATGATTCCGAGCACTATTAAAAATGTTAGCTGTGTCAACTCCTGCAGATATAATTTCTCTAACCCCCACAAAAGAAATCCAGTGTGCAGTGATGCACATGTAATCAGCGGCTTGGAAACTGGTCCACATGTCTGTCGTCAGGTGGATTGTGGTGTGGACAGCACTCTGCTGCAAATCTTATCCAACCAATTCCAGCACATTGTGATGTAGCGATGGAACAGCAAGTCTGGCAAAATAGACCCATCTGGGAACTTTGCATTTCAGGTGATAGCCACCACAAATTGTAGAAAAAACCCACTCCTTCCACAAAAGAATAAGGGGGGCGGTCCAATGCTAACATTTTAGCCAGCTTACTGTTGTAAAAACGTGCCATTGGGCTGTTGCCTTCGTACTGGCCCTCCTACCTAAACATGGCAGTAATAATAGCCAGGATTTTTTTCTTTGCTGGTGCCACTGATGCAGGCGACTTAGAAAGTGGTGGTAGGCTCAATGTGTGCTCAGGGGGGCAACCACTGTAGGTTCTTGCATTGGTGTTTTGAACTGATTCTGAGTCTTCCTGTGCAATTGCAATGTTGCTGATGTGGGTGACAATACTACTGCACTGCTGGGGACAGAGCTGTGTTGTGTAACAAAACTGTCACCCTTCACTTTCCGCCATAATTGGATCAGATTCCCTGCTTTCAACAACTTCACTAACACCTCTTGCAGGCTTTTCCTTTTGGCCGCTAAGGTGTGTCTCCCCGTGGAGTGCATGGTGTTTTCTCAAATGGGTTGTGTGGCCTCCAGTCCCACAAATTGTACTGAGCTTACCCCGACCAGCACTTGGTCGGCAAAAAGGTGCCTATGGCAATGTTTGACTCCTTTTCACTAACCGTAAAGAAGTCCCAAACTGGGGAGGTCAACTTTCTATAAATGGTGCTACTGCCATTTGTCTTTCTGCAGTGTCTTTTTCTACTGAGGTAGCTGTGGATGTAGGTCGCGCCCAGGACCTTGTAAATATGGAAACTGGTGGAGGTGGAGGTGGTGGTATCGGTGCCACATCTCTTGGAGCAGGTTGAGAGGTTGGGGTAATGTTTAACTCCACTAGGGCTAGGCTGACATCCATGATGACTGGCTCATCGTCGGGCTCATCATCCTCCTCCTCTTCAACCATAACTCTAAGGCTTTCAGGAACCTTCCTTTTCACTTCTTGCCTCCCCTGGAGTGTCTCAGACTGAGGTGTCATCCAAGGTGAGTCTTGATTATCAGAAGGGGGGAGCATGAGGAAGAAGATGGCGGATATCTGGAAGACAGTGGCTCTTGTGAAAGAGGGGCTTCTTTGGCTTCCTCTGCATGATGCTCAACATCCTGATGTTCTCCTACTTCAGGAGGAACTGCTATTGCTGGCTGTTGGTGTTCATTGGCCTGAGTTTCCAGCAACAATTGAGTACTACTTTGAGAAAGAGATAAGTCCAATTGATTGTCACTGCTCGTTGGTGTTCCTGTGATTAGAGAATCTGCCTCTGTGCCAGAAATGAGCTTGGGCCTAGTTTGGAATGGGGTAGCTGATGCAGGAGTAGTGCTCCCAGCTTGCTCCCTAGAGGTTGGTGCGGCAGGCACATGTCTTTGCACAAAAAAGGTCTGGAGTGACATGCCAGTGGTGGGAAGCTCCTTCTTATCCCTGGCCTCATTCTTGGTAACAGCATTCTTTGAGCCATCTTGAAGCTGTCACTAGTTGAATAGATGTCCGTGTGGTCGTGAGAGTGGGCACTTGTCATTTTGTGTACAGCCCTTCTGTCTGGCAGCACTATGGGTGATGTCTCTTTCTTTGTCTTTCTCTTCATGTGCCTTAAAAAACAAACATGCAAGAAGGATCAGTGAAAAGTGGCATTGTTGTTGCAGTTGCTTAAACAGTGTTTCCAGTCGTAAAAACAACACACCAACATTAACTTTCACTATCATGTACAGTCATGACGGATAAGAAAGAGCAACAGTTACAACATACACAATGTAACTGTTAGATTTATCTGTCTGCATCAAGTTGGCATGGGGCACTCAGGGTGGTGCTGGTGACAAATGGAATCCTTGAATAATGTAATGTCATGTAATGTAGTGCAACTGTAAGCCTATGACAGACCTGCGGCTAAAGGGAAGAATAGGGAAAAAATTTTTTTTATTTAAAATACAAATCAAAAAGAAAGAAAAAAAGTTGAACAAATATTTAAATATTAATATTTTTAATCTGATATTATACATTTAAATAAAATAAAGGTTGTGAAAAGAATTTGAAAAAAGGATAACTTTTTTGAAAAAGATTTCAATTGCTGAAGGGGACTAGAATGAAAACGTCATGGATTTGGGAGGCAAGGAGTGGTGGAGGTGAAAAATGCAGATATAAAATATAATACAATATAAACAAACTGCTCATACAGTACATTTAGTAGAAAGCATTGACCAACTAGGCATGAATACCACACAAAATGGCTGCCTGCCAAATTGTCAAACAGCAACAAGCAAGGAGGCATGGCCACCACAAAAAAGAAGAACACATGCATCGCTAAAGCAGACTGGCCGCGTACACAAAATGGCACATGGTCAGACAATAACAAGCAAGGAGACATGGCCACCACAGAAAAGAAGAAGGCCCAGCGGGAAATTCGTAATGGGCCAGGTGGGGAGGTAGTCAGCATGGCGGCAACCTCCCAATCGAAAGTCCAGCGGATTGGTTATCCCAACCGCTGAACTCATAATGAGGTCCACAGTGTTTTTTTGCTCTGACAGGGTCCCTCTGGGATCCCAGCACCAGCGGTCAGGGTGTGTCTACCCTGGCCCCTTTCCTTTTTTTTTGCATTTTTTTGGGACTTGTCTGAAGCCAAGTCCCAAGATGGCTACCAACATTTATGGGTTGAAGTGCTGGCAGCCAATGAGAGCTGTTCATTTCCTTGCATGAGCTCATCATTATTCCCAATTTTTTTATGAAGGATCAGCGTCCGTAGACATACAAATTGGTGTTCCTTTGAGTTAAAGCATAATCTGTGTACTGAAAGCTAGCTTTCTGCCAAATTGAGTGTAATTCTGTCCAGCGGTTCTTAGTCTCACATTTTAAACATATTTTTTAAAAGTAGTTTTAAAAGTATAAAATCATAGAAATTCTGCTATTAGAGTCATTTCAAGTAACTATAATTTGTGCCCTAAGGTAACTATAACTTGTGCTGTCACCATGCACTGCTAATTATTCCAGATATTACAGCACTCATGACATCTTTTAGAACACCATTGATAATGTTACTATAACATTAGCAGTAAAATTATTGATGAGATAACTGTGCATGGCAGGGGTGTGAGTTATACTTTTGTACATTTAAAATGTGAGCCTAACTATAGCGTTTCTGTAACCTTTTGTTTTTAAGTGAATTTCTATGTGCTTTTAAATGCTATTTCCTAATGAAATCGACCCTGTAACCTTTGGTTTTTTTTCAGTGAAAATTTATATAAATATATATATATATATATATATATATATATATATATATATACAAATATATAAATATATACTGTGAAGGCAAATAGGATGGCTGACCCGGCACGATGGAACCATGTGTGGGTAGGAACTGAGACTGGCGTCTAAAGAGTAAGAGGAGCAGAAGTTAGGTCCACCTTTAGAGATGTATGTTGTGGCTGCGGCCATTCTCCTATGCTTGGAAAGTCACAGATGGTGCATACACAGTTCAGCTTTTGTAGTTGCATTTGTATGAAGCTTAATCCAACTGACCAGTGTTTGAAGCATTTCTTTCAGCAAACTCTCTGTTGTTGTTAGTCTGTTATTTCATGAACGCCATCACACGTGGTTTATAGCTGTTCTGCAAACTGTTTAGAATAATGAGAGTTGTTGCATAGGTCACTGGTGCTTCAAAAGTCTACTTGAACATAGGTTACAGATAAATTGTGTGTAGTGACGTGGTGTTTATGATGCAGCATGAGCAAGTTCTAGAATGTCGAGTGTGGATGCTGTTGGAATGTGATGATTCATGGCATCGCTGTGCTGGGGGATGCCGGGAAGTTGATTCCAGTTGGAGCGAGAACACATCCTTTGCAGGACCTTTCATGCTATGACTATAACCTATTATCCTAGCATGACACCAGACTTTTGTGTGAAGAACCTACCATCAAGTACACAATTTTGGTGATGTTGTTAAAAGACCCCACATTGGTTTGCAGTAGGACTTTGACAACAGTTGGATGCTGGTCCTCACAGAGGAGGAGGGCTGTAAAATGGTGGAGAGATGCCCATGAGCTTGGAAGAGTGATGTGGGATCGCCCACTCCCAGATCTGCCCCAAATGGTGTTAGTGCTGACTGTGGGGTAGGATGAGTTGAGTGAGGAAGGTGAGCAGGACAAAATATCGGCTTAACAAAGTGTACACTGAGCTTCAGTGTGCAGAGGGTAGCGAGCATGTGTTAAGGACTAGGAGGAAAAGACATAGGTCAGCCAATGAGGGAAGGTAGCAGTCCCAACTTTGTCACAGAGTGGGATGAGGTCAGTGAGACTGCTGACCCCATCCCACTCTGTGACGAGGTGTCACTGATTGACACTCGCCCTGGGTGCTTCAGGGGGTTAAACCTGAAGCGTCCAGGTCTAAGTCAGTGGGTGACGCTTCTCTTGTCAACTAGGTGGAGGGCCACGAGGCACCTTTGCTGAGCCAAGGAAGTCATGCCCACGGGAGCTGTGACCTCTTCAGCCGAGCAAAGTTCAGCTCAGGCAGCCAGGAGTCTGCACAAATCACACATGTCTGCTCCTGGCTCCCTGAACATGAACAGTGTCTGCAGGCTCGCCTTTGTTCAGGCTGACAGCCACTCTTTATGAGGGGCAAAAGGCGGGGGTGTGTGGCCCCTCCGCCCTAAAGGACGGGCCACGCCTGGCACAGTGTCTTCATTATCACGCAGCATTCATAGTAGCAAGAAAAGAAGCCATGCACGTGTTTTGACAACCCGCATTGAAGCAAAAGGAAGGGGCTACCGGTCTATATTTCAATGAATTTATACTTACAGTGGAATTATGCACCAGTGAAGTAAGTGTTCAGATTTGGATGTCTCAGCTGTGATGGAACAGCATTTGATTCTATATGTGGGAATCATGCCTTTCCTACATGTTAGAGGCGGTATATAATGAGCCGCCCAGGTATTGTTTGAGGAACCTGAAAGGCATAGTAAGGTTTTACTCGTGAAACCAACATCCTTATTTACAATGGTAAAACAAGGCTAGTATTGCCCTGATATATATTATCATTTTATTATATTTACAAAGATTCCTAAGCAATTGTTCTCCTCCACAATAAGAATGCCATTTGCCCTGTGTTTCCTGCTGCTGAGAATTGTACTTCTAATAACGGGTCTGCATTAAGCGCATCCCTTCCCTGATGTTAGGGAGTTTCATGACAACTGGGGCATCCCAGCAACCTAGTTATTCTACTAAAGGGCAGCAGCGCCTTGAGTATGTGAATCAGGCGACGTCTCTCCAAACAAATGTGCACTTTACCCTGTAAAGAAAACATTACAGTCTCTCTTACTGAATTTGCCAGTGGTAAGATAAGTATCACTGTTCGAGTTCCATCCAGGCTCATTTCACTGTATTTCAGAAGCAGAGAAGCCAACTGCGGATGTGCTTTCCTGCTGTCTTACTCATAATTATATACAGAGTTTTTTGTTCTAGGTAAGTTGCACTTTAGATGCATGTGCTGTTGCATCAGGCTAACAAACCAGAGTATAAATACTTTGCAACCAAAATGGCAACACACAAGCCTAAAAGTAGTATTATTACTGAGTGGTGATGATGTGATTTGAACTTATAAACAAGCATCCCGTTATCTGACATTCACCTGTGATGTCACCACCGAAAGACTAGCAAAATGTGGCTCCTACCCAGGCCCAGACATTTCTTGGCTGAGTCAGCTCAGCTCCTGCTCTGCAAACTTTACAAACAAGAAAAAAAAAATACAATATGACGTGGCCTATGTTGACTGCTTCACAGCCATTTCCCTTTTTAAAACCCATGTTGGGCAGTTTCAAATAGTTTAAAAAAAGCAGAGGGTGGAAAAATAACAGTATCTCAATTTTTTGAGCCCAGCTTTCCCTCCTCCTTAATACAGCCCAGTGAGAAAGAGTCCTAGAAGGCTGGTAAGACCACAGACTTTGTGTATTCTTGTTATTTGTTAAAAAAAGTGTTTTTCTCCTACCCATGCCTATTTACATTAGGCTCTTGTGTTTCTGCAAACTTCGAGCTTCTAAACTGCTGTTTTTTTAACCAGTGACTGTTTTAATTTTCCCTCCTACTTTTTCATAGAGACTGCATAAAAGCTTCAACCCACTTTTTTTTTACCAAAGGCTACCTACACCTCAGTGACTAACCAGAGTGTGTTTACGAGACTGCTTACTCTGCTCTGTGATTTAAACTGTGTTTGGAAAGTGCATGAACCACTTGCTTTTGCCTTGAAAAGGTCATATATTTAAGTATGTGACAAGCAGTATTTCAGTGGTTTCAAATATGTCCCTTACCTGAAAAGTAGAATCTGCTAGTTTGGAAGTGTGGATTGTGCCTTCCTATACCAAAGGAGATTCTGACTAGAGGAGCACCTGCCTCCTCCCTTTCACAGGGGCTTGGGCATAAGGCAACTTGGCTGTTATATAAGTTTCTATTGGTTGTTGCATTTGTGGCTGCGAGAGATTGCTGGGGCTAGTATTTCTGGCTTAAGGGTCAGGGTTTGTGTTCTGATTGGCTTTAGGGCTAGGTTTTCCTACTAGAATAATGGGCATTCCAATTGGTACTAGGGTTCCTGTTTGTCTTAGGGTTCAGGGTAAGTGTTCTGATTGGCTGACAAGGCTAGGGTTATGATTGGCATTAGGGCTAAGGTTCCTATTGGTCTGAGGGTCTAGGGTTATTGTTCTGACTAGCAGTCAGGGCTAGAGTTCTGATTAGTCCTAGGGCTAAGGTTCCTATGGGTCTAGGGTTACTGTTTTGATAGGCTGTCAGGGCTAGGGTTCTGATTGGTTAATAGGGCCATGTCTCCCATTAGCTCTTGAGTTTAGGGTTAGGAATCTGATTGGTTAGGGCTAGGGTTCCATTGGCCAATAGAGCTATTTAAGCCTAGGACTTGGGGCGTCTCAACACAGGCATCGAGACTAAGGGTGGAGAGGACAAGTTCAGCTGCCTGTTTAAGCCTGGTCGGGCCTCGGGCCCAAAATGCTGCACATTTGTCCATCTGTAAGCAACAAGCTCAATCTCACCATATCCTCTAACATCCAAACACAATATCAGCAAAGACATCCAACTCATGTACCACAAACAAACCTCATACAGATTTCCATACCCCTACAACAACCACAAAACCCCACATACCACACCTATACACATATCAGCTACATCATTATGACACTATCATTACTCTGTCCATTACCACTAACACATTCACACAACACAAAGCCACATTGTTCATAACTTTAATCTCTCCAGACACACACTCCCTGTTCATACAAAACCGATACTCGGCCTTCCATCCACTAACACCCTCATCTTTTTACCAATTACACACAACCACACACTCCTTACATTCCACTCCACCACACATATTACCTCTGCCAGTGATCAAATGTAATACATTCACTCTTAACTCTTGTCCATCCTTCACTGAAAACCACTCCATCAATATCTCCTCTCACTACTTCACAAAAACAAAACAAACCTCACATACCAGCACAATAAAATAACACAAACTTTCATAATTCTTTCCATCACACCCACTCCCACCCTCGTGACTAACAAAAAATGTAAATCCTGACTAATCTTTACTCCAAAATGTTCACTCTCCACAAACATCTACCTCATAACCCCCAAAACAACAAAATTAATTAACTTGCCTCTCATCCATTCCACAATTTAGAGCCTTAGATTACATGCTCCTCCACCACTCATCATTCATGCTACTTCTACCCTAAATAGATGAAAATAAAATAAACCACATGCAACTCTTTACAACTTTGCATTCCGCTGTCTATTACACAATACTACTCTACAAAAAGAACAAAACTTACCATGTCACTCTCTGCCACCAAATCCACCACCAGCACAACAAAATGCCTCTGAAGCCTGCTGGACAAAGAACACAGCATAGAAAAACAACACTATTGTGACCCTCACACAGTTACTAACATGACTAATAACACACCTGCTACAAGATTCCAATGTACTGCTCAGCATTCTCCAAAACAAAATAATACCACCACCAAAACACAAGTTCTAAACTGCTTATTCATAAATGCTCGATCACTCTAAAAAAAAAAAAACATCACATCTATGACCTGCTCACTGACACACAACATGACTTACTATTCATAACAGAATCATGGTTGGGAGATGACATTGTCCAGTGTTGCATGAAGAAGTTCTTCCAGTATGTCAAACCATCACACAAAACTGAATAGACAAAAGAGGAGGTAGACTAACTATTATATTCAAACAAGCAATAAATCTCAGCAAAACAGACATTTCCATACAAGGTTGTAAGGCTCATATCACAAGATGCAACTTTACACCAACTTCTTCCTCCTTTACAGACCACGCCTAACAATTCAGCATTCCCAAACACATTTCTATACAAAGTATCAAACCGTATAACGTTATACTCCAACCTATGCTTTCTTAGGGACTTAAACATTTGGTCTGACAAACCCTATATGCCCCATCCAAAAACTATCTCCACTGGCCTAGTCACATTGAACCTATATCTGATTGTCCACAATCCCACACACATTGTGGGGCACATCCTAGATGTCATTTATGTGAATCCAGAACTAGTTACTGTTCAAAGCATCACACTAGTCAAATAGTCAGTCTACCATTTGGTAACTTTTTAACATAAAACACTACAAATCCACACACCCTACACCATCGTACATATATACATCTATCGACCATGGAAACAACTCCATTTTAAAGACTTACAAAACACCTCACAGAAAACATACATCTAGACACAATATATTCTATTAAAAAATGTTGAGTGGCTAAAGGAAGCTTTCGATATCCTAATATTACAAAAAAAAACTAAACAGGACAAAAGAAAACCAACACCTTGGAGAAATACTGAAATGAAAAAGACAAAATAACAAATCAGAAGGCTGCAACAAACCTGACTCAAAACAAACAACATTCAAGACTAACTTCACCTACGCAAACTTAACAGAATATACAAATCATCAATCAACCTAAATGCATTAAAGGAACTCATCCCATTACTCAAGAATTTGCAGACAAACTGGCAAAAACATCACACAACCAAGGCAGACATATTGCACTCCTATTTCCCCCAGATGTCACAATTCATTGAAGATAACTGCATACGTTCAGACTACCAAACTGGTTTCCGCCCAGGAAGAGGCACTGAATCTGCCCTCATCGCCATTTGACATGATCTTAAAAACAGTTGACCGCAGTGGAGTTGCTCCACTACTTCTCTTGGATCTCCTAGCTGCCTTTGACACTGTTCACCATGACACTCTAATTCAAAGAGTCCATGAAGCCACCATAGAAAGGAATGTTCTTGCTTGGATCACATCCTACCTTCAAAATAGGACTACTATCATCTTTTACCCCCCTTTCCTGTCCAAACCCTACTTCACAAAAGCAGGGGTCCCTCAAGGCTCAATCATCTCACCTATGCTTTACAACATCTACATTATATAATTACCAGAATTGATCAATGTATTTCAACTCACGTGCAGATGACACACAAATGCTCCTTAAATTGTAATGCCCACAAGACACTAGAAACTGAGAAATCTTCAGGTGCCTTAGAGCCGTTGATCAACAGATGACTTGGAGCCATCTCAAACTGAATGCTTCCAAAACAGAAATATTCACATGGAAAAATTACGACCCAGTCTGTACCTGGCCTGATGATCTGGGACCACCTCCTCAAGTATCTACGAAAGTTAAAAACCTTGGAATTACAATGGACTCCAAGTTAATAGTGAATGCCCAAGAGGACAAATTATACTTCATCACCTTGAAAACTCTACAACACATCTTCCCTGACCTTGGATTTCAACGCACAGTCCAGGCTCCTATCTCTCTTGTATTATCTAAACTGGTATACGCCAATTGCCTCTACCATGGATCATCTCTATCTACTATGAAGAAACTACAATGCATTCAGAACTTGGCTGCCAGATAACTACTACATGTGAAGCCCACAGCCCCCCTTCCTTGAGGGCACTACATTGGTTACTGGATGCCAGAAGATCCACCTTCAAGATGCTTTGTATCACCCACAAAGCTATACATGGAACATGAGAGCTTTTCTTCAGGAGAAAAATCACTAAATACACTCAAACCTCCACTCAAGATTGGCACCCCGCCTCAAACTACCACCATATAAGATAAAGACAATAGATGGTACACCCTTCTCTGTTCAAGTGGCCAAACTATGGAATTCCTTGACCCCAAATATAAGATCCACGGATAACTATCTTATCTTCAGAAGACTATTCAAGGGTTGGCTCATAACCACCATATCCAAACAGCAATGGAGTGCATATGCCTTGGTCGGTAAACATTTATAATCTGATTATGTGTATATATCTACATATGTGTAATTCTTTATGTAATATGTATAATTACTATTTTATAATAACAAGATATGTACATACTCTCTAAGCCTGTTTTTTTAAACACATTTGTTTATTGGCATTTTACAGTATACATATCTCTTTTTGTTTTTTTCACACAGCCATAGCATGGTACTCGGGTTTCTCATTCACATTACTGTACAATCTTTGAGTGTCCATTACATGCAGTGTAATACCACTACCACAAATTGATCTTTATTGCATTCAGACCCTAGCATATGAAATTGCAGTGGCAGTGACTTAGATGTCTTAGTTTCTCAGTGGCATGTTTGCATGACAGGAAGTCATTGTCCACCAATGATAGCTTTGCAGTCCTGTATACTTGTCTTACACCAGAGCGTATACCAATAAAGAAATATAAGCGAATGTAACTAAATAACCATAAAACCTATTAACTCACTCATACATCTCTAATACATACAGGTGGTGTGTGGTTGTAGTTGCTGGATCATGTCCCATTGCGCATCACTGCATGCTCCTCCACCGATCACCATCCAGTGGTTGCCTCTTATCAAACAGGAGGGTGGGGCCGGGTGCAGGACACCGCCAGGTAGGCTGGGTATTGGGTGGGAGGAGGAGGGGCTGGGGGGAGGGAGAGGGTAGACAGAGGGGAGGCCAGGGCCTGGGGGAGGCCCCACTCTCCTTACGTTGAACCGTTGTGAACTGGCCCGGGATTAGTGCTCGTCCATCACTGTGTCAGTGTCCACTGCCTCCCAGGTGTCTACCACTTCTGCCCACATGGGAGCTATCGGTTGGCATCTCAGTCCCCTCATCTCCTCCCTCTGTAGTGCCCTCTCCTCTGCCCTCACCCAGAGTGTATAGTCTTCTACCCACAGGTCCAGCCAAGGCTCATACCTATTTTTTCAGGCCATTGTCACTTTCTTGTGTGCTAGCACCAATGCCAAGTCCACAAATCTGTTCCCCACATTTTTAATTAAAGACCTATCAAAAAGGCTGAGTAAACACACCGCCAGCCCATTGTCTAATTGTCTGTTTAGGATGTTGTTGAAGCGAGCAACCACTCCCCCCATAGTGCCTTAGCGTTGTACATTCCCAAGTCATGTGGCGGAAGTCGGCGTCAGACAACTGTTATTGGGGGCAGGCTCTTGTCTTCATCCAATGTATCCGATTAGTTCTGTGTGAGGTGAGTTATGTCCTGTGAATGTAATTGTACTATGTATACTTCAGTCACGTATTACGTGAAATCTTGTCTGCAGAGGCTAAAGTTTTAGCCCATTCGGTGTCCGTCATGTTTCTGCCTATATCTGTGTCCCATTTGAGTCACAGTCCATCTACTGGTTGTTCGGTCATCCCATTCAGTGCCCTATAGATCCATGTGATCAGGTGAGATCCCACCGGCAACTAGCATAGTCTGGAGGGTCACCTTCATGGGGGTTCTTCTCCACTGTCCCCCCCCACAAGTCCTTCAAGACCCCTGCAACAGCCTATTAAGTTAAGAATTGGCCAGCGGGTAAACCCTTTTGTTCTGACAAGTGCCTGAAAGGTACCAGCATTCCCCCCTTGGTAGCAATCACCCATTGTAGTAATCCCTACTTCTGTCCAAGAGTTTAGTTGTCTGGGAGTGAAAGAGGTACATGTAGGATTCCAATAAGAGGTAGTTCTGGCGGATAGGGGTTAGTTGTGCCTGTTCTCTTAAGGGCCCTATGCCACGCAACCATGGCTGTGGATACCAATTTCTTTGATCTAAGAGGTACTCGACTTCCCTGGAGCAGTCGTACTAAGAAGTCCTCCCCTTGTTCAGCTTCTCTGTCCAGGGTGGTTTCTAATAAGTCTACCCATTTAGCCATCACGCCGGCCATTGTAATTGAGCCGGCAGGTAGTATAGCTCGAAGTCAGGGACTCCGAGTCCCCCTCTCTCGGGTGGCAGATGGAGAGTCCCTGGCACTACCTGACGTCCCCCGTCCCACACCACTTCATGCAATAAGGTGTCTAGGGTTCGGAACTACGATGTCGATATGTGCAGCAGCAGATTGGTAAAATAGTAAAGGAGTCTAGGGAGCATCACCATCTTTAAAAGTGTGACCCTGGCCATGACTGGTATCTCTAACAAGCACCAACAGCCACCACAGTTTTCAGTGCGCAACATGACCCTCCCCCCCCAGTTTACCCCCTCTAAGATCCCGGCGACCGTGTTACATCTGGATTCCCAGATATTGAATCATTTGGGGGGCCCATTGTAAATCTTCCGGGTACAAGAGTAGGAGCGCCAATCCTTCGTGCATCGGGAACACACATGTCTTCCTTCTATTGAGTCATAAGCCGAGTGTCTACCGAAGTCCTCCAGCATCTGGAGTACCTGAGATAGCACTACATTCCCGTTTCATACATAAATAAGGAGATCGTCTGCCTAAAGGGAGATGATGTGTGGAACCCATATAATCCTCACTCCTGTCCCTTGGCATGGAAACTCCCTGCTAGAGGATCTATGACCATAGCAAACAGCAAGGGCAAGGGCCGGCAGCCCTGTCTTGTCCTCCTGTAGATATTGTAACTGGTGGATATCTAGCACCCAGTCTTGACCCTTGCTGTAGGGTCGGCGTAAGTTAGATTATCCCATCCCCCCCAGTCAGGTCCAAGGCCGATGTGCAACATCACTGCCTCCAGATAGTCCCAATGTACTGTTTTGAAGGCCTTTTCCAGGTCCACTGACACTATCATTGCTGCTGGATCAGGCAGGTGTCTTTTGTTATAAAGTAGCATGTAGAACAGTCGCAGATTGTTTGACATCTTCCGCGCAGGGATGAACCCATTCTGGTCCTCATGTATGAGGTCCCTCATATATGGGAGCAATCGGTTCGCTAGCACTTTGCTAAGTACCTTAAAGTCAGTGTTTAGCATTGAGAGTGGGCGATAGTCGGCAATCATCAGGGGTACCACCAATTCTTTCCTAGTGAAGGGAGGCAATTCTCCCTTCGCAGAATCCTCCATGTACATTTCTACAAGCCGTGGTGTCAGTGCTCCTACATATCTTTGGTAAAATTCTGTGGGGAGGCTGTCAGTCCCAGTGGTTTTCCCCGTTGCCAGAGCTCTGATAGCCATCTGCACCTCTTGCACATCATCCGGTGCCCCTAGTAAGTTGCTATCCTGTGCCAAATGTGTTCTCAGGTGTAGGCCCTCCAGGTAGTCGTGGAGTGTGCCTACCTCCACCGGTGGATGCTTTTGGTATAGGGTCATGTAGTGAGATCTAAACTCATCATTAATATGTATCGGTGAGTACAGCATAGCCTCATCCCAAGACGTCAGGTGAGTGATTGTGTTCCCCCTGTTTTCCGGTTAATCATCCAGGCCAGCAGCCTCCCTGACCTCCCCTCCTCTTTGTGCATCTGGTTCACGTGTGTTTTGAAATCATGGCATCTAAGGCATTCCGTTGTCTCATTGTGTGCTTCCTTTGTTTCTAACAGCTGTCGGGGAGCCTCCGGATTGGTTCCTAACCCTGATTCCGACATGCATAAGGCTTTTTCTATATGAAGGATGTCGGTCTTCAGCTCCCTCCTGATCCCCACCATTTGTGCAATGCAGTGGCCTCGGACCACCACTTTCACTGACTCCCATTCCACCCTCCGGGTTGAGGTCGTCCCCGAATTTAGTGTAAGGTATTCTGTCAGCTTGGCCGTTAAGGCGCTCAGTAAGATGGCTCTAGGGTACAGTCCCCATGTTGGGATCGGTGGAAGTTTATCAAGTGTCTGCATTGTTTTAGCAACGGACTGTGATCGGACATTGTGCATGCAAGATATTCTGATTGTATGAAGGTACTGCTGATGCTAGAGGTACAAAACATATGGTTAATCCTCGTGTGTATTTGATAGGTGTGGGAGTTGTGGGAGAATTCTCTTCAGAGGGGGTGCTGAATCCACTAAATGTCCTCCATGTCCCACCTAGATCTCCACATTATGAAGTCCTTTGCCACTCTAATTGCCACTGCCCCTTGCACCAGAGGTATAGAACGCTCCAAGTCTGGGTCACATATGCTATTGAAGTCTCCCCCCAAGAGGTATGGGCCGCCTGGAAACCTGGCCAGCCAGGCTGACAGCGTGTGGAGGAAGAGGACCTGGTCTTGATTGGGTGCATATATGCCTCCTAGCACTAATAATCTTCTGTACAGGTGGACCTCTACTAAAATATACCAGCCCTCCTTGTCTGTGTCTACCAAGATAGGCTCAAAAGGTACTCCCACCGACACCCACACTAATGCTCCCCACATGTATGAGGAGTAAGTAGTGGAAAACAGTTGCCCCCACCAACATTTATGGACGCAGTCAGCTCAGGACGCTATAGCGTTTTGATGCAGTGCCCATCCCCCGTATATTCCAGGACATCAATGTAAGAGTAGTATCAGCATGCATCATAGATCTATTATGATCTATAGATCTATTATGTCCCCTGACCCGGACTCCCTTTCACCCTCCAATGCCCCCCCAATCCCAACCCCACACACTAATAACATATTTGGGCATCAACAATAACAATAACAACAACAGGACTATTCCATTCCCAACTCCCTGTCCCCAGGGCAGTGCAGCAACGGCGACCACCCAAACTTATGATGCCAGTCTGTGACAAGACATCTTCTTTATCCTGGTGAAATAATCCAAGGGCAAATGGGGGGTGTGTTTGCCGTGTGACGTCTCAATAACGTTACTTTTCGATGGTGTCTGGATCAGCCCAAGTCTGTATTTGGGTTGTCGCTCTCGTAATAGGAGGTCTTTACAATGTCATAAGATAACATCTGCCAAAGAATGTCTTCTGCTGTCGGAGGTGTCACATGTGGGAGATTGTCAAGAAGGCTTGCAACCAATTCATGCTCAGAGGACATTTGTCTCATGGACATTTGTGTCGGCATTTTTGTGTTTGTCTGATGTGGACGACTCTGTCAAGAATGCAGCTGCCCTGATCATCGCACGTTTTCCCAGACTTGCATGAATTTATGTCGGCCGAACCACTCTGTTGTTTTGGGGCTGATCCCAGGGACATCAAGGGGTGGTGGATTCATGCGGTCCCAGGTCATCCGTTCCAGCTTTATATGTTTCGAGCCAGGTCCAGGTTTTTTCTGGGCTCAGTCAGAAATGGGTTTGGCCATCCCATATTATCTTTAATTTTGAGGGAAATAAATGGGCGTACCAAGGGCCAGATGTAGCAAAAATAAAAATTGCGACTCGCATTTTGCGAGTTGATGCGACTCGCAAAATGCGAGTCGCAAATTGGAATTTCAGAAAAAAAAGCGATCCGATTTTGCGACTCGCAGCCGGATTCGCAACGCTGTGTGCGAGTCCGCAGTTTGCGAGGTCGCTGTTTGCGAGTATGCAAAAAACGAACTCGCAATTAGCGAGTGGGTGTCGCAAATTGCGATTACCTTCAAAATTGCTTGCAGGTGCAGCAGAACACTCCAGAAAGCATACCAGAACACTCTGGAAACACTTCCTGGCACATGATGATGACATCACAACCAGGAAGTTAACAAATACACCTGGGAGGAGGGCTCAACAGTGAGCAGTGTCTCTGCTACTGACAGTAGGGTGCTGAGGAGTGGTAGGCACAGCACCATGGACGCAGCAGGGACCAGCCAGGCTGGCAGGAGGGGCAGGAGATCATAGATAACAGCCAGGACAGATTAATGTGGCACATGGCGTTAATGTGCCACATGACTGGTTGGCATTTTCCTGCCCATGGACAATTTCAACTTGTATATAGTTTCTTCATGACATTAATAAAACAGTTATTTTTGTTCCACTGAACAAATGGTTAAAAGGTGAGTATGGTGGGAGTTGACACGTACCGTCCAAAATATTGCGTTCCAATGTGGTCCCGTCTCAGTCTGCCTTGATTAGCTAGACTCCTATCCCCATGATGGCGATGTGGTTGTTCTTGCTCTTCATCATCAGGATCTGGGTCTGCAGGGGTGAGAGGTAGCCCACGTCGGGTGGCTATGTTGTGGAGGATGGCGCATGCGACCACAATTTTGAATGCGGTAATGGGGGTGTATTGGAGGGCGCCTCCACTGCGGTGGAGGCATCTGAATCTTGCCTTCAGCAGTCCGAAGGTGCGCTTGATCAGGTTCCTGGTCCTCTTATGCGCACTGTTGTATTGCCTCTCTGATTCAGTTCTGGGTGTTAAAAACGGAGTCATGATCCAAGGCCTGAGAGCATATGCACTGTCACCTGTTGGGCACAAAAGTACACGGTTAGGAAGTCCAGATTGTCGTGCACAGTGACCTGTGTGTATGTCTGCAAGTGTCTGTGGCTCTACCTAGGAGGTAACCGTCTCCAAATTCCCCACGTTCCAGGCGTTGATATATCCCACTATGCCTAAAAATGTATGAGTCATGGGTACTGCCAGGAAACTTAGCTACGATGTCCGTGATGACATAATGGGCATCACAAACAACCTGTATGTTGAGTGAGTGGGTACACTTCCTGTTGCGGAAAATGTGTTCCAGATTAGCAGGGGGGCATATTTGAATGTGTGTCCCATCTACACCCTATGACATGAGGAAAGTGGGCAATGCGGTAAAAGTCCAGCTTGGTGCTGTTAATTTCTGCCTCATTCCTTGGTAAGTATATGAAGTGAGACATGTGCGTGACTAAGGCTTCTAGGAATGCCCTGAGGAACCTTGACACTGCACTTTGGGATACCCCACCTGCCACGGCAATGACCCCCTGATAGCTCCCTGAGGCCAAGAGGTGCAGTGCGCATAGTACTTGCACATGCGTAAGGATGGCGCAGCCACGCAGAGTCTTGTGTTCTAGCTGTGGTTTCAGTAAATCTATTAATTCTAGAATGGCTGCGCTGCTAAGGCGGTATTTGTCATAGATCTCCTCTTCAGTTTGCTGAAAAAGAGTCTGCCTGGTTCTATATATCTTCTCCTGTCTGTGGCCCCTCCTCCTCCTCTGCTGGGCTGCGTAGACTCTGCTCCTCACTGATATCTCCGCCATCTTGAGTAACCCAGATGCCTTCTGGGTCCCCTTTTATACTTTGGTAATGGTTACCACCTGCTCTGAGTTAGTGGTAAATGGGACATGCAAACTGGGCTTTTTGCGACTAGTCGCAATTTGCGAGTTGCAATTGCATATGGGTTGCGACTCGCAAATTGCGACTTGCAATTTGCGGGTCGCAAAATGGGGTCGCACCGAATGCGACTCGCAAACGGGTCCCATCGCTTTTTGCGAGTCGGAAATGGGCTTTTTGCATCCCATTTCCGATTTTGCACTGTCGCAAATTGCGATTCGGCCCGTTTGCGAGTCGCAATCGTTTGCTACATCTGGCCCCAAATTCCATCTGTTCTTATGGCTTTCCTCACTTCTGTGTAGGACGCCCTTTTGGCCTGCACTGCTCCTGTATAGTCCGGGAACATATTGACTCTGCTGTTCCCCACCTCAAAGGGGCCTGTTTCTCATCCTCTCTGGAGTAGTAAATCCTGATCCTTGTAGTGCAGCAGCTTGGCCACAACTGATGTGGGAGGTCTGCCCGGTGCGGGAAGTCTGGCTGGACTCTTTGTGCTCTTTCCAGGGCAAAGAATGGTGTGAATTGTTGCTTGCCACTAAGCTCTTTCATCTAGGGCACCAGGTAAGCTACCATATCAGTAATCTCTATACCTTCTGGAAGGCCTATGATACGAACATTATTACACCTGCTTCGGCCCTCTGCGTCTTCTGCCCTGTGCTCCAGTCTCTGTACTGTGTCTGTGGGGTGGGCGGGTTGAGCTTGCTGTGCCAATGCGACGTGCACAGCTTGGTCGATTCTTCCTCTGTGTTTTCCACCCTATCCGTCAATTTCTGGTGATCAGTTCACAGTAGGCCCATCTTGGCCGACACTTTCCCTATCTCCTGCCGTAGGTTGTTCTTAGAGTCCTCAATTGCCTCTAAGATCCTCTGTAAGGTGTCCTGCATTTGGGGCGGCTGGGTTGTCATCTGTGGCGCCATTACTCTGGCACTTTGCCTGTACTCTGGGCTAACCGCACGCAACTCCTGTGGTTTAGGGTGTTGTTTCCCCATTAGGATCCCTCTACAGCATTTGATTGGCTCTAGCCTGTGTATTCCAGCTCGGGATGGGTGGGGGACCTCTTGCCACCAACGTTGGTCCCCATTCTGCTGTTAGGGACTCCTGGTGTCCCACGGTTCTTTCAGTTCCCCTACAGCGTGAGGCCTCTGGGGTTCCGAACCAGCCGCACACACATCTTCATATCTGCATCTGGTTGCTATTGCTAGCCTCGCAGTTTCCTGGTCAGATGGGTAGCCCCTGCTTGCCTGAATGTCTTTGCCACTCTCAGTCTCACTTGGGTCCAAAAGGGGGGGGAGGCTGCTCCCAGTTATGCCAGTACTGGCCCCGTCTGTCCCTCTGGCGAGGGAAGGCCCCTCATCTTTCGGATTTCATCTCAGGGTGTTTGAATGGCCACAAATATACAAGTGCAGGAATGTCAGGTGAAGTGGCAGCGCAGAGCAGTACCTCTCAGCAAGGTATCAGAAGCTTCAAGCTCCTTAAATTGAGCTGTTGAGGCACAGCAGTGCCGTAGTTTTGGTGGGTAGGTGGATCTGTCGGCCCCGCCTTCACAAAGAGTAGGGCACTTTCTCAGCATGCAGCCCCCTCGCTCAGCGTCGCCCTCCACTGCCTCTACCCCACCTCCCAGATCTCAGGGGTGCGCACGCCACCATCAACCGTTCTGCTCAATAGGGTAATTTCCAGAAAAACCCATTGATTGCTTACCACTCCCAACATGCCTCACCTTCCGTGTGATGAGGGTCCTTCGCCCCCAAGCATCTCGCTTTCAGCTCGGCCTCCGCTGTGGAAGAGGTGGGGGAGGGGCGGGAGGGCCGCCGTTCCACAGGCCCGCTCCACTCCATTTAGTGCACGTCACTGCGCTTCTCCTCCGGGGGGTCCCAGGAGCCAGCACCGCAGCTGCGTCCTTTGCTTGTAGCTGCCACCTACGGCTGTTGATTTAGCGCAGCCTCGTGCCCGCCATCTTGGGCAGCAGCGTCAACACTGTGACTTTAGCTTGGCTGTACGCCTGGCGGAGGGCTGCCACCAACCCTCCCTGGTCGGCTCCGGTCTCCAGCTTCTGCCTTTACTCCTGCTGCGTTGTTCTGCCGGGAGAGGCACTGGAGTTTACAGGATTTTTAGAGGGCCGGTCTGGAGCTACTCCTCTATGCTGTCGCCATCTTTGGCTGTTAGTTCTGCCCTTCCTCTCTAAGTCTGTTTAACTAATGTATGTTTTAGTCACGGTTAAATGTATATATGTGTGTAGATGTGTATATGTGTGCATATATGTATATATAAGTATTATATAATGTGTGTATATACATATATATGTGTATATTATTCTATGCTGAACATGTTCATAGGTCATTACATAGTTCCCAGAAAAGTTGTTAGATTAGATACTCATTAATCTCTGTTTTCATTTTATCTATTGCAATAAGCAAATGTTTGCAAATGTTAACTTAACTATTTATTTGCAAGATTTAGCCATTGAAATATTGAGGAAAGATAAAATAATGTTAGAAAAGTACACAAATTAACTTCAAATATTGCACATCTTGAAAGTCTGTGTTCATACAATACAACTTTCAATCTCAAAATATTATATACCCTACACATGTATTCCCTTACTATGTATTTACGTATCTATGTATTTATTACTTTAGTCCTAGCTTACAAGGTTGAAAAAAATGTTTTACCCACTCATATGTTTACCTCCGTCTCCCCATCACCCTACACCTCTATCAATCTATCCTCCATCCCCACTCTTACTCATTCCAAACCCATTCTACTACTATAATCTCCAAAATAACCCTACCTAAGCTCTTCCCTCCTCTACCGCTCCTAGCTCACCCCAAACTTCAATTTACTACTATGATCTCCCAACTAAATTCTCTCTCATTTATCTCACCTTTGCCTCATCCAAAACCCCTTCTACCACTGTGTTCTCCCTAACCCATTTCTACCCAATCCTTCCTCCTCCATTTCTCTTTTATTCCTACCATGCCTCATCCTATTACCATAAACTCCCAATTAACCCTTCTGGATTATTCCATCTATCCCTCCATTACTTAATTCAATCCAACTAGCAAACCTGCATATCCTCCACTCAAATTAACTCATTCTAACACCACCAGGCTAACATTCTTACATGTATTTTTCCAACAGTGCACCATATCACACGAAAAAAAAGCCAACATGTTTCAGCCTGCACCTTCTACAGGACAACCAAAGTGTAAACACCCAGGGCCTTATTTATACTTTTTGGTGCAAAACTGCACTAAGGCAGTTTTGCCCCAAAAGGTTTTGCACCGGCTTGTACCATTTTTTAGCACCAGCTGGGCACCATATTTATGGAATGGTGCAAGCCGGTGCAAAGGGTAGGCTAGCTTAAAAAAAAAATGACGTTAGGCAGTTTTGAGTCAAAATAAATGATTCTGACCAGATTAGCCTCATTTGTTGACGCTAAGGGGCATATTTATACTCTGTTTGCACTGAATTAGCGTAATTTTTGTTTTACTCTAATTCAGTGCAAAACTAACTCCATATTTATACTTTGGTGCTAGACCCGTCTAGCACCAAATTTATGGAGTTAAAGTCATTTTTTGGAAGTGGAAACCTACCTTGCCTTAATGAGATGCAAGGTAGGCGTTCCCGTGCAAAAAAATTACTCTATGGCCTTAACACCATATTTATACTCCCATGTAAAAATGGTGCAAGGGAGGGAGGAGGGGTCAAAAAATGGGGCAAAGCTTGCTTTGCCCCATTTTTTAAGACCTGGGTCAGGGCAGGCATTAGGGGACCTGTGGCCCTATTTCTATGGTGGAACACCATGGAATAAGCCCAGAGGTGCCCTTCCTAGGCCCTAGGGGCACCCCCACCCACACTAGAGGGACTGCGAGGATGGGGGACCCCATCCCAGGTAAGTACAGGTAAGTGCATTTTATTTTTGAAAGTGCATAGCGGGCCCTGAAATGGGCCCCCATACATGGCACAGGGTGCAATGGCCATGCCCAGGGGACCCCTGTCCTCTGTGCTGGCCACTGGGGAGGTGGGCATGACTCCTGCCTTTTCTAAGGCAGGAGTCATGTGGCATGGTAGGTTTAGCACCATAAAATGACGCTAATCTGGTTAGAGTCATTTTTTTTACTCTAACCTACCTAAAGCCATTTTTTGGTGCTAAACCCTCTTCTTCTATACTGCCAGCCCCACCCGACTAAGGTCATTTTTTAAAACTCTAGCCTACCCTTTGCACCGGCTTGCACCATTCCATAAATATGGTGCCCGGCTGGTGCACAGAAATGGTGCAAGCCGGTGCTAAACTTTTTGGTGCAAAACTGAGTTAGTGCAGTTTTGCAGCAAAAAGTATAAATAAGGGCCAATATTTTGTAAGTTTGCGCCACTTTTGCGTCATAAAATGACGTTAATGCGGTGCAAAAAAAGTTTAAATCAGGGCCTTGGTGCTAGATGGGTCTAGCACAAAAGTATAAATATGGAGTTAGTTTTGCACCGAATTAGAGTTAAAAAAAATGACACTAATTCGGTGCAAACAGAGTATAAATATGCCCCCCAGTGCTTAAATAGTCCTTCATTTATTGCACCACCCCATAGCCCAAGATTCTAGACCACAGCCTCCTTATAGCGGGTGCCATCTTGAATTACTAACGTATTTCTATTTCAGCACACTGTTTCGTTACCACACATTGAATTATCAAAATTGAAGCACATTCATAGACAAATGGCACTTATAATCAGCTGAAGACATTTCATCCATATGATTGATAACATTTCTATTGATCAAAAAATTATTAAGTCATAAACTACCACATTCTATGCAAACACCAACCAATAAAAAGATTTCTACAGTAATACAAGTTGTGACTAAGTATGTTTTTTATTATATAAATTCAAACTTCATGGTTAAGGTTGCAATTGCTGTATGAATCAAATAACAGCCAGATCTTATTTAAAGTGCCCCATACTATTAATATCTCTCATTCCATTTTAGACATATGCCTGAAAATGCAGGGTCAGATTTAAGGAGAGTGGCACTGCACGCTGCAACTAGTGCAGCACCACTTTCCTTGCACTCCTTCATGCCCCCCTACAGTCACCTTGTGTGCACCCTATTTAAACTACTGCACACCATGGCACAGGGTAGGGGCAATAGCTTCATTTTTTTTTTACAGTATTGATGTACTTTGCAGGAGTAGCGCCAAAATGTTGGCGTTACTCCTGCACAGTACATGGGGGCCATTATAAATATTGGAAGCCCCATTTGAATGCCTGCTCTGAGAAGGTGTTAAAAGTGCCAAAAAAATGCCGCAAGGAAATCTCTTAGATTTCCTTGTGCCATTTTTTCGGTCCCCCCTAATGGGAGAATGCTCCCCTTGCATACATTATGTCTGGAGCAGGCATAATGTGGCAAAAGGGTTTACAAAGTGGTGCAATGCATGCATTGTACCACTCTGTAAAAATGGCACGTGGAAAATGCCACTTTAGCGCCATCTTAGCATAAAATAAAATGACGCTACGTTGGCACAAATGTGGTGCTAGGGGCTGTTAAATCTGCCCTGCAATGTTTTAAGCGGCAAGTGCTGTGCAAGTGGCATCAAAGTTGTCATCATACATAAATATATAGAGACTTAGGGCCTCATTATGAGTTTGGCGGATGGGATAACGTGTCCACCGAATGCCCAATGGGGAGGTTGCCGCCATGCTGGCTACCTCCTGGCTGGGCCCATGGACATGGGCAGTGCAAGGGTCCTCCTACCCAGCACCCTTGTAATGTACAATGTCTGCTGTGCAGGCAGTGTGCATTATGAGGGTGCTGCTGCAACTTTCCCACTGAGCTGACATGTGGAAACCTTGGTTTCCACCATTGAGTCCAGTGGGAAAGCCGTCATGGGGTTGGAAGGGAGGTCGCCAGTAAGGCGTCAACCTCCCTGTTGAATAATTAATAGTTAAAGTGGCAAGTTCAATGCAAATGAAGAAAGTGCTAAATACAGCATATGTGCCAGTTATAAGCCCCATTACAACCCAACTGCTCCACACAGACTGTTTGAGAGAAGCACTAGTTAGTCTTTACCACTGATGCAAGAACAATCATAAAGTGCTTAATATATCTCATTTCAAACATACTGCATTTAAAAAAAAACTTTTAATATGTTTCAACTATAAGGAGAACAAAAACCTTCACTTAAGGGGCTTGTATAAAACCATAGAAATTCAGCAGTTATCATTTTAGTTATTTCAAGTAATTATAACTCATGCCCTTGCCATGCACAGTTTTCTTATTAATAGCTTTATTGCAAATGTTGCAGTGATAATATCAAAGATACCATAGAAGTTGTCTTCAATTATATAATATGTGGAGTAATAAGCTGAGCATGGTGAAGGCGTGAGTTATAGTTATCTTAGGGTGCGAGTTAGAGTTACTTGAAATAAATCTAACTGTAACTGCTGAATTTCTATGGGTTTGTATAACGCCCAGTTAATCTTTGTTTTTTTCAGTGAATTTTCATGTTTTTTTAGTGTGAAATGATTTTAATTACTATACGTAAATCCAACCACCGCCGTGCACAGCCCAGCCCTATAACCACCCAACCCTATGCCACGCACAGCCTTTGGGCACAGGACTTCTGTCTGTCAGTGCATCTGTGAGTGGGTGTGTGAGTATCTGAGAGTGTCTGAAAGTGGGTGTGTGAGTCTATGAGTGGGTCTGAGTGGGTGCATGAGTGTCTGAGTCAGTGTGTGTGCGCATGAGTCTCTGAGTACATGTATGCGTGAATGAAGTAGAGTACGATTGAGTCTGTGAATGCTCTTTTTTATTTTTTTTGCTTACCCTCAAATATCTTTGAATATTCAAGAATATCCTCAGACATTCGAGGATATTGTACATGATGAAGAAAAATCATTTTAAACTCACTTTTTGACCCTAAAACACCCCTACATCACACTCCTTGGGTCAGGGTACCTCCACACTGACCCCCGTATACCACTTATCATTTCTATTTTCAGCCAGCAGACACTCTCTGATCACATAAAATGGTCACTGCAACTTTCTAGTCAGGGTGTGACCAGCCAATTACAGCGCTTTTATTTGCACGTGCATTCATGAAAATTCATAAATATTTGTGATTTATTTGTGGCCAGAGATATAAAAATGTATTTTTCCTTTAATATCTCCAAAACTACTGGACAGATGTACACCAAATATGCAAAATTAACCCCGAATTTGACTTTGGAATTAAAAGTACTTCCAAAGTATCGAACTACCTTATTTTTGCATATAACTCACCCCTATAGTCTGCCCTAGGTGCCCCAAGAGTAGGGTGCAGTGTAAATATAAGCAGGGACTTTATAAAAGATGTTTTATAAGTCTTGGTGAGGGTAAAACACCCAAATTTATTTCCCCATTGTAGTCAATGGGCTTCATAGGCTAACATTGGGAGACTTTATTTTAATAAAATAAGTCTTATTTCCAAAAGAGATTAGTTAAATATATCCAATTTTGTACCAAACAAAAAGTTATAATAAATCCAATAACTTACCAATGTTGAATTTAATATAACCATCACAGGGAAAGAGCTTTAGAATTATTTCTGAAAGTTACTAAATTCAGCCCTGTAGTGCCCTTTCCTGATTGGTCAGTCCCTGGCAGCCTGAGCCAGACTACCTTAATGAGGTGTGTGATGGCCTGGGCTGAAACAAAGAAAGCATCTGGTGGAGGAGAAATGCTATAGCAGATGACAGAGCAGGATGAAATAAGAGTGACCAAACTGGTCTTCAAAGGAGGGAAAGCCATTTGGGACAGAAACCGGACCTCCCCATTTCCTGCCCCCCCCCAGACAGTCGGGAGCCCCAATGAACAAATTAGGAGAGGGGCTGTAAGGGGTGTGGTAAGGGAGACGTATTCACACTAGTGGGTGGACTCAGCTAGCTCTAACCTCCTGGGATACATTTTCTCCATATTGGATTTTTGAGGATTGTTGTTTCCTGGGAGTGGTTTTTGCCACACTTCACAGGAAGTGGCCACTCCAGAGGGTGTCACCTTGTATCCCATTGGACAGGAGCACCCACTGATTCCCAACCCAGGAGCAAGGATAAATATGGCAGAGCTGCCCACAATTCAGATCCCCGTTGGATGAAGATACTGTAGAAGAAGGACTTCCCCGCTAGATCCCTGGCCTGTATTTCAACAACTGCAATTAAAAGGACTGTACCAGCTGCACACTTTGGGCTCCAACAAGAAAAGGACTTTGCCTTGCTTCTGCAACTCCCTGTAAGCTACAGGTACAAAGAAGCTGGCCAGCATCCCCTGCATCAAGTCCTGCAAGAACAGCCCAAATGAGCAGCATCTAGTGGCCATTTAATGATTGTAACCAGGTGCATTCTGGAAATTGAAGTCCCAACCCAGCAGGAGCAACTCAGAGCTTCCAGAACTTTGGGTCAAATTTGTGGACACGTCAAAGACCCAAAAGGAACTCCGGGAGAAGAGCAAGACATTTGGAGAAGCTTGAAACAACTGTTATAAAAAGCTCCATAAGTTGAAGAGATGCATTGTGGGAGTTGTAGTCCCAGACCCCAAGAGGCAAACCAAAGCTTCTGAACCCTTGGGTGGTGCTATGGACCACTTTCCTAAATCAAGAAACACTTTGAAAATAAGTGTAACAGTGTTACATTGTGGGTTGCCTGAACTCTGGACTTTGCCCCTGTCCACTCTGACTTGCATAAACCATTTGAGAGCTACGTGAGTCTAAGTGTTAGTTTTACTTTTAATCTTTAAACATTCATATCTCTGGTTGCCTATATTAAATATTTGTCATTTTGGTTTCATTTTAAAGATAGAAATGTTTCCTATAATTTTGTTAATTGGTTTCAGATTTGTATTGTGTGTTGTATTTTACTTGTTTACTGTTTTGTTGATATTAAATGCTTTAAGCCTAACTGCTCATGGGCTAATCTACCAAGGGTTGAGCAAGGATTAATTTGCTGAGACCTTGACTGGACCTAGTGTTTTTGTTGGCCTGTTGTTAAGTGTAGCTACCTACCTGCCCTTACAATTACCCATTTTCTAACACAATATGTTAATCGAACCACTGCCGTGCAAGGCCCTTGGCCATGTGCACTGGAGGCAGGCCACTGGCCAAGGGCCTGCAGCCAGGCCCTGCCTCCAACCCCCATAACCACCCAATCCCATGCCTTGCACAGCCTTTACCCTTCCCTACAAGCACACAACCCTGCACTACCTAGAATGAGAAATGTTCTGGCAATTTGAAAAAAAAAAGTATGTGGCAAGTACAAAGAGTGAGATTACCTTTCTGTATGTACCTTAAACATTTTGGCCCATATTTATACTCTTTGACGCAAAACTGCGCTAACGCAGTTTTGCGCCCCAAAAAATAGCGCCGGCTAACGCCATTCTGAAGCGCCATGCGGGCGCCGTATTTATTGAATGGCGTTAGCTGGCGTTAGCCTGGTGTGCGTAAAAAAAAACCACGTACACCAGGCAGCGCCGGCGTAGGGAAAAATGGCGTTTGGGCGTCCAAAAATGGGACAAGTCAGGCTGAGGCAAAAAAATCGTCTTAACCCGATTTGCGCCATTTTTTTTGGGCGCCCAGACGCCATTAACATGACTCCTGTCTTAGCAAAGACAGGAGTCATGCCCCCTTGCCCAATGGCCATGCCCAGGGGACTTCTGTACCCTGGGCATGATCATTGGGCATAGTGGCATGTAGGGGGGCACAAATCAGGCCCCCCTATGCCAGAAAAAAAATTAACCTAATTAACCTAATTAACTTACCTTTTCTTCCCTGGGATGGGTCCCTCCATCCTTGGGTGTCCTCCTGGGGTGGGCAAGGGTGGCAGGGGGTGTCCCTGGGGGCTTGGGAGGGCACCTCTGGGCTCATTCTGAGCCCACAGGTCCCTTAACTCCTGCCCTGACCCAGGCGCTAAAATCCGGCGCAAATGCGGGTTTTTTAGACCCGCCCACTCCCGGGCGTCATTTTTGCCCGGGAGTATAAATCCGACGCATATGCATCGCAGTCATTTTTTAAGACGGGAACGCCTACCTTGCATATCATTAACGCAAGGAAGGTGTTCACGCAAAAAAATGACGCTAACTCCATGAACTTTAGCGCTAGACGCATCTAACGCCAAAGTATAAATATGGAGTTAGTTTTGCGTCGAATTTGCGTCGAAAAAAACGACGCAAATTCGGCGCAAACGGAGTATACATTTGCCCCTTTAAGTTCTAAAGAATTTATAAATGAGAAATAACATCTGACAAATCTAGACTGGAACCCTCAGCCTTCTACATGAGGGTCTGAGAACTTAACCACTAGGCCACAGCTGACTCATTACTATGCACTCTCAGACATCTTTATGACATTCAAGCCAAAGATGGTGATAGAAAAAGAAGTAAATGTTCCATCACTAGGATTGTTTAACATTCAAAACACAAGTAAATAAACAGGCACACTGCCATGACATACCAGGATTAGAAACTTCAAACTTTTGAGTGGTAGTACAAGAGCTTTAACAGAAGCCAGATGTGACTCTATTCTGCTGTGCATCAAAACACAACCATAACATTTTAACCAAACATCTTGCTAGTGTGACTCTTTGACATCATTTTATGGAGAAGCAATTGAAATAACAACCTCTTTCTCTCTTCCATCACATCATCGAATGGAAGAAAGAGAATGAGAGAAAGTAACAGAACCGCATGGGGAGCCTCAAGACCCAGCAGTCCCAACTAGCTTCCGTCTCCTGCTGGAGCCAGCATTGCTCCCCAAGTTTCTTTAAATAGCAGGTCCTTGCTTGCTGGAGCAATATTTTCCTCTCTTTCACTGCATGCATGTTTTCATTCAGGAAAGAAATGAAAACTTCACTTTCAACAAGCAGGAGCTGTTTGACAGCACCTGATTGTTGCTCTTGAGGGAGAAGTGACTCAGTTGTGATCCTCCTGCTACAGATGTTTCCAGAATGGCTGAGGGGAGTGCTCCACCACCACCTGCACAGTCTGAATATATTCCTGAAGAAGGTGATTCTCAACAGGTACCTTCATTGTCTGGAAAAGAGAGTGATGTATGGCATTTTTTGCCATACCTAGTGGGGAAAAAAGTCAGTGCAAGAATTGTCAAATGCAACTTCTGTGAAAAAAAGCTCTCTTGTGGTACATCAAAGAAATACAGCCAAGGTGCATCGAATATGAGGAAACATCTGTGCACAATCCACAAACTGGCATATCAATGAATGATAAGAGAAAAAAATCTGACACGTTTTGATGCAGAACTTGGTACATCATCATCTAGCCAAGCTACAACTCAGAATATCATTATGCAAGCCACAAGCATCGAATTAGGTTGAATGGTAACATCCTGCAGCATCTGTCATAATCTTGTGGTTGCAAAAGGTGCAAATGTCAATGATTTCTTTTTGCAGTTCAAAAACCACCATTGCTATTTTCTTTTCATATTGTTTTTCTTCAAAGTAGCTGTTACTGCACACGGTTGTGCTTTCATAATGCAAAAAGTATTGCATTTAAGTTTTTCCCAAGTTTTCAATAATTTTTCAGAAAAAATAAAAATAAAAAAACAATTCAAATCTTGTTCTATAAACCACTAGAAAAAAAACATTCTTGTTCGAACCACCACTGAATCAAACAAAGAGCTGTACTTGAATCTTTATTACACATCGGTATTTCAGTTTATTTATCAGTTTCAGTGTTAGTTTCTCAATCTATCCATAATTATGTACATGGATGTGTTAGTGTATGTGTAAATCTGATCCTGGGTGTGTCATTGTACATGATAGTGCGTACTTGTATGTTTGAATAGATGCATAATATATAAAAAAGCTTTGATAATTTATGCATTAGTGTCTGCCTGGGTCTCTTAGGGTATGCATCAGTGTGTATCTTGGTTTGTTAGTATGTGTATGAATGTGTCTCTGGGTATATTAATCTATACATCAATGTGGAACTGAGTGTGTTAGTATATGCAATCATGTGGGCCTGGGTGTGTCAGTGTGTGCATGATTTTGCATTGGGGCTGTGTCAATTTATGCAGTAGTATCTATATGGCTGTATCAGTGATTGCATAAATTTGTACATGGCTGTCTTAGTGTATGCATGAGTTTCTCCTTGGCTATGTCAGTGTATACATTAGTGTGTGCTTAAGTGTTTCAGTGTATGTATTAGTATGTATCTGGATGTATCAGTGTGTACATCAGTGTCCATGTGTGTTTGCCAGTGTATGCAATAGTGTGCACTAGGGTGTTTCACTGTATGAAGGAAAGTGTACCTGGGTGTGTTAGTTTATGCATAAGAGTGTGTCTGAGTGTCATTGTGTGAATGAGAGTGTACTTGAATGTGTTAGTTTATAGATTATTGTGTACCTTTGTGTATTATAATATGTGTAAGAGTGTTCCTCCATGGGTGTGATACTGTATGCTATTGAGTGTTTGTCGGCATTTCACTATATGCATAAGTGTCTGGCTGGGTGTGTTAGTATATGCATGAGTGTCCACTTGGAAGAGTCAGTGTACAAATGGCAGTGTACCTTCATGTTTTAGTATATGCATAAGTGTCTGCCTGAGTGCCTCTCTATCTGCATGAGTGTGTACCTGGTTATGTTAATGTATGGTTCATTGTGTGCATTTGTGTATTAGTGTATGCATAAGAGTGTCCCTAGGTGTGACAATGTGTTCTGGGCAGTTTATGTGGGTGTGTAAGTGTATACATAAGTCTATAGCTGGATGTGTTAGTGTATGCATCAGTATGTACCTGGATGTGTCAGTGTACAAATGACAGTCCACCTATCTCTGTTAATTTGTGCATAACTATTAACCTGGGTGTATCAGTATGTGCATGAGAGTGTATCTGGGTGTGTCAGTCTACAGATCAATGGGTGTCTGTGTCTATCATTCTAATCATAAAAGTGTCCCTGAGTGTGATAGTGTATACATGATAGTGCACCTGTGTGTCTAAATGAATGCAGCAGACTAGGGGGCATATTTATACTCTGTTTGCGCCGGAATTGCGTCGTTTTTTTTAACGCAAATCCGACGCAAAGCTAACTCCCTATTTATACTTTGGCGTTAGACCTGTCTAGCCCCAAAGATCTTGGAGTTTGCGTAATTTTTTTGCGTGGACACCTACCTTGCGTTAATGATATGCAAGGTAGGCGTTCCCGTCTAAAAAATAACTCCAAGGCATGTGCGCCTTATTTAAACTCCCATGCAAAAATGGCGCACGGGAGTGGGCGGGTCCAAAAAAATGACGTCCAGCGGCTTTTGCGTCATTTTTTAACACCTGGTCAGGGCAGGCGTTAAGGGACCTGTGGGCTCGGAAGGAGCCCAGAGGTGCCCTCCCATGCCCCCAGGGACACCCCCTGCCACCCTTGCCCACCCCAGGAGGACGCCCAAGGATGGAGGGACCCATCCCAGGGAACTTAAGGTAAGTTCAGGTAAGTATTTTTTTTTTTTTTTGTGGCATAGGGGGGCCTGATTTGTGCCCCCCTACATGCCACTATGCCCAATGACCATGCCCAGGGGACATAAGTCCCCTGGGCATGGCCATTGGGCAAGGGGGCATGACTCCTGTCTGTGCTAAGACAGGAGTCATTTCAATGGGGGTTGGGAGTAAAAAAAAATTGCGCAAATCGGGTTGAGGCCAATATTTTGCCTCAGCCCTGACTTGCCCCATTTTTTGACGCCCAAGCTCCATTTTCCCCTACGCCGGCGCTGCCTGGTGTGGGTCTTTTTTTTTACGCACACCAGTCAGCTGCGCCGGCTAACGTCATTCCATAAATAAGGCGCCCGCATGGCGCTTTGGAATGGCGCTAGCCGGCGTTAAAATTTTTGACGCACAACTGCGTTGGCGCAGTTGTGCGCCAAAAAGTATAAATATGGCCCTAGATGTTTTAGAGTCTATTCATGGGCATCCTTCAATATATCACTCTAGGTAGTAGTCTTTTTCAAAGTTTCTAAGTTTACACATCAGTGTTTTGTGAGTGCCCTAGTATATACAGATATATAAATACACCTGTATTTACATTAATGTATTCCTCTATTACTATCATTACCTATATGTCGCTGTGTATATTTATAGACTGACACAGATGTATTTACCTACCTACATTACTACAGGTAAATCAACTTAAACTACTAAAACAACTAAAAATAGCAAATCATAAATATAAGTTAAATTTTGATTGTATTAAGTTATCCATTTGAAGTTTTGAATCTAATAAAAATAATATAGCAAATTTGAATACATGACAAACATTTAGCACTATATATAAGTTTACAATTATGATTTAAACATATCAAATTTCCTCTTCCATTGTTCTCAGCTTCTATACCTTCTCACTATATAATAAGTGCACCTAGATACTCATCCTCGAACAGTGGGGGTGAGATAGTCAGAAAGACATTTTAAAAAAAAACAATCAGTTTACAGCAAGTTATTTCAAATAGACATTACTATAAGGGTCATCATGAGTTTGGTGGTCTTTTGGGAAGATCACCGCGGTGGCGGCTGTCAAAAGAACCGCCCTATTAAGAGCTTCACCAGAAAGTCTGCCAAAAAACAGCCAATTTTTCAAAACCGCCACAAAACACACAACAAACTAATCCAACCCAACCCATCATGAATGTCCAACTGGGAAACAGTTCATAGCAATGACAGCAATACAAAGGCCCACTCCCAATATCATTACAAGCAAAACACAGCTACAGCTGAGTGCCCCATTTAACTGCCCTTAGAACATATATCCCTAACATTGAAATATATGCACCTGGGCTGCAAACCTAGATGCCAAAGTGGATGCACATGCAGTACATCCAGATAGAGGTCAATGCCTATGGTTTACTCCCATACTGCATCCCTACTATAACACTATTGTGCAGTGGCCAGCTTTTTTGTGCCATGTATCATGCCAGACACTTCACTAGGCAACAAAGGTGAACACCCATGTCAATAGTAAGACAACATAAGATGGTATCAGCAGTCTAATTACTACCAACATATTTTAACAACTTTAAGCATGTTGTATGATATCTCATGCTCTACTAAGTAAGATTTTGCAGCAGATGTCATTGTCATTTCTGGGGATGGATCATGTTAAGGCACTGTTTGCATCTCACACAGCATCACTAATACTCTAAATGAAACATCACTTGTTGAATCACTTACTCCAACTCTGTGTTTCACTTCTCCCACAGGTAACCTTCCCATTGCCACCATGGAGAGGATACCAGAGACTGCCACTAGCCCTCTGGGTGAAGGCCCCAGTGAGGACAACACCGTATGACTACGTGGACACTAAGGACGAAGCTGGCCCATCAGGGATACCTGGTCAATCAACAACTGTAAGCCTCACCCTGCCCACAGCGACTCCTTCCAGCCCTGTTTCATCAACATCACAAGCAACCATTCACCCCCAAATTTGGGTCCCAAGGACTGTTTCACCATTGTGAGCTCTCCAGTACAGGTGCCTTACAATGATGGTCCTGCCACCACTGGGAGTTGGCACACTGTGCCCTGGCCACAGGCACGTGGGGGTATATGTTATTGGCCAGAGGATGGGGGCTATAAGGGACAATACTGACCAGGAAACCATGTCCCAAGTCTTGGGAGTCTACCAAAATTCCAAAGGCATGATGGGCCAGGTAGTCACCATGATGGAGGAGATCCAACAGCTGCAGAGGGACAACCACCAAGAGGTAATGCTGCAGTAGCAGGCACAAAATGCCATCTTGGCTTCCATTGCTGGGGTGCTGAGGGACAACAATACTACCCTGGGTAGGTCTGCCATAGAACATCAGGCCTGTTTGACTAGTAATGACTCTTTGGCCTTCAACATCTGCGGCTGCTAGTGGAATCGAGGCCCTGCCATACAGGTTCCCCTTGTGTGCCACAGATACATCCTGTCGACTGTTCTTCAACATATCTCCATTTTCCTATGCTGCAAGGACACTGGATTTTGTATTTCCTAATGGTGTAGCAGCTACCCTAATGATTTCAACCACCATGACTGAACCCTTCACTGTTTACATTGTGTTTTTTTTATTAGTATTTATATTGTTGTGCACTCCCCAATGTGTTACACTTTAACACAGGTCCTGCGTAAATGTCATTCATCAACCAGGTCCAACTGTCATGTATGCCAACTATAGTATCAATATATCACTCTGTATTGTACAACCTTCGTTATGTACATCACACATGTACTCTATCACCAGGAGACTCATTACATTGGGATTGTAACATAGACAGAAGCCATTATTGCTGTATTCTACATCTCCACACATGTATTCCTAGATGTGCAAACAGCAGATACAATAGTACTGCTAGTGACTTGTGATTGTCAGCTAAGGTGTCATATACTACTAACCCAGAGGACAGAGAAGTTAGCGACATTTCAGTCTTCCTACAAGCCAGGAGGCATACAGATTGGTCCATTGTAACACCATGTAAAGCCTTATCGCATACCCATACATTAGCTTCCTAATAATCATAGTACTGATGTCCTGAGTCCAGGGACCTTTCACTTAGATTGGTCACGTATCAGTAGGCTTGCCACTCACCTATGTCAGTCCACAGAGGCATGCACATTGGTCTGCAAAGTAGGAACACACTGACAACTATGTTACAGGTAGGTCACAAACAACAGAAATCATTATGATGATAGAGGCTCTGGTTCAACCTTTTCACGTGTGTCAGATATATATGGACACACACATGACACTATTTGACCACCTCTGGAACCAGACAGGTCTACTTGGTGGGAAAACACACTTCCACCCAAGTGTCTTGACATCTGGCCATATTAGTTACACTCCACATAATCATGCTAATTGATACCTGGTTTTGTCCTTGTTCGCTTCTCATGTCTGCCTGCAATTCTCATCTGCCTTTGGCACTATCTGTGACTTACCAATGATGAAGAGCCAAACAGAAACTCAGCAAATCTCTGATTGACAGAGATGAGGTATAGGGAATAGCTGTTAACGTACATCAATTTTGACAAGCCATGTTCACAAGTGTGACTTTGCATGTGCAGAAACAATTTAGGACACAGTACACCACTCTGTTCTGTACACAAAACTAAATTACAAACTGCATGCACAACTGGTTAATTGGCACTGGAGTTACCTAAGGACTCATGGATGATGGTAAATAGGAGGTGACATGCCAGGATGAATTCTATGTTACAAAATTAAATCTCACCAGTAAGAAGACATCACATACCTTGAGTCAGTTGGAGTACTGATTGAGGAGATCTTCATGAAGTCTCCAGATTCATCTTCATCACTTGGCAAATCTGCATTTCCACCCACAGGTTCTGCCTCCAGCTCTTCTGGTAGGAATTATATCTGACGTCTCAGGGCAAGATTGTGGAGCATGCAGCAGGCAACAATTATTTGACATACCTTGTTGGGTGAATAGAGGAGGGCTCCTCCAGATATATCCAGGCAGTGAAATCTTGCCTTCATTAGCCAAATGTCCACTCAACAACATACCTTGTCCTCCATGGGCCTCTTTGTAGAGGACTTCCCCTGGCATGGTTGGGTTCCTCACTGGTGTCAACAACCAAGGATGGTTTGGATAGCCTGAGTCCCCTGTAAGGAATAGGTATAACAGCACAAACATATACCTGGGACATGCAAACTTGTGAAAGCAAGTGACAAACTTTGCAAACACACATGTCAAATGTGACTTACCAACCAGTCAGGAACTCTCTGTGTAGAGTTGTGGAATATTGCTGTTGCACATGATGAAGGAATCTCAGACTGATCCTTGCACAGACTTGTGAAATGTATTGGTCTGCCAAACACACCACTTGGACGTTGATGGAGTGGTAGTGTTTCCTGTTCCTGTCTACCAGTTCATTGTCACTGGGGGGAACCAAGGAAACATGGGTGCCATCTTTGGCTCCAACCATGTGTGGAATGTGTCCCATAGCATAAACTCTGTCTTTACATAGGCCAAATCCATACATTGGGGAAACCTGATGTAGATGTCCAGGTGTTTCAACAATGTACACAGTACATCCTTCAAAACTGGACTGAACATGGCTGATACATCTCTGCAGTTAGGGCCACTGTATTCTGAAAGGACCCAGTGGCCAGGAAGTGTAGTACTGACTTATCTTGAACGATGGGACGTATGCTATTGGGATTGCGAATGGCAGACATTAGATTTGGCTCCAACTGATCACAAAGGTCCATGATTGTCTGGATCTGTGTAATATGTCTGTCCTCCATGTTGTGCAGGTCTACTAGTGGGCGGTACAATGTAGGTTGTCTTCCTCTCATCATGCCGGGGTAACTATGTGGAAAAACAAATAGATTGTAGGTGACTATTACTATGTACACATAATGAATATGTTCATATACAAGTCAGACATATCTGCCATAGATGTCAGAAACAACGTATAACATCTGAACTACGGCACCTTGGTATGCATCCTATGACATTCCCCTTGGTTCACATTCCCTGAATCCTCTAATGTACTATACATAACTGTCAGTGTTTGATAGTCCAACTTAGTGTACACGTGAAACATATTTGTTGCACCTATGATACATTACCAACGCACATAGGATGTTGAGAATAGGTGTACATTTCCATTTCCACCAATCCCCCTGTCACACAGCTTTTACTACTCATATGCACAATTTGACTACTAAACATGAAGGCAGCACTCACTGATATTTTGCACAATATAGGGAATTGTTAATGATGCACATTTCCATACTTTTCTATAGATATAATAATATAAAAATGACAGTTGCCTGAACTACTGTACTGGACAGGAGAAAGTGACCTCACTCCGCCGGTGGATGTCACCATACAGCCACAGTTGACACTGCCTTTGGAACACATTGTTGACTTTGACAGATTTGGGCCAATGGCAATGTCCGTGGGTGGTGACGGTCCTGAACATGGCAGACATAACCACCATCTTCGGCAGTATTGCTCACTTGACTCATGACAGTGCTGCCAGCAAAACGTCCACTACCTGAGCTGCCATGTACTGCCTCTGGGAGCTATCATGTCGGGTCCTGCAGGTGATAGAGCACCAGACATGACCCCAGAAGAGTTGGACAAGCTTGTGGAGGAGATCCTACCCCTGTATTGACAGCTATATGGTGCTCCTGAGGAGCAGGTGAGTCCAAAGATGTACCAATGTGTGAAAGGTGGAGTGAATGATGGTGTACATGAAATGTGAAGTAGTGAAGGTTTCCCCACTCATGTCTGGGTGTATGGAAATATGTGCATGTGCATAAGCAGATATACAGTAGTGTCACATAGTATACAGCATGTCATCTAACTTCCTTCATACACAGCATAGATGACAGCATGGACAGCAATGATAGTGTGAGAAATGTTTTTTGTAGAAACCTAATGTAATGGACAATCATGTGGCCTGGTCATATGTTTGTAGTCAATACCAGGTACTGATAATGGTGTTGTATGGGACACTCCACTTAACACATGGGTTGTCTGCAGATGCTAAATAGTGAAAGAGTTTGAACTTAGAGGATGTGAATGCTTGCCTACTTACTGTGACTGAAGTGGTCTGACCACTTGTGTTGGCACGGTGTATGTGGACATAACTTTCTCCTTTCATCTGTGTCATCCATGCAGGTCAATGCCCATTAAAAAGGGGAATCTGGCATGACATCACCAAGCAAGTGTGGACCCTGGGGGTCCACAACTAGTGGATCACACACTGTGGGGCGCGGTGGGAGGACCTGAGACACTGGACCTCGAAAACTGCAGAGGCCCACTTCTCCCAACAAGGGAGGAGTGCCAGTTGGACCTTGAACCCCCTAATGGCCTGCATTTTGGCAGTGGCCTACCCTGAACTGGATGGACATTGGAGGGCAGCACAGCAGTGTAGGAGGCTGACATGGTATCTGGTGGGTACCTTTCGTACTTATACCTTATACCAGGCCCATTTATCCCTTATTGGTGTAGTGAATGCAGTGTATAGAAACCAGGCACTCTAGCGGTAGCTTTAGATGAGCAGTCAAGGCTTATCTAGGAGACATGCAAAGCTCATGCAATACCACTGTAGTCACACTTAGGGGCATATTTATACTCCGTTTGCGCCGAATTTGCGTCGTTTTTTTCGACGCAAATTTGACGCAAAACTAACTCCATATTTATACTTTGGCGTTAGACGCGTCTAGCGCCAAAGTTCATGGAGTTAGCGTCATTTTTTTGCGTGAACACCTTCCTTGCATTAATGATATGCAAGGTAGGCGTTCCGTCTTAAAAAATGACTGCGATGCATATGCGTCGTATTTATACTCCCGGGCAAAAATGATGCCCGGGAGTGGGCGGGACTAAAAAACCTGCATTTGCGCCGGATTTTAGCGCCTGGGTCAGGGCAGGCGTTAAGCGACCTGTGGGCTCAGAATGAGCCCAGAGGTGCCCTCCCAAGCCCCCAGGGACACCCCCTGCCACCCTTGCCCACCCCAGGAGGACACCCAAGGATGGAGGGACCCACCCCAGGGACATTAAGGTAAGTCCAGGTAAGTATTTTTTTTTTTTTTTCTGTGGCATAGGGGGGCCTGATTTGTGCCCCCCTACATGCCACTATGCCCAATGACCATTCCCAGGGGACAGAAGTCCCCTGGGCATGGCCATTGGGCAAGGGGGCATGACTCCTGTCTTTGC
This sequence comes from Pleurodeles waltl, assembly GCF_031143425.1. Classification (NCBI taxonomy): domain Eukaryota; kingdom Metazoa; phylum Chordata; class Amphibia; order Caudata; family Salamandridae; genus Pleurodeles; species Pleurodeles waltl. The sequence continues at coordinate 815,747,643 of NC_090437.1, read as the reverse complement.
TAAGACAGGAGTCATTTCAATGGGGGATGGGCGTCGTAAAAAAAAAATGCGCAAAATCGGGTTGTGGCGATTTTTTTGCCTCAGCCTGACTTGCACCATTTGTGGACGCCCATACGCCATTTTCCCCCTACGCCGGCGCTGCCTGGTGTACGTTGTTTTTTTTAACGCACACCAGACAGTGCCGGCGGCTAACGCCGGCTAACGTCATTCAATAAATACGGCGCCCGCATCGCGCTTCAGAATGGCGTTAGCCGGCGCAAATTTTTTTGACGCAAAACTGCGTTGGCGCAGTTTTGCGTCAAAAAGTATAAATATGGGCCTTAGTACTTATGCACATTTAAGAAAACACGCAGTATTACAAAAATAAAGATACTTTATTTTGGTGACACCAATACCAAAAATACCAGACAGACTATGGCCCTCATTATGACCCTGGCGGTGTTGCACCGCCAGGGCCAACGGGGGCGGGAGCACCGCCGACAGGCCGGCGGTGCTCCCTTGGGCATTCTGACCGCGGCGCTTTGGCCGCGGTCAGAAATGGAAAACCGGCGGTCTTTCCGTTGCCCATTTGAATGGAACAGGATGGCGGTAGGGGGTGTCGCAGGGCCCCTGGGGGCCCCTGCAGTGCCCATGCCAATGGCATGGGCACTGCAGGGGCCCCCGTAAGAGGGCCCTGCTAGTATTTCACTGTCTGCATAGCAGACAGTGAAATACGCGACGGGTGCAGTAGCACCCGTCGCACCTTCCCACTCCGCCGGCTCGATTACGAGCCGGCTTCATGGTGGGAAGGTCGTTTTCCCCTGGGCTGGCGGGCGGCCTTTCGGCGGCCGCCCGCCAGCCCAGGGGAAAAGTCAAAATACCCGCCGCGGTCTTGCGACCGCGGTACGGTATTTTGACGGCGGGACTTTGGCGGGCGGCCTCCGCCGCCCGCCAAGGTCCGAATGAGGGCCTATATTCCCTTAGGAGGTAATACACAAATTATACACACTAGTATGTAGAAATAGGCAAAAAGATAGTTAGAAAACAGTGCAATTAGTGAAAATCACAATAGTTAGTAATGGGCCTGGGGGAGCATAAACCATATACTAAGAAAGTGGAATGTGAATGTCGGTCCCCCACCTAGGCATGTGTAGTGTGTAGAGGGGAGCTGGGAGTAATAGAAAGGCCCAAAGGTAAGTACCCCAACCCACACCAGTGACCAGGAAAACATGGGTAAATCACAATATGTTTCCCAGATCAGACACAAAGAAGAAAGGATGAACTATGCAAAACCCAGAAGAGACTGCAAGACACAAACAGTGGATTCCTGGACAAGAAGACCTGTGGAAGAAGGGAACCAAGTTCAAGAAGCACAGAAGAGTCCAGGAAGAGCAGGAGCCCCTGCTAATTTTGATGAAGGTGCAAAAGTGAATCACCGGTGAGAAAGAAAAATGAGCACTGCACCCAAGAAGACGAGGTCGGATTCCTGGAGGGTGCAAGTGATGTCCCACACCGGACGGAGGACTGCAGTCAGGTTTGCATTGTCGGAGTCCGCTAACAAGCCTTGGCACATGCAAAGCTTGCAGTTAGTGGTGCTTCCAGAGACTGGAAGGACTAGGTGGACTCTACCCAGGAGGGGAAGTCAAAGGGGGCCCTCAGCAACACAGAGAGCACACAGAAGACCAGGCAGCGCATACAGGAGTCCCACAGGATGGGGACAAGAAAGTTGCAGAAGAGGCCCATGCAGCAATATGACAAAGGCTCCCACGCCGCCGGAGAACCACTCAGGAAGCTGTGCATTGCAGGATAGAGTGCTTGGAGCTGGAGCTTCAAGATGCACTAAGAGCTTGTGGATGCCAACAAGCCTTGTCAACTGCAAAAAAACAATGTGCACGGGGTACTGTCTTGTGTGGGGAGGCAAAGTCTTACCTCCACTAAAGTTGGACAGCTGGAAGAGTGGACTGTCTGGACCACTTCAGTCCACCACCCGCGAAGCAGTATCCATGTAGCTCAGCAGGAGAGGGGATCCACGCAGCTGGTTGTCATTGCAGTTGGTGCCTTCAGAAGCAGGGGAGTGACTCCTTCACCCCAAGGGAGATTCCTTCTTCCTTCTGATGCAGGCTAAAGATGGGCTGTCCTCAGAGAATGCACAACCATGGAAATATTGCAGTTCATGGAAGGAGCCGGAGATACAATGTTGCAGAAGGCATCTTGCTTCTTTGTTGCAGCTTGTAGGTTCCTGAAGAGTCCAGATGCAGTTTCTTTGGTCAGACGTCAAAGTAGAGGATGCAGAGGATTCCTGCTGGATTCTTGCAATCCACATCTGAGGAACCACCAAAAGGAGAGAGCCTAAATAGCCCTGAAAGGGGGATTGATCACCTAACCAGGTAAGCACCAATCAGGGGAGGGCTCTAACATCACCTATTGGCACTGGCCACTCAGATGCTCCCAAGGTTCCCTGCCAACCTTGAATCCAAGATGGCAAAACCCAGGGACCCTCTGGAGAAGCTCTGAGCACCACCCCTGGGGTGGTCATGGACAGGAGAGTGGTCACTCCCCCTTCCTTTGTCCAGTTTCATACCAGAGCAGAGACTGGGGGTCCCTGAAATGTTATAGACTCGTTTATGCAAGGAGGGCACCAAATGTGCCATTCTAAGCATTTCTAATGGCTTGGGGAGGCTACCCCTCCCAAGCCTGTAACACCTATTTACAAAGGGAGAGGGTGTAACACCCCTCTCCCAAAGTAAATCCTTTGTTCTGTCTACCTGGGCTCAAGCTTCTAAAGCAACAGAAGGGCAGAAACCTGTCTGGGAGGTGGCAGCAGCTTGGGCTGCCTGGAAACCCTCAGAAGGCTGTAATGGCAATACCAGGGGTCATCTAAAGAGCCCCCAGAGTGCATGGAACCATACAACTAATGGTTGCAAATGCCTTGGGGTATGATTCCAAAATTTGTGATTCCAAACATGCCTATGTTCGTATTTACCATTATGTAGCTGGACATAGGTAGAACACATGTAAAATGGCACCCCTCACTCACAACGTTCGTGAGAATGGGCTTGGAGTTCATGAGGACACCTCTGCTAGTGCAGGGGTACCCTCACACACAGGTACTTTGCACCCTGCCCTCTGGGCTAGAAGGCCTGCCATAGGGGTGACTTGTAGGTGACCTTGTGTGTTGAAAAATGGCAGTGAAAGGGTGCTTGCACATTTTCACACAGGCTGCAATGGCAGTCCTGCAGAAGCCTTTGCATGGGCTCCCTATGGGTGGCAAAATATATGCTGCAGCCCATAGGGATCCCCTGGAACCCCAATGCCCTCGGTCACCTAGGTACCATATACTGGGGACCTTTAATGGGGCACCAGTGTGGCAATGGTGAATGAAACACAGAGTTTCTGGAGAGAGAGCATAATCACTGGGGTCCTGGTTAGCAGTATCCCAGTGAACACAGTTAAGCACACTGATATCAGGTAGAAAAAGGGGGTAACCATGCCAAGAAAGAGGTTACCTTGTTACCAGCAGCAACAAGGGGGTAATTATTGACTACACACATTTAAATCCCTCTGCCAGTTTAGTGTCTGAAATGTAAGTATCTAAACTGTGACAATGTGGTAAGTGCTAAAGGTAAAAGGTTTGCTAGGAACACCTAAAAGTACAGTTGCTACCATTAACACACGTGTGGACATGGAATTGTGTACACTGAAATATGACTTCCATATGTTCAGGATATTGTATAACAGCAATTGGTGATGCACTTGACTGCGTAGTATGTGTACCTCTACACTGCTATACATATGTGTAACCTGCTTTAGCATCCTTCTGACCTACTGATCCATAGTCCAGATATCCTGTTGGTAAATTGTCCAGCTCTTTGCTCTCAGTCCATTGCGATTCTATTGGATCGAGTTCTGTGTGCAGCATGGGTCTCAGATGTGAGTAACAGGCCAAATATTTCTGGGTTGTGAAATAGATGTCAGCTTAATGTGAGTTTGTCATTTAATGCAGACATTTCACATGACATACTTGCTGCACTTAATCAGAGGTTTGAGGAGGTGTCCCCATTGATAAGTGTGGATTGTACATTGACAAATGTGATGTTTGATCAGGGTGGACATCCTACATGATGAAAAGCATGGTGGTAATAATACATTCCTACTGCAAGACATATCATAGACATATGCGTTCAGGCTATCTGTACCATGTACATGTTTTGGAGAAGGTAAGTGGATAGCCTGCAATGGGAAATAATTTTACCTATGCTACACAGGGCAGGACATCTCCTTTATAGGTACAACATCAACTGTTTTTTGTCAACATCATATGTACATTGGTATTTCCTGCCATTTTAGAGATTTAGGATTAAGGTTTGTCATACTTAGTTTTGCTGTTCTGAATCTGTTTTGATGTATTTTATTTTGGTTAAGCTCATTTAACCATAACTTCATAGTGTTGCAGGTGTTGTATTTGACAGTTACATGTAGGTGGATCGGTATATGCTGTCAGTCAAATTGTTGTACTCTGGGTGTATTTGTCAATCATGGATACTTAAGAAGTGGTTGATGTCAGTGTAACTGTACTCCCAATATGTAACGTGACTTATGCCTGAAGTGTTGATTTGATCTGGTCAGCATGATTAGTGGAATTGAATGTGGCCTTCATACACACAACAGGTGTCCATTGTATTGAAGGTATTGGTATGCTCCCTGTGGTTGTCTGCAGGTGTATCATACTGTGAGCTAAGTAGACTCCTATTGCTGTACATGACTTTGTTTTCTATGTGAGAATGACTAAGATGAGTAGGTCCAAAATGTCTGTGTAATTCTTTGAAAAATCACAAATGATATATCTGTTGCAGAAACGGTTTAGGAGTCTTTTATAATTTAAACTTGGATATGCTAAATGGAGTAGATGCATCTGAGTTTTTTGCCATTGTGAATGTTTAGACACAGTTATATTTTAGAGAACTGTGATAGCTAAGCAACATACTGTGTGGTAATTAGGATGTGATGAAGTAACTTTCATAGAACATGACATCTGGCAATGGACTAAGCAAGTGTAAATTTAGAGTAGGTATGAATTTGAAATCAAAGTTAACACTGATTTCTTTGATGGATTGCTTTCTCACAGTGATGCTCTGTATAGGGACACACTTTTTATGTTGACAAAACATCTTGTGCAGGAATAGTTTGTGTTTTCGCTGTACTGATAGGATAGTGATGTAGTGGTCATATAGTAAACTTATGTTGGGTATAACATTGTTGTAAATTGAGGTTGTGGAATGTTTGTTGTTTTTGGAACATGTTGTTGGCTCAAAATGGTTGTCACCTGGGAGTGTTTTACACATAGTTGTGATGTTACTGTAGTGTATGGTGTAATGTAACTGATATGTAAAGAATGTGATGACCCTACTTCTCTTTCTGTTGTCTGCATCAGCATTTGCAGGCAAAGGAGATGAGGCACTAATGAGTGGGGCAGCTTCTGGCCAAGGGCCCCAAAGTGCTGATACAACTGATACTGAGAGACCCAGTGGCCTGGAGGGCGAGGGGAGTGCCACGGTGGAGACAGGATCCACATCTTCATCTTTGACACTTTGACACTCCCTGGTTGTGGCTAACCCATCTGGGACCACCCCAGCACCATTTAAGTCTGCCACCCGCCTTACTACCACCGCCCTCACTCTAGTTCACACTCAGTTTGCTGTGCCAGCCCAGACAAGAGGGTGGGTAGCTCCTTTGCCGCAGGCACCTCTTCCCCTGCCCCTGTCAGCCATGCTGCCCTCAATGAGGAGGCTATTGATCTCCCGAGGTCCATCTCTGTGGGCCAGTTGCCATCGTGAATGCATTCCAGAGACTTGCAACTCAGATCCAACAGAGTAATGCATTCCTGGAGGGCATTCACGGTGTACTGACTGGCCTACAGAGATCTTTTCAGGCTCTGGCTTCCATACTGATGGCAGCCAATCACGTTTGTCTCCCGTCCCTCTTCACCTTCCTCTTCCCAATCCCAAGCCCCTCTTCCTCGTCCTACACACAGCAGACACTCAGACATTCACCCCAGTCATCACACTGACACACCTACATGAAGCACATTCACCCTACCGTACCATCACCACCCCAACAGACAGTCACCCACCCAAGACAGCATTCCCCAGGACCTACATCTTCCTCATCCCAAGACACATAAACACCCACACTCACCCCCAACAGACTCTCACCACCCACAAACATACCTCGCCCAAACATGCACCCATTACATCCACAACACCACCTCAGACAACCACTTCCTCTTCGTCCACACCCAAACCCTTTTGCTATGACTGTCCCCATGTGTCTAAAAAAGCTTTCCTTTTGGAGTTTGCCCTTTTCCCTACTCCTCCCCACCTGGTGATACCCCTAGATGTTCTGTGTCCAGCCCTACCAGCTCCCAGACCTCTCCTGCCCCCCTGCAAGTACCCATGCCTCTCCCCCTGCCAATAATTCTACCCCTCCCAAAAAAAACTCCCCTAAACCTAAGATTAACCACATTCCCCCTCCAAAACCAGATCCCAAAAGTACCCTCTAAAACCTAAACCCAACCCACCCCCCTTCAGCAACCCAACACCAGATAACCCCTGAGGTGCCTGCTTGCACCATAGACGCCCCTATCTGTGGAGGTTACATGGCCATCAGGAGTCAGGTTTGGAGCACACATATTTGCTCTGTATGCATTAAGACTGTTATACATGGACTGGCCTATGGCCTTGGTTTTTGCTATATTTGGAATTTAAATTTAAAGAATAATTTAAGCCAACCTGTTGCTGGTTTAAAGCTTAAATCTTTGTCATGCATTTCTTTCCCTAGTATGGAGTTGTTCCTGGCTGACATTAGTGATGTGTCTGTATGTGTGGGTGTGAGGATGTGAGCAGTACTTTTGTCTGAAAGTGGTAGGGTGTGCATTGTGTGATGGACAATTGTGTGTTCAAGATTTTTTGTTGTGTTGGTATTGAGTGTTGTTTGTGTTGAGATGTGTGTGCTGGTGTGTTGTGTGGCTTTGTGTGCTTTGACTGTGTGTGTGTGTGTGTGTGTGTGATTTGTGGGTGGTATGTTAGAAAGGATGTTCTGTGTAATTCAAATGATAAGTAAGATGGTTGGGTATTTGTGTGCATTTCTTGCCTGTTGGTGTTACGTTGTGATGTATGTGTGATGTGTCCCTGGGTAGTGTCCCCTGTCAGTCCCTGCCACTAGATTTGAGATTGTGTAGTTGTGTTGTAGTTGTGATGTGTTGTGGTGTTGTGGGGTACTGTATGAGTGTGTGCCTATGCAGTGTTTACATGCATATCTGTGTGTGCTTGTGACATGTATGTGTTTGTGTATGTGTGGTGGTCATATTATGATTGTTATGTGTGTGTGTGGCTGTATGTGAATGTACATGTTAGTGTGCTGTTACGTGTGAGTGTCAGCCTTGCACCCCGTTCCCGAATGTGTGTTGTGTGAGTGTACAAAAATTGACAATCAACAAAAGTACCAGGTTAGTGTGTGTACTTACGGTTGCTGTTGTTGTTCTCATCATAGATTCCAAAGTCTTTGGGTGAGCAGAAGCAGCAAGAAGACATCTAGTTCAGGTTCCATGGTGGATCCGGACGAGTATGGCTTCCAGAAGGTGGGTGTCTCCTTTAATGCAGTTGGTTTCTGTGGTGGCGCGATCATGGCGGAAACTTTGGCAGTGTGTAGCCTTGTTCAACTGCCATGAAAAGGCTGATGGAGAACAAGTGCAGGGGGCCACAGGAATTCCCCCTGCCCAACTTCCTTGAAATGTGCACTATCTGCACAGCAGACAGTGCACATTTCAAGGGTGCTGGTGCACCCTGCATGCGGTAACATTGCTGTCGGCTCAATTATGCTGCCACACCTTTCCCACTAGGCTATCGGGCAGGATCCTTGGTTCCCACCTTACAGCCCCATAAGAAAAGTGTAGTAGGGCTGATGTGGAGACCGCAACCTCGACAGCAGTCTCATCACCATTGGTTTTTTTCTGAACGCAAAACTCGTAATCAGGCCCTAACTCTTTTTTGGAAAAGACCTCACTCACAAATGACTGCATGATAAGTGCAGAGCATTGTTATTTTACCCCTTAATGCCATATTGGGGGTCAACATATATATTTCAATACCAATTTATTGTGCAAAGTCATAGAGTTCATCCACAATGGAAAGGAATCTGAAGGAAAATAATTCAGCACCAATCAATGTGAGTAATGCTAACTACTTGACACCAGAGATAGCTCACACCACAACTGAAATCTTCCCAGATGTCCAAATGCAAACTAAGGTGTGGAAATGGAGATACAGTCCGAATGAATTGTTACAATGACCATTTATCAGTGATCAAGGGTGCACATCCACCATGCTTTCGGGACTCTTACAGTAATTCTATCATTTGTTCAATCTCATTACTCGCTTGTACTGATAGGCAGAGCTGGCTTTCAACTAGGAACAACTAGAAACGATCTTTACCACACAGTCTTAACCACAGGTTACCTGAACTAGGCAGTCTGAACATCACACAAGGCTGTGCAACGCATGGCTTTATCACGGCGCAAATGGCTGAACCACACATTTTGGTAAGTGTATATATATATATATATACATATATATATATATATATTTATGATTTATTTCACCAAGGTTTTTTATGTTTACATTTGCACACATATGTATCTTGTTTTTAACTATGATTAGGGATATGGATGGGTAAGTATTTTAATACTAAGTATTAATTTATAATGATAGAAAATTATTTAAATTTAACTTTGGAATTCAACTTAAATATTTTTTTTAATAAGTCATTCACTCCTTTAGGGACTAGATGAACTGAATATTAGGGTATGACTGTAGAAGTGTATAAATACTCTGGTATTAATTTTAAAACATGAATATAAATTTTTAAAGGTATACATTAATTTTAATTTAATTTTTAAATAAAAATTAAGAATTTTTAAAATGATGTTGAACACTTCTTTAAGAACGGGATGCAAGGGGTATGAGGTGCATGGATTGGGACATGTATTAATACTCAGGTATTAATTTGAATATCAAAGTATTAATGTACGCTTCATTTTCAATTATTTTCACCTTGATAATTTGAGCTAAAAAAAGCGGAAAAACTGTTTAAGAAAAGAGTAAATATTGTTTAAAAATGAATAACATTTGTTTTTCAAATACATACATCAGCTTACTCGATGTAGAATGAGAAAAATAAGAACACTAGTTTTCAGATTTTAAAATTGTTTTAATGCAATATAAAAATACACAAATAATTTAAGAAATCTCAATGAAATGGTATTTTTTAAAAATATGCTCTTATTTTTGAACATTTATGTGCATATTTAAAGAAACTGTTAATGCACTTTCTTATGGTTTCTATGGTGGAAATTGCTCTTTTTTTATTTGCACAGGTTTGCTTCATGTACATGGTTTTGTGTCTGTTTCTACAGTCGGTGGAGTGTCGCGGTCATGATCAGAAGCAACTTATTATTTCAACTACTTAGATGGCTATCACTAGAGAAAAGAGAGATTGGGAAGTAGTTAGATGTTAGGTACCAGGAGCCTCATTACGAGTTTAGAGGTCAGACCGCCATTTTGTCGGTCCTAAAAGGACTGCGATGTTGGTGGTCTTCCAAAACGCCCTATTTTGAGTCATAGAGGCTGGACCACCGACCTCCAAACAAAAAAGACAGACCTACATTGGTATGGAGGGCTGGAAATAGGTGTACTGACCTCCAGCGCTGACAGCCCAGCAACCAACCACTGACCATATTACAAGTCCAAAGACGCAGAGGTGGGCACCCATGGTGGCCAGCCAACGGCAGTATGAACCATTGCAGTCCATGGTCACCAAAGTATTACACAAATGCACATTTGATGAATTTGAAAACAACACAGCTGACACACATTGCCACACTCAACACACTTGCAAAATACACTATAAAACACACCCCAGCCCCATTCACAGACCACAATCCTTTGCATTTACACAGAAAGACCCAACAATAGAGAGCACATTCCAAAGAAATATATAGAATAGGCACCCCTTCAACTTTTTCATACAAAACAAACCACACCATGTACACTTTTTTCCAGCCACACACTTCTGCTCTGCCTCGCTTTACTAAGACACTGTCACCTGTAACTGATTTTTGTACCACCATGTCACACATGAAAAATCCTCATTTCACTGATGATGATCTGGATTAAATTTTAGGAATAGAGCCAGAATTGTTTTGAGCACAAGTCCAGCATGCTTCACTCAGTAGGAAAATTGAAATGTGGGAAAGGATAGCTGACAGAGTCAATGCTGAAGGTACCAATCTGTGCACAAGGGAAGACATCAGGAAGAGGTGGGAATGACCTCAGATGAAAGGTCCGTTCCATGGTCTCCAGGCACCAGCTGCAGGCTAAGAAGACTGACGTGGCACCCCCACTCTACCCTTACCACTCACTTCCTAGGAGGAAAAGGTGTTGGTCATTTTGGATCCTGAGGGTATGACAGGAATACTTGAGGGAGTGGAGTCTGGTAAGTCACAAAAATAAAAATGTCACCTAATTGCCATGTCATGCATGCTCACAGCTCACCTACTGACACCTTTACTATCACCCCCCTCACCACTCTAGTGTCCACCTGTCCAAAGACCGCTGTTTGGCATCTTACAAGTGATGTTTACTCACCTGGGAGGATAACATCTGTGTATAGTGTGGGTAGTACAAGGACCAACATGACTAAAACTCTCAGTAGGCACTGTTATGATGACTCTTTATACCAGCAGTGTCATCTCCCCAAAAAGCTCCAGGTTGTGATCTCAATAATGAAGGGTACACACCGGAAAGGCAACATTTGTATAGTGTGTGTAATACAGGGACTGACAGGACTGTAACTACTAGCAGACACTGTTCCTCCAACTTCGATCACCAGACCATTAGTCTTAGCTCAACAGACACTTGGTTCCCAACTCCCTATTGACAGTTGCTCACCTGGGAGGAAAAAAATGTACAGTGTATGCAGTGCAGGGAGTTATATGACTGGAACCCCCAGGAAGCTCTCTTACTGTCACTTCAACTAACAGCCCAGTGTCCTCTTCTCCAAACACTCATGGTTGGGAAATCAGATATGAACTGTACTCACCTGGGGGATGACATTTACCAAGTGCATAAAGTAGAGGGAGTGACATGACTGCTAAGGCCAGGAGGCTCTGTCTCACCAACTACAAGTACATGCCCAGTTTCTCATGTCCAAATATCCCTGTGATTTCACTCTCAAGTGAAGCTTACTCACTTGGGAGGATTATGTCCGTATACTGTGTGTAGTACAGGCAGTAACATGACTGCAACTCTCAGGAGGAATTGTGTCTGTAACTCCAAACACTAGTCCAGTGTTCTCCTATCCAAAAAACCCTGAATGGCATCTCACAAGTGAGGTTTACTCACTTGGGAGGATAACATCCATATATACAGTAGTGTGTGCAGTACAGGGGCAGACAGGACTGCCAAGGCCCGGAGGGTCTGTGTATGTAATTCCAACCACCATCCCAGTGTACAATTGTCCAAATACCTCTGCTTGGTCTGTCCCAATTGAAGTTTACTCACCTGGGAGGATAACATTTGTATAGGCTTTGTGGTAGAGAGAGATAACTAACTGCAACCCCAAGCAGCCACTGTTTCATTAAGTCCAAACATCAGAAGAGTGGTCACTTGTCAGTCAACTCTCAGTTGAAGTGTGCTCACCAGGGGGAGAACTTTGGTCAACTATCTGTACTAGAGTGAGTGACATAACTGGAACTACCAGCATGCACTGTATCTGTAACTATAAACATCAGCACAGTGTTCTCTTCTCAAAACTCCGCTGGATGACAATTCCCAAATCAAGTCCACTCACCTGGGTGGATAACATTTGTCTACTGTTAGGAACTAGAGGGAGTGTCCTGAATGCCATGCCCAATGGGCCCTGTTTTGCTAACTACAATCATCAGCCATGTGTCCACTTGCCCCAATGCATATGTAAGTGAACTCTCAAAGGAAATTTACTCACCTGGGAAGATAACATTTGGATAGTGTTCAGAAGTAGAGGGAATGACCTGAATGTAACTCACAGGAGGCATTGTTCAACTGACTCTAATAGCAGAACAGTAAGCAACACCATATCCCTTCCTTTGGACCAGCAACACCAAGCCCTTCAACGTCAGTGCCAGCCACTGGAAGGAAGGCCCTGTCAGGAGAAGAACCAGCAACAGACACACCTGTCTCTGTAGCATCAGATCACCCCCCTCCGCAAGTGGTTAATCCCAGTTAAGAACACAGGCGGTGCAGATGGCAAGACTCCCACCAGTGCCAGCAAGTGGCCTCTTCCTAAAGGAACTCCTTTTTGTGCAACATAAACACTCTGTTGACTGTCCTTCAGCAACCTTCCATTTCCTATCGAAGGAGTACACTGGACTTTGGACTTCAAATGCTGTGGCATTTAATACAATGATTTCATCAACATTGACTGAACCCCTCACTGTTCTGTTCCATTATGTCCCTTATTTGCATCCTATGCACTTATGCCCAATAAATACCACTAATCACAACATTTGCATCTGATGGCTTTTGTTTCAATTCTTGCTATGTAAAGATTTACGGCCATGTGAAGCAAATGAGGAAGACAAAATATACTAGTGCAAGGATGAATGACTAACAGGTACACTGTCCTGCTACGGTTTACTAACAATACACACAAACACATTGGTACAAGTGTCTGGTCACACCAAACATTTTATTCCACTGTGCAGCATATATGCTGTCAAAATCCCTAGACTGTCAAAGCCAAATATGGCTCACTCATATTGTGTCAAGGTAGATCTACCAAAGTACAGTCCCCCAGACAACAGAAGAAAAGGCATTGTCAGACATTGGTCATTAGAATAGGCAAATGAGAAGTGAATGCTGTCACCAGCTTGAGCCTTACCACATACCGCAACACAGTAATCCAACATCACACAAACCAGACAGAGGGCAGGACAACAGTGCCTTAACACAGGACCGTCTCACTCCAATGACCATGCATCTAGTGGTATGACACAAACATATGTCAGTGTTGTGGAACAGGCACTGTGGCATGCAATGAGGAAACACATCTACAGCTAAATACAAGTCATACAAGAAGAGTGTTTAGCCTATGTGAAGGGTGAATACCTGGCTTGCACTTGATGACAACATATTTCATGTCCCCATATTCACACACATGATTTAATTAGCCCAACGCAGCCCAAAAACCACGTTTATTATACACATTAGACTGTCCACTCAAACAATGGCTAGGCTCCCTTGCAACAGGTCTCATACACGCCAAATCTGTTACCTACATTTTCTAGAACAGTCCATGTCTACTTCACATGTCAGAAGAGCATCAGATACCTGCCAGTGTCAGAACTCAGAAATGACCACATGAGGATGTTATGGTGAAGGTACCTGAACAAAGACAAGCTAAGGAGTATAGATTCAATTTCAGTTTCAACACATATCACATAGCAGGCATCTGGAAATTAAGTTACATTGCAATAATACTGACATAAACAAAGCAGCTACATCAAGGTGGGGGTATGTCAAAGGCTATCTTTTCATGCACCCTTTGGATGGATGTTGGATATCATTAGCTACTCACTGTTTTGAAAGCTCACTCTACTCCACACATTCTGACAAGTACAGTTCTTTGTAAATCACAGTCATTACATCACATGACATGCTGATGTCATGAAAGGTAGTTATTGATGAGATCTTCCTGCAAGTCAACTCCTTCCTCTTCGCCACTGTCATTCTCACTTGGCATTTCAGGAGTCTCACCCTGTGGCACCACAGGCTCCCCTCCTCTGAGATCTTTAGGATATTCCTCTGCAGGGCAATGTTGTGGAGCAGGCAGCAGGCCACAATGATCTTACACAGTTTCCCGGATGAGTAGAGGAGGGCTCCATCAGTGCAGTCCAACCACCCTAAATCTGGCCTTCAGAAGCGCAAAAGCCCGCTCTACCACCGTCTTGTTCTTCCACCTGCCTTATTGAAGCAGATTTCTCCTGTCGTAGTTAGATTCCTCAGCAGCGTCAACAACCAAGGATGGTTTGGATATACTGAGTCTTCTGTTAAGGAATGGGACATATGTGCAACAATGAGTCCCCTTCTATCAGAAATGTGGCACCAGACATTACACACACACAACCAGGACAGATGTGACTTACCAACCAGCCAGGACCTCTCTGGGTACAGCCGTGATATCAGCTAGGGGACCATGCTGTTCTGCATTACGTAGGAATTCTGGACTGAACCCAGATAATGGGCACAGACCTGTGAAATGTGTAAGTCAGCCAAACATACAACTTAGATGTTGATGGAATGGAAGTTCTTTCCGTTGTGGTATACTTGTTTATTGGCATGCAGTGCCACCAAGCTAACATGTGTGTCATCAATAGCCACCACCACATGTGGGAGGCATGCAAAACCATAAAAGTCAGCCTTCACATGGGGTAAATCCTCATGTCTGAGAAACTGGACATAACTGCACAGTTATTTTCAACATTGCTGAGAGGACATCCTTCAACACCAGAAGGAATATAGATTTGGACATTCCACCAGCTATAACCACTGTATGTTGGAAGGACCCTGTGGCTAGGAAGTGCAACAATTACATAATCTGTACAGTGGGTGGTATGCTGGTTGGATAACAAATAGCTGATGTTGGACTTTTTCCCTTATACAGGGTCATCCCCAGTCTTTTTGACTCCTTCCTCCTGTTTTTTCTGACCTCTCGCTGTTGGCTCTAGGACTATGAGCACTTTATCACTGCTGACCAGTGCTAAAGTGCAGGTGCTCTACCATCTAAAGTTGGTATGATTGGCTTATACCTAATTGGCATATTTAATTTACCTATAAGTCCCTTGTACAGTGGTATCTCTATACCCAGGGCCTGTAAATTAAATACTACTAGTGGGCCTGCAGCGCTGCTTGCGCCACCCACTGAAGTAGACTTTCAAACCTGTCTCAGGCCTGCTAGTGCAGGGCCTGTGTGTGCAGTTTTCTGCCACAGGGACCTGGCATCTAAATCTACTTGCCAGGCCCAGAACTCCCCTTTTACTACATGTATGTCACCCCAAAGGTACGCCCTAGCTAGCCCTATGGGCAGGGTGCAATGTATGTAGAAGGCAGGACATGTGCCAGGTTGCGTGGCCTGTCCTGGTAGTGACAAACAGCCTAACATGGTGTCTCACTGCTGTGAGTGCTGCCTTCTCATAGGATTGCATTAGAAATGCCCAGCCTTACGGCTAAGGGGTACTGTCTGATTTATGAGGGGTAGCGTAGGAGTGTTTGGTATGGTTGTGATGGTGATAATAAATGTTGTTTACTGGTGTCGGTGTATTTTTTTTTACTATCACAGAAATGCCACTTCTAGAAAGTGTTCATTTATCTGTGCTTATGACGCTGGTGTTTTGCAGCTTGACTCCAGCTTGACTCCAATCCACGTCTGGCCAGAGTGACAGTTGGGGCTTTGTGCATACTTTTCAGACAGCCTGTACACAGGAAGGGTGGAGGTGTCACAGAGATGCATCTGCATACTGAATAGTCTTCCTGGGCTGAGAGAAGGGTGAGGCGGGGCACACCTACATTTATAAAGGCTTTGCCCTGGCCTCACACAATAGGGTCGTTAACCCCCAACTGATGTTTGGAGCCTGAGCTGAAAAGAGAAAGTGGGCACTCCCAGAACCAGATGTAACTAGCTGGAATCTCCCTAACATTGCAAAACTTTGTAAGGACTGAGTATAAGTACAAGGGAATTTTCCCCACAATTTGGAGACTCCTAAAACCATCTTGGAACTGGACACAGAAATGCTGCTGGAAGGACTCCCCAGGAACTGCCATGGACTGCTGCTGTACTAACCTGTGACCTGTGGGTCCCTAGAAGGAACTGCCACTGACTGCATCCCCGTGTGCTGGCCTGTTGTGGGGCCCTGCCGCCCTGTGCTCCTTTATGTCACCCAGGGGCTGAGTATTGACACCCCTGCCCCTCCTTTGGCTCTTTTGCGTGAGGATAGCGCTGTGCTTCAGAGCTCCTGTTTGGGAGCAGTATTTCCTGGAGGAACGACTAACTTTCTCTCCTAAGCGTTGTGGAACATCAGGCAGTAGGGCCTCATTCGTTCTTTTCCTCAAAAGAACTTAGCTCAGAGCGCCTTGAAAGCACTCTCGCGATCCTCGCTAGAAACTCATTGACGCGGCCCGGGTGGATAAGTAAATTCAGCACGCAAGGAGCGGGCTCTCTGGCTAGTGCCCAGGGGGCACCGGAACATGTGAAAAACATACCCCGGGGGTACGGACGGGAACGGGTCCCAAACGCTCGTCCTTGCAGCCTAGGTGGGTCTGCAGCAGCTGCTGGTGAGAGTGCTGGCCTGAGGAGAGGTCCCTTCGCCTGCCGTTCAGGCAGGAATGAGGATCTCCCCACTGGAGGAGCAGAAGAGCCGGCCGATGCACCCGGCTGATAATTAGATTGTAGCCGCCCCGTGCGAATGCGGGCGGATTCTCAATTAAGACTCTTTGGGGGCATTGTTGTTGTTCCCTCCCTACCTTGGAGGGCCGGTGCAGGCCAGGGGGGGGAAACCCTAGAGATCACGGGCACCAGGAGGGGCCGTTGCGAGTTGGAGGGGGTGAGTGCCACCCCCCTCTTTTCCCTAAAGTATTGGGTGACCTTGGCCCCCCCACGTGAGGGCCGGTGGATGCCCGGGGGGGCCCCAGTGATCGCAGGCCCCAGGAGGGGCCCATCAGTAGTGCAGAGGGGGTGCGTGCCCCCCTCTTCCCCAGAATTTTAAGGAGGCCCTCATGTTGGGCAGAGGAGTGCCGTGGGCCCCTTTCTTCTTTGTCTTCTAGGCACTGAAGGTGCCTGCTTCATCATTTCCAGGTATTCCTTAAAGAACCAATATGTTCATAATCTAAAATTATTTTTAAAGACCTTGCAGATTAATATATATCGCCTGCCTGTTTGATGATGCGTTTATACATGTGTGCAAATGTTCCTTTTATGGACATGCTTGTTAATATGTTTTTCTAACATGCCATATGTTTTCTAATGTTCCTACTATGGGCATTTTACGATACTCTTCTGACAAGTGCTTTGGTGTAATAACGTGTTTCCTGACTACTGCTTAGGTTGCAGAATACTGAGTAACCTGTGTGTTATGTTTGAATACTGCTAGTTTGCAGAGTAACTAATGTGTAACTTTGTGACAACTGCTATGGTAGCAGGATAGTACTGATATGTTTGGCCTCATGATTGTGTTGTGTACAATACAGTATATTTTCTGGTGTTGTGTTTCCTTTGTGGTGGGGATAGTGTGTCACATGTTTTGTGTGTGTTGTGCAACGCTTTACACATTGCCTCTGGGATAGGCCTGACTGCTCATGCCAAGTTACCAAGGGGGTGAGCAGGGGTTATCTAGGACGTGTAACTCCCTTGCCCTGACTAGAGTGGGTAGGTTCTGCCTGGCTGATGTGCATATCCTAGCCAACCAGAAACCCCATTTCTAACAGCTGGCATTAGATCTGGCTCCAACTGATGACATAAGTCTACTACTGTTTGCCTATCAAGGTGGTAATATGTTATGATGTGCCTTTGCTACATGGTTTGTAGGTCTGGCAGTGGATGGTAGACAGGTGGTTGTCACATCCTTCTTCTCCCTGGGTTCCTAACCCTGACAATAAATGTGTCTACAGCAACATACATTATGCATGTCAAGGTTTACATGTGACATGACAATTTTGAATGGATGCACGTGGCAAACAGTGCACATGACAACTGCTCAAAACACAAGGGTGACATGTTACCCCCTTGATTTGCCACACGTGTACACAACATGTATCTTGAATAAAAGTAACACAGGTCCTCATTATGACACTGGAGGTAAATCCCACTTACTGCCACGCTGACTGCCACCAACATACCGCCACTGCGGTGGATATCCGTTCACCATATTATGACACACACACACCAATCCATCACTATTCAGCCACAGACACAAATCTGCTGCACTAAAGGTCAGTGATAAAGTGACAGTATCAAAACCCACACCGTTACGCCAGCAAAACAACACCCATCACATTCTGACCCACGAATCACCACGGCAGACATTCAACAGCGGTATAAACCATAGGCGGTACATACCGTCTCGCTCAAAATACACACCCTCAAACAAAACAACACCACATTGGACAATTCAAACAACACACACCTGACACCCATACACACACCACACCCACACCACTATAAAACACCCACCCACATTACCTACAACCCTTTACGGCAATAAACCATTGGCATGAGACAGACACCAGAAGGCACTTGCAGAGATCCTGGAAGCATACCAATATTCCCAGGACACGATGGGCCACATTCTGGACAATATACAGGAGAACAGGCAGCTGCAGGAGGGACACTACCAGGGGACCAGGGAGCACTTGCAGGCCATCAACACCACCCTGGTCTCCACAGCAGGGGTGCTGGCAGACATGGCCAATATTATGGGGGAGGTAGTCTCACAACAGCGGGCCCCTGTCACTAGCCAGACATCTGAACTGCCTTCCACCTCCGCAGCCGCTAGTGGACAGGAGGCCCCGCCACAGGACTCACAGGCCACTAGCACCCCTCCTCCTGCAGAAGGAGAACCACCCCACAAACGTTCCCTGCGATCCAGGCAGAAGCCAGAGACTATTGCCAAGACCCCCGCCAGGAAATGAGACTCTCCTGATTGTCACCATTGTGTCCCCTGTCCACCTTGAACTGCCATTGCTCCCCTTCCTATGTCCACATGGACAATGCACCTGTGCTACAGACTGGAAATATACCCTGAAATTTCCTCCTTCATCACCCTATGCCATTGCACTTGCCCCTCAATATCTTAGCACTTCAATAAACACCCTTGAAAAAAATAGAAGTATGGAACATGTCACATTTTTTAAGTATGTATACGTTTAACCATGTACAAACATTGCAATTGAAGTGTACAGTAAATTAGCATGTATGAAAGACCTGCAGTTGGCTGCAGTGATCACACCCAGAGTTATTATGAGGGACCAAGATATGTAAAATGAATTGCCAAAGGGTACAGTAAGTGGGCATAGAAGTGGGAAATATCAGCATGACAGTGCCAAAGAATTTCAAAATAATGACAAGGACATGTGAAGTAACACTGTCTTACCTGTGTGTCATTGGAAATATTGTCTTATCACTGCTGTTCTGTTGTCCTCAACCTCATCCTCTGCCTCCTCATCCTTATTGTCCACAGGGTCCACTGCTGCCACACGGGCATCTCCAGCCTCCTCCTCCTGCAGAAAAGTGACATGGTGTCTCAGGGCAATGTTGTGCAACATGCAGCATGCCACTTTTATCTGGCAGACTTTCATGGGTGAGTATCACAGGGATCCACCTGTCAGATGTAGGCACTGAAACCTGGCCTTCAGGATGCCAAAGTCCCTTTCTATGATCCTTCTGGTTCGCCCATGTGCCTCTTTCTAACGTTCTTCTGCCCTTGTCCAGGCATTCCTCACATGGGTCAGTAGCCATGATAGGTTAGGGTAACCAGAGTCACCTGCAAATATTGAGGAACAACATTTGGCCACACACAATCCCATATGACCCACACCATACCCATTCCCCAACATCTACTGGGTGGGAACCAGGGCTCACCTATTAGCCACACCCTGTGCCTCTGTAGTTGGGCCATCACATTAGGGATGCTGCTATCCCAGGACAAAGGCATCATGCACTGACCCAGGATACTTAGCATTGACATGGGAGATGTACTGGTCCACCAGGCACACCATCTGTACATTCATTGAGTGAAAACTCTTACTATTTCTGTACACCTGTTCATTTTGATGGTGGGGCAAATGCAATATGTGTTCCATCAATCGCACGAATTCTGTTGAGGATATGTCCCATTGCATAGACGTCAGCTTTCACTGTGGCCAAATCTTCCACCTGGGGAAATACAATGTAGCTGCACATGTGTGTATGTCAGGGCAGACAACACTTTACTCAACACAATTGAGAACATTGGCTGTGACATTCCTGCTGCCAAGCCCACTGTCACTTGGAAAGAACCAGTTGCCAGGAAATGGAGCACTGATAGAATTTGCACAAGAGGGGGGATCCCAGTGGGGTGACTGATAGCAGATATCAGGTCAGGCTCCAAATGGGCACACAGCTCTGTGATTGTGGCCCTGTCAAGTCTATAGGTGAGGATGATGTGCCTGTCCTCCAGTGTTGCCAAGTTCACCAGGGGTCTGTACACGGGGGTATGTCTCCATTTCATTTCATCCCCAGCGGTAGTAATCTCAGGGACAAAAGAGTGAAGAGCCAGTCACAAACTGAACAATGGGGCTATAACAGTGGGATGCATGCTGTTAAATTGTAATGGGTCAGTGAGAATTGTCCTATATGTCCAAAATTAAACAGTGACACAGTAACTATCCAGGGCCTGCTTCCCCCCCCTCCCCCCTGAAATGGCATACGCTTGTCCTTTGTGGAGGGACAGGTGGAAGTGAGGTAATTTTGCTGACGTTGTGTGCCATTGTGGGAGGTGGCCGGGAACCACTGTGTAACTCCTCTTTGGTCATATTCAGGCCCTATCGGTTACAGAGGCCAATGGTGATGTACGCAGGCGGTGAGGGTATGCACCGCCGTGGATGTGACCCCCATTTTCTATCATATTCCACACTTGCTACCTGATCTTCAACAGGAGAGGACCTACACTGCATGTGCCTCTGTAACCTGTGTCTGGAACCTACCACAGCCTGTGTGACTATGGAAGGGGCCCCTGCCTACACTTTGGTGGAGTTGGAGAGGCTGGTGGATGGGGTCCTACCCCAGTACGGACTGCTGTATGGGCCTCCAGACCAACAGGTAAGTACACTGCGGTCACAATGCATGTGGCATGAATGCATGTAGTGGGGGGTGAAGGCATTGTGTAAGGGGGTGGGTGGATGTCCCCTGGTTGGCATACAGGTTGTGTGCTGGGCAATGTGTGTGTAAATGGTTATGTGAAGAGTATGGTGGGCCATAAGAGTAACAGGCAGGACTGTCTGACTAATACTATTTTCCTGTGTGGATTCCCTCTGCAGGTCAGCGGCCATCAAAAGAAGAGTATATGGCATGCCATTGCCAAGGACGTGCAGACTTTGGATGTCTATGATAGGCGGAGCACCCACTGTCGGAAACAGTGGGAGGACCTGAGACGCTGGACAAGGAAGATGGCAGCTGCTCAGCTGGGGATGGCCCCCCAACGAGGAAGGGATGCCCATCGAACACTGATCCCCCTGATGGCCTGCATACTGGTGGTGGCCTATCTTGAGCTGGATGGGCGCATGAGGGCATCACAGCAGCCACAAGGGAGTGAGTACAGTGCCCATCATTACAACCTACGCATGGTAGGGTGGTATCTGGGTGGGGGATGTGTGTCAGTGGGTGCGCCTAGTCCAGGCCTGACATTGCAGTATATGTCCCCTGGTGGGAAGGGTCCAGAAGGGTTAATCCTGCTACCTAGCTCGTAGGCATCCACCAGTGGTCAAATCTTCGTGGGTCCCAGGTGTGCTAGATTTGCCAGTGTGTGCCCCTCCCCGTGCCTTGTTGGCTAGAAATATCACTGGTAGTGTAATGCATAGCACCTAGGCCTGTACCCTGTGTGTGAGTGTCCTGTGTACACCAACAGTGGTGTTGGTGCAGGCATTGACCAAGTGTATCCTTTGTCTCTTCCCAGCCTTTTTGTTTTGTCACCTTGTCCTTACGTGCATTATCATCATCTGGCGGAGGAGCAGAGGCACCGGCAACGGAGGTAGCTGCATCCCACAGGACCCAGGAGGCGGAGTCCACTGACAGTGAGGGCACCAGTGGGACAGAGGGCGAAGGGAGCACCATAGAGGAGATTGGAGGGGACAGTTTAGACACAGATACCTCCTCCGATGGAAGCTCCCTGGTGGTGGCAGACACCTCTGTGACCACCCCAGCTACCCTTACAGCCGCCAACCCTGTACCAGCACCACCCTCCCGGCAGCCCCTCATCGAGTTGCCTATGCCTGCTCACCAAGGATGGTGGGTATCTCCTTCACCCCAGGCACCTCAGGCCCTGCCCCAGTTAGCTCTACTGTCCTGAGTGAGGAGGCTATTGACTTTTTGAGATCCATCTTTGTAGGGCAGTCAACCATTGTGAATGCCATCCTAGGTCTGGCAGCCCAGATGCAACAGACTAATGCATTCCTGGAGGGCATTCACACTGGCTTGGCGGCCCAACACAGATCAATACAGGCTTTGGCCTCCTCTCTGATGGCAGCCATTAACACTGTTTCCATCTCCTCCCTCGAGCTTCGTCTTCCCAATTCCAATCTCTTCCACCCCAACCTATCCCAAGCACACAGGCAGACAGGCATGCACACAGGACAACACACAAGAGTAGCACAGGCAAACACAAGCACCACACATCATCCCACAGACACTCACAAAAAGACCATCCAGATATACCAACATACACAATTTCCACTGTTTCCCCCTCTTCCTCCTCCCCATCTCCCTCCCAGTTCAGTCTACACTCACACCTGCATGCACTACATCCTCATCTATTACCATGATCACCACCACACCTAGCAGAACACACACCTCACTGGCAGATACCTCCACAACAGCCACGCACACGTCCCCTATGTCCTCTCCCACTGTGTGTAAATTTATTTTAGGCCATTTCTGCCCCCTTGGGGGCAGATCGGCCTAGTTTTGTAATGCTCATCTTCCCACCGGGGGGGGGAGAAACCCCACGAGACAACAGGGAAGAACTTATTTTTGTAAAAGATGGTGGAGGTATGGCCATACCCCCACCCTAAATAAATGGGGACAAAGTTATTCTGCCCACCATGGTCAGATGGGGCAATTACCCCAATCCACTCCCGGGGGGCAGGGGCGAGAAGGCCCACTAGATGCCAAGGAATCAAAAAAATAATAATAATAATTGGGTGGTGGCTACCAACCAGTATAGGCATGGTTATGTCCCCACACCAACTGAAGGGGCTAACAGTCTCTCAGCTCTCCCCCCGCACACTACTACGTCTTATCCTACAGCAAGCAAGAGGACTTTTGCTTATTTTGGGTTTTTGTTTTGCATTTGGGCCATGAGAGCTTGACTAATTCTCAAAATAGTCCCACTTGGAATGGTGAGGGCTGCGCTTTTTGGAACTTGGGTCGCTGCTATGTTGAAAAATCTATGAGACCTAGACATATCGGAAAACTAAACATCTGACTGAGTCCAGAGTGGTGCACTTCACATGCACCCATCCCATTTTCTTACCCATAATGCCCTGCAAACCTCCACCTTTTCTGGAAATTACAAATTTTTCCTACATTTTTGTGATGGAAACTTTTGGAATCTGCAGAAATCCACAAAATTCCTACCACCCAGCAATGTCGCATCTATACCGATAAAACGTATGCCCCACTTGTCAACCTAAAAACATCTTTTTTCAAACTGCCCTTTTAGATTTGCTGTGGTTCCCCTCATTTTCAACATGTTTTTGGCTCTTCCCTGTCACAGGCACTAGGCCCACCTACACAAGTGTGGCATAATTTTTACTGGGAGACTGAGAGGAACATTGGATGGTAAGAAATTTGTGCCGGAGCGGTGATCCCACACAGAAATGTGGAAAACATATTTTTTTTAATCTAAATTTGATGTTTGCTGAGGAATCTGGGTAAGAAAACACTGGGGGATTCACGCAAGTCAAACCTCCATGGACTCCATCGGGGGTCTAGTTTTCAGAAATGTTTGGGTGTGGTAGGTTTCCCTATATGGATGTGGAGCCCAGGAGCAAAAACTCAGCCCCCGCAAAAACAGGTAGTTTTCTATTTGATAACTTTGATTTGTCCACATAGTGTTTTGGGGCATTTCCTTTCGCGGGCACTAGGCCTACCCACACAAGTGAGGTACCATTTTTATCGTAAGACTTGGGTGGAAGGAAATGTGTGGCTCCTCTCAGATTCCAGAACTTTCTGTCACCAAAATGTGAGGAAAAATGTTTTTGGGCCAAATTTCGAGTTTTGTAAAGGAATCTGGGTAACAGAACCTGGTGAGAGCCTTACAAGTCACCCCATCTTGGATTCCCCTAGGTGTCTAGTTTTAAAAAATGCACAGGTTTGGTAGGTTTCCCTGGTGCCGGCTGAGATAGAGGCCAAAATCCACAGCCAGGCACTTTGCAAAAAACAGCTGTTTTCTTTGGGGAAATGTGATGTGTCGATGTTGTGTTTTGGGGCATTTCCTGTCGCGGGCACTAGGCCTACCCACACAAGTGATGTACCATTTTTATCTGGAGACATTTGGGAACACTGGGTGGAAGGAGATGTGTGGCTCCTGTCATATTCCAGAACTTTCTGTCACCGAAATGTGAGGAAAAAGTGTTTTTTCAGCCAAATTTTACAGGTTTGCAAAGGACTCTGGGTAACAGAACCTGGTCAGAGCCCCATAAGTCACCGCATCCTGGATTCCCCTAGGTGTCTAGTTTCAAAAAATGCACAGGTTTGGTAGGTTTCCCTAGGTGCTGGCTGAGCTAGTGGCAAAAATCTAAATTTTGCCTTCCAAATGTAAGACAGTCTGTAAAAAAGATGTTTATTTGAGAAATGCCCTGTAATTCACATGCTAGTGTGGAGACCCCCGAACTCGGAGCAAGTAACCACTGCTTTTCAACACCTTATCTTGTGCCCATTTTGGAAACAGAAAGGTTTCCTTGATACCTATTTTTCACTCTTTATATTTCCGCAAATGAATTGCTGTATACCCGGTACAGAATGAAAACCCATTGCAAGGTGCAGCTCATTTATTGGCTCTGGGTACCTAGGGTTCTTGATGAATCCACAAGCCATATATATCCCTACAACCAGAGGAGTTCATCAGATGTAACGGTATATTGCTTTAAAAGATTTGACAGTGTAGGAAAAAGTGACAGAGTAAAACATGAAGAGAAATGGCTATTTTTTAACCTCAATTTCAA
This sequence comes from Pleurodeles waltl, assembly GCF_031143425.1. Classification (NCBI taxonomy): domain Eukaryota; kingdom Metazoa; phylum Chordata; class Amphibia; order Caudata; family Salamandridae; genus Pleurodeles; species Pleurodeles waltl. The sequence goes on along the minus strand of NC_090437.1, from coordinate 815,722,603 downwards.
TATTCTTTTTATTTTAGCTGTTATTTTCTGTAGGAAACCCTTGTAGGATCTACACAAATAACCCCTTGCTGAATTCTGAGCTTTGTCTCAGAAATGTTTAGCTTTCCAGGATCCAGCATCGGTTTCTTGCCCATTTCTGTCACTAACTGGAAGGAGGCTAGTAGCACAAAAAATAGTAAACATAACGTATGGCTCAGTAAAATGCCAAAATTGTGTTGAAAAATATGGTTTTCTGATTCAAGTCTGCCTGTTCCTGAAAACTGGGAAAATGGTGATTCTAATACCCAAACCCTTTTTTGATGCCATTTTCATGGGAAAAAGACCACAAGCCTTTTTCTGCATCCCTTTGTTGTGTAGCCATTTTAGATATAGCTCCATGCACGTTGTTTTAGCACACTAGGCCATGCCGCTGTGCACTCTAACCTAGATATATTTTATTCAGCTTTATTTTATTATTGTTACAGTAGCCACTTTTACGGTCTTGTTTTATTTTCTGTTTATCTAACTGTTTTTCCTAGGCCAGCACTCTATTCTCAAACAAGACATTCTTGCTCACTCTGTGCTTCTTCCAAGGCTACAGCAAGATAGGTTGCCGATGAACGTGATATAAGTTTAGTCTCCAATATTTGTAGAAAACATGTATTTTCATGCAGGGATATTTTTTGAGAACATCAGCTATTTTATTATAAAAACTCTTCCTTGTACCTTACACGTCAGAGGGAGATTCCAGCCAGAGAACCACGACTGTATGCTGATTGCCGAATGCTTCACTACAGCTGTTTTGCAGACTTCAGGCCTTTTCTCAGGTATGGGGATTATGTCTTCCCAGGGGAACCTGAAGGACAGAATTGGAGCTTAACACGCTGTGCTCTATCATAGCCTAGGTAGGAATTAGTCCATTGACTGTAGTGACAATATGGAAGCGTTATTCTTGTGCTTCACTCTCCTTGTCACAATGTTAATACTGTCATGGTTATTGCACCTCACGCTTTGCTATCTAGGATGCAGTTGCTTCATTAAAATCATTATTGAAACACATACTGCCTCAGTTTGTCATTGTATGTATGAGACTAATGTAATTGAGTGACCACGGCTTCCCTGAGAATCCAATGATGTTATGCGCTCGGCTGTCCAGTCATCCCTGCCCTCGGGTAGAGGTGAGGCACTGCTAGTTAGCCGGAGAAAAACCCATATTGGAGCAGCAGGTGTCACCTGCTGTGGGTAAGACTTAGGGCCTCATTCTGACTTTGGCTGGCGGCAGAGGCCGCCCGCCAAAGTACCGCGTTCAGAATACCGCTGTGCGGACAAAAGACCGCCGTGGTAATTCTGAGTTTCCCGCTGGGCTGGCGGGCGACCGCCAGAAGGCCGCCCGCCAGCCCAGCGGGAAACCCCCTTCCACGAGGATGCCGGCTCCGAATGGAGCCGGCGTAGTGGAAAGGGTGCGACGGGTGCAGTTGCACCCGTCGCGATTTTCAGTGTCTGCTATGCAGACACTGAAAATCTTGGTGGGGCCCTGTTAGGGGGCCCCTGCAGTGCCCATGCCTTTGGCATGGGCACTGCAGGGGCCCCCAGGGGCCCCACGACACCTGTTACCGTCAACCAGGTTCTGGCGGTCAAAACCACCAGAACCAGGCTGGCGGTAAGGGGGTCGGAATCCCCATGGCGGCGCTCCCTGCAGCGCTGCCATGGAGGATTCCTCAGGCCAGGGGAAAACCGGCGGGAAACCGCCGGTTTCCCTTTTCTGACCGCGGCTTTACCGCAGCGGTCAGAATTGGCCTGGATGCACCGCCAGCCTGTTGGCGGTGCATCCGCGGTCCCCGGCTCTGGCGGTCCATGACCGCCAGGGTCGTAATGACCCCCTTAGTCTCCCACACCACAGGCGATTCTGCCACTCAAAATCCAGTAGTCTCAGTAGAACAATGAAAGCCTGCGCAACACCTTTTTTCCCATTTAAAAAAAACCCAATGTTTTCCTGTATTTTGGCCAATTTCTTGCTCTCGTTCAGGGGACCCACAAACTCTGGGTACCTGTAGAATCCATAGGATGTTGGAAAAAAGGGACGCAAATTTGGTGTGGGTAGCTTATGTGGACAAGATGTTATGAGGGCCTAAGAGCGAACTACCCCAAATAGCCAAAAAATGGTTCGCCACATGAGGGGAAAAGGCCTGGCAGCAAACGGGTCAACATGCCTAACACAGCATTGTTTTTCCAAGACTCCCTTCAAGTAAACCCCCCTACATTGTACAAAACCCAGCATAATTCAGCTTACAGAGCAATTCCCTCCCCAAACGTTTGGCAGGACAGGAAATATTCACCAAGAGAGCATGCTGCCCTGGCAACGGATAGCTTTAGGGCCTGAAGGAGGCTTTGAGATAAGAGCAGTCAAATTTACCTTCCATGAGGCAGGGTCAAGGGGTATGAAAAAATGGTGGAACTGGACATTTGGGCTTCTGCAGACGCTATGTGCAATCTCTCTCCCAATGTCTCTGCTGCTCAGTTGTGAGAAAAAACATTTCCCAGGTGGAGCAAACTTGCCTTTTGCATTCCACGTCCTTTCCATTATCCCTTTTAAACTAAATTTACTCTCATCACTCATAAACTACATTCAAACACATGTTGACTCATCGTCATACCCCTATATTACAAACAAATGATAGCATAATGAAAACCTGCATCACAGCTGTCTGATATTTCTCCAGCCCAACCTACCCATTCAAAGCCGTGCTCTACCCACAACAAAAAGTAATTTATTCAAAGTTAGCTAAAAAAGAATTTGAGAAAAATAGTGTCTGTCTACCCAGGCCGAAACAAGGGTGCACACTTCAACTGGTTAATGCTGTCTGCTCTGGGGCCCTTGAACATATGACCCTTGCAACAATATACATTAAGAAACCATGCACCTCAAATAAGACTATGCAGAAAAAATGTCATAAATAGAAATCACAAAATAATCTTTACAAATACACAAGACTAACATATAGCAGGCACACTTTGTTTTATTAACAAATGGGTTCATGTTTTTCTCAAATAATCTGCCCATACCTTCTGTGAGCATTAGTAGTCTCTCATTATTTGTTTCATTTTGGTCCATTCAGATGACAGCTTTCTCCACATCTATACTTGGGTACAGTCTGTGCATCAAAGGTAAGTGTTAGACTTGGCCCTCTCTGCAGGGTCACCCCCAAACTCCATTCCTTTACACTCCACTATTTTAGTTGAATTTATTTTACTGGACTTAGGACTCTGTGCACTTTATCACTGCTAACCAGTGCTAATTTGCTTGAGCTTTTTCCCCTAAACCTGGTTTAATTGGTTTATACCTGATTTGCATATTTAATGTACTTGTACATCCCTTGTAGCCTGATGTACCACAAACATAGTGTAGGAGACTGGCCTGGCTTGTAGTGGGGGCCTATGGTACTTACACTGTATACCAGGCCCAGTTATACCTTATTAGTGAAATGTAGGCAGTGTCTAGAAGCCAGGTTCTCTAGAAGTAGCTGTAGCTGAGCAGCCAAGGCTTATCTAAGAGACATGCAAAGTTCATGCAATACCGTAGTCACACAGTTCTCACACACATGAAAACAAATATTCAGTGCTACAAAAATAAAGGTACTTTATTTTAGTGACACAAATGCCAAAAATATCATAGAGACCATACTCCCTTAGGAGGTAAATGATACCCAAATTATATACACTAATATGCAAGAACAGGTGTAAAAACAATTAAAAAACAGTGCAATTAGTGAAAATCACAATAGTTAGAAATGGGCATGGGGGAGCACAAACCATTTACTAAAAAAGTGGAATGCGAATGTCGGTCTCCCACCTAAGCAAGTGTAGTGTGTAGAGGGTCGTTGGGAGTACTAGAAAACCCCAGAACTCACTCCAGTGCCCAGGAAAGCAGGAGAAAAACACAGTATATTTTCCAGAACACACACAGACATGTGAAAGAAAATTATGCAAGAAAAAAAGGGACTGCAAGACACCAACAGTAGATTCCTGGATGTGGAGACCTGTAGAAGAAGGGGACCAAGTCCAAGAAGCAGAGAAGAGTCCAGGGAGAAAAAGAGCCCCTGCTAACTCGGGTGAAGGTGCACAATAAGAACATCTGGTGAAGAACAGTCAGTATTCCATCCAAGAAGATGGAGTCGGGTTCCTGGTTGGTGCAAGTGATGCCCCACGCTGGATGGAGGATTGCAGTCTGGTTTGCATCGCTGGAGTCTGCCAATAAGCCTTGCCACACGTAAAGCTCGTGGTTAGCAGAAAATTGCGCTGCCCGGGACCAGGAAGGACCAGGTGGACTCTTCCCGGGACGGGGAGTCAGAAGTGCCCCTCAGCAACTCAGAGAGCTAACAGAAGACCAGGCAGCATGCACAGGAGTCCCACAGCAGGGGGACAAAGGAAGGTGCAAAATAGGCCAGTGCAGCACTACGACAAAGATTCCCAAGCCAGCGGTTAACCACTCAAGAAGCTGTGTGTGCCAGGATAAAGCACCGTGAGCTGGAGCTGCAAGATGCATGAAGAACTTTGTGGAAGGATGCCAACAAGCCTTGGCAACTGCAAAACACACGGTGCACAGGGGTACTGTCTTGCGTGGGGAGGCAAGCTCTTACCTCCACCAAAGTTGGACAGTTGGACGTCAGGACCGTGGGGACCACTTCAGTCCACTACCTGTGATGCAGCTCAGCAGGAGAGGGGATCCATGCAGCCGGTCGTCATTGCAGTAGGTGCCTGCTGAAGCACAGGAGTGACTCCTTCACCCCAAGGGAGATTCCTTTTCTCTTCTGGTGCAGGCTGAAGACGGACTGTCCTCAGGGGATGCACGACCGGGAAACAGTTGCAGTTGCTGGCAGGATGTGAAAATGCAATGTTGCAGAAGGTGTCTTGCTTCTTTGTTGCAGTTTGTAGAGTTCCTGGAGGGTCGAGATGCAGTTTTTTCAGTGAGAAGTTGAATTGGATGATGCAGAGAATTCCTGTTGGAGCCTAGTAATCCGAATTTGAAGAACCACCCAAAGAAGAGACCCTAAATAGCCAGGTAACACCCCTCTCCCAAATGAAATCCTTTGTTCTGCCTTCCTGGGCTTCAGCTTTTCAAGCAATAGGAGGGCAGAAGCCTGTTGTGAGATGGCAGCAGGTGGGGCTCCCTGGAACACCTGAGAAGGTTGTAATGGAAGTACTGGGGTTGCCCTAAGGAGCCCCCAATTGTGCATGGGATCATACAACCAATACTTGCAAAATCATGGAGGTATGATTCCTACGTGTTTGATACCAAACATGCCTATGTTCGGCGTTACCATTAAGTAGCTGGACATAGGTAGTGACCTATGTCCAGTATACATGTAAAATGGTGTTCCTGCACTCACAAAGTCCGGGAAACTGGTCCTGGAGGTCGTAGGGGCATATCTGCTATTGCTGGGGTGCCCTCAAACACAGGTACTTTGCATCCTGCCATCAGGGCTGGAGGGCCTGCTATAGGGGTGACTTATAAGTGACTTGGTGCAGTGGAAATGGCAGTGAAAGGGTGCATGCACCTTTTCACGCAGGCTGCAATGGCAGTCCTGCAGAAGTCTTTGCATGGGCTCCCTATGGGTGGCAAAAGATATGCTGTAGCCCATAGGGATCTTCTGGAACCCCAATGCCCTTGGTACCTAAGTACTATATACCAGGGACTTATAAGGGGGCACCAATATGCCAATTGTGGGTGAAATACTGGATTACCAGTATGCAACAACCACATTTAGAGGAGAGGGAGCATAATCACTGGTGTCCTTGTTAGCAGGGTCCCAGTGAACACAGTCAAACACACTGACAGCAGGCAGAAAATGGGGCTAACTATCCCAAAAAGAGGGTACTTTCTTACACAACTCCTCCTCCACCCCCCAAATGAGGGACAATAAGGCTAGTCTTGCCTGGATGAGTCTTCATTGTCTAAGTGGCAATATCTGGAGAGGCCATCTGCATTGCAGTAGTTACTCCCAGGTCAATGTTCTACTGTAAAGTCCATACCCTGTAGGCAAATGGACCACCTCAACAATTTTGGGTTTTCTCCTTTTATTTGCTTTAGGCACAAGAGAGGTTTGTGGTCTGTTTGAACAGTGAAGTGAGTACCGAAGAAGTATGGTCTCAACTTCTTCAAGGCCCAGACCACAGCAAAGGCCTCCCTCTACATAGCTGACCAACGCTTTTCTCTGGGGGTCAACCTCCTGCTGATAAAAGTAATGGGTTGGTCCTGGCCCTCTGTATTGAGTTGTGAAAGAACTGCCCCAACCACTACCTCTCGAAGCATCAGTCTGAACTATGAACTTCTTGGAGTAGTTTGGGCTTTTTAGGACAGGTGCAGAGCACATGGCCTGCTTTAGCTCCTCAAAAGCTTTTTGACAGCTGGCTGTCCATAATAACTTTTTAGGCATCTTCTTTGAGGTGAGTGCATTAAGAGGGGCAACAATTGAGCCATAGTTCTTAATGAATCTCCTGTAATACCCAGTGAGACCTAGAAAGGCTCTGACCTGGGTCTGTGTTGCAGAGGGATTCCAGTCTAAAATAGTCTGGATCTTCCCCTGCAGTGGCTGAATCTGTTCTCCATCTACTAGGTGTCCCAGATAAACCAACTTCCCCTGCCCTATCTGGCACTTTGAAGCCTTGGTAGTGTGGCCTGCTTTCTGCAGAGGCTCCAAAACATTCCATAGGTGGGTCAGGTGATCCTCCCAGGTGGAGCTAAAGACAGCTGTATCATCTAAATATGATGCACTAAAGGCTTCCAGACCTTGGAGGACTGTGTTCATCAACCTCTGAAAAGTGTCAGGTGCATTCTTCAAACCAAAGGGAATATCTGTAAACTGATACTGCCCTCCAATGGTGGAGAAAGCAGTCTTGGGTTTAGCATCTTGTGATAATTTGATCTGCCAATACCCTGCAGTCAAATCAAATGTGCTTAGATACTTGGCAGATGCCAGTGTATCTATTAGCTCATCTGCTCTGGATATAGGGTGTGCATCAGTCTTAGTGACTGTGTTGAGCCCTCTATAATCTACACAGAGCCTCATCTCATTTTTCCCATTTTGGGAGTGAGGTTGTGGTACCAGCACCACTGCCCTAGACCAAGGTCTGTCAGAGTGCTCAATCACTCCTAGGTCAAGTATCTTCTGGACTTCAGCCTTGATGCAATGTCTAACATGATCAGGTTGCATATAAATCTTGCCTTTAACAGGCAAACTATTTCCTGTGTCAGTGGTGTGTTCACACCATGTAGTCTGACCAGGTGTTAGAGAAAACAGTTGAGAGAAAGGTCGTAGGAGGTTCCTGCAGTCCTCCTTCTGAGACTCAGTCAGGCAGTCTGCTAGGACAACTCCATCTACTGAGCGATCAGTTGCAGTATTGGAGAAGAGGATAGGGAGAGGGTCACTCTCTTCCTCCTGTCCGTCATCAGTGGCCATGAGCAGGGTTCAGTCAGCCCTGTTATAGTAGGGTTTTAGACAGTTCACATGAAGTACTCTGAGAGGACTTCCAGGAGTGCCAAAGTCAACTAAGTAAGTTACCTCACCCTTCTTTTCTACTATGATGTGCGGTCCACTCCCTTTGTCTTGGAGTGCCCTTGGTGCTACAGGCTCCAGGACCCACACTTTCTGCCCTGGTTGGTACACTGTGTTGAGCCCTCTATAATCTAAACAGAACCTCATCTCTCTTTTCCCATTTTGGGAGTGATGTTTTGGTACCAGCACCACTGGGCTAGCCCAAGGGCTGTCAGAGTGCTCAATCACTCCTAGGTCAAGCATCTTCTGGACTTCAGCCTTGATGCAATCTCTAACATTATCAGGTTGCCTATAAATCTTGCCTTTAACAGGCAAACTATTTCCTGTATCAATGGTATCTGAACAGGTGTTCGAGAAAACAGTTCAGAGAAATGTCGTAGGAGGTTCCTGCAGTCCTCCTTCTGAGACTCAGTAAGGCAGTCTGCTGGGACAACTCCATTTACTGAGCCATCAGCTGCAGTATTGGAGAGGAGGTTAGGGAGAGGGTCACTCTCTTCCTCCTGTCCCTCATCAGTGGCCATGAGCAGGGTTAAGTCAGCCCTGTCATAGTAGGGCTTTAGGCGATTCACATGAAGTACTCTGAGAGGACTTCAAGGAGTTCCAAAGTCAACTAAGTGACCTCACTCTTCTTTTCTACTATGATTTGTGGTCCACTCCATTTGTCTTGGAGTGTCCTTGGTGCCACAGGCTCCAGGACCCACACTTTCTACCCTGGTTGGTACACTGTCAGGACAGCCTTCTGGTCATGCCATTGCTTCTGTAATTCTTGGCTTGACTGAAGGTTCTTAGTGGTCTTCTTCATGTACTGAGCTATTCTTGATCTTAGGCCAAGCACATAATCCATGATGCCTTGTTTAGGGAGCTTTAGTGGTTGCTCCCAACCCTCCTTTACAAGATCTAATGGACCCCTAACAGGGTGACCAAAGAAGAGTACAAAGGAGCTGTAGCCCACTTTTTTGTGGGGTATCTCACTGTAGGCAAAAATAAGGCCAGGTAGCAGGACATCCCATCTTCTCCTGAGTTTTTCAGAGAGTCCATTGATCATGCCTTTGAGTGTTTTGTTAAAAACCTCAACTAACCCATTTGTCTGGCGATGGTAAGCTGTAGAGAATTTATAAGTTACACCACACTCTTTCCACATTTCTTTTAAGTATGCAGACATGAAGTTGCTACCCCTGTCTGATACAACCTCTTTTGGGAAACCCACCCTGGAAAAGATTCCCAGTTGGGCTGTAGTGGTTCTAAGAGGTATAGATTCTAGATACCTGGTTGCATGGTCCACCACCACCAGAATGAATCTGTTTCCAGAAGCTGTGCGAGGGCCAATAGGGCCAACAATATCAACCTCTACCCTTTCAAAGGGTACCCCAACCACTGGCAGTGGGATTAAGGGGGCCTTTAGGGTGCCACCTGTCTTGCCACTGGCTTGACAAGTGACACAGGAACGACAAAACACCTTGGTATCTTCAGACATGTGAGCCTAGTGAAAGTGAGGGACCAGTCTGTCCTAGGTCTTATTATGCCCAGGATGTCAAGCATGGGGAATATCATGTGCCAAGATTAACAAAAATTCTCTGTATTGCAAGGGAATGACCAGTCTCCTAGTGGCATCACATTAGGGGTCCCTTGCCTCAGAATACAAGAGATGCCACTGATATCCCCTGCTTCTTCCTTGATGGCTTGCTGTCTCAAACCCCCAAGTGTGGGGCAAGTTTGCTGTGCCACTCTTAACCCCTCCCTGGCAGGCCTCCCTGCACCTAAGAATTCAGCTATATCAGCTTGAAGTTCTTCAGGTGTAGGTTCTGTTCAGGGGGTTGACTTATCCTCCTCAAAAGAGGAATCATCAGTGGAGGGAGGGATAGTGGATACCTTTTTACCCTTTTTACCCTTACTTTTGGGAAGCTCGTGGTCCATAGATTCAGGATCCAAGTTCCCCTTTCCTCTTTGCTTCTTGGCCTGAGCACTTGTCAAAGCAAAGATATGCCCAGGAATGCCCAGCATGGCTGCATGAGCCTCCAACTCCACTTCATCCCAAGCTGAAGTCTCCAAGTCGTCCCTAGTAGACATTCTACAGGTAGGTCTGTGGATGCCACAACTTTTTCAGGACCAGTAAAACCCCCCCAGTTGAGATTAACAACAGCCATGGGGTGGCTTACAGTGTTGTTATGGGTGTCAGTCAGTGTTGCTCAGGGGCCACCAGTTTTTCAGTCACCATTGTGACACTGGCACCTGTGTCCCTGTAGGCCTCAAACTGAACACCCTTCATTAGGGGTTGTTTCTTGTACTTATCCATATTAAGAGGACATGCAACAAGGGTGGCAAGCTCAATGCCACCATCAGGGACTAAAACAGCCTCAGTGGTTTCCCTAACTCAACCAACCCCACTACATTTCTCAGAGTGAGCCCTGCTACACCCTTGGACTGACTATTTGTAGTGTTGTTTTTCCCACCACCACTGCTATTGCTGGGAGCCCTATTTGAAGCAATAGGGGTTGTGATGATGGGTGGCTTAGTGTTGTCTTAGGGCAAGAACTGTCTCGAGCCCTATGGCCTTTAATCCTACAGATATAGAACCAAGGCTTTTTATTCTGATAGTTGTTAGAAGAGGATTTAGACCGACCCCAAAAGAGTTTTGTGGGCCTGATGAAGTCTCTTTGTTTTTATCCTTGTCATGTGACTTACCATCCTTCTTTTTGTACTTGTCACCCCCTGTATGTGCGTTTCTGCTCATTCTTGTTCTGACCCATTTGCCTGCATTCTTTCCCAATCCTTGGGGAGTGGTCAGATCTGAGACTACCAAGTATTGGTGCAATATGTCAGACACACAGTTATTTAACATATGCTCTCACAACAACAGATTGTACAAGCCTTCATAGCCTGACACTTTGCTGCCATGTTACCAGCCTTCTAAATCTTTAACAGAACAGTCCATAAAGTCAAGCCAGTCCTGTGAGGCCTCTTTTCTGGTCTCCCTGAACTTAATTCTATATTGCTCAGTGGTGAGAACCAAACCTTTTAAAAGAGCTGTTTTTTAAAATGATGTAGTTGTCTGCATCCTCTTCTCTAATAGTGAGAAGTCTGTCCCTCCCCTTGTCAGAGAAGGACAACCAAAGAATAGCAGCCCATTGCCTTTGAGGGACCCTCTGAACTTTACAGGCCCTCTCAGGTGTAGCAACCCACTTGTAGATATCATCCCCTACCTTGTATAAGGGAACAGTTTTGTGCAAGTTTCAATGGAGTACTCCCTCACTCTATAATCCATGAATCTGCTGCTGCTGCCACCATGGGGTACTAACTGCAACCCCTGCCTTTCCCTCTCCACTGCCAAGGCATCCCTAACTAGGGCTACCTGTTAGTATTGCAGCCTCAGCCTGGCCTCCTCCATTCTCAGCTTTCTGAGCTCCCTCTATATGGAGTCATCCCCTGGAGTTGTGCAGCTACTGAAGTGATATAGGAATGAGGGGAGGAGGATCTTTCCCTATTCTTTGAGACCCTAACTACCTTTCCTCTGGGTGTAAAGGGAGCCCTACCTCAGTGGCTTCCCCTCCCACTACCAGCTACACTAATGGGTCTTCTAGGTATCAGAGCCTTGGAAGAACCCTCCCCTGAACCTGGAAGTTGATTCCCTAATTCGATGGGTGTAGCTTCTTCCTCCTCCTCCCCCTCCTTGATACCAGCATGCTTCTGGTCACCCTGAAGAAGAAGACTCAAAAGGAATTTCTTGTTTGGATTCTTCCCCACATCTAATTTCCTGACTGAACAAGGCCCCTTCAATTCTTTGAAGGTCGTGCCCTCATAGGGAGTGCCAATGACCTCAGAGCTAGGTCCAGCTGTAGACTTACAGACGTGTGTGTGTTAGGGTGGTGTAGGGTTACCTAACCTACCTAACCTCTAGTCTCTCAGTAAGGAAGGTAAGAGACTGGAACACTATATTAGGTATATTGCATAGCTCTAGGTATAGAGTAGTCTTTCCTGTGGAAAGCACCAGGTGACAGAGTGATAAGGCAATTGCACGCACTTATCCCACCGCTGCACCACCAATGTAGGAGGCTGGCCTGGTTTGTATTGGGTACCTATGGTACTCACACCTTATACCAGGTCCAGCTATCCCTTATTAGTGAAATGTAGGCAGTGTCTAGAAGCCAGGATCTCTAGAGGTAGATGTAGCTAAGCAGCCAAGGCTTATCTAAGAGACATGCAAAGCTCATGCAATACCACTGTAGTCACACAGTACTCACAAACAGGAAAGAAAATATTCAGTGTTACAAAAATAATTGTACTTTATTTTAGTGACACAAATGCCAAAAATACCATAGAGACTATGGGCCAGATGTAGCAAAGTTTAGCGAATCGCAAACGGGCCGAATCGCTATTTGCGACAGTGCAAAATCGGAAATGGGATGCAAAAAGCCCATTTCCGACTTGCAAAAAGCGATGGGACCCGTTTGCGACTCGCATCCGTTGCGACCCCATTTTGTGACCCGCAAATATCAAGTCGCAATTTGCGAGTCGCAAACCTTATGCAATTGCAACTAGTCGCAAAAAGCCCAGTTTGCATGTCCCATTTACCACTAACTCAGAGCAGGTGGTAACCATTACCAAAGTATAAAAGGAGACCCAGAAGGCATCTGGGTTACACGGGATGGCGGAGATATACCTGATAGCAGTGAGAAGGAGAGTCCACGCAGCCCAGCAGAGGAGGAGGAGGGGCCACAGACAGGAGAAGATATATAGAACAAGGCAGACTCTTTTTCAGCAAACTGAGGAAGAGATCTATGACAAATACCGCCTTAGCAGCGCAGCCATACTAGAATTAATAGATTTACTCAAACCACAGCTAGAACACCAGACTCTGCGTGGCTGCGCCATCCCTACGCATGTGCAAGTGCTATGCTCACTGCACCTCTTGGCCTCAGGGAGCTATCAGGGGGTCATTGCTGTGGCAGGTGGGGTATCCCAAAGTGCAGTGTCAAGGTTCCTCAGGGCCTTCCTAGATGCCTTAGTCACGCACATGTCCCACTTCATATACTTACCAAGGAATGAGGCAGAAATGAACAGCACCAAGCTGGACTTTTACCGCATTGCCCACTTTCCCCATGTCATAGGGTGTGTAGATGGGACACACATTCAAATATGCCCCCCTGCTAATCTAGAACACCTTTTCCGCAACAGAAAGTGTACCCACTCACTCAATATTCAGGTTGTTTGTGACGCCCATTATGTCATCACGGACATTGTAGCTAAGTTTCCAGGGAGTACCCATGACTCATAAATTTTTAGGCATAGTGGGATACATCAACGCCTGGAACGTGGGGAATTCGGAGACGGTTACCTCCTAGGTAGAGCCACAGACACTTGCAGACATACACACAGGTCACTGTGCACGACAATCTGGACTTCCTAACAGTGTACTTTTTGTGCCCAACAGGTGACAGTGCATATGCTCTTAGGCCTTGGATCATGACTCCGTTTTTAACACCCAGCAATGATTCAGAGAGGCAATACAACAGTGCACATAAGAGGACCAGGAACCTAATCGAGCGCACCTTCGGACCCCTGAAGGCAAGATTCAGATCCCTCCACCGCAGTGGAGGTGCCCTCCAATACACCCCCATTACCGCATTCAAAATTGTGGTTGCATGCGCCATCCTCCACAACATAGCCACCCGACGTGGGCTACCTCTCACCCCTGCAGACCCAGATCCTGATGATGAAGAGCAAGAACAACCACATCGCCATCATGGGGATAGGAGTATAGCTAATCAAGGCAGACTGAGACGGGAACACATTGCAACACAATATTTTGGACGGTACGTGTCAACTCCCACCATACTCACCATTTGTTAAGTGGAACAAAAATAACTGTTTTATTAGTGCATTAATGAAACTATTCACAAGTACTGATTGTCCATAGGCATGAAAATGCTAACCAGGCATGTGGCACATTCACGTCATGTGCCACATTTTATGGTCCAGGGTGATCTCTAAGACCTACTGCCCCTCCTGCCAGCCTGGCTGGTCCCTGGTGCTTCCGTGGTGCTCTGCCTGCCACTCCTGAGCACCCTGCTGTCAGTGACAGAGACACTGCTCACTGTCGAGCCCTCCTCACTGTCCTGGGGTGTTTCCCCTGTGCCCCTCGACATTTCCTGTGTCTCCATCATTTCTATAATGTGGGTCAGACGTCCCAGGCCCCTAGCCACATCCCCAGCGAAATGGCCCATCTCCACTTGCAGCCCAACTGTCCTCCTCGACAGGCCTGTGGTGTTCATGGCGAGCCTGCCGATGGATGTGGCCATCCTGTCCAGTCTGTGCATGAGCTGACGATCTCTGCGCCGCCCACCCTCGGCCTGGGCCAGTAGTCCTCCCACCAGTTCCCTCATGGCAAGGGCAAGGTCCCCAGTGTTATTGCAAATCATGTCCATCCTTGTGTTGAGGTGCTGCATGCTGGCATGGTTATTGCGCACGAAGCGGTGCAGCACACCACTAATCCTCCCCAAAATTCTATTTTGTAGGCGCTGACCACGCAGCAGATGTGCCTCACTGGTGCTGGGAGGAAGTAGCCCGAATGCAGACTGCAGCCCTGATGGTATGGACCTGCGACGACTGCGCAGCGGTGGCTGCCCTGTGCTTCCACCTGTCTCATCCCTGCCTGTTGCTGGGGCAGCCTCTTGTGGAATTGTTACAGCAGGTGTGGCTACTGCAGGGATGCTGATGACCGTGCAGGTGGGGGTGCTGGCGGGTCCTGAGGTGTCCTCATGGGCCTGGCTGCTTGGAGTGTTGGTGGTGTCTTGTTGGAGACCTGTGGGACATGGGGAACAGACTGTCAGTGTCTACTATCTATTGCACACTTCATAATAAACATTTGCCTATGAACTGCCTGCTTGACTACATTTCCCATAATGCATCATTCTGGCATTTGCTACCCTGAAATGGAGCTATCTTGGTTGTGCATGCCCCTGTGTACATGGTGGGTGGGGGTATGGCATTGATAGGGGTACAGGCATATCACATGGTACTCACCGGTTGATGTGCTGGGCTCTGAGGTGTCCAGGTCCCCAAATCCAGACACTGCCTCCTGCTCCAAGGTTTCCTCCACCCTTTCTTCCAGGGGTGTGGGTGGTGGCACAGACGATGGTCCCCCTCCTGTGCCTCTCATCTCCTGGAGCCTTTCAGCCACCCTCTCCTTGGTCCGGGAGCGGAGGTCATACCACCTTTTCTTTATGTCGTCTATGGTCCTATGGCTCACCCCCAGGGAATTAATCTTGTCCTGTATGTCCTGCCACAGCTGTTTCTTGGTGGCTTCAGGAACATTGAGGGCTGATCTCCCAAACAAGTCATCATAGTGCTGACAGCATTCCTCTGTCAGCACCTCCAGCTCCCTCTCAGAGAATTTCAGCTTCCTCTTCCTTGGTGTTCCCTCCATGGCAGCTGCTGTTTGTCCTGTGTGAAATTCGGCAGTTATAAAAGGGTGTGGTCCTGCCTCCTCCCAGGTGTATTAGTAAACTTCCTGGCTGTGATGTCATCATCATGTGCCAGGAAGTGTTTCCAGAGTGTTCTGGAGTGGTTTCTGGAGTGTTCTGCTGCACCTGTAATCAATTTTCAAGGTAATCGCAATTTGCGACATCTACTCGCTAATTGCGAGTTCGTTTTTTGCACACTCGCAAAAAGCGACCTCGCAATCTGCGGACTCGCACACTGCGTTGCGAGTCCGGGTGCGAGTCGCTATTTCGGCATGTTTTTTTTTCCCTGCATTCAAACTCGCAAAATGCGAGTCGCAAATTTTTGTTTTGCTACATCTGGCCCTATATTCCCTGAGGAGGTAAGTAATACCCAAATTATATACACTAGTATGCAAGAACAGGTGTAAAAACAGTTAGAAAACAGTGCAATTAGTGAAAATCACAATAGTTAGAAATTGGCCTAGGGGGAACACAAACCATATACTGAGAAAGTGGAATGCGAATGTTGGTTTTCCACCTAGGCAAGTGTAGTGTGTAGAGGGTCGCTGGGAATACTAGAAAACCCCAAAGGTAAGTACTGGAACCGACACCAGTGCCCAGGAAAGCAGGAGTAAAGCTCAGTAACTTTCCGAGAAGACACACAGACACAAGGAAGAAGATTATGCAAGAAGCAGAAGGGACTGCAAGACACCAACAGAGGATTCCTGGACGTGAAGACCAGTGTGAGAAGAGGACCAACTCCAAGAAGCGCAGAAGAGTCCAGGGAGAACCGCAGCCCCTGCTAACCAGGATAAAGGTGCAAAAAAAGAACCACTAGTGAAGAAGAACAGTCAGTATTGCATCCAAGAAGACGGAGTTGGGTTCCTAGTTGGTGCAAGTGATGCCCCACGCCGGATGGAGGATCGCAGTCTAGTTTGTGTTGCTGGAGTGCACCAACAAGCCTTGGAACATGCAAAACTTGCGGTTAGCAGAAAATGGTGCTTCTCGGGACCAGGAAGGACCAGGTGGACTCTACTCAGGAGGGGAGCCAGAGGGGGATCTCACCAACTCAGAGAGCCCACAGAAGACCAGGCAGGGTGCACAGGAGTCCCACAGCACAGGGACAAAGAAAGGTGCAAAAGAGGCCCATGCAGCATTAGGACAAAGGCTCCCACGCTTCCGGAGAACCACTCAGGAAGCTGTGCATCTCAGGATAAAGTGCTGGGAGGTGGAGCTGCAAGATGCATAAAGACCTTCATGGAAGGATGTCAACATGCCTTGGTAAATGCAAAACACGTGGTGCAAGGGGGTACTGTCTTGCGTGGGGAGACAAGCTCTTACCTCTACCAAAGTTGGACAGTTGGACTTCAGGACCATTTGAAATACTTCAGCCTACCACCTCTGATGTAGATTCCACACAGCTCAGCAGGAGAGAGGATCCATGCAGGAAGTCATCGTTGCAGTAAGTACCTGATGAAGCAGGGGAATGACTCCTTCACCCCAAAGGAGAGATTATTTCACTCTTCTGGTGCAGGCTGAAGACAGGCTATCCTCAGAGGATGCACAACCAGGAAACAGTTGCAGTTGCTGGCAAGAGCTGAAGACACAATGTTGCAGAAGGCGTCTTGCTTCTTTGATGCAGTTTGTAGAGTTCCTGGAGGGTCCAGATGCAGTTTCTTCAGTGAGAAGTTGAAGTGGAGGATGCAGAGGATTCCTGCTGGAGTCTTGCAATCCCAATTTGAAGAACCACCCAAAGGAGAGACCCTAAATACACCTGAAAGGGGAATTGGTCAGCTACACAGGTAAGCACCTATCAGGGGAGGGCTCTGATGTCACCTGCTGGCACTAGCCATTCAGATGCTCCCAGAGTTCCCTGCAAAATTGGAATCCAGGATGGAAAAACCCAGGGACCCTCTCGAAGGAGCTCTGAGCACCACCCCTGGGATGGTGATGGACATGGGAGCGGTCACTCCCCTTTCCTTTGTCCTGTTTCGCACCAGAGCAGGGAACGGGGGTCCCTGAATCGGTGTAGACTGGATTATGCAAGGAAGGCACCAAATGTGCCCTTCAAACCTTTTCCAGTGGCTTGGGGAGGCTATCCCTTCCAAGCCTATAACACCTATTTCCAAAGGGAGATGGTGTAACACCCCTGTCCCATAGGAAATCCTTTTTCTGACTTCCTGGAGTTGTGCTTTTCAAGCAACAGGATGGCAGAAACCTGTCTGTGAGGTGGCAGAAGCTGGGGCTGTCTGGAAAACCTCCAAAGGCTGTAATGGCAGTACCGGGGGTCCTCTAAGGAGCCTCCAGAGTGCATGTGATCATAAAACCAATGCTTGCAAAAGCATGGGTGTATGATTCCTATGTCTTTGATACCAAACATGCCTATGTTTGGAGTTACCATTATGTAGCTGGACTTAGGTTGTGAGCTATGTCCAGTTAATGCGTAAAATGGTGTTCCCGGACTCACAAATTCTGGGGAAATGGTCCTGGAGGTCATCGGGAAACCTCTGCTCATCCACAATCCAACCCTCCCCTTGTTAAATGTATTCTTGTTTGTTACCATGTAGATCTCTCTGTTGCTTTTTGGCGAAGTTTGTGCTATAGAAATACCAATTACGTACATACATATAGATTCCCTTCAATGTTTTCTCAATGGAAAAAGGGCAGCACCTAAGAAAGATGGCTTTCTCCGTATTTAAATATACTAAGTAACACCACTATTCAACCACATCATAAATATATTTCTTTACACAACACCTGCTCGTTCAGTGAACAGCCCTAGTTCCTATAACACCTGCGAGAAACGCCTACCCAGAAATGTTCCAGACAGGCCATGTCCTCTCCTTACCACTGTAAAGCTTTGGTACAGCTCAAATAATGCCATGAGCATGCCGATGTCCGTATGTTCTCTTCCAATCAGAGAGATAATTTCACATAGAATTACCTCATGAATAAATAATGCGTGCCATTGTAACAGTTTTATAGACGTTTGCATGTTTTGCTTCCTTTTGATAACGTTTTCAAAAAAGCTTCTCCTAGACTTGCAGTACATGCTTTTCTAATGAGATGCATGATCGAACTAATGCTTTTATAAGCGTTTGGGCGAGCTGAAATGATACAAATAAATTGGGCGAATCCACACAAATAGTGTTCCAAGCAGATTTTGTGGGGGCGACGGGTTCTTTGAATGTCGTAAACATTCAAGATGTCATTTTTAGAAAGTTATTTGTACTGCATGCACATCAAGAATTCATGCTAGTGCTAGCGCCCCTGGTCCCTAGTAAGGAAACTTACAATGAGACACGTATAGGTCGATGAACCTTTTGATTCGCATGGAGTATCCTAGCTAAGCTAATGGTAGCCACTCTAAGAATTAATACACAATTCAATAAACATTAGTCATCAACATTAATGAATCAGAAACATAACACCCCATGACCCTCCTGTCATGAATAACCACAACTCACTATACGTTTTAGTAGTTTTATTCCCTATTATTTACAATACTAATTCATGAAAATGAATTCAACTTTATGTATGTCAGCAAATCCTTATTAATTCATGAGAAGGTGCCAAAAAAATTGTCTAATCAAAACTTGAATCAGAGTTCATTCTAAAGAAGTAGCATAACTCAATAATTGAATCAGGAATGAATAAGTCAACATGAGTAGCAGAATTCAGCAAATCAACTTGTCGATCATTTATCTCTGTGTTGTCAATGTAATAAGGTAGGAACCTCACCTAACCCAGATTAGCATCAGCATGTGGGACTTCATGCGAAAGCAGTATAGAACATGAATTTGGAAAAACATCTAAGAGAAAAATGATTAAAACAGCGCAGTTGGTACCAAGAAAGAAAAGGCACAAAAGTTAAATTCAGTCACATTATCATATCTACCTATCCTCGGTAGGTATCAGCAACAAGTCAGTCTTCGTACTCAGATCACCAATCGATCAGCATCACATCAGGCTCTCAAGAGCTTGAGCCCAATGACAGAATTTCAAATTGCCTTGGCATCTTCCTCTATCCGTATCATCATCTGTTCTCCTCTAATCTGTTCTTCATCTGTTCTAAAGTTTTACCCCTTTGTCACGGCATTATGTCAAAGTCGCCCAGACTATCCGCCAGTTCCTAATTAATCAATTAATCACCAGTTATGACTCTGTCCAATTACATATTTACTCCAAATCTATAAATTTTACAGTTGTACAGTTCTCAGATTGTTGATTGGTTCACTTTGCGATGTCCTCATCATCCGGCTCGTCAGGAATCAAAAATGTTGCATCTTCTTCTCCAGTCAGTGTCTCTATTGTTCGAGTCCTGGGAAAGTACGCTCTGACTACTTTACACAGCAGTTGATACATTCTGGTTTCCATCATCTCCTATCTGTCAGTTCATGCATGGGTTTCAGCTAGACAATTTTATTAAACAATGGACAGTTCATAATTAGTCCAATTTGTGAGCATCTTTTATTTTAACGTTAATATTTAGCTTCTGCAGTAGGCCTGGCAAAACTAGGCCACGACTGTGGCTAAGTTAAGCTCTACAATATAATGCAAAACACAAGTTATATCTTTCAATATTTCAATACGTTTTTCTATATTTCATATATGCTATTCATTTTATTAGTACATTTGTGAATCTTGGTGATCGCTCTCCGAGAGCACAATTTCAAACGTGCACATTATTTTTCTACATTAATCGTTTTTCTACATTTTTCATACAAACATTTATTAAAAATTGTAATGAATACATTTGTGCTATCAATCCCTCCTCTGATGACTAAATATGTCATCACACTATGTTTATCATCAACAGTTTCACAGCTCTGTTTCTTCAGCATTTTGCCTTCTTCTCAAATATTCCCTATAGATTCTTTCTCTATTTCGTTCTTCCCTCCTCTAATTATCTTTAGACCTTTTCAATTTAATCTTTTGATACAATTTATATAATCCCCATATTCCTAATATACAAGCAATCACAATTAATATTCCATGTATGATTTTTAATAATACCCAATTCCAAATGTTAGTAAGCCGATTCCCCACTGAAGCAAATCCTTTCCCTACCTTTTCCCATACACCTGGTTCCTTCAATTCCTTCAAATCCTTACTTGAGTTAGTCAGGTTAGTAATTAAGGGGGTCATTTTGACCTCAGCGCACTTTTTACAGACCGCCGAGGGACCGCCGTGCGGAAGACCGCCATTGGTGGCGGTTTGCCGCTCGGCCTATTTTGACCATTGGCAGCTCTCCGTCGTTTTATGGACGGAGAGCCGCCAACAGCCATACTGGCGGGAGGCGGGGAAGTGGAGGTTGCTCCACCTCCACCGCCACATCAACAGAACACCGCCCAGCGAATCACGTCCTGTGATTCGCCGTGGCGGTGTTCTGTTGGCGGTGTGGTGTCGGCGGAGCTGCCCCCATGGCTCCCGTCCCCTCCCGGAGGATCGTCAGACCAGGTAAGTCAATCGTCCGTGAGGGGTGGGGCGTGGAAGGGTGTTGTGTGTTGTGTGGGTGCATGGGGGTGTGCATGTGTGTCTGTAGAGGGGGTGTGTGAGTGCGTGTATGCCTGCGGGGTGTTGTGTGTATGGGAATGAGTGCGTGTATGTCTGTGGGTATGTCTGTATGGATGTGTGCGTGTATGTTTGAATGTGGGTGTGCGTGTATGACTGTGTGTGTGGATGTAGGCTTGTATGTCGGCGTGTGTGCGTGTAAGTATGTGTGTGGTGCCTGCGTGCATGTCGTGTGGGTATGGGTGAAGTGATGTTTGGGGTCGGGGTGGGGAGGGGGGCCCTGCCAATTTGGTGGGTGGCAGGGGTGGTGGGGGGGTAGGGGAGGGAATTGGGGTGGGGAGACCCCTATCAGTGCCAGGGAAGGGATTCCCTGGCACTGATAGTGCTTGCCGCCATGGATTTCATGGCGGTTCAAACCTCTGGAAATCCACGGCGGTAAGCCGGGTCCAAATACCGCCGGCGGTATAGTGACAGCCTCCGGGCTAGAGACCCAGGTCTCCAGCCCGGCGGTCGTCTCCGCCCTGGCGGGCGGAACGGAGAACTGGTGGATGACCATGGCGGTAGCCGCCATGGTCATAATTCCACAAAGTAGGACCGCCAATCTGTTGGCGGTCTTACCGCCGGTTCTCCGCCTTCCGCCAGGGTTGTAATGACCCCCTAAGTCTCTAATCTCTTTTTCTATTGTTAGGTATATAAGAACATCAATGCCTAGAGTTAATCATTTTACAGACTCCGCCATCCTTTGCTAGAAGGATGTCTAAAGCAAGACGATTTTCAAGAGTCATAGCTCTATCCGCAGCCAATTCAGTATCTATCAGGAGTATTGCTCCTGTAAAAATTGTCAACATGTTATCCACAATAGTAGACAACTTTCGAATCTTGATTGAATTCAGGATGACTCCTAATGAAGGAATCACTGCACCAAATATATCTTCCACTATCGCAGAAAAGGATTCCCTCCTCTGTCTGTTAAGATGTAATTCAGTCAATTTTGGAAACTTTTTCAAGTCCTCTATCTGATAAATCTTTGGGAACACTATCCCCAAATAACATGTCCTATACCATCCTCTTGGAAGACGGTAATAAGCATTAAGTCCACAAATATAATAAATACCTGGAATCGCAGGATCCTGACCAGTCAACATAAAAGTCCATTTACTCTAAAACAAAAACACATGCCTACAGTCACTCGTACCCACAACTAAAGTGTCAGTGCTTGATTTTGGCCTATATATACAAAGCTTCCCTACATGTAATGCATCTAAAGCTAATTTCCCTTGAGTTTTAATTGCAGTGTAAGCATAATCATTCTTCTAAGTCCTTTTCTCTAAGCCTTTTGCCAATGTCTCCTTTAATGCTTTTCTTCTATCATCAGTATGCCCTAAAAAGCTTTTCTCCAAAGGTGTAAGCAAGCATGTAAGGTTATTTTTATGCTCATATGCAGTTCCAAATGTTAGTGTAGGCTCAAAGAGTCCTCTAACCAATACTATATCATGATCCTTGGCTATTCTACTCAGATATCTAATGATAGGAATGAAAGAAAACACTAAGGGGGTTATTACAACTTTGGAGGTGGTGTTAATCCGTCCCAAAAGTGATGGTAAAGTGACGGATTTACCACCAGCCGTATTACGAGTCCATTATATCCTATGGAACTCGTAATACGGCTGGTGGTATATCCGTCACTTTACCGTCACTTTTGGGACGGATTAACACCTCCTCCAAAGTTGTAATAACCCCCTAAGTCATAGTTGGAATAGGAATACTGTATATATTCTTGATCATAAAACCTTGTTAGTAGCAGACTACAACATTATCCCCTAAGTTAGAGGCAAGCTATGGTAAGTAACTCCTTCCTCGACTGATGAAGGAATTTGCGTACACACAAGACAATCCTTCGCATCCATCGTCTCAACATACTCACTCAACAAGCAATAAAAGATGGTAGAAGAAAGTTCTCCTTGAGCATTAGTATAGTTGTGCAAATATTTCTCATCTGACTTAAACTTCTCCAAAGCTGTTAGTGTAGTAGTTTCAAAAGCAGTAGTATGGATGGCTCCTTTTGCATCAAGAACAGACATACCCACAATTAATACAATAATTCCACACATAATTGCCAATCCAACACTCATATATTTACAGCGCCTAGCATCCCTAACATGATTATTTAACTCTGCCATGATCTGTAAAGAATCAGAAAGCAGAAGTAACTTTTTGAAAAATGCAGCGAAAAACAAAAATATTATTTTTCTTCTTTCAACAGCTTAGTTTCACATCTAGTAACCCTTATCCTTGTCAATATCGATTAGCAGCTTGTCACATCCGGTTTTCAATGTCAAATCAGGTTATCAATGTGTCTTCCAGTTATATTTCAACAGTCTCTTTTCTCAAAATGTTTTTCAAATTCGTTCGCCAGTTCAGCTCCTTGTTCGTTCGTAGCTGCATATGGCCATTCAGGACCAGCTTATCTTCGACTCACTATTCTTTTTCTTTTCAACTTTTGGTCACCACTTAACTCTCCTTCACTTAACTCTTCTTTTCTTGTGGTATCTACTTCTTCCTCTATGGTTTCATTTACTACCACCTCCTTTCTTTTCTCTATTCATGACTCAGGCCAATTGTCTCCTTTCCTTGAACCTTCTGTCAATATTTTTCTCAGAATTGGACTTTTCTCTTTTTCTTTTTCTTTTTTCTATGGTGTTTTCTCTTCATGGACCTGCAACAGGCTCAGGAGGAGTTAAATCACTTTGACTTTGATCCAACTCTACTCCCTCCCCTTCTTGGTCTGGCACTTGCTCTGTTTGTTTCTCAGCACTGCCTGCTTCTGGGAGAACCCCTGCTGTGCTAGGCTTTCCTGCTGTATCCATTGAGATAGATTCTCCTGTAATTCTTCACTTTCGCCTCTTACAGGGGTGATTGACACATCTTCCACAATTTCTTGATCAATTTCAGTCTCTCTTAGTTCCTTCTCTGGTTCAGGTGTTGCGACTTGTTTTGCAATTGTTGGTGCTCCCAACAATGCTGCTTCATGATCCAGTGGACATGCCACTTTCTTCGTGTGACTCGCATGAATCCAGTCTGGAAGTCCTGCACACTTTACAGCAGTCATGTTTGTCAGAATCACCTAGTAGGGTCCTCACTGATGAGGCTCCAAATGTGTCTTGAGCACGTGCTTGTGGACGACAACCCAATCGCCAGCTCTTAGGTTGTGCCCAGGATTGTGAATTGGTAGCAGTGTGGTGGCCTCCACCTGTTAAGAAAAAGAGCGCAACACATCATCCAGACCCTTGCAGTAGTCCAACACCATATCATCTGTATTATTGACAAGTGCATTGGCTGGAACTGCTGGCAATCTCATTGCCCTGCCCATGAATATCTTGTGGGGTGACAGTTCTGTCTTTTTGTCAGGTGTATTTATTCAACACCAAAGGCAATGCATCTGACCATTTCAGATTTGTAGCTGCACACATCTTGGTGATTCTTGATTTCAGAGTACCATTCATCAGTTCCTCTAGTCCTGATGCTTCAGAGCAGTAGCTACAATGCAATTTATGCTCAATGTTTAGTGCTGCACACAAAAGTTTAATCACTTTGTTATTGATATGCATTCCCCTATCGGATTTAACTCTCTAAGCAACAGCCTCGCTACTGTGAGGCTATCATTCCTTCTTGTAGGGTACGCTTCAATCCAATGACTAAAAATGCACATAATCACCAACACATATTTCAAACCTCCACATGCAGGCATCTCAATGAAATCCAGTTGCATTCTGAGGAATGGACCCCCTGTTCTTCCAATATGGCTAAAATTAATCACTGTCTCTTTTCCCACATTTAACTGTTGACAAATAACACAGCAATGACATACTGCTTCTGCGGCTTGTGTGAACTTAGAGTTTAACCAATCGATTTTAAACAACTGAACCAAGAACATCCCTTCCAATGTGCTCCTGACCATGGTAGTACCTAGCCATTTGTGATAACAAACTATTTAGCAAAACCATTTGATCCTCTTCTAACACCCACAACTCATCCTGTCTCTGCGTGCACTTCATCTTCAACCACCCTCTTTTCTCCTCCTTGTCAACATTACTCTGTAAGTTTTTCAATTCTTCCATTGTGTCAAACCTACTTGTCTTTGAATGATATATAGTTCAATGTGCAAAACCTTGCGACTTGATCCACATATCCATTCCCCAGTGACACATAGTCCTGTGACTTCAGATGTGCACTGCATTTTACCACAGCAATTTCTTCAGGCAATTGTATTGCATACAGTAATTCTTTTATCCTTTCACCATTTTTCACTGGTGAACCAGTAGAGTTCAGGAAACCTCTTTGTGACCACAATTGACCACAATCATTAACAATTCTAAATCCATATTGGCTATCTGTATAGATAGTAACTCTTAATCTTGCAGACACATGGCACGCCCTAGTAAGAGCAACCAATTCTGCCACTTGTGCAGAATATACGCCTCGGAGCCAAGAAGCTTCTAAAGTACCTGTAATTGTGCACACGGCATATCCTGCTCTCAGTGCCCCTGTACCATCTCTGAGACATGAACCATCAACAAAAGCAATTTGGTCATTTTTTTCCAATCGTGTATCTCTGTTTTCTGGCATTTGTTTTGTGCACAACTCAGTTACCTCAAGACAATCATGCTCAATGTCTTCTTCCTTTTCAATTTCAGCAGTATCACTTGGAAGTAAAGTTGCCGGGTTCAGCACTGTACACTTCTTCAATGTTACATTTGGAGCTCCTAGAATGCTCGTCCCATACCTTGTCAGTCTGGCACCATTCAAATACTGTGTTTTCGTTCTTGTCAGTAAAATCTCAACTGAGTGAGGGATCATTACCATCAGGAGATATCCCATCACTACTCCCTCACATTGGGAATGACTTTGACCAATTGCAGCAACTGCACGCAAACAACTAGGTAGGGCTGAAATAGGCTACTAGGTGATAAGCACCTACATGGACCTGTGTCAAGAAAGACAGAGAACAAGCATCACGTTCATGACAAAACAATACAAATGGCTTTTGTAATCAGGCATACCCAATGCTGGAGCTCTGCACAAACTTGCTTTCAACTCAGTGAATGCTTTCATCTGGTCTTGGTGTAATGTTATGGGATCAGTAACATCTGTGTGTGTCAGATGTTGCAATGGCTTTGAAATCTCAGCAAAATTTGGAATCCATTGATGACAATAGCCTACCATTCCCAAAAACTTCCTGACATCGCTCTGTGAAGTCGGGGGACTTCTCTGCAATATCATTGTAATCCTTTCTCTGGTAATTCTCCTTGACCCTTTCTCAGTTTGGTGACCTAGATATTTCACTGACTTCTGACAGTACTGCAATTTCAATGATGACACTTTGTGACCAAATTTTCCCAAATGATTCAATAGTGCAATTGAGTCGTACTTTCACTCGTCCCTTGTTTTAGAAGCAATTAGTAAGTCATCAATGTACTGCACCAGAGTCAATTGGTATGGCAATTCCAATGAATCCAGATTCTTTTTCAGGATTTGGTTGAAAAAGGATGGTGACTCTGTGTACCCTTGAGGAAGCCTGCACCAACTGTAGACTCTGTTTAGGAATTTGAAACTAAATTGAAACTGACTAACCTCATGAAGAGGCACAGAAAATAAAGCTTATGACAAGTCAACCACGGTAAACCATTCTGCATCGCATGGAATCTAGAACATTATTACTGCTGGATTTGGCACCACGGGACAACACTTGACCACTATGTCATTTATTTTTCTCAGATCCTGAACAATTTGCACCATTCCACACAGCTTTCTCAAACCCATTATCAGTGAATTACATGGGCTGCTTAGCACTTCTTTCAAAATTCCCTGCTTCATAATATCACCAATTATCTGTGCTACTTTCATCAAGACATCTTGTGGCATGTTGTACTGTGAAAGCTGTGGAAACACTACATTCGGCTTCAAGTAACCTTAATCGGCTCCACTTCCTTAATCAAACCCACTTCTTTGCCTGTTAGATCCCACACATTTTCCTGTACTGTTCCCTGCAAATCAGAATGAAGCTCTTTTACTGTGAACATTGGAAAAAGCTCAATCAATGGGTATTCTTCTATGGTATTGTCATTGTCCCTTTCCAGAGTTAGTTCTTCTTCGCCATTACTATTTGTCTGAATTTCTATCTCAGCAGTTGAGCAAGAGATCAAACATTTAGTCTTGCATAATAAGTCCCTTCCCAGTAGGGATACTGGACTTGAATCGCAGACTAAAAACTTATGCAGTCCCTGAAGTTGCCAATCTCAACAACTTGTACTGGATCTGTGATTGGGTTTGTCAAATGTTTATTTGCTACACCTACAACGTGAACTGTCCTCCCTGAAAGAGGTAAATTTGGAACTTCTACACTCCTCACTGTGGAACGTGTGCCTCCTGTGTCCACCAGAAATTATACCCTGCGACCCATCACCTTCCCTCTTACAAAAGGTCCTCGCTGATCTACCTCTAGGGACGCTGCAAGCATGCATGGCTCTTTATCCGAACTATCACTCATCCAATCACCGTTTATTTTACTCTCACTTTGTAATGGAAATTGGTGCACGGTGTTACTACTTCTGTCTTGTCTCTGACCTGTGACCTGTTGAGTAAGCATCACCTGTTGCTGCTCCATCGGGGCTTGAGGTATTTGCATTTGCTGGCTAGGTACCATTGGAACCTGCTGCTGTACTGGTTGCAACTGTGTCATTTGTGCACAAGGCATTTGTGCCTGTTGCATGGGTTGAAAATTCTGCATTTGACTCGCATTATTCTGAACATTTGGATTAAGTCCTCTCATTCTTGGGACTTCCACAGTTTGAAATGTATTGACATCTCCACTTTGCTGAACAACACCATCCTGCACCAACATCGGACACTTCTGCTTCCAGTGTCCACGTTTCCACAAAGATGACACTGTAACATCTTCTTCATCCCTTACACATCATTTTGAACCACTACCGTATTCAAATCTGGACCGCGATTCATATTAATCCCACGTCTTCTACCTCTCACCTGAGGCTGGAACATGACAGTTCCCTGCTGCAGTGGTATATGCTGAACAAAAGTCCCTTGCACTCCTGTTTGCGCTGCCTTAATCTGCATCACCATCACTTTCTCCTTCAGCTTTTTCTGCTTCAACTCAATCTCATCATTACAGTATTTTGCATACTGCAACACCTCATCAATTGGCTTCGCTTGCCAGCATATCAAGTGACTCTTTGTCATCTGACCTATTTCAGGTCTTAATCCCTCCACAAACCTGAACACAAAGTGTAACATGTCTTTCGGCTTGATCGCTTCCTTACCACTGTACTCCTTGAACGCTTTCAACAACCTCTCATATTACGCCTGTATTGACTCTTTTACCTCCTGCACTGTCATGTCAATTCTTTGCCAATCAATATTTTCAGGTGAAATTCTCGTCTTCAGGAATTCAATTACCTTATAATAATGCTTCATTACTTTGGGTGATGGTGCACCTGTAGTCCTATCCCTCTCTGGCTCTCTCGTTGGCCAACCTACAGCTCTTTTGCAGTTCACCCATAAATCGGCTGGAACTACTATCTCCAACAGAGTATTTAAGTCTTCCCACAGACATTTCGAAAGCTTCACAAATCTGTCTGCTGTTACCATTCAACCAGTTTCTCCATCAGCTTTGGATAATCATTTGTGAATGACAGAATATCACTCCTGTGCCACAGAAAGTGAACAAACTGCGACTCCTGGAATCTCCCTCACTGGGAAAACTTTTACCGGATCCTTTTCTTTCTGAACACTCTCAGACCCCTCTTGTGAATCTTGCTTCCATTTATCCTTCTGCTTTGCCCATCTGCCTTCCCATTTTTGCAATGCTCCCTAGATCTGAGCACTCTGCAATAATTCTTTAAGATGCACTTTCATTCCGGCTGACCTCGTATGTTCAAAATCTTTTGCCTCAAAGTCTAACCTGTAACTCCCTTTCAAATGTTTTGTCTTTCCAATTTCAACATCATGCTTTTCTGCTACATCAGCTAATCTCTGATGTATCCTGCCCACTTCTCTCATAATTCTTGGACATAGGTATCGCAGCTCTTCTTTGGTATAAGATTCCAACCTATTCACTCCCATTGTCTCTTCAACAAGTTCCATCATTTCTGTACTCAACCTAACAAGATCAATCTGCTCTTCACTCTTAGACATATTTTGTGGAGTGTTCAAACTGTCTAACCACTCATTCAGCTGCTGTGCAATAAATCCAGGTAACGTAATGTTACTCGCATTTGGTGATGGCACCTACTGCGCCACTGCACCTGGGGGTTGCAGTGTTAAGAGCTCCAAGCTCTGACTTGCACTTGGACCATTTACTGTTTTGGGAAGTGATACTAATGGACTGAAATCCATCAGTGGCCTGGATCCATCAAAAGTCTGACCCATGGAAGAAATTACCTGCACATGTTCTCTCACCCCCTCCTCACGAGGCTCTGTGACATATCACCCTGTTCTGCAGTGATTGATTTGTGCTGCGCAGACAATGGCACCGCTGGACCATCTGTAATTAGCAGTGACATTTCATCTGGAGCTGTTCTAACACCCATATTCCGTGGAAGGGCTACTCCCATACTTTGATTCATTACTGGAGTCACATCCGACTGTGTTCCTGTCATTGCTGTAAACCTTGGCAAACCCTGTGGCTGTGCGTGGGGCATCAATATCCGTTTTGGCTCAGTCTGAACTAACAAGGGTCTCGGAACCACTTGCTCCGTAGGTACCACTAGGTTTGAGGTTGTCTCGAGAATCGTTACTTCAGGATAAATTCTCTGTATCGGTGGTGGATGCATCTGTGGTTTGACCACCGAAGCTGACAATGCACAAGGAGTACTCTGCACTACCCCTTGTATGTTATCTGTCTGCACTGGTCCCGCTGTCCCCAACACTTGTGCTGGGGCAGTTGGAGCAGAACTCATTCTCAGACCTCCCTCATGCACTGCATATGGTAGAGGTCGGTCTCTCAACACCTGAGTAATAAGATCCTCAACATCTGAATCTTCCTCTTCTATGTAAGCCTTTTTCTTCTTCTTACTCCCTGACAAACTCTTATCACTCTTGCTAGTTTCCTCTTTCTCTTCTGCCTCGGCTACCTCTGTGATAGCAAAATTCTCAAATTATAGGATCCATGCCCTGGAAACACTAAAACTCCCTCTATCTCTGTCCATTTGCACCACTGCTTTAACCAAAGACATGGCACGACACCTCGCTCCACCATTACAATATAAGCCAGAGAATTTTCTGGTGGGGTAGGATTCCCCACAGTCGCCTTAATGTATGTGTCACCCTTCATGGCACTCCTAAATGCTTTGAAAGACTTCATCTTTCTATTTTTTGTGTATTTGAATTAAATCAGGAAATGACTTTTACTTCCAAGATTCCCTTCAACCGCTTTCTCCACCAATTGTCTCTTACAGACGTATGCCAATCCGCTCACGACACTTCTCAGTAACCAACTTATCCCGGCGCGGCTCAAATGACGTCACATGCACACATACAGCGGCTGACAAAGTCTTGCGGCCCATCCTCCTAAACTCCAATTCACACAAACTAATGCAAAATATTGTGTGCACTAACCAAAAACCGATAATCAAATTACTACAGGAAGGTAACACAATCGCTTCAGAGACCTCACAGATTTTCACTGATGGCCCTATCGCTCATACAGCTATTCCTCTTTCTCAGTCTCCCACATTCGCAAGTAAAATTCGACCCGCAAGTTTCACTCTCAACTGATCAATGGGTCTGTCCTGGTGCACATAGGATTTGCCAAATCTCAGTCGAAAACATTTAACTTGCACACCGACTCGTTGACCTCGCCCGATCATCCTACTAAACCAGACAGATTACAACATATAACAAAGTGTCTCCTACACTTGTCATAATACTCCTGAGTCTTAGACCACGCATGGTCCGTACATCATCAAAAACCATCTGGACAATTTTTTAGCACAAAGTGCCACACACATATGAAGTTCGCCGACTTCACTACTCTCATACTATGGAGTACGCACACTCCTACTAAACTTCAAAAGGAGTACGCAGACTCCCTACCTCCCTCACATACATCACAATTCACCTGCGATTTACATAAGTTGTGCAAGCGCAACCTATCACTTTCACACTATCACGAAAGCGCAGAGAACATACCCAACTCTACTTGCAGGATCCAGGGAAAGTAATTTCTGGGCTTAAGGGGACATCATTTTTTCTACAATTGCCATTTCAGAAAACAAAATTCAAATCTAAAAATAAATAAATTTATAACTAACCGACTCTAAACTACTACCATAACCACCTAACTAGTTCTCCAAGGAAACTAACCATCAAGCTGCTACCAAAACTGCTAGTGTGCCTGGACCTTAGTAAGTAAACATACAAGGGGACGCGTATAGGTCGATAACCTTTTGATTCGCATAACGGTAGTCACACTAAGAATTAATAGGCAATTCAATAAACATTAGTCATCAACATTAATGAATCAGAAACATAACACCCCATGACCCTCCTGTCATGAATAACCACAACTCACTATACGGTTTAGTAGTTTTATTCCCTATTAGTTACAATACTAATTCATGAAAATTAATGTAATTTTATTTACATCAGCAAATCCTTATTAATTAATTAGAAGATGCCAAAAACATAGTCTAATCAAAACTTGCATCAGAGTACATTCTAAAGCAGTAGCATAAGTCAATAATTGAATCAGGAATGAATAAGTCAACATGAGTAGCAGAGTTCAGCAAATCAATTCATCAATCATTTATCTCTGTGTTGTCAATGTCATAAAGTAGGAACCTGACCTAACCCAGATTAGCATCAGCTTGTGGGACTTCATGAGAAAACAGTTTAGAACATGAATTTGTAAAAACATCTAACTAGGAGAAAAACAATTAAAACAGCGCAGTTGGTACCTAGACAAAAAAAGGCATGCAAAAGGCCAAACATCACAGAATTTGGCAAAGACATCTGGGGTACTGGCAATTCTACAGAACTTACACACAGAGAGTATAACTTCGTGTGATTCCCTTTAAACTTACCTCATAGTGCTCCAATCTTGCCACTTTTTATGACACAGGCATTAGGTGAATTGGTTATATAGCACCCTTGAGACCTCTTCTCTACAGGGCTAGACAGTGGTTTGCCCCAGAGCTACTTTGATATTGGAATAATCTAATTGAGAATTTGAACATCAACAAATCTTATTCTATCACACAGCTCTCCCACATATAACATTGGCTGGGGATTTTGCACCTAGTTGAATATTGGAGGTATCCCATAGTCATAAATGGGGGTTTGAGGAACATCATAAAATCCCATTATTGGTCTCATCCATACTTGATCAGCACTATGAATGGTGGCAGTTTTACTGAAGCATTCTTGACTCACAAACGTTTTTGAATCACATCTAGATATAATCAACCCATGGCTAGCTAAAACACTTACAATAAGGTTTAGATTTAGCAATTTTTTCACCAACAGTTTAACTCATAGATTGTGGGCTTGTAATGTAGAAGATGCATCATGTAAAGCGTATACTGCAGTGACTGAAGAAATCACTGATGTATAATTTTATTGCCCTTTGTACAAATCAGTAATGCTGATATAGGTAAAACCACTATGTTTTGAATATTTTGTGACATTATGGGTATTTTAAACAGACAAAGGGCTGTATTAAGAATCTGGCCATCTCAAGACCGCCAGACTTGCGGTGGTGGTCAGACTGCCCTGGCTGCAGTAGTCCCACCTCCACATTATGATCCTGGTGGTCGGACCGCCAAAAGACCGCCGTCTCCACCTGGATATTTGATCCCGAGGGGATGATGGCGGGTGTGGTTATAATCAGTCACAATGGCGCTGAAGTCAGCAACGCTGTGCTGATTAGAACCATGTTCTTCAGCTTTTTTATGGCAGTTCAACTGCCATGAAAAGGCTGACAGAGAAAAAGTGCTGGGGGCCACAGGAGGGCCCCTGCACTCCCCACAACATTGTTGTGGGCAGTGCAGGGGCCCCCCTCCCCAGCAGCATCCGAATGTGCACTGTCTGCTTAGCAGACAGTGCGCATTCCGAGGGTGTGAGGGGGACCCCTGTGCGACGGCATTGGACTCGGGACCATGTGAAGCCAAGTCCAATGCTACCACACATTTTCCACTGGGCTGAATGGCAGAAACCTTGGTTTCAGCCAGTATGCCCAGTGGAAACGTGTAACGGTGCTGGTGGGGAGCCCGCCAGCACCGTGGCAGTCTCCTCATCTGCAATTTGGTGGTCGGGTTTTTCCGACTGCCAAACTTGTAATCAACCCCAAAGTATTCCTATCATTTTTAGTCTGAGCAAAATGTTACTTGCTGTCTGGATCATTTGGAAGAGGCAAGGACTTTTACTATGACTACATTCATTAGATGTTTCCTATATTCTTATATCATATACAATTGCCCTGCACTGTGTTGACTCATTTATTTTTGTCTTATTGTATTTTTACCACTTGTTGTTTTACTTCATATTTTCACTTGTTAGTTTGTGAATGTTCATCTTATCGTGTCTTATCCCTGAATAAAATTATTTTTATCAATTGATCCAATTTAGGAGCTCAAACACTCGTGTCATTATGATTGTTTTGATTGAACTGGACAACACTGGACAGTGGTTGATCATTCGAAACAGTACACATAATCACTCAGAAAAGGAATTCATCCCCACTGACAAACAATTTGATGGCTCAGGAGGTGGACTAAAACACCCATGCAAACATAGAGGACCCACATTTGAGGTTTTTGTTGACAGACATGCATTAGTTGTGAAATTCATCCTCCATAGTACACTGCGCTGCACATTGCACTTTATTTTTTTTTATATATGTACTGTATTTTAACAATGTCCTGTATACATACTTTTATTGTCATAATTAAGTGACATAAGGAATTGATTGATGCTCAAAAAGGAGTGGGGCAACGGGAACATTTATAAGGAGTTAGGGAGCACATACACCCTCAAAAGAGTAAGGCCTTTGCATTTCACAAAATACACTTCTTAATTAGTACTGCATTAACAATGTCAAAACAGGTTCAAAAGTACTCCAGCCCAGCCTTGGAGTGAGCCATACACCACCCATGGCCAATCAATCTGTCCACCTTGTCTGAACGGACTCAGGAACTTTTTTTTACCCCAATGCTGTCTTAAAAAATCAAAAGAGAAAATAATCTAGACACAGTGCTTCATTCAACTGTGTGCTACTCCTCTATTATGAGGAGTAAGAAAAACTGGATTAACTATGTGAATAACATTCTACTCAGGTATGGGGGCGGTGCGTATTTCCAACAGAACATGTTTGGGCCCGTATTTATACAATTGTATTTTGTAAGTTTGCGCCGATTTTGCTTCAAAAAACGACGCACATGCGGTGCTAAAAAAGTATAAATATGGGCCTTGGTGTGCAGGTATGCCTGAATGCCTCTAGTAGAGATTTCCCCTCCAAAAACAAGTATTGTGAAAATGGAGAAAGTGGTATTATGTATGATACCTAACAAGTGATGAGTCTGCCAAAAAAACTCCATGACAGCGTCATTACGAACCCACCTAGTAATCCAGAATGAAATTGATAAAGATTGTAAGTATGGGTAGTTCACCCCTAAACCTCAGATGCTGAAGGCTGCCAAAATCCCCCGATCAATCATCGGAAGACACATAGAGGAACCGGTGCCCAAACACTGATTCCCAAATGCTATTTCCTAAAATCTGATAACAGAGGTTATCTCTACCAACACTCAAACCCAGAGTTACTGATGCTGGCGATATTAATAATTTAGGGTGTGGTTAGGTGGGCTCAGTAATATATGCACTTGAAATCCCACCCACAGGTTCGATGAGAATGACTGATGTCCATATAAATGCTTACATATGTGAGCTTGAGAAGTGTGCGGAATGCTGTAAAAACAGTTAGCATCACTGAATATGTGTGCGAGTAATACATATTAATGGTTTGTTTCAGAATATGTACTGGGCTGGTGTTTCTCACATTATCAGAAGATTACAATTAAACTAATCTGCCTCGGTCAACAAATTCTATCCTAGAAGCATTTAGAGTATCGCATCAACAATTAAGTGTTTGTAATATTATTTGACATAGACAATCTGTCTTTGTTTTTGCTGTTGTTTTACAGCCAACTTCTATTTTGTTTTCTCGGGTGTTTATCCTGTGACAAAATAGTTTGATTTCTGTGTATGACAAGATATTTGCAGAGAGACAATAATTTCAGAATGTAAGCTGGCCAAAACAGTCTATTCAGTCTTCTGACAGCTTATCCAGCTTGTCTCCTTCCAGAAATACTGTGAGCATAGCTGCAGTATTTAATGACATTCTTGTTTTTTTTTTTAAACCAGTTTCATCCAGTGGCATCGCCCAGCTTCAGCTTTATACGTTGAACGCGCACTGCTGCTCTCAGTAACGTGCTGAGCCTCGTGGAGATTCTGCATTATATTAACTTACTTCTCGGATGTGCCGAGTTAAACTACATTACATCCCAGGCCTATTCCATCAATGTCCACACTGCAAGAAGGAGATAGTGGTGGAAAAAGAACATGGATACATACTCTACATAACACCCATTCACGTTAAATTTGTCAAATATATATTGCTGAGACACAACACTGGATGCTGTATATATTACATTTCTTTCTACTACCAAAGGTTTAGTGCTTACCTGAGAGTTTGGTGTTAACAGAAAATGTTCTTATTTTTTGAAGAAGTACTACGTCTGCAGTGGACTCTGCCCGCAAACTTTTCACTGTCATAGTATAAGTGCATTAGACGCAATTCTGCTGGGAAATTATCCTCTGTACTAAACATTTCGCCCACGAACATAATCATTTTATTCTAACACTCCTCACCAATAGGCTTCCAGAAGTACGAGAGAGCCTGGTGTGAATTCTGTCCTGGTAAGTTCCAGGTCTGATCATAGCCCTGCATAAGATATTTCCAATAAATGTGCACTTACCATAGATTTTACAACACAGAAAATTACTAGATATAAAACAAACATGAAATGGATGACTTGTGTAAACAGATTATGGCATGTAGGTCACATGATCTACATTCAAGCACCAAAGATGTCCAACAAGCACTGGCAAAACCAATATACCTGGCATTAGCAAGTTGGTACAATGTTTATGTGTTGTACCTCCATCTAAACGTGGCTGTTAAATGTTTGCAATAAGCATTTTAAATAATAAAAAAAAAAAAAAAAAATTACTAATGTGTCTGTTTTAATAGTTATGTGTTTTAAATACAAACTCTTTCACTTGTGTCACGAATTGTATTATATCTATTACTGTTCGTGAAGGAGACTACACTAGGTCACCACCTACAGACGTACTTAAACCTTGGTCAGCTACAATGTTACAATGTCACAGTCTAACACCTATTTCAAAAAGGAAAATAAATCACCATCTTACTGAACACCCAAATTGCAGACAAATAAACAGCCAGATTTCAATAGAAACATAAAACTAAATAAAAGCGCACACTTTAAAACAGATTCGTCAGAGAAGAGTAAGAAACTAGTTTTAGACAGATGTGAACAATGCACACAGGCCTTGGCCGCTCACTGAAATTGAAGAGATCCAGTGGGAAAAGTGGATGGGCATTGCTGTAGTGGGAAAGGGCAAAATCCAAATAACAATAAATGGATGAAGACAAAAAACCCTCTATATTATGTATATAAATCACTGCAAACCAAGACATCCAAAAAGGAGACGCCGCCATACACGGCAGTACAAAGTGCTAATCCAGAGTGGCAAAACTCCATGACGGGTCACGCATATTATTAATATTTTTTTTTAAAATTAATAATAGTCTGTCCGTTAAGACAACTTTAAAACAGTCTAGAGCAGTGGTTCCCAACCTTTTGACTTCTGTGGAACCCCATTTTCTCAATACTGGAGCCCGGGGACCCCCACTGAATCCTTATTGGAACACGGGGACCCCCGAGGAGTCATTACTTATAGCTGGGACCTAATATTATTAAATGTTTTAAGAAGACGCGGACCCCCTGAGGAGGCTTCGCGGACCCCCAGGGGTCCGCGGCCCACAGGTTGGGAACACCCCCACTGCATAGGGCTGTCATTTATTTCTGTAGTTGCCTCCTGCAGTAAAACATTCAGTGGGTATGGGCAGCATGTAAAATACAACTAAGTAAAGGTCAACGTTATTAAGTCCGTGGACCGCGCATGATAGAAATTTCCACAAAGTAAATACCTATTGATTTTTTATCCACAAAGGAACTTTTTGGCAACTTCTACTAGTTTTGAGTTCCGTTGTCAACAGTTTCATGGAAATAGATTTAACACAGATAATGCAGGTCACCCTATATGGACATCATTTGGAGGCAAGCATGCAATGATGATGCAGACTACTAGAAACATTATTTTGCCCATACGGCTGCGCCCCTGTCAAATGATTAAAAGATATGCTATCAGTGGCCAGTGAAGAAACATAGTACAAATTCATCAATCCTTCCACGCCTTATCCTAAAATTCGAAGTACAGGCAACGGATCATACTACATAAATGGTACGAGCAGCACAGTGCACACAAGAAGTAATTAAAAGCGTTCATGGTAGCTTTAGCACGGCCTATAATGTTTGGTATTGAGGCATTAAACATCCCCTTCTGTATTTCCAATACCTGGATGTGTTGCACTGCGTGAAGAAGCAGTGCTGCCCCCTGAACGATAATTTAAGGTCTTGACATCATCATCATAGGACGTAAAACACACGCAGGTGACGACCTGCGCTGCTTAATCGGATACTGCTTCATCAGTTCAACAAAATGTTGTAAGAGGAAAAATATATGTCAATAAACTTCAGTTTTGATTCTATTTCAATTATTTATTTTAGACCAATGTGTCAACTATGTTGTCTGTATGTATGTGGCAGTCTCAAGTGTAACATAAATACTTAAGTGACCAAACACACATTACAATGTAATCACCATCGAATCACCATTATAGCCATATCATAACCATATGTTAGACTCCGAAACAGATTTTAATGTCGAAACTGGTAGTACATCTGTACGAAACCTGATTGATTTTCAAAATGTCTCACATCCATCATTAATTACTGCAATTACCAACATCTAATACAGCACCCTGCACATTTCCATATACCATCCATGCTTTATTACCGTCTACTGCTGCAAAAAAGCAATCAACAGATTCAGTTCAGCAATAAATTAAAAATTGACTATAAGAACGCTGATCCAAGGAGTTGTAGGGCAATCAGGGGTATGTGGGGTCACCATTTAGTCCCTTGGACCTATTTACTTCTGGTATCCTTCAATATGGGTCACACACCTGGACAACAAGGGCCAGATTTATTAGAATGTCACACAACACAATACAACACGCCAACTTGGTGTGGTGCGCTGTGTGAGAGAAAGAGAGCAACAATGTGCTATATTTACCAAGATTTGATGCATTCCTGCTCTCCCCCTGAACTGGCACACTGAGTGCTGCCTAGTGCCAACGCAGGCATCCTTTTTCCATGGTGTAAGGATAGCTGAATTACAGGCAGGATTATTTTTGTGCAGAAAGAAACACCTTGCTTCAGTGTGGCAAAAAGCAGATTTGAAGAAAGAGGAAATAAAAAGGAGAAATGTAAATATTTCTACTTGATATGCCTCTATTGGAAAAGTGTTCTATTTTGATGTAATCCTAGGTTTAGTACCTTTAGCAAATCTTGGATTGTATCAAAATCCATTGGTGAATGCATTGGGGCATCCATATTCCACCTTCGTAATGACTTCCCAACGCAGACTAACACGAGGCAGCAATTTGCGCTACCTTGCGATACTCTGGATTTACTAAGCCACGCTGAGCCTAGCAAAGTGGCTTTACATGGCTTAATACATCCCACTTAAGCCCTTGCATAGCCTTGCATCACCTTGCGTGACCCAAGGCAACGTAAGGGCTTAGTAGATCTGACCCAAGGCACCTCTTTTAGCAGATAACTCTCAGGTCTGAGAGATTTTGTAGGTTTGAAATTCACCTTTGGCATAGCTTTTCACAAAACACAGTGCAGGTCTACCATCTTTATCCTAACAAGGGCTCTCTCCCCAGAAGGACCAAACGTAACACTGGCCATATCTAACTGATTCAACTGAGAGCTCTCAATGAAGAGGTCAAGAACTCACTGCCATTACTGGGAAAGAATTCTGATGAAGTCTCTCATCAAAGAGACAAATGTATAATTAGCCAGATCCATTATTACAATTTAATGAAAGCTTGCAACTCCTATGTCCAGGCCTGACAGGGATATTTGTTGACATAGTTGCCTGGCAAACAGAGATGTTTAGTTTTTGTGGTGATTTTGCAGTTTTACTTCAATTGCATCTGCCAGCGATCCCAGAGTAAACAATAGGAGAACCTTTGCTCCCTGGTATCTTGGCTCCCAGACACCTCCCCTAGTCCATCTGCTCTCTCCTGCTGTGCCTGGGGTGTCTGCTTCAATTGTCTCTGCGAGGTCCTGTGAAACAGGCACAGCAATTGGTATGCATGCTTTCTCAGTACACCTCTGGCAGTATGGTCCTTGTAGCTCCTCAAAATCAAGTAGTAGTCACTCTAGTGAGCACTGGCACCCACCATTTGAAAATATCCAGAGCATTCCTGCATTCCCGCCTCAGAACAGCAGCTTGTCTTAGGAGAGAGGCAGATCATGGGGCATAAAACTTGGAGAACCACACATGTCTTATCGTGGCTGAATATTAGAACTCTGCCTAAAAAGTGGTGACTTTTCTGGTGGAGAACTATACAACTGCTATACATGGTTATGAGTTTGCCAGTGCGGGACACGTTTCAAGCCCACACCTTTGGGAGGCCGTAGGACGTATCCCATAAAGTGAGCATGACAAGTGCTGATTTCCAACATGCTCTCTGCCACAATTTTGGGCTAGCAAGTGTTTTAAACAGTTGAAGAGCAGGAGCGGCACTCTTTTAATACCAAAGACAGTGGAAATAGTCGCTTGTCACTGGAATTTCAAAAGAAGTGATGCTTATCTCGGAAATAGAGAAGAATATGTTAAAATACATAAGGTAAACCAAAGGACATAACAATAACATGCCCAAGGCAACACAGCAACAAAATTAAAATGTAACAAGGCACAAAACAGCACAACTCTCAAACTCGAACCCAACATAATAATCAGTGGTATAATCACAGTATAACACAGTTGTACAACTTCATCCAGTTTCAGTAAGGGAGCACAAATACACAGCATCAGTAAAACAACAGAACATATGGAACCCGCAAGAAAGCCACACACAAAATATGCATAAACATATTTATCACACAATGCCATCTCCAAAAACCTCATTCCATAAGATAGTGGTAAATGGAGTTTGCAATAAGCTCTGTCTTAACTTACCACCAAGGACCCTCAATGTTTTGTGATCCAGCCCTTTACAATGTGCTTATATGGTTAATGACAGGCTGGCAACATCTGTAAAAGACATATCTTTGTAGCATAGTCACACATAGGATTTTCTTTGCATAGCTCACTTTGAGGGGGTGGTTATCTGTGGACCAACTGAACATAGTCAACCTTTTATCATGGTAGAGACAACAGTATGCAAAGGAGGATGAGGCTGGCACACAGAAGCTCAAATGAAATTGGGACTCTGCACAAATATCTCCATCATGGCTGGGCAGGTTTTGACAGGGTTTGGGGAACTCCAGTCAGGGAAATGTATCCCAGTTACCATGTATGACAGCCAATGGCACGCTGGATCAGGGAAAATGCAGACTGATTAGTGCCAGGGCAAGAGCTGTTCATTCCTCTCAGTTCTACATGCTTGTAGAAAGTGTTCATCACTGCACAGCCTCTAAGTCACTTCTTCCTCTACTTGGCAAAATCAGTTCTCCTATCAGGGCTCTGGGCCTCCTCTCCTTTCTCCATTTGGTGGTCTGCTAACCTGAGGTGTCACACAGATCCTAATCAGAGGAGCACACTAAGGGCCTCATTGTGAGTTTACCGGTCCCAAAATGGGACAGACAAATTCACAGGGAGGACGCCACCACCATAATGGTGATCTGCCCCTGAGTCTATTACAATGTTCCCACCGAGCTGACCGGCAGGAACATTGCAATATGCATTCCTGCTGGGCTACACAGTGGGAACATGGTTAGGATATTGGCCTCGGCTCCCTATGGGAGCCGAGTCCAATATACTTTCAATCCAGCAGACAGTGTGCACTCTGACTGTGTTGGGCAGGGGGTCCCATCCCATGTCATAATTTGTCAGTCAGACCGCCACAGCTGTGTCATGACCTTCAAACTCATAATGAGGCCCTATGTGCCCATGTGCTCCAGCCATCCAGGCCCTAAGCCCCTTTTGGGGTGGCAGTGCACAGTGGCAGGAGACCCCAGCTCAAACTCCCTAAAGGGTCTGTCTTGTTGGGCTGCCAAAGGGCACAGCAGCTTCACTGCTTACTGGTCTCAGGGGAGAATCACAGAGCTATTGCCACCAGCACTGCAGAGAGTAAAAAGGAAGTGCAGAGTTTTAAGTTAGAAGAGAGAACATACCCCGAAGTCTTCTGACAGGGAACAAGCAACAAAGTTGGATCTTCTTCTCTTGCAAGTCAATTTTTTAGACAGTTGTGTAGACACTGCCACAAACAATCACATTTGTGAAGACACAGCAAAAAAACATTTAAAGGATTCTCTAAGCCAGAAGATGGATGAATAACCCAAGATGTTGTTTATTTCCTAACCTCTAATCGGATTTACTCCTGGATTCATGCAATCATAATTTGCATGTTTCTTTCACTTCCTTAATTTTCTTTGTGCTCTCTCATTTTCTCTTCTCATCATTAAGCTTGTTCCCTATAATTCCTCTTCCATTCCAACTCCTTTTCTTCTTCTTTCTATTCTATCCTGCTCCCATTTCTATTTACTCTCCCTGCTTCTCTCCACCTATTCGTTCATATACCCGCATCCCTGTGTGCCCCTCTCTTGCAATCTTCTCCCTCACTTTGCATCCATCTCAACATCCTAACACCCCATCTTGTACAACACTCCCACTTTCCGTTTTGGTTCTCGCTCTGTATTT
Organism: Pleurodeles waltl; assembly: GCF_031143425.1. NCBI lineage: Eukaryota > Metazoa > Chordata > Amphibia > Caudata > Salamandridae > Pleurodeles > Pleurodeles waltl. Next base: position 815,680,959 of record NC_090437.1, on the reverse strand, counting down.
TTGAAGGCCTTACATTTTTACTTCCAGGTACAATTCAGCACTATAAAAGGTGAGAGCATTGGTGTTTCTCACTTACCAGGACACTGAGTACCTTGTAAGAAAGGGAAAGCTGGTCCTTAAAGTGCCCTTCGCTGTCCAGGTAGACATGGACAAGCAGTTAATGCTTACCTCACAGACGTGGATACTGCGTTAAATCTAGGTCAAGTACATCACAATTATTAATGATATAATAAAGATGTGAAATTCCATGTAGGGTTAAGATGTTTTGTAAAGAGAGAACAATGTGATAATAATGTGATAATATGCCAATATATAATCATAAGCAGAGTGACTCAACTGGTTATTTAAGGTTCCATTAAGGATATTATAAGTTGGCGCTGGAAATTCACAAGTGAGGGTGAAGTTAAAAGTCTTATATGGGTTTACTCACTAAACCCAAATGTGGGACTAACAATGCATTCACATGTTCTGTTTGGCTGCAATTTAAAACTAAGCTTGGATGAAATTGTATTTATTTATTCTGGCGTTATCTTACTAAATTTCTGACATTTCACAATATGATTATTATACTGAATGTCGATGAATACGTCATTCTGCAACATTAAGTAATTTAAATGCTGTAAGGGTAAAAATCTTATCGGAGGAGTACGGGAACAAGCAAATGAACGGAATGCAAGCAGCTGTTATTTAGATTGTAAAAAAAGTAGCACTTTTTAATAGCCAAAAATGGATCCTCTCATCCAAAATAGAAATTGGGGTGAATTTCACGAGACAAAAAAAAAATGCGCAAAATGTTGGATTAGCATTTTGTGAAATTTGGTATCATTTTGGGGCATTTGATGTATTTTCTTTAAATGACTTTATGCGAGTTTTGTCTAGGCTTATTTAAAACCCAAAAACGACACAAGACAGAGAAAGTACAGTGCCACGCAGAAGAACTTGCTTTTATGCATTAGTTAAGTCATTTTGTGGACTCACAATGTTGGGTGTTTAATATAGAAAAGTGGGACATGCTAAACATTAGGAAAAGTATGATCTAATGGTGAACAGCTGCCAAAGGCATTCTGTCACTTTTCAGGTAAAATTGTTTTATCCTATAAGAGGATCTCATTGTGACTAAACGACTAATTTTACTATGTTGCCAAGGAAAATGGTAGACACCTGTTTAAATATATTTTGCTAATTTAAATAACATTTATATCACGATGAAAGTAGATTTTTGATATCTGTAATGGTGGCATCACACGAATGCTACCTGAAAGCCAAGCAGAGATAAAACAGTTTTGTTGCTTTCCTTTGCCTCCCCTGACAGAAATTAGCATTCCAATTAGGTGTGAAATGTAGTGCTGCCACGGAACAATAAACCAATGTCTCTATGCAGGAAAACAATTAAGGGACACACACAGCAGCACCCCAATGAGCCCGTCACAAAGACCATAGAAACAGCCTTTCATTTTACATAAAGATCCCTAAAGGAGGCATAATTGCCAGAGACTTTTCGTTCAGAGGTTCTTTCTGACTCGTATCTCTGCCTCAGCAGGAAGATAAGTTGTTCCTCGACCACGAAGAGAAACGTTTCTTCATTCCTGTAGAGCTGGATGTAGAAGGAATTTCAGAGATGGGAATCTGACTTTTGAGATTTTGGATAGATAACTTTACGAAGGTTTATAGTCAAGTGAGACAAGAATTGCTAAAACAGAGTGTTGAGTAACTATGTGATTATTGTAGGGACTTGGCCTAAGGAAGTCCTCAATGTCTGGTTAAGGCACTGTATACAAATGGGACCTTACCACCAATTCCTCAGAACATTGCAGGGCCTGGAAAAAACACCCATAGAAAGAAGAATCCAGACTAAGGCAGTAAAAGGAGATTCAAGGACATCTGATTTCCAGTTGCACAGTGGGGCTGGAATTTTTCTGCAAGGGTCAGCTGGCTAGCCTTCTATTGTCAGCTTCAGTGACACAAAAGGCTGAAGAAGAGATCCTTCAGTGTGGAGGAATCAGCTGCCCTGTGAGGGATTGACTGTACTGGAACCTGTACTAGTCTAGAGACAGACCTGCATCATAAACACCTGTCTGGGAGCTGTGGGAGAAGTCAGGAGTAACTTTCCCTAACGTCAATAAATAATGGGACAGATTTATAGCTTGGATCATGTAAGAATTGGATGGTAATGTGCCTCTGCCAAAAACGCAGTATGCCTCATTCTCTAATTTCTCCCTTGGCAATCAGAGGCACAGCAGTCTCCTCTCACACCACCATCGTGATCAACTCTTGTCCACAAATAAGAATACCATGAGAGGGACTGCACTTTTTAGGGCAGTCATTTCAGTACCTTTCCCTGTTTTCCCAGAACCTGATCATTTGGAAGTGACAACACGCTACCCTACCACATTTATCCATATTTTTGTACCACTGCACCCGCCCCAGCGCCCTGCTGCTGTGTGCCCACTTAGCATACACTCACTCTTTAAGTATTAGTTAGCCTTTTCACTACCCCATGCCATTATCGAGGTGACATTAATGGCTAGCAACCCCGATATGTAAATTGTTGCAGCACTGCTGTTTTCCTGTGACTATCCACAATTGTAATGATGACCTTTTCTATCCCTGCACATCAAATGCGATATAAAATAACTGGTGACAGACTCACAATAGGAAATACCGGCAAAAAATGTTCCCAGCGGTGATTTACATAGTAATTGTGTCAAAGTGTCAGAGCATTCAATTTACAGAGCCCGCTTTAGTCATACCGCGCTTCCTCTTTGATCTAGCCTTGTCAGCTTGCTCGATAAAGCAGTGATAAGTTGTAATTTGTACTGCCATTTGACAGGTCTGTAAAATTAGCCTGGACAAAGAGAAAACAATCATAATTTCATTGGTGGCTCACATGCTTGGCGCATTGGCTTACATGCTGAGCACGTCGTCTTTTCTTTCTCGGAGGTGCGACAAAAACAGGACATACACTGTTTGCTAGAGCTGCCCCACACCCTTAATTTCAAACCTCTAATATCCAGAGTAGAAAAAATACCCTGACTGTTGCAAGAGAAAAAATGTGCTTACAAACACATTAAACCATTCCATACACATTGAATGCAAAAGTGTGTTTCAGCCGAATAAAAAGTACTGCAACGACCATTGTAAATTCTTTGCTGTACTGATATGGCAACGCTTTCTTTAACATTTTCATATTATATGCAGCAGAAACAAAGCGGCGTGTGTCAAATTTATGAAATATCAGGTCAGGCTTCTAGCTGGAGGTCACACAGAGGCCTTGATTACAATCAGAATTAATTCCACTTAGTCTCAACGGTCCAGTTGCACTTGAAACATGATTACAAGATAGGCCGAACTTGTGATTGAAGTGGAAGTTTGCAGTCATGATTTTCGGTTGGTAGAACCTACTAAAATCGCACACCAAGGGCCTTCATGAAATCATGCTCACACTGTGTAACTCCCTATTTCGGGAGGTGTGGAACTCATTCATTACTGCAACCTGCAGGAGTTGTCACCGTGTGCACCTGCGTTTAGAGCAGATCATGTAATGAGGCCTACTCTATATAAACTGTATGCATGTGTAATATGTGACAGACAGTTCCATGTGAACAACTTCAGAAATGCACCTTGCACAATGTCAGGCACTACTGCTGTGCCTAACTACTGGCCCATTCCAGCCCATTGGCAATTGCACTCATGAATCTGTCAATCTCCATCCTAACGAAGGAGGGTCACAATGATTTGAATGAAATCCAAGGCACACACTTCAGAATTAATGTCCACGAAATACTATGGTAAACACTCTTTCCCTAACTTGGAAACTTTCTTGTCAAATAATTGTTGTACAGTGATTACATTCAACAGTTTATTCCATTTGTGCTGGCCCCAAAAGAGTCTAATTACATATAAAAGATATTGGGTGATGGTTTCTCAAGCAAGGCATGATGAGAAGGTAAGGTATTAACATTTTGGTGTTGTGGGAATCATTTGTTATCCATGGATTCAGCACGAATATCTATGATGGTATTATTTTTATTTCTATCACTTTTTCCTTGTGGACAGTTGAAAATTTGGGAACAATAAGGTTTGTGTATATGAAGATAGGGATATACACTGAATAGATTGTATACTCGTGTCCATTCAGGATTTATTATATAGTAGTAACTGGAGAATAGTATATAAAAATACAGATATTAACATAAATATTGTTACATTGGAGAAGTTATCTAAGGGGATTTGTTATACCCTGAACGAAACACTGTTAACATGGCGAACGGCATTGCAGCACGTTGTCCCTCTTCTTTGTCAACATGTACAAATGAAGACAAAGATGGGGCCCAGGCTTATGATGTGGAAGCGTATACGCCTGAACTGGGATGCAGATTGTACTATAGTGATTGAAACTGATCTAGTAGCAGAATACAGACAAGAATGGTATGTACAATTATGATTGGTATCCTCTGTATGTGTTGGCGCACACGCCCGCTTGAGTCGACGTGGATGTATATATGGGTGCTTGTGTATCATAAAGTGAAATTAGTGACTGGATAGTACTTTACCAAGTCATACATGTTTGTATTGACATTGGATATGGACCTCAGGGATTGATTACTCAGGTGCGTTAATTGCAGATTTGGGCTCTGGTTATTGTCCATGTTAGTATTTCACCTGTGAGCATTTAATAAATCGAATCAACAATGATGATTAGATTATAAATATTCTCTATGAACGGGGAAGCTCTCAATTACTTGGCTAGGAGTAGTGCATATACTTTTCACAAAATGGGATTATTCTTTTTCCCTCTATCTTCTCTTTATAAATCATGCAAAGAAGACAACACACATGATCTCCACCCAATGAGGATCAATAATTTCAGAAGAGATTTGAGATGCAAATAAAAACAAAATCTCCACTTTATTATATACAATTAGAAAACCCTCCCTCTCCACCGACAAGAGTCCCACCCCTCTCCTCGAACAAATAACCCTGCCCCCAAAAAGTCCAACTAAATGTCCAAAGTCCAATGCAAATCCCTTGTCCCTCTCTCTACCCAGGACAACTCCTTCCCACCAAAACAAAAACATTTAAAAAAGGGCTTACAAGAGGGTATTGTCAATATGGGTCCGGAGCTGGTCCATGCTCTGCTCAATGCTGGAAAGCCGTCTCTCCATCCAGTCCATAGCAATGCCCTGTTGGAGTGGGAGGGTGCAGCAGCAGGTGCAGTATGATCTGACTGATGGCAGCGGCACTGGTGATGTACTGGCCGGGAGACTGGGGGTTGGTGTGCTGCTTTGCTGGGTCTTGGGTCCGAGGCATCTGTTTGGGCCTCTTCCTCCTCTAGGATCACCAGCCGTTTATATTCTGCCCGGATGTTGCACAGCCTCTGCTACCACGGACGGGACGCTATCTCCTGCCTGGTTGGTGGTCATCTAGCAGTAGCAGTTATATTGAGAAAAAGAAGAATAAAAAAGACAAATTGTAAACAATGCTCTGAACAATAACTTCTTCAAATGATAGTTAGTGGGTGGCACAGTAGCACTACATTTCTGGTCCCCTAGGGATGTTGGAATTTGATGTGACTATGATTAGAAGAGTCACAGGGCCAATATCTTATTTGTTTACCTACACATGCCTCACATAAAAAGCACTGACTGTCTGTTAGAAAAGAATTAAGGTAGAATAAGACCAGATTTGTTTCTTCTAAAGACTTTTCCAATAACTAAATGAATACATTTAGTTGCAAAGTAAAAATTAATTACCTCTCATTTATCATGAATAAGGCATTATGCAATATGGAGTACAAGTTGTTTTACCAAATAATTGTGGGTTTGCTAGCCAGCGCTTCAAGTACTTTGCTACTGTCTGCACCTCGGGCAACTGGAGTTGACAATTATCTATCTTTAATTCCAATGATCTTGCTGTTCCCCACATGCCTTTAACTTAATTTTGTTTCCACCCTGACTCCAAAGAGGCAGATGAATAAATAAGTTATGTCACACATGTCATGGATAAAATGTGGATACATTTATCCTGTCTGCCGTAATTAGACGGAAAGGGAAATGATGTAGTGCACTACAGGGAAAGGACTGGACTATATAGATTGTATTTGGCAAGTTCATCACAGATAATCCCCTATGCCAAAATTGAAATCAAATTGGACATTTACTAGTCCCACTTTACTCACTGGTCTCACCCACCATCACAAATTCCTTCCAATAAATTGATTTGCTGGGCAGTAGAAAAGTTAAGAAACTTGACTTACTCTACTACAAATTAAGGCAGATAAATGGGGCAGGTAGGTAGAGATTTTGCTTTAGAAGAATGGAGGGGTGTCACTGATGTCTCTACAGAAGAACAGCTCCCTTCTTTATTCATCCAAACAATTATTCAATTGTCCTTTCATTCTTCCCCTATATACACCAATAGCTATCATGATTAAAGCGTGACATTCTCTCATCCTGTCTTTCACACAAATTCAGAATCCTTTTTCCCTCCATTCAGTAAACACACTATCCACCCTTTCTTTAATTCTTCCACCCATCCATTTCCTCAATAGCAATACTCACCCATGCATCCTTTTTCATCCACCCACACATCCTTTCCTTTCACTCTTTTCACCCACCCGTTCATTTATCTTTCTGCTCCTGCATGTTTCCATGATGCCTTCATTTTTAGCGCACCTTCTGTGTGCTTTTGCTGAGTTGCATAAGTAACCCAACCACTGATGTAGCTATAATGCAAGGTGTTCATGAATCCCATCACGACAACAACCTTATAGCTAGTGAGTAAGAGTCATTGTTAATAAGTAAGTAATGTGACTTACCATCGCCCGTCCCTGCCACCACGTCTCCCCCTGCTCCATCTGCTCCTGAAGCAGTCAAACTGGAGCCGGCTCCACTGGTTGGTATGGCTAAAACAAAAGGTATACAGTTTTTAAATGCCAGGTACACTTCTGTTTCTTCAGTTTTAAAAAAAATGGAGCCGCAATACATCATTACAGTTTGGTTAGCACTGCAGTATCATCTGTCAAAAATATCATTCTGGGCATTTTGTGGAATGTTAGTAAAGCCATGTAGTCAAGCCAACCAAAAGCTTTGTGTAATAGAGGGCCAAAGCTATAGCCTATGATTGCCAATGACTCAGAATCATTGAAGAGCAATGAAGGGATGGATTACAAAATGGTCAATGAAAGACAAAAAAAAAGATAATGCAGGAATAGCTGGAATTAAATGATACTTGGATAGGGGAGTTGGAAAAAATGCAGACAGTATAAAAAAAGTAAACAAGGGAAAATTGAAAGTAGTATAAAAGTGGGGAGAGGTAAAAGTGAGGGAAATAATAATAATAATACATAATAGGAATTACTGGCATGAGTAAAGCCATCAGCATTGGTACTGGTGGTCGGTGCCTCCCTAGCTTCTTCTGGTGCAGTGCCCCCCTTCTTACCCTTGGGTGCTGATATAAGATGAGAAATAAAGAAGATAAAAAAATGCATTAGTAGTTCCGTTAATCTTGACAAAATGATTGTATAACAGGTAAATGCAATAACAGTGTTCTTAAATCATTGGTACTTTACTAGTATGATCAACTATTGTTGAGTTGGCTATACTTCTAAAGTCCCTATTCTAAATTTCCTTAACAAAAACTACATTTGGAACTAATGCATTGCATTGATTGACCTTTCACTCTATTCTCATTTTGCAAGCCCCTTGATGGACTATCTCGGTATCCCTTTTTTGCAATGCATGCATACTCACATGGCTGTAAAATTGCTTGGGACTGTACAAGCTACATAAAGTCACACAGAATGCTAACTCACTAATATTGCTAGTTCACTATTGAGACAGGAGGACAGCGGAGTCTGTGTTGCAATGGCTTCTTAAATATGCAGCCAAAGTAAATGTCTACCGATGAGAACGATGATGTAGCACGAACACCTACCTAGCTCTAACTGGATCGCATAATAAATAATATTCTTAATGTAAACTAAATGTAACTTACCTCTGAGTGGAAGCCGTATGCTATTCAGAAAAGAAAGTTAGCATTGTAGAACACAAACACAATAACAAAATACTCACCAAGCCCCGGGATCTCAACGCCTAGCAGGTCGAGCAGGTCCTGCTGGCGGTCGATGATATCCACCCAGCGGTGCGTCAGCTGCTAGATAGCGTGCTATAACTAGGTGGTGGCCATGGCCAACCAGCGCACCCTAACCCAAGGATACCAATGCTTCCACAGGGAGTAACTACCCCCAGGCCTGCCGTTTGCTGCCAGCGTGGAGGGGAGATGCGCTGAATATAAAAAACAGTGCTGCCACGTCCTTCTCACTGAAGATTGGCTGAGGCTGTACCCCTTGATGGAGGCACCTCCCACAAGGCAGGCAGCTACTGTTGCCCTGCTCCGCCTTGGTACTGTGGTAGGGTGAAGAAGAGGAGAAAAAAAACAGAAGGAAAATGAAGGAAAAAAGGAATAAGGGACAAATAAACAAAAGTAAAAAAAAGTCACAAAAAACAATGAAAACATTGTAAGAATAATCAGGCACAATAATACAATAAATTAAAAAATAGGCTAGATCAAGAGTAAGGGTGGAGAATTACAAAGATTGAAGTCGGATTGAAAACTTGAAAAGGTGAAGGCCCAGCACCATAAACATAGTGGAAAACAAGATTGCCTCGCCCATGCGAACTCCATGGTGCTGTTCATGTGTGATTTTGAACGTGAGTACGTACTTCACATTGCATTTGACATTAAACGCAAAGCGAATGGGCACAACAGAGAACTCCTCCCATGGAGCTCTGCCTCGGGTGGGGGAGTTTTTTAGCCACTTCAAAGATTTCCGTGTACTGTGACTCCGCGCACTCCGCCCAAGCCTAGTAGGGGTCTGACGCATTCCCAGACTTGTAAATGTGGTAATGCGTCACATTCCTTCAGGTTCCCTGGGTGTTGCGTGGGAACACCCCAAGTAACACCCTTGGAATGCCCCTTTCACGCAGTGTTATGTGTGAAAGGGGTCCATATTTACAAGGCCATGAAAAGCCAAGCATTGTGTTATGCTGCCTGCACTATAATGACTATGCCCCTGCCCTTTTTGACACTGTCAAAAAGGGTCAGAAGATGGATGACGTTAAAATAATAAAACTATGCAGCCCCCCTGAAAAAAATTAATGGACACCCATGTTAGGCCCTTAGTTCTACATCTTTCTCCCAGATTCTTTTCCCTTGGAGAGACCTATGATTTCCATAGCTTAGTGACCTTAAATGTACTATAGTCAAGGAAGACGTCAGGAGAACCACCTTTCTGAACAGCCATCCGGGAGACCATCATAAGCGTGGAAACTGTGACAAATTCAGATCGACCCTAAAGTGACCAAATTATACTGGTTCAAACAACTGTTATTTCCGTTAATCATATAGTCTTCCTTTCAATTAGTCATATTTGTGTTTTGTGTTCAGGCCATCCTGACTGATGTTTTCACAGTGAGTCAATTTCACTGGGGCGCCACATGCCTTTCTGGTGAGTTTCAAAAAGATTAATGCGCGACAGGCATCCATGAATGAAATGTGTCATGAAGCCACAATGCCATTTTCATTTTTTGTATTAACAGATATGAATTCAGAACTGTGAAAATGACAGCCCCAACGACGAATCCAATTCACATTCAACAGACTCAGAAAATAGATTCTGTTCATCCCTAGTAAAAGAAATGGATGTCGGCTGGTGCAAGTACGGACTTTTACAGTAGTATTATGAGTAGGCATTCACCCCCAACAGCGAAACAAGCTATTCTTAGGCATGCATTAAGAAAATGCATGAACAAGCCTGGATTCTGTAGCAACACTTAATAAAGCACATTATGCACTAGAAGCACATTATATCAGTGACGTTTGTTTAAACTTTTTAATTTGAACAAGCTACTTAAAAAACAATGACCATTTGCCTGATGCTGAAGGTGCAATATCTTTCAATTAAAACCTAGCATAAAACTCTGGAGTGTTACATAAAAACAAGAAAAATAAGCTAATTCACAAATACTGCTAATAGAAAGTAACCTAAGTACCCAGAGCCAGCAAATTCTCAAAGAAAGCATCCTGTGAAGCCTTAGTTCGGTCACTTACTGCATCAGTTTCAACGTGTGCAGTACATGTTCAGAAATTGTGCATACAGTTGTGCAAACAGTAAATGGCAATTTATGTGCCCGCACTCTGGAGAAAACAGACGAGGAGCATAAGTGGAGCATCTTGAACAGCGCTGGTCATTCTAGCGAACCATTCCCTCATCTGTACATCCCTCTGCAGATGACAGCCAGTATTCAGAGCCTAATCGCTGAAGATGTAGATGTGGGACCTTCCACTGTTCGACCATCCACACTGACAAAAACCGGAGCAAGTGGCCGCGCCAGGCCCATTGCTGCTACTGCCTCCCTCGCACCTAGAATTTCGCAATAGCATTAGATGTTTCAGGGGAGGTAGTAAACTAGATACACATCGGGGTCATCCTCACAATAATCTGTGAAGACACGCAGGGGATGATGTGGGAGACATGACCTCTTCACCATGTACTGCTACTGAGGGGGCAGAAGAGCCTGAATGTCCAAGCAAGCAATGGCTCCTAAAACAACAGCCTCTTAAATCTGTGCTTTAGGCATCACCTGCCAAGTATACTGAGGTATTCCATCAAAGATACAAGTCCAATGAGTAGATGAACTATTTGTGAGTTTATTTCTTACAGTAGACTCCATCCATAATAGTCCAAGCAGGGTCAGCATTCAACTGACTCTCCAACATTTCATGCATGGATCTCCCTGTACCAACATTCTACCCTACCTCATTCTAATATGTATTTACATCAAGATACCACATATACCTTTGAAGATTTCACGAGGAGCTTACCACCATGGAGACAGGAAAACAGTCTTGGAAGGTCATTCTGAGGACTCTGCCAACTCCCTTCATGTCTGTATGAAAATGCAGACTGAAATCTGTGACATCATTAGAGAAGTGGTATTTGCGTTGTATTCCAGTATAGAGTACAGGTGCAAGAGTTGAGCCCTATTTCGTGGCATTAAAAGATTAGAAGCATTAAACGTGATTACTACAAGGCAAATTGCAGAATCAAATGAGAACTATCAGAAAGTGTTTGAATCCCAGAATAACTTCAGGAAAATCAAGAAAGGACGCTGTCCTAGGTGTTTGGCTGTTCTGTATTCTTTCAGGCATGGAAATAGAGTCTACTGGGGGCATGGGTGGGTTAAGGTGGATGAAGTCATGGAGTGGAGTCTTTTTTGGTCGGGAAGGAGTAGCATAGCGCTCGCAGGACATGATGCCTGTTAGGGTTAGTGTGACAAAGAGTGATAGTGCAGCAAGGGAACAGGATCTGTTGGGGTCATGATGTGGATATGATACAGCTGCCAGGGAATTGGTTGTGCTGAAAGTATCATGGCAGTAGGATGTAGAAGCAGGAGAAAAGGATCTGTTGGGGATCAACAGTTTCTTTTTTAATACATTTTGTAATCAGCACGTGCACTTTATTGTGTTTACAGTTAGAGTGTATGTTGCTACTTCATATAAGAAAATGGTCTGGTGTAGGTGTGAGCCCATCCTGAGAAACAGCGACAATCCCGGTCAGGGTGAAACACAAAAGTCACCAAATTAACCTGAGCTTGACCCTCTGGGAGCTTGGCACAAAAGTAAACATGCTTAACTTAGAGGCAATGTGAAAAGTATTTATGTCCTACTCAAACAGAAATAAATTGAAAATACAACATGAAAAAAATCGCACACAAACTTAAACAAGGGTCTCGTGTTTGCTCGAGTTAGAGCTATTAACATTGAAAATTCCTAACTGGACTTGTCTTGCCACATAAATTGAAAATGAAAAGTAAAACAGTTGGCATAAGCAAGTCAATTCAAAGCGCCACAGCCACTACTAGCATGAGCACAAAAGAGGGACACAAAATGAAAAATAAGTTTGCTGACAGTTAAACCTATTAGCAGATGTGCAATTTTCCATGTAACAGGGTCAATGGCCAAAGCAGTAACAAAACTGCCCCAAGGAGGGACAAACATAAAGCATTCACCAATGATAACAAAAATTTTGAAAGCCAAACCCATTACCGAGTGATAGTGATAGGCTTTCGCTAAGCATGGTTAAAAGCATCTCAAAGTGCTTGCTCGTTCAACCTAAAACATATAGTAAAATGTAATGAATTATTTGATACCAAATTGACAAAAATCCAATTAGTGTACCTGAAGATAAGCAATTTCAAAGGTTTATGGTAAGTATTGCACCTGAAAGCACAAAGCGCCACTTGTGGTAATCTGGTCGTGCAAGACTGGTTCGGGCCAACCACAAAGGAGCATGGGTTGGATACAGGGACAATGTTAGTTATGCTGAAAAAGTTACATTCTATAGTACAACATGAAACCTTCTGTTGGGGGTGGAGGACACCACTAGAAGCAGGGAGAGTGTCACAAATGGTAGTTGCTATAGTATGAAGAGCAGTGCAGGCGTCAGAAATGGTAGCTGTTAGAGCTTTGCTTTGGCAGTCACCACATGCTGTCAATGGTGTAGCAAGAAATGTACATCTTGCATTACCAGTTGTTGCTGGTGGAAGCTGTAGCGTAAACAGCCTGGTTCACCGGAGCTTCACTTTGGCGGGTAGCACAGGTAGTAATATCTTCATACAAACAAGCCCCTTCACGGTCACAAAGAGCCCACAACTTCAGGGCTTTTCTGTTTCTTTGATAAGGAGGTCAAAGGATCCCACAAAAGAGGTCCAAACATCTTGTCTAAAATGAATGTCACTTTCACTGTTTATCATTTCTGCTGCACATTGTCAAACAAATCATGTTTGTTCATTTACAAATGCCACAGTTCTCAAAGAAGGATCTCTAGCATGGGCTTGCATGTATAATGTATTCCAACTTATTCCACTTGCATGAAGTATTGCATTCATTCACAATGGTTCATCATTCTTTTGTAACTAACTTGTTTTGACAACCTCACATGACCAGCTCATAGTGAGCTGAGTTAATATTTATGCAATAGGATAGTGCTTAAGGGGAAAGGATGAATGACATTCTTAAATCCAGTATTCTGTTTTGTTGAAGTGTATTTCTTTGTTTACACCGTGAGGAATTCACACTTTTAATTTTATTCTAGTGGGAGATTTCCTATATAAACTCTCAGAATTTGGGGTGAGCCATATGAATGTTCCCATATTAGTAGGGATGCTGTTCTACTTCTTACTGATTTTTCTGCACATTTTAGACTTAGGGCCTTATTATGAGACAGGCAATACGAAGACTGCCAGCCTTGCAGTAGCTGTTGAACCACTGTGGCGGACCTACCTCCAGATTACAAGGTTGACGGGAGGACCCACCAACCTGCTGTTGTCCCTGCCCAGATCAGAGATCCTGACGAGCTGACAGTGGTCCTGGTTGTAATCAGCCGGGGGGGGCTGAACTCAAGCTTGTTCTCCCCCAGCCTTTTCACAGCGGTTCCACAGCCACGAAAAGCCTGGTGGAGAACAAGTGCAGCGGGCCACAGGGGGACCCCTGCACTGCCTATGCCCATGGCATGGGCACTGCAGGGGTTCCTCTGCCCAGCACCCTCGAAATGCACACTGTCTGCTGTGCAGATAGTGTGCATTTTGAGGGTGCTGGTGCCCCCTACATGTGGCAGCATTGCTGTTGGCTCTATTATGAGCTGGAAACAATGCTGCTGCACCTTTCCCACTGGGCTGACTTTGTTTTCGCCAGTCAACCCAGTGGGAGAGTCGCAATGGGGCCAGCTGGGTGGCCACCAGCACTGCGGCGACCTATCAATCGGGAGTTTGGCGGACGGATGTTTCCTTCCACCAAACTCATAATCATCCCCTTAGACTATTTTGGTTTTACTTAATATTCTGTATTTTTCTATTACTGAGTGCCTTCATGGCAATGGCTTTTTTGCATTTAAATGAGATCTGTTGTTTCTGCATGTAACAATTTCTGTATTGTACCTTTTACGTTTTTGTAAAAAATCTTTATACATGTTCTAATTCTGTCATCAAACTCACTTTTTGAGTCTGTCCTTTCTTACTTGAATCTATTTGTGATTTGCTTATTTTGTATCTTGACTCTTAAATACATTGTTTCATGAAAATGGAGATTTGCGGCCTCCTTTATCCATCCACCAGCAGGCATACTATCGAGGTTTATTTAGGGATGTAAAATTTAGGTGTACACTGCTCCTACACTTGTTAGATCCAGTCAAAGATTTCAATAATTTAAACAAGCTCAACCCTTGATAGATATGGCAAAGAGCAGATATGCTTAACTTCTGTGTAAAGCATTTAGAAGTACCAAAACAGTTCGAGTAAAATAACACAACACAATAAAACCCCACTCTAATTTGGAAATATAGACACAATAATGACTGAAATTCAATAAGAACAACTGGAGATATGAATTTTACACAATTTAAGGAAAAATAGTACCAAAAAGCTCTAAGCACCAATGATAGTCTCTGGTCACAGCAGACCAAGGCATAATTCAAGGCTGGCCGCAATATAACGCATGTTTGATACACAAACTGGGTTCAACCAGGTTGAACCTGGTCAGAGACTTTAGTTTTGGACTTAGGGGCATATTTATACTCCGTTTGCGCCAAATTTGCGTCGTTTTTTTCGACGCAAATTCGACGCAAAACTAACTCCATATTTATACTTTGGCGTTAGACGCGTCTAGCGCCAAAGTTCATGGAGTTAGCGTCATTTTTTGGCGTGAACACCTTCCATGCGTTAATGAGATGCAAGGTAGGCGTTCCCGTCTTAAAAAATGACTCCCAGGCATGTGCGTGGTATTTATACTCCCGGGCAAAAATGATGCCCGGGAGTGGGCGGGGCAAAAAACCCCGCATTTGCGCCTCTTTTTAACACCTGGGTCAGGGCAGGCGTTAAGGGACCTGTGGGCTCAGAATGAGCCCAGAGGTGCCCTCCCCTGCCCCCAGGGACACCCCCTGCCACCCTAGCCCACCCCAGGAGGACACCCAAGGATGGAGGGACCCATCCCAGGGAAGAAAAGGTAAGTTGTGGTAAGAATATATATATATTTTTTTTGTGGCATAGGGGGGCCTGATTTGTGCCCCCCTACATGCCACTATGCCCAATGACCATGCCCAGGGGACAGAAGTCACCTGGGCATGGCCATTGGGCAAGGGGGCATGACTCCTGTCTTTGCTAAGACAGGAGTCATGTTAATGGCGTCTGGGCGCCCCAAAAAAATGGCGCAAATCGGGTTAAGACGATTTTTTTGCCTCAGCCTGACTTGCCCCATTTTGGGACGCCCAAACGCCATTTTTCCCTAAGCCGGCGCTGCCTGGTGTACGTCGTTTTTTTTCACGCACACCTGGCAGCGCCGGTCGGCTAACGCCGGCTAACGCCATTCAATAAATACGGCGCCCGCATGGCACTTCAGAATGGCGTTAGCCGGCGCTAATTTTTTTGGCGCAAAACTGCATATTTAATCAATGACGTTAGCCGGCGTTAGCCGCCGGCGCTGCCTGGTGTGCATGAAAAAAAATGGCGTACACCAGGCAGCGCCGGCGTAGGTGGATATGGAGCTTGGGCGCCAAAAAATGGGGCAAGTCAGGCTGAGGCAAATTTTTCGCCTCAACCCGATTTGCGCCATTTTTTCGACTCCCAACCCCCATAGAAATGACTCCTGTCTTAGCAAAGACAGGAGTCATGCCCCCTTGCCCAATGGCCATGCCCAGGGGACTTATGTCCCCTGGGCATGGTCATTGGGCATAGTGGCATGTAGGGGGGCACAAATCAGGGCCCCCTATGCCACAAAAAAAAAAAATAATAATACTTACCGGAACTTACCTTAATGTCCCTGGGATGGGTCCCTCGAGCCTTGGGTGTCCTCCTGGGCTGGGCAAGGGTGACAGGGGGTGTCCCTGGGGGCATGGGAGGGCACCTCTGGGCTCCTTCCGAGCCCACAGGTCCCTTAACGCCTGCCTTGTCCAGGCGCTAAAAAACGGCGCAAAAGCGGCCGTACGTCATTTTTTTTGACCCGCCCACTCGCGGGCGTGAATTTTGTCTGGGAGTGTAAATACGGAGCACATGCCTCGGAGTCAATTTTTTAGACGGGAACGCCTACCTTGCATCTCATTAACGCAAAGTAGGTGTCCACGCTAAAAAATTACGCAAACTCCATGGACTTTGGCGCTAGACGCGTCTAACGCCAAAGTATAAATATGGAGTTAGTTTTGCGCCTTAATTGCGTCAAAAAAAAGACGCAATTTTGGCGCAAACAGAGTATAAATATGCCCCTCTGTTTTAACTCAGGGTTACATGCTACCTGCGTTCTGCTCACAGCACTAAGATACAGCTGCCGGGACAATTTGTGAGCTATAATACATCAAATTCACATAACATAATAAAGTTAGATCACTGTTATACAAGGTCCTACTAAATCCATTGTTTTGGGAGGAAAAAGAATAATGGGATATTTCAAATATATCACCTTTGAAAGTCCACAAATTAGCCAGATACATTTGGGGCTTTTGCCAAAGTCAAGATTTCTACAAAATTATTATTTTTTTGTTTTTCAAAGCTCACAATCCTACAGTGGGAAAAATTGCAGACTGTATCCAATGATTAGTTCTACAAGGTCAGATACTTCTCGCCAAGGGCTAGCTGAAAAGTATTTGCTACTATGGAGAAATCCTGTGAAGTCACTTATTGGGTGGATTGGCCTGGGTGGTTAGTCTGGGTACCCTGAAGGTCTAGAAGTGCTAAATTTGAGAGTTGTTATGTGAAGTCAGTTTGGACACAGTGAAGGGCTCTGGGACATCAGAAACACCACTTGGGGATTGCGAGTCCCTCAAGCAGAGGCCAACAGAAGGGTCCAGTTCAAGTTGCTACTGATCAGCTGAGCACTTCAGGATAAAGGCCTCTTGCAGATTGGCATGTCCCTGTAGCCACACAGGAGGACACCCAACTGACCCTTGGAATCCATGTAGGAACAGGACCAACACTTCTGGTGTCCTCACAGGTCTCAGAAAGCATAACTATAATGTTAACTGTAAATGCTGAATATCTATTTTTTGTGCATGTAAATTCAGAACCTAACTATAACATCCCCGTAACCTTTGGATTTTTCAGTGAAGTTCTATGTTTTTTTAATGTTAAGTAATTTTATTTACTTTACGTTAATCCAACCACTTCCACCCATTGTCAGGTCCTGCAGCCAATGCTTTATAAGTACCAAACCCTATGCCATGCATGGCCTTTTGGCACGTGCGGTAGGGGTTGGTAGGTTTACCTACCAGCAGTCACCAGTAGGTAGTTATAGTTGGGACACCTTTTCCATAGGAAATCATTTTTTTGTTTTAACAATAACTTTGGCACTGCTTTACAGATCAATACTACATTTTCAAAATTAGTACCCCACTCACCTCAGCCATCTTAAAAGTTTTGGGGTGATTCCTGAAGTGGGGCTTCAGAAAAAGGGAGGTCCCAAATTGTGTTTTCCCTGTGCATTTTCCCATAGGGTCTTTAGATTTGACTACAGTCTGAACTGCTAAATGGAATTAACCATGTTTGGAAGGAAGCTAGATTTTGGTGCGCAGATCACACTTTTTGGTATATGGTATAAATCCATTATGTAATATTGGAGTTATTAATTAAAAAATAAATCTGTATATCTAGGGACACGGAGGCTCCAATGATCCCAGAGATCTCATGTTGAGATCTGATTCGCTGCCAACATTTCAACCAGGAATTGTTGGTAGCCATTTCTGGACTCAGACTCAGCTAAGTTCCCTAAAAAAAGTGGGGGGCAGGGTAGGAATACCCTGATCCTCTATCCCATGTGCTGGGGTCCACCAGAGACCCCACCAGGGCAAAACAAGCATTTTTTAAATACTTTTTGACAAAAAAATAAATAAAAATAATAACAAGCAGGTGTTCCTGCACTTGTCATTGAAAGAGCCCCTGGGTCGGGCAGATCAGGTCGGATGCGGATATCAAATAAGGGGAGAAGGGGGCTCCCCTCCTCAGGTTCTATTGTGCTCCGGGACCACCAATTCCCAGGGGCTTTCTATGAGTAATGGAATGTTTATGCTCTAGTCCTGGGAACCACCACCTATCCAGGGCGTACTTTATTGTTTTGGATAGGGGCCATGTGGGACCCCTCTAGAGCCATATGTGTCCCAGGTGACCACCACCTCCCCAGGGAATGGACAAATCATACAAATGGAGATGGATCACATGGAACACCTCCCAAGCAATTTTCAGCCACTGGGGCAACACCTTCCTGGGGCTGGCTCCTAGGGATTAAAGAGGGGGGCCATGTAGCCCCATTCCTAGAGCAATTAATGGTCCTGGGGACCACCACCCCAAGGGCTGGCTCTTGCTATCTCTTGAGGTGCCCAGCCTTGGGAGATAACAGTTTGCTTTCTCTTGGTGGGAGGTTTGCCAGCTCATGTCAAGCAGGAGCAAATAGTAACCCTGCTCCCAGCAAGCAGGAGCAGGAAAACTGCTCCTTCTCACTGGGAGTGAAGTTTTCATCTGTTTCCCTACTAGCTGTGAAGCAGGCAGTGAAAGAGATGACTGGATTGCTCCTGCACACAAGACGCTTCATATTTAGCATCTCTCTGCATGTTGAGCAATGCTGGCTCCTGCAGGAGGCAGGGGTCTAATAGGGGCAATGGGGGGAATTGTGGCTTGCCCCATGGTCCCAGACAGAGGACCTCGTTACCTCAGCTTCCTTTACACAGCTGTAATGTAGGAGATGCACTACAAATTCATTCAATTAACAAAGCATTTACAAAATAGTCAGTAGAATATACTCCAGCTGGGTACACATCATTTCACAGAAAGAAAACATCAAATGGAAGCAAATATAAACAAAGCAGGTGCCCAAGTTGAAGCTACACTTCTGTAAAGAACAAATCATCCTAACTTGTTGTGCATGGCCAAGGGGAAGCCAATGTGTGTCCTCTGCTGTTACACCTTGAAAAGGTGTCTGAATTCCTTGATGGAAGTGTTTGCATCATTGCACTTTCAAGCAAAATATCTCATATAGTGAATGTGATGAGTGTTTTTTTGGTTGTCATGTGCTGTTGAAAACAGAGCACGTTGGTCTCCCATGTTTTCTGCTAAAAGTTTAATTTTCACAAACATCACATGTATTACAAGTGAAAATAAATTGCAAATGTTCCCATCCCCAAGTTATAAATATACAAATGTGTTTGGCCAAACTGAGGGTGAAAAATAATGAGGAACTGGATGTGGCTCTCAGTAATTATTAATGGCTGAGATTAATTTAATCATCCCACCCATCACTTTTTTGTATACTTTAGTGTCACGCTAAGAGAAACAGGTATGCCCAGACGTGAGTCCTGTGCACACGGTGTTACTGGAACTAAGCTGTACATGGCTAACAAGCCATAACTGGGGCAAAACCGGTACTGGGTTTGCTTGTGTTCCATTTCAGGGAGAATCTGGCCTGGCAGTTCAGGTTGAACTGTTCCTATTGGAGCAGGGTCAAGACTGATTTGCATATGGATGGTCCAAACCGAGGTGGCATGGTGTGCAAAATAAAAATCGATTGGGATGCTGCTCTGAGTAATTGCAGTGGCTGAGATTAATTCAAGCATTCCACCCATCACTTGTTGTATACTTTAGTAAATATGCTCTGGCACCTCTTAAGTGGCAACATCACAAACCCACACCTCATTAAACATGACGCAACAAATCACGCCTGAGGCAGGCTAAAACACAGTGCTGAGAACATATTACTAGATAAACGAGACATAAGTCTATGATGGACGTCTCAGAAATGCTTACAGAAACATACATGGCTCTGTAGCTACTAGTACAACAAAGCCATAATAATTATAGATTTGCACTGTACAAGGCTCACCATACTATTACAAGATAACCCATGTGATTAATAGGCTTTCTGCAGAGATGTGTGTCAGATATTTTGGTTACTATTCATAAAATAACTTAGAGGGTTTCTTCTTGCACATCACAATGTTGACTTGCAGATCATAGGTTTATAACATTGTAAACTTCTGAATGAGCCCTTGCGTTGTTTGTAGATGTCCTTGCCTGATAAGAGGGCACATAGAATTGTTAACCATAGTTTATCACTTTGTTAACTTGTAAAGTAACTGGTCAGTATGGATATCTGCATCCTCTAATCAGCTACAAGCAGATATCGCAGCTTTCCCTGGCCTCCTTTTGACCTCCGACACCCACTTAACCAGTGTACAATGTCTACATTAATTACTAAAGATTCTTCTTAATACCTAGGTGTGCCCTGAGGAGAGAAGAGCCCCCAATGTCCGTCTGGCTACAGGGTGTAGCCTGCCACACCCTTGAAATGTGCTGTGACCTAGAGACACAAGTAGTCTCAGTTCACTGGGAGCACTAAAGAGCGCCGTGGATGGACTTCCTATCACTCCGCTCTAAATTTCTTTCCCTGTTCTTCTTCTTACAGACCACTGATAGTGACTCGTTTAACATCGACCCACTCACACAGCCGAACCTGGGCTGTGTAACGCTTGCACTCCTCTTCCTCTGAGGCTCATCATGGCTGCATTTTGGCACTACATACAGGTGTCTGTCTGGGTTGACCCAAGACAGGGTGACAGACCTGAGTAAGAGAAGCAGAATTCCGAATTGTGCTACCAGATTGCTCATTGTATTGTCTGTGGAGATTTTGTGATGGAAACCCTATCATCCCTTAATGTAAATAAGTCTCTAATCCAAGCTTTTTATGTTGCTTAAATTGGCTCCATAACCAGAGTCTTGTGGGAAAGCTTTGCCTATGAGAAGCAGATACTTCGAACACTCGGTGGTCAGTACTTGAATAATGGTTTGCAACTGCTATTGTGGAAATAAATACGTATACAAACTTTGTGACTCATAAATAGGAGAATGACATCCCTTTCAATCTCCTGCTAAAAGGACGAAACGTTTAACGAGTCGGAAGACGTTTCTGACTTGTTAAAGGGCTTTTCTGCTTTATAAAAAGCTCTTTTGCATCTGCCAATGCTTTAGTTTTGTGAATCAAAAGGTTTGGCACTGCAAAAGTTTTTTTTGCATCATGTGTTCCATTACTACCTTGTTAAATGCTGGTGTTCATTTACAAATAAACTGGAATTATTACAAAAAGAGCAACCAGGAGATGGGTTTGTTGCTTAAATCTTTGCATGAGCACGTCTTTCCTTCCAATTAAAAATCTTAATCATATTGTTTTTCCATTATAATGTGCATTTCTGTTGTTGGGGACGTGAGGCGTTTGAAATCTGGGGATAATTCATCAAAATAAAAGAGAAAATTGCCAGTGTTGCCTACAAACGAGGACACTAGGTACTCAGATTTGATGGAAAGTTATCCCACGCATCAAAGCCCAGATTAAAGGATGTGGTTTAAGCATTAAGTCTAGAAGCAGTACAGTACATTTCTTATTGATTTAACAAATATCACAGTCCCAGCCAGAGTTGTTATTTAGCGGAAAAGAAACGCATTTCACATCCACTGTTATATACAGAGTAAAAATGGGAACAGAGCAAGATACATCACATATATAAAGAAATACAAAAGTCCTATATTATCAACTGTTGATGCTTACATAAAATACAATTTATACTGACTGGAATCACTAACTGATCACAACTGTTGTGCTCTTAAATATTTGAGAAGAAAGAGGATGGCCATCTACCCACATAAAACAAAATGCTCGGATTACTTACCAGTAATCTTCATTTCTTCCCTTTCTATGAAAAGGAAAGTTCAAAGAATATATAGCCCCTCCTCTTCCCACTGAACATCTCGCTTACCACCAAGCACAAAACCACGGTTGATGAAAAACAGAGAGGGAAGGGGAGATGAATCGAATAGGACAAGGAAGGAAGAATCAGAGTTATATGGATTACTGATAAATAATCTGAGCATTACCTCCTTATCTTCCATTGCTCATCTCAACCCAAACTATGTCGAGGAATGCCCAAGCAAAGGCCTGTTTCAGAAGCCCTCAAAAGGAACTACAAGTAACACTGCAAAGAACTGCAAAATCAATCTTTACTCAGCATACAAAAATGCAAACAAAGAAGCAGCCCCCAAGAAAATGTCCCTCTGGACCAAAACAGAAGCATGCAAAGAAACAAAAAGGCAAATAATACAAAACCACCTAGGAGGAAGAGCTAGTGGCCATCAAGATTCTAGAACAAAAATATAACTCCAAACCCTGTGCCACATGGATGCTGTAATGGGAAATGAAGGTGGATGGAGAGGACCAAGTGGCGGCCCTAAAGATGTCTTTGAGGGGAACGCCAGACCATTCCGCCCAAGAGGGAACCATTCCCCTAGTGGAAAGGACCTTAATCCCACCTGGGACCATTCTGTCAAGACCCTGATAAGTGGAAAAAATCACCCCATCTTCACCCAATGAGAAAAAGTAGAGGAAGGAGGATTTTCTGCTTTCTGGACAGGACCAAAGTTGAGAAAAAGACTGCGAAACTCTGAAGGTCTTGCAAATTAAATCTTGAGAACAATGACAACATCCAACAGAGACAAAGAAGGATCAGGATCCAAAGCATCCTGTGGCAAAACACGGAGAAGAATCTCTTTTTAATAGTGAAAGGAGGAATTCACCTTCGGCCAGAACTTCGGTGAACAAAGATCCGGTTTTGTGACTTGCAAACTGCGAGTCTTAGTGACTCGCAATTTGTGACTCGCAAAACCGGATGTACAACAGTGTCAATGACACTGTCTGTGATCTGCAATGGGGTCGCAAATGACGTAACTCATGAATATTCATGAGGTAGGTCACAATTTGCGACCTCATTGGGAATGGCCGCCCTCACAGGGATGGTGGCCTGCTGGAGACAGCAGACCACCATGTCTGTGACTGCTTTTAAATAAAGCAGTTTTAAAAAAAAAATGCAGCCCATTTTCCTTAACGGAAAATGAGATGCATTTCAAAAACAAAAATGAAAAGTTTTCTTTTCAATTTTTCAGAGCAGTGGTCCACTGCCTGCTCAGAATAAATATTTTCGCTGCCATTCACAAAAGGGAAGGAGTCCCATGGAGACCCTTCCTGTTTGCGAATGGGTTAGCACCAGTTTGAAACTGGTGCTAACTGCAATTGTTTTGTGACCGCATTTATGGTCACAAAACAATGCTACATCGTGCTGCGACTCACAAGTAGGAAGGGAACGCCCCTTCCTAATTGCGACTCTCAAACCTATTTTGCGATCCGGTAAATAGATTACCGAATCGCAAAAAAGGCTCTGTACATACCAAGATGGATTTTTCCTGTCGCCAGCGGTCCGATTCTGTGAATCGGGCCGTTTGCGACAGGAAAAATGGTACGTACATGTGCCCCTTAGGGTCAAGAGTAAAAATGACCCTCTCATCAAAGATACACGGGTAAGGATGGCAACATACCAGGTTATTTAGTACCCCCAAATGTCTGGCCGAAGTAAAAAACACCAAGACAATATATGTCAAGGTAAGGAACTTAAGAAACACTGGCCCTCATTCTGACCTTGGCGGGCGGCGGAGGCCGCCCGCCAAAGTCCCGCCGTCAGGTTACCGTTCCGCGGTCGAAAGACCGCGGCGGTAATTCTGACTTTCCCGCTGGGCTGGCGGGCGGTCGCCTTCAGACCGCCAGCCAGCCCAGCGGGAAAGAGGCTTCCACGATGAAGCCGGCTCGGAATCGAGCCGGCGGAGTGGAAGCTGTGCGACGGGTGCAGTTGCACCCGTCGCGTATTTCACTGTCGCTCTTACGGGGGCCCCTGCAATGCCCATGCCAGTGGCATGGGCACTGCAGGGGCCCCCAGGGGCCCCGCGACCCCCCCTACCGCCATCCGGATCTCGGCGGTCCGACCGCCGGGATCTGGATGGCGGTAGGGGGGGTCGGAATCCCCGCGGCGGTGCAGCAAGCTGCGCCGCCGCGGAGGATTCAATGGGGCCGCGGTACACTGGCGGGACCCCGCCAGTGGTGCCGGTCCGACCGCGGCTTTACCGCCGCGGTCGGAATCCCCATTGGAGCACCGCCGGCCTGTGGGCGGTGCTCCCGCGGTCCTCCGCCCTGGCGGTCAAAGACCGCCAGGGTCAGAATGACCACCACTGTCTCCAAAGGCTCACACAGAGAGGACTTCAATTGAGAATGGACAAGAGGGAGATCCTAAGGAGGGAAAGAGTTGCGGAGCTCAGGCCTCAGAAACTGAAAATCCCAGAACAGTCTAGAGGCCATGCACTCAATAGAAGACAGATTTTCCCAGAGGGCATGGAAAGTATTAATGAGGCAACACTGATGTGTAAGGGTAGCACATGAGAGGCCCTTATCAAATCCCTCCTGAAGAAATTGAAAACTTTCAGGGTTATGAGCAGACACAGGAGACAAGGACCTTCCCCTGCATCACTTATGAAATGAATCACAATGATGTGCATGCACCATGTTCATGGAGACTTGCAAGGAAGTTGCTTCAATGAGAAAGGAGGGTCCAGACGGATGACTTCCTGTAAAAAATGCCGTTTTGTATGGGCTGTGGGAACTTAAAATCAGAGGGCCTGGACCCCAGTCCTCCTTCTAGCAGAAATACTGTATTATTGAATGGTAAGATCCAACATTTGAAGTATCTTCTAGTTGAAAGCACTGTATATGCGATACATTACATAAGTCAAGTTCAGCACGCTTTTATTATAAAGTGTGGGGAATTGAAAAGACATCAAAAAAGCAGTCTCTCATTTGACACGTTTTAGTTAAGGGGAGATTAAGTTCCAATATTCAACGGAGTTGCAGCCAACACATGTTTCACCCCATACTGCAAGTGCGCCAGGACTTTCTCAAGGCTGTAAAAAATATAAACGATATAAGACTCAAGGTAAATCACACACTAGAGAGAAGTGCTACCAGAGAGGTGAATATTCTAAGTGCAGACGGATAGAACATACATCCTTGTCTGCTGTGCTCCCAAAGAGTGAGAAAAGTTATAATAAAAGTGAATCCCCTTAATGGGGTTCACTACAAGAGAACTATTATTGTTACAAACACCCTGATTGTAACGAATATTAGTCAGTGTTTAATTATAAGAACAGCATGCGTATTGCTATGCTCACTGCAAAAGAGGATGAAAGAATAAGTTGCAGGCCGAAATGAAAACCCCCTATAGAAATACAGGGAGTGCAGAATTATTAGGCAAATGAGTATTTTGACCACATCATCCTCTTTATGCATGTTGTCTTACTCCAAGCTGTATAGGCTCGAAAGCCTACTACCAATTAAGCATATTAGGTGATGTGCATCTCTGTAATGAGAAGGGGTGTGGTCTAATGACATCAACACCCTATATCAGGTGTGCATAATTATTAGGCAACTTCCTTTCCTTTGGCAAAATGGGTCAAAAGAAGGACTTGACAGGCTCAGAAAAGTCAAAAATAGTGAGATATCTTGCAGAGGGATGCAGCACTCTTAAAATTGCAAAGCTTCTGAAGCGTGATCATCGAACAATCAAGCGTTTCATTCAAAATAGTCAACAGGGTCGCAAGAAGCGTGTGGAAAAACCAAGGCGCAAAATAACTGCCCATGAACTGAGAAAAGTCAAGCGTGCAGCTGCCACGATGCCACTTGCCACCAGTTTGGCCATATTTCAGAGCTGCAACATCACTGGAGTGCCCAAAAGCACAAGGTGTGCAATACTCAGAGACATGGCCAAGGTAAGAAAGGCTGAAAGACGACCACCACTGAACAAGACACACAAGCTGAAACGTCAAGACTGGGCCAAGAAATATCTCAAGACTGATTTTTCTAAGGTTTTATGGACTGATGAAATGAGAGTGAGTCTTGATGGGCCAGATGGATGGGCCCGTGGCTGGATTGGTAAAGGGCAGAGAGCTCCAGTCCGACTCAGACGCCAGCAAGGTGGAGGTGGAGTACTGGTTTGGGCTGGTATCATCAAAGATGAGCTTGTGGGGCCTTTTCGGGTTGAGGATGGAGTCAAGCTCAACTCCCAGTCCTACTGCCAGTTCCTGGAAGACACCTTCTTCAAGCAGTGGTACAGGAAGAAGTCTGCATCCTTCAAGAAAAACATGATTTTCATGCAGGACAATGCTCCATCACACGCGTCCAAGTACTCCACAGCGTGGCTGGCAAGAAAGGGTATAAAAGAAGGAAATCTAATGACATGGCCTCCTTGTTCACCTGATCTGAACCCCATTGAGAACCTGTGGTCCATCATCAAATGTGAGATTTACAAGGAGGGAAAACAGTACACCTCTCTGAACAGTGTCTGGGAGGCTGTGGTTGCTGCTGCACGCAATGTTGATGGTGAACAGATCAAAACACTGACAGAATCCATAGATGGCAGGCTTTTGAGTGTCCTTGCAAAGAAAGGTGGCTATATTGGTCACTGATTTGTTTTTGTTTTGTTTTTGAATGTCAGAAATGTATATTTGTGAATGTTGAGATGTTATATTGGTTTCACTGGTAATGAAAAATAATTGAAATGGGTATATATTTTTTTTTGTTAAGTTGCCTAATAATTATGCACAGTGATAGTCACCTGCACACACAGATATCCCCCTAACATAGCTAAAACTAAAAACAAACTAAAAACTACTTCCAAAAATATTCAGTTTTGATATTAATGAGTTTTTTGGGTTCATTGAGAACATGGTTGTTGTTCAATAATAAAATTAATCCTCAAAAATACAACTTGCCTAATAATTCTGCACTTCCTGTACTCAAGTGATGTAAAAGAAAACTAGGTTAGGTAAGAGAAAAAAGATGAACTAAGGATTAATACTATCATGTCAAACAAGTGAATACATGCTGGCATTCACATGGTTTTAGTAAAATAATGATCAAGGCGAGCTGAGAAAATAGCTAAATGTGATTTAGAAAATTGACCAATATTGGTAACATACCACGGTATATAGAGTAGAAAAATCTTCTGACAAAATTGTCTCAATTGTTGATAAAGATCTGGGCACAGAAATGTATACAGCGTTTAAAAAGACGACAGGGCAAAATGTTATACAGATAATAATTAGACCATACTTTGTAAAGCCATATAATGTCCCACTCTGTCATAATTCACAAATTAATTAGTTACGAATTAAGATACAGGAAACAAGTGAGAAACAAATCCAGAATGAATTAATAACAATCAAAGTTTTGAGAGGTACATCGGGAGGCCTCGGGTTTAAGGGAGAAAAAAGAAACTGATAATTCGAATTGCTATCTGATGGAAAGTATTGTCATACAAAAGCTAAACAAAGTCTAAATTAAATATAGGATATGGCCACTCGGGGGCCTTATGTTCTATAAAACGAGCTAATGAGGGTGAAATTTTGCTCTTACCGAATTGATGGAGTGTTAGCAAAATATAGCGTCCCGACACGTCCTGCGGTTAATCGCGAGGGACGCGCCGGAGAAACCCGCGTTAAATAGCGGTAGTCCTTCCTCTGATCGAGAGTACAGATACAGAGGAAGGGCTAAGGAGATTCTTGTGTCGTCAAAAAATAGCGCGCATTTTGGGAAGGGCGGAATTGAAGCCGAACTTACAAGGAATGGTGAGTTCGATAACAATATATAAAAAGTGATAATAGGAATATAAGGAAAAATATTAAATATTGATACAAGACAACATAGATAATTGGAAAGATAACACTAAATCTAGAGTATGGAGGTATCCAAAAAGAAGCAAAAGAGAAGAAACGATAACATGCTTCTAAGTTAGACACAAGGGGTAATTCTTCCCCGTATAGGCAAGCAACAGAGTGACTGGAAAATAACAAAGGATAATACATGAGAACAATACATAGGGAAAAATGACACATAAAGGCCAATGCATAGGGACAAAAAGTATGGAACACGTCAGTCTCATTATAGCAACCAATAATGCCACTCATGGTCCATGTTTAAACCATTATTCACTGTATCATAATGGATGATCATCTGACTTTCTTCTTGGCATAGACGCAGATGTAAATTGCCCCCCCTTGGGGACAATGTGATGCGTTGAAGGCCACAGAAAGTAAAGTTACGTTCATTGGGGTGAAATTCATTGTAGTGTTCCACAAGAGGCGCTTTGTCCTCCAGTTTTAGGACATTGCGATAAGGCTTTTGGATTCCGACATTTAGAGGACGGATAGTACTTCCAATGTAGACTTTTTGAAGGGACACCATATTAAATATACAACATTGGTGCTCTCACAATTAATAAAGTCTTTGATCACAAATTCCTTGCCATTGATGTTGATTGTAGTAGATCTGTTGAGACCTAATTTGCAAATCGAGCATTTGGTGCAGGTATAGAACCCCTTTGGTTTTGGAAAGAAGGGTCCGGAGGATTTCAGTTGGAAGAAAGACGGACAAAGTTTATCCCTGAGATTGGGGGCTCGACAAAACCCTATTTGTGGGTGATGAGTGATGTATTGATGAATGGAGGGATTACTATGCAGTAAGTACCAGTGTTTCTGTAGGTATTTGCGAATAGAGTGATGACCATTATGAAATTCAGTAATCAGGCGAATAGTTGTATCCTCTTTGCGCCGGTGTGATGTATTAATCATCTTATTCCGGTCTAGTTTGCCTAACTTTTCTTTGGATTTATTCAGGAGCATTTGATTGTACCCCCTAGCCATGAGTCTCTCCGTTAAGCAACCCTAATATCACCATTAAGGAAGCTGACAAGGGAGGGAACATTGTTATCCTCAACACTACTGATTACCTAAAAGAGGCCCATCGACAACTTCATAATTCTAAGTGCTATAAATGCCTCGCCTCCAACCCAACAGCACAAATACAACAGAAACTATCTGCCCTTCTTGACCATTCGTTTTCCCGCCAAGCTATTTCACATAAAGAAAAATCTGCTCTGTTCTTATCTCACCCTACGATTCCCACTCTGTACCTTCTACCGAAAATTCATAAAAAAGAATTTCCACCGAAAGGCAGGCCAATCATATCCAGTGTCAACTCAATATGCTCGAAACTAGGGACTCTAATTGATCATGTACTACAACCTTTTATGACCAACTTACCATCTTTTGTTAGGGACACTAAAGACATAATTCAGAAACTTCAAAACATTGATTGGCAACCTGATTATCTTCTTGTCACTATCGACATTGTCAGTCTTTATACCTCTATCAAACATCAGGATGGCTTAGAAGCAGTTAAAAAAATCCTCTCGACCAAATCTGTGACATTCACCACACACAATTTAATGATCCTGGATATGTTACAGTTCTGCTTGGAGAATAACTACTTTTTATTTGATGGTCAGTTCTATTTACAACTACAAGGGACGGCAATGGGGTCCAAATTCGCGCCGCCGTATGCCTGCCTTCTTATGGGTGCAGTTGAACGAGATTGGCTCTGGAGTGACAGGAATGAACATTTTTCCCAAAACATCATCTACTGGGGACGCTATATTGATGATATCTTGCTGATTTGGCAAGGGCATAAGGCTTTATTGACTCAATTTCTACAGTCCCTAGTACCTAACAAATGGGACATAGACATTACATATCAT
Source organism: Pleurodeles waltl (assembly GCF_031143425.1). Lineage (NCBI taxonomy): Eukaryota > Metazoa > Chordata > Amphibia > Caudata > Salamandridae > Pleurodeles > Pleurodeles waltl. The sequence continues at coordinate 815,651,414 of NC_090437.1, read as the reverse complement.
ATCTCGGACTCACAGGTGGAGTACCTAGATGTCCTGATCTATGTAGATAATGACAAACTGCAGACCAGATTTTTCAGGAAACAGACAGCGGCTAATTCAATTCTGCACGTAACCAGCTGCCATCCTCCTAGCATAATTTAAAATATCCCACAAGGCGAATACAGACGAGCCAGAATGAACTGCACTAATCTTAGTGACTATAACTTTTTTCCTCACAAATAACGGAGAGACTCATGGCTAGGGGGTACAATCAAATGCTCCTGAATATATCCAAAGAAAAGTTAGGCAAACTGGACCGGAATAAGATGATTAATACATCACACCGACGCAAAGAGGATACAACTATTCACCTGATTACTGAATTTCATAATGGTCATCACTCTATTCGCAAATACCTACAGAAACACTGGTACTTACTGCATAATAATCCCTCCATTCATCAATACATCACTCATCACCCACAAATAGGGTTTCGTCGAACCCCCAATCTCAGCGATAAACTTTGTCCGTCTTTCTTCCAACTGAAATCCTCCGGACCCTTCTTTCCAAAACCAAAGGGGTTCTATACCTGCACCAAATGCTCGATTTGCAAATTAGGTCTCAACAGATCTATTACAATCAACATCAATGGCAAGGAATTTGTGATCAAAGACTTTATTAATTGTGAGAGCACCAATGTTGTATATTTAATATGGTGTCCCTGTCAAAAAGTCTACATTGAAAGTACCATCCGTCCTCTAAAAGTCCGAATCCAAGAGCATTATCGCAATGTCCTAAAACTGGAGGCCAAGGCGCCTCTTGTGGAACACTACAATGAATTTCACCCAAATGAACGTAACTTTACTTTCTGTGGCCTTCAACGCATCACATTGTTCCCAAGGGGGGGGCAATTTACATCTGCGTCTACGCCAAGAAGAAAGTCGGATGATCATCCATTATGATACAGTGAATAATGGTTTAAACATGGACCATGAGTGGCATTATTGGTTGCTATAATGAGACTGACGTGTTCCATACTTTTTGTCCCTATGCATTGGCCTTTATGTATCATTTTTCCCTATGTATTGTTCTCATTTATTATCCTTTGTTGTTTTCCGGTCACTCTGTTGCTTGCCTATACGGGGAAGAATTACCCCTTGGGTCTAACTTAGAAGCATGTTATCGTTTCTTCTCTTTTGCTTCTTTTTGGATACCTCCATACTCTAGATTTAGTGTTATCTTTCCAATTATCTATGTTGCCTTGTATCAATATTTAATATTTTTCCTTATATTCCTATTATCACTTTTTATATATTGTTATCGAACTCACCATTCCTTGTAAGTTCGGCTTCAATTCCGCCCTTCCGAAAATGGCGCTGCTATTTTTTGACGACACCAGAATCTCCTTAGTCCTTCCTCTGTATCTGTACTCTCGATCAGAGGAAGGACTACCGCCATTTAACGCGGGTTTCTCCGGCTCGTCCCTCGCGATTAACCGCAGGACGCGTCGGGACATTTTGCTAACACTCCATCAATTCAGTAAGAGCTAAATTTCACCCTCATTACCTCGTTTTATAGAACAGAAGGCCCCCGAGTGGCCATATCCTATATTTAATTTAGACTTTGTTTAGGTTTTGTACTACAATACTTTCCATCAGATGGCAATTCGAATTATCAGTTTCCTTTTTCTCCCTTAAACCCGAGGCCTCCCGATGTACCTCTCAAAACTTTGATTGTTATTAATTCATTCTGGATTTGTTTCTCACTTGTTTCCTGTATCTTATTTCGTAACTAATTAATTTGTGAATTATGACAGAGTGGGACATTATATGGCTTTACAAAGTATGGTCTAATTATTATCTGTATAACATTTTGCCCTGTGGTCTTTTTAAACGCTGTATACATTTCTGTGCCCAGATCTTTATCAACAATTGAGACAATTTTGTCAGAAGATCTTTCTACTCTATATAACGTGGTATGTTACCAATATTGGTCAATTTTCTATATCACATTTAGCTATTTTCTCAGCTCGCCTTGATCATTATTTTACTAAAACCACGTGAGTGCCAGCATGTATTCACTTGTTTGACATGATAGTATTAATCCTTAGTTCATCTTTTTTCTCTTACCTAACCTAGTTTTCTTTTACATCACTTGAGGATTTCTATAGGGGGTTTTCATTTCGGCCTGCAACTTATTCTTTCATCCTCTTTTGCAGTGAGCATAGCAATACGCATGCTGTTCTTATAATTACACACTGACTAATATTCGTTACAATCAAGGTGTTTATAACAATAATAGTTCTCTTGTAGTGAACCCCATTAAGGGGATTCACTTTTATTATAACTTTTCTGACTCTTTGGGAGAACTGCAGACAAGGAGGTATGTTCTATCCGTCTGCACTTAGGATATTCACCTCTCTGGTAGCACTTCTCTCTAGTGTGTGATTTACCTTGAGTCTTATATCGTTTATATTTTTTACAGCCTTGAGAAAGCCCTGGCGCACTTGCAGCATGGGGCGAAACACGTGTTGGCTGCAACTCCGTTGAATATTGGAACTTAATCTCCCCTTAACTAAAACGTGTCAAATGAGAGACTTCTTTTTTATGTCTTTTCAATTCCCCACACTTTATAATAAAAGACTAGCAAGGAAGACTGAGGAGAATGGGACACCTGTAGAGAAAGACACTTATTCATGGGGCCATCATGCTCAATCTCCAGGTCTGGATGTAAATTAGCCAGAATCTGCATAGAAAGAAGAGGGATGGACAGGGGAGAAGGCTCCAGAAGAAGAAGTCATTCTGGTTCCAGAGCCAGTAGCTTGAGAAGAGGCAAGCAAGGATACAAACCCACAAAGGGAGGACTTTCACTACCTTCGCCTCTTCCCTGAGCATTTGAGTCTGAAAAGGCTAAATCAGGGAAAGCACAGAAAAGATCCGGAGGCCAAGAACTTGTCAGGGCATCGATGCCCAAGAAACCCTGGGATAGGAACCTGGTGAAAAAGAGATGATGCTTGGTGTTCAGAGTAGTAGCAAAAAGATCCACCAACGGAGATCCCCAAAGACTGCAAATATTGTTGATCACCTAAGGAGCGAGAACAAACTACTAGGAGGATGGGAATTCTAGACTCGACTGATCCATCTGATGATTCAATACCTCTTGAATGTGGATGGCCTTCAATTCCAGAAGGTTGGCCTCTGCCCAGGACACAGTGAGGCGAGCAAGGACATTCAGGGAAGAGGACCTTGTACTGAACTGGGAATTGAGGTAAGACATCCCCACCCCTGTGTCTACATGGACCACCACCAAGTGGTCCCAGAAGAACAGTAGGGCTTTACAAACCACCATCAGTTCTTCCACGTGGATGACCTTGCACTCACTACTATGGTCCAAAGACCCTGAGCTGTGAGATCTCCCCCAATCCAAGCTGCTGGCATCAGTAGTCAGAATCACAGGATGCGGATGGCGAAGTGGGCAGCCTCCCTCCAGGGAAGGAGGATGTAACCACCAGCTGAGTTCCTGCTGGACAAAAGTGAATACTGGAATCCGAGCATGGTAGTCACCCCCACCTGGGTCCAGTGGAGCAGAATATGATGCACAATTCGACCTAGGTGAAGACGGGCCTATGGCACGACCTCCAATGTCACAGCCTAAAAAGACCAAAGGAGAGATAAGAAATAGTAACAGAAACAACCACAGAGATAAAAAGGTTCTAGGCAAAAATGAGCCAACATCAAAAAAAGTCCCTGCTATCTTCTGTCCCTGAAGTTGCAACGAAACCCTTGCGGTGGCCCTCTGGCCTTTCAACAGGTTCTGAATGGATTGTCTCAGTCCGGGACACCTGGATTTGGGAAGGGGCACCATTCCCTGACTGTGTAAAAAAAAAGCAACAATACACTCCAGATTCTGTGAAGGAACCAGACGAGAATTTGAGGATTGATCAGGAAACCATTGTCCTTCAATATGGAGACAGTGGTGGCAATGTCTGCCAGTGCTTTCTGCAGAGAGGGAGCCTGAATAAGATGCTCATCGACATACAGATGGACCACTATACCTGACAATGCAGAAGGCCCATCACTGAGGCCAAAACCTTTGTAAAAATCCAGGAGGAGGACTTCAGTCCAAACGGGAGCACCCGGAAACCTCAGAAGCTGCGGGAAGGCAGGAGCCACCAGAAAATAGAGATATGCATCCTTAAGATAGATGTTGGGCAGGAAAGCTGCTGGAGAAATCAGAGGAATCACCTGCTGCAAGGTGTTCATGTTGGCGTGTAATGTAGGAAGATAACTGTTCAGGAAATGCAGGTCTATTATCATTCGATAACCCCCATGACCTTCCTGATCAGGAACACACAAGAATAACAACCCACACCCCTCTACTGAGATGAAACTTCGAGGAAGGCCTACTTTAAGACAAGAGAGGCAATACTTTCTTACAGAGCCAATTTTTTTTCAGGATCCCAAGGCCAAGTGGTCAAAAAGAAGTGGAGTTCCGGGAACTCTGTCCTTCATCTCCTGAACTGATCAGGATGCCTCTTACTGACCTCCAAGGACTTCTGTTTATGATGAAAAGGATGGACATGCTTCAGACTTTTGAATGACTTCCTGAGGACCTCTTTCATTTTATCACCAACATGTTTACTACCACAAAAGGGCATATGCAATAACAAGCTCTGTTGAGAAAGGTCCACCTTCCAGCCTCTTAAACGAAGCACATTAAGGCTTAACATGTGTGTAAAGCATTCAGAAGTACCAAAACAGTGTAAAAAAAACACAACACAATAAAACGCCACTCCATTTTGGAAAAATGGACACTATAATGACTGAAATCCAATAAGGACAACTGGGGATATGAACTTTAAGTAATTTAACGAAAAATGGCACCAAAAAGCTCTAAACAAGTGGTCCCAGAAGAACAGTAGGGCTTTACAAACCACCCTCAGTTCTTCCACTTGGATGTCCTTGCACTCACTACCATGGTCCAAAGACCCTGAGCTGTGAGGTCTCCCCCCAATCCAAGCTGCTGGCATCAGTAGTCAGAATCACAGGATGCGGATGGCGAAGTGGGCAGCCTCCCTCCAGGGAAGGAGGATGTAACCACCAACTGAGTTCCTGCTGGACAGAAGTGAATACTGGAATCTGAGCATGGTAGTCGCCCCCACCTGGGTCCAGTGGAGTAGAATATGATGCACAATTGGACCCAGGTGAAGACGGGCCTATGGCACGACCTCCAATGTCACAGCCTAAAAAGACCAAAGGAGAGAAAAGAAATAGTAACAGAAACAACCACAGAGATAAAAAGGTTCTAGGCAAAAAGGAGCCAACATAAAAAAAAATACCTGCTTATCTTCTGTCCCTGAAGTTGCAACAAAACCCTTGCGGTGGCCCTCTGGCCTCTCAACAGGTTCTGAATGGATTGTCTCAGTCCGGGACACATGGACTTGGGAAGGGGCACCATCCCCTGGACTGTGTAAAAAAAGAAACAACCCACTCCAGATTCTGTGAAGGAACCAGATGAGAATTTGAGGGTTGATCAGGAAACCATTGTCATTCAATATGGAGACAGTGGTGGCAATGTCTGCCAGTGCTTTCCGCAGAGAGGGGTCCTGAATAAGATGCTCATCGACATACAGATGGACCACTATACCTGTCAATGCAGAAGGCCCATCACTAGGGCCAAGACCTTTGTGAAAATCCAGGGGGAGGACTTCAGTCTGAACAGGAGCACTCGGAAACCTCAGAAGCTGCTGGGAGGCAGGAGCCACCAGAAAATAGAGATATGAATCCTTAAGATCGTTCTTGGGCAGGTAAGCTGCTGGAGAAATCAGAGGAATCACCTGCTGCAAGGTGTTCATGTTGGCATGTAATGTAGGAAGATAGCTGTTCAGGAAATGCAGGTCTATTATCATTCGATAACCCCCATGACCTTCCTGGTCAGGAACAGACAAGAATAACAACTGAAACCCCTCTACTGAGATGAAACTTCGAGGAAGGCCTACTTTAAGACAAGAGAGGCAATACTTTCTTACAGAGCCAATTTTTTTTCAGGATCCCAAGGCCAAGTGGTCAAAAAGAAGTGGAGTTCCGGGAACTCTGTGGAAACATCCAAACTGATACCTTGAGACACAATCTGGAGAACCCAACTGTCAGTAATCCAAGTCTTTCAACCTCCAAAGAACTGCACAGGTACCTGTTTACTGGACTGAAAGGGGGATTTGGACTAGTCAGGAAGGCTGTTTAAGGCCAATCTTAGCACTTGACTGATGGGAGGCACCTCCAGACTAGGAACCCTTCCTTTGAAACCAGGATCGATTTTGATAAAAATCAGTCCTTCATCTCCTGAACTGATCAGGATGCCTCTTACTGCCCTCCAAGGACTTCTGTTTATGATGAAAAGGATGGACATGCTTCAGACTTTTAAATGACTACCTGAGGACCTCTTTCATTTTATCACCAACATGTTTACTACCACAAAAGGGCATATGCAATAACAATCTCTGTTGAGAGAGGTCCACCTTCCAGCCTCTTAAATGAAGCACATTAAAGCTTAACTTGTGTATAAAGCATTCAGAAGTACCAAAACAGTTAGCGTAAAAAAACACAACACAATAAAATGGCACTCCATTTTGGAAAAATGAACACTATAATGACTGAAATCCAATAAGGACAACTGGAGATATGAATTTTAAGTAATTTAACGAAAAATGGCACCAAAAAGCTCTAAACAAAGAATTATAGTCTCTGGTCACAGAAGACAAGGGCATGATTCAAGACTGACCGCAATGAAATGCATATTTGATACACGAACCAGGTTCAACCTGGTCAGAGACTTTACTTTTGGACTCAATCTCTAAAATGGAAGTTGAAATCCTCTAGTGTGGCAACTTTCAGGCTGTATCCAAGGAAGTCCTTTTATTGCTTCAATATGATGCGCCTGTTGAGGAAAGCATTTCCTTTCATTTCTCTTTCTGGATGGAAAACTCTGGTCCAGGCTCTAATTATCAGCTGACTACCTTACAGAAATGCACTACTGACAATCTGCAAGTCGTACAAAGCACAGCAGCACAGCTTGTTAGCAATCTTCCTTCTGGTCTGCTTCAGAATCTTCTGAGAGCCTTACATTGGCTGCCAGAAAAGAAAAGAATTATCTTCAAAATCTGCTAGCTCATGCACTATTCTATGATTGGAAAGGCCCCAGCTATTTACATCAGAAGCTTAGATATTACTGCCCAGCCAGGAACGTGAGATCCAAGGGTAAATCCTTATTGACTGTTCCCAGTATCTGACATTTAAGAAGCAGAGGCAGGATTTTTCTCGTTTTGCCCCTTCCTATTGGAATAACTGACCTTACCATATCTGCCCTTGCACTGATCATGTCACATTTAGGAAATTACTTGACAGTTTTGTTTTACCTCACAGATATACTCCATCTGCGTTCTGCTCACAGCACGAGGATAACCCTCCCGGGGCAATTTGTTTTCTATAATAAATCAAATTAACATAACATAACAAAACAAAGTTGGGTCACTGTTGCACAAGGTCCTGCTAAAGCCATTGGTTTGGAGGGAAAAAGCCTGATGGGATATTGCAAATATTTCACCCACGGAAGTCCACAAATTGGACAGATACATTTGGTGCATTTGGTAATTTAAGATTTCTATAAAATGACTTTTTTCTTTTTCTGAGCTTTAGGATTGTGAGCACTTCTTTGGAGCTCACAATCCTACAGCGGGAAAAGATTGCAGACTGTAACCAATGATGAGTTCGACAAGGCTGAATTAAGGGCTGGCTGAAAAAGAAATCTATGTTTTTTAAAATTCTATGTTGCTAACTATAACGTCCATGTAACCTTTGTTTTTTTCATTGAATTTCTATGTTTTTTTTAATGTAAAGAAATGTTCATTGCTATACGTTCATCCAACCCCCTCTAACCACCCACCCCCATGTTATGCATGGCTCTTTGGCTGTGCACAGAAGGAGTTGGCCCAGCCTGTCTCCTGGGTGTGAGAATAGGTGTGAGAGGGTGTATCTTGGGGAGAGTGGCTGTGACAGTGTTGGTCTGTGTGTGCACATGTCAGTGTCTTATTGGGTATGCCAGTTTCTGTGTGAGTCTGTGAGTTGGTGTGTGAGGTTTTCAGTTGGTCTGTGAGTGGGTGCGCGAGGGTCTGAGTGGGTGCACGAGGGTCTGAGAGGGTGTGAGTGGGTCTGAGTGGGTCTGCAAGAGGGTGTGTAAGTGTCTGAGTGAGTGTATGAGGGGGTGAAAGAGATTGAAAAAGAAAAATTGAGAGAGAGAGAAAGAGTTTGAGAGAGAGCAAGTTTTTTTAGTCTTTGGTGAATGACATACTTAGAATGAGATATTTCTGGCCAAATTGAACAGAAAAATGTATTTGTCAATTAAAAAGAATGCGATCACCGTTTAGCATGAACCTTAAACTTTTGAAGTTGAAAACAAATTAAAGTAGAGAAATGTCACACCTGTACTAGAACCCTCAATTTTCAGTGTGAGACTGTGACCTTAACCACTATATCACAGGTGAGTCTATATACTACTGTTTCCAGATTTACTTATGACAGTTAACCCACGCATGTGAAGAGCAAGAATTGTGAATGTTACATTACTAGGCAGGTTTGAACAGTCAAAACACTAGTGAAAAAACAAACAAACTGCCAAGCGATAGTAGGACTTGAACCTTCAGACTAATGAATTACAGCAAAAGACCTTGACCATTAGACCAGAATTGACTCTGTCTCACTCTACATACAAATGTAAGTGTGTCATTCATCCCAAACATCTTGCTAGTCTTACTCTTTTAGTCATTGTACAGAGAGACCATTACAATGACAATCTCTGTCTATCTCTTCCATTTCTTTAGGGGATGAACGAGAAAGAGAGAGAGAGAGTAACAGGACCTCTGGGGTACCTGAAGGCCCCCACAGTTCTTGCCAGCTCCTCACATCTTGCGGGAGCCAGCATTACCCTGCCAAGCAGGGAGCTGTTTTTAATATCAGCCCGTGCTTGCAGGAGCAATGTTTTAATCTGTTTTAATCACACGCATATTTGAGCGCAGGAAAGACAGATGAAAACTCTCCTTTATCCAAGTGACAGCTGTTTGCCAGCTCTCACTTGTAGAAAGTGGACTTTGTTTACTTTTGCCTAGTAGGAGCTGTCAAACCTCTGATCAAGCAAACAAAAACAGCCATGTCTCAGGGGTGATCACCCTGGGACAGAGCAGGAGCAAGACCTGGAGTGTCGCGGTCCCCAGGCCACCATTGGCTCCATGGGTGGGGGGGGCATGCAGCCCAAACCAACTCTGCATTTAGCCCCAGGGAGGTGGTGGTACCTGGTGCTGTGGGGGGGGGGGGGCACAACTGACCACATTTGGTTTGAATATGTGTCCTGGGGAGGTGGTGGTGCCCAGGGCTTCAGGGGTTCCTATCAGCCTCCCACATTTGATTTGAATATGTGCCCCAGGGAGATGGTAATTTCCAGGGCTTTGGGGGGGGCACGTGGCCCCTCTGCATTTTGTTTGAATATGTGTCCTGGAGAGGTGGTACTCCCTGGGGCTGCAGGGGTCAGAATATAAATTTGGCAAGGGACGCTCCCCAGGTGGGCAATATAGTACTAGGCCTTTTCTGCTACCCCGGAAGCAGATCTGCGTATTTTAATTAGTCCGATCTGCCCTCAGCGAGGCAGAACCCAATAGACACCAGGAAGTTTCCCGGGGGGGGGCAATTATTTATTAGGCCATTTCTGCCCCCCTATTTGAATTAGGCCACCAGGGATCATTTTTATTTGTTTGTTTAGTTTTCTTTACTGGAGAGGAGCGACCCCTTAGGCAATGGTCGCTCCCCTTGGGGGCAGATGGGCCGATATTTATTAGGTGAATCTACCCCCGGGGGTAGAAACCACTAGTCACCAGGGATTTTTTTAGGTCAATTTCACGCAAGGGGAGTGACCTGTTATGCAAGGGTCGCTCCCATGTGGGGGGAAATTCATTTTAGAGCATTTTTGCCTCCCTAGGGGGAAAGATCGGCCTATTTTAATTAGGCTGATCTGCCGCAAGGGGGACAGAAACCTCTAGGCACCAAGGATTGTTTTTTTTTACAGATGGGGAGCGACCCGTTAGGTAAGACTTTCTACCCTTGGGGGCAAATTATTTTAGGCCATTTCTGCCCCCGGCAGCACCGAAATGTGAGGAAAATGTGTTTTTTTGGTTTGCAAAGGATTCTGGATGACAGAACCCAGTGAGAGCAACACAAGTCACCCCAGTCTGAATTCCCCTAGGAATCTAGTTTTCAAAAATGTATAGGTGTGCTTGGTTTCCCTAGCTAGAGGCCAAAATCTACAGCTAGGAACTTTGTAAAAAACAGGTCAATTTACTTTGCAAAAATGTGATGTGTTCATGTTGTGCTTTGGGGCATTTTCTGTCGCGGGCACTAGGCCTAGCCACACAAGTGAGGTACCATTTTTATTGGGAGAATTAGGGGAATGCTGGGTGGAAGGAAATTGGTGCTCTTCTCAGATTCCAGAACTTTCTGTCACCAAAATATGAGGAAAAGGTGTTGTTTTGCCAAATCTTGAGGTTTGCAAAGGATTCTGGGTAACAGAACCTGGCGAGAGCCCCACAAGTCACCATATTATGAATTTCCGTAGGTGTGTAGTTTTAAAAAATATATAGGTTTGCTAGATGTCCCTAGGTTCTTTGCAAAAAACAGGTCAGTTTTCTTTGGGAAAATGTGATGTGTCCATGTTGCGTTTCCTGTTGCAAGCATTAGGCCTACCCACACAAGTGAAGTACCATTTTTATTGGAAGACTTGGGGAAATACAGAATAGCAGAACAATTGTTATTGCCCCTTGTCTGTCTCTACATTTTTTCAGTCCAAAAGTAAGACAGTGTGTAAAAAAGACGTCTATTTGGGAAATGCCCTGTAATTCACATGCTAGTATGGGGACCTCAGAATTCAGAGATGTGCAAATAACCACTGCTTCTCAACACCTTATCCTGTGTCCATTTTGGAAATACAAAGATTTCCTTAATACCTATTTTTCACACTATATATTTCACCAAATGAATTGCTGTGTACCCGGTATACAATGAAAACCCACTGCAAGGTGCAGCTCCTTTATTGGCTCTGGGTCCCTAGGGTTCTAGATAACCCTACAAGCCCTATAAACCCTGCCAATCAGAAAAGTCCAGCAGACGTAACAGTATATTGATTTAAAAAATGTGAGATTGCAGGAAAAAGTTACAGAGTAAAATGTGGAGAACATGGCTGTTTATTTTAGCTCAATTTCAATACATTTTTATTTCAGCTGTTATTTTCTGGAGGAAAACCTTGTAGGATCTACACAAATAACACCTTGCTGAATTCAGAATTTTGTCTACTTTTCAGACATGTTTAGCTGTCTGAGATTCAGTACTGGTTTCATACCCATTTCTGTCACCATCTGGACAAAGGCTAACAGCACAAAAAATAGTAAAAATGGGGTATGTCCCAGTAAAATGACAAAATTGTGTTGAAAAATATGGTTTTCTGATTCAAGTCTACCTGTTCCTGAAAGCTGGCAAGATGGTGATTTTAGCACCACAAATCCTTTGTTGATGCCATTTTCAGGGAAAAAGAAACACATGCCTTCTTCTGCAGCCCTTTTCCCCATTTAAAAAAAAACAAAAAAAGTTTTGCTGTATTTTGGCTATCTTCTTGGTCTCATCCAGGGAAACCCACAAACTCTGGGTACCTCTAGACTCCCTAGGATATTGGGGGAAAAAAGGACGCAAATTTTGCGTGGGTGGCTTATGTGGACAAAACGTTTTGAGTCCCTAAGAACCCCAAATAACCAAAATAAGGCCTGGCACATGAGGGGGAAAAGGCCTGAATGTGAAGGGGTTAAAACTCAGATGTGCTCACAGGAAAGAAGAGCCGCCAATGTGCATTCAGGCTAGAGGGAATAGCCTGCCACATCCTTGAAATGTGTTGTGTCCTAGAGACACAAGTACTTTCAGTTCACTGACAGCACTAAAGAGCACCATGGAGGAAATTCCTGTCACTCCATTCTAAACTTCTTTCCCTGTTCTCCTTCTTACCAACCACTGATGGTGGCTCGTTCAACATAAACTCACTCACACTGCTGATCCTGGGCAGTGTAGTGCTCTCACTCCTCCTCCGCTAAGGCTCATCATGCCTGCAAATTGACATTAAGGGGGTCCCGCCAAAGTTCCCCCAACAGAATACCGCTACGCGGTCAGAAGACCGCTGCGGTTATTCTGTGTTTCCCGCTGGGCTGGCGGGCGACCGCCAGAAGGCCGCCCGCCAGCCCAGCGGGAAACCCCTTCCCACGAGGAAGCCGGCTCCGAATGGAGCCGGCGGAGTGGGAAGGGTGCGACGGGTGCAGTAGCACCCGTCACGATTTTCAGTGTCTGCATGGCAGACACTGAAAATCTTTTAGGGGCCCTCTTAAGGGGGCCCCTGCAGTGCCCATGCCATTGGCATGGGCACTGCAGGGGCCCCCAGGGGCCCCACGACACCCCTCACCGCCATCCTGTTCCTGGCGGTCAAAACCGCCAGGAACAGGATGGCGGTGAGGGGGTCGGAATCCCCATGGCGGCACAGCAAGCTGCGCAGCCATGGAGGATTCCTCAGGGCAGCGGAAAACCGGCGGGAGACCGCCGGTTTTCCGTTTCTGACCGCGGCCATACCGCCGCGGTCAGAATGCCCTTGGGAGCACCGCCAGCCTGTTGGCGGTGCTCCCGCAGTCGTTGACCCTGGCGGTCAATGACCGCCAGGGTCAGAATGACCCCCTAAGTCCCTGATTTATACTTTTTTTTACACCGCATTTGCGTTATTTTTTTACTCGAAAGCGGCGTAAACTTACAAAATACAAATGCAGTGCCAAAAAAGTATGAATCAGGGCCTAGGTAACTGAGCGAGGTAATTAACTTTGTAAGGTAAAGCTAGGGTTCTTGGCACTCTCATTTGTCATACGGCTGTTTTTGTATCAAGTGGACACTGAACTAATTCTTTTGGTGGCAGTTATTGGATGGCTTATATTGGCTAGTATTGTGCCACACTACCAAAAATTTGCCCGAGACTATCAAATGCTTGCCTTGTCCCATCTCTGCATTTCATTAAGGTCACCTAAGACACAGCCTCTTGTACTGTACATGCAACAAAAGTTGCAATAGGTTAAAAGGCAATGACAATCGCGGTGTGGCAACACTGCATCACAATGCAGTTAAAAAAAGGGCGACATCCATCCAGTGAAGGCTAATATGACTGCTGTACCAATGAAATGGCCACATGTCAATGCAATGACAAATCTACTTGAGTGATAGTCACAATCCTGCAATTAATCAGTGGCTGAAGAATGTGGGCTCATCAACACATAAACAGTAATATTCACAACATATGGATGCTAGTGCTTGATATTTTGCAATTCATCATATTACAGCTTGGGTCTGTCACTAAACTAGGCCTACAAATGGGGCAGCATACAAAAGATAGCCTTAAATAGCTAGATCCTGTTGGCTAACTCACACTAAGCATTTCATGTGTGTCGAATGCCCATCCAGCATACTGTTTATTTTGTGTATTGCAATATGCCTACTTCCACTTCCACTCATTCTGATGTCTGCTTTATCCATAAGGATAGACTACTGCCTACAGGTGTCTGTCGGGTTCACCCAAGACAAGGTGACAGACCTGGGTAACAGAAGCAGAACTCAAAATTCTGCTACCAGATTGCTCACTATATCGTCTGTGGAACTTTTGTGATGGAAACCCTTTCATCCCTTAACGTAAACAAGTCTTTAATACAAGCTTTTTAAATTGCTAAAGTTGTCTCCATAATCATTGTCTTGTGGGACAGCTTTGCCTTTAGGAAGCAGATACTTGCAACACTCGGTGGTCAGTACTTCATCAATGGTTTGCGACTGCTATTGTGTTAATAAATATTGATACATACTTTGTGACTCATAAACAGAAAGACGTCCCTTTCAATCTCCCTCTAAAAGGGCTAAACATGTAATTAGTCAGAAGGACCTTTCTGACTTGTTAAAGGGCTTATCTGCGTTATGAAAAGCCTTTTGTATCTGCAAATCCTGTGATTTTGTGCATCAAAAGGTTTGGCACTGCAAAAGGTTTTTTTTGCATCATGTGCTCCATTACTACCTTGTTAAATACTGGTGTTCATCTACTAATAAACTGGAATTATTACTAAAAGTGGAACCAGGAGGTGTGTTTGTTTCTTTATTCTATGCATGAGCACCTGTTTCCCTCTATTAAAAAATCATGTTGCACTGAATCATATTGTTTTTCCATTATAAGGTGCATTTCTGTTGTTGGGGATGTGAGGCGTTTAAAATCTAGGGCTAATTCATCAATATAAAAGAGAAAATTACCCATGTTGTCTACAAACGGAGGCCAAGAACTTGCACAAGGAACATTGGGATAGAAGCCTGGTGAAAAATAGAGGATGCTTGGTTTTCAGAAGAGTAGCAAAAAGATCCACCGCCGGGACTCCCCAACAACTGCAAATCTTGTTGAACAATTGAGGGGCCAGAACAACGTAATGGGAGGATGAGTATTCCTGACTCAACCAATCCGACTGACAATTCAAAACCTCTTGAATGTAGATTGCCTTCAATTCAAGAAGGTTGGCCTCTGCCCAAAACACAGTGAGGCAAGCAAGGACATTGAGGGAAGAGGACCCTGTGCCAAACTGGCAATTGAGGTAAGACATCACCACCCAGCTGTCTAAATGGACTGTCACCGACTAACCTTGCAGCGTGTTCCAGAAGAACAGTGGGGCATTACAAACCACCCTCAGTTCTTACAGTTGGATGACCTCGCACTCACTACCAAGGTCCAAAGTCTCAAAGCTGTGAGGTCCCCCAGCACACGCCCCCAACATAAGCTGCTGGCATCAGTAGTCAGAATCGCAGTATCCGGATGGTGAAGTGGGCAGCCTCACTCCAGGGAAGGAGGATGTAATCACCAGTTGAGTTCCTGCTCGTCAGGAGTGAATACTGGAATCTGAGCATCATAGTCACCCCGACATGGGTCCAGTGGAGCAGAATATGATGCACAATTGGACCTAGGTGAAGACGGGCCGAAGGCATGACCTCCAATGTCACAGCCTAAAAAGACCAAAGGAGAGACAAGAAATAGTAACAGAAACAACCACAGAAAAGGTTCTCGGCAAAAAATGGTCAACAGGCTCTGAAAGGATTGTCTCAGTCTGGGACACCTTGATTTGGGAAGGGACACCATCCCCTGGATTGTGTCAAAAAAAGCCCCAATACACTTTAGCACCTGTGTAGGAACAAGGCGAGAATTTGAGGGTTGATCAGGAAATTAAAGCCAATCAACATGGAGGCAGTGCTGCAAGTGCTTTCAGCAGAGAGGGAGCCTAAATAAGATCATCGACATACGGATGGACCAGTATACCCTGAGAATGCGAAGGTCCATCACTGGGGCCAAGACCTTTGTGAAAATCCGAAGGGAGGACTGCAGTCCGAACGGGAGCATCTGAAAACCTCACAAACTGCTGGGAGACAGGAGCCACCAGAACATGGAAATATGCATCCTGAAGCTTGATCTTGGACAGGTAATCTACCAGGGAATTCAGAGGAATCACCTGCTGCAAGCTGTCGGAAGATAGCTGTTCAGGTAATGCAAGTTTATGATTATTTGATAATCCTCCATGACCTTCCTGACAAGGAACACACAAGAATAACAACCGCAACCTCTCTACTGAGATGGAACTTCGAGGAGGGCTTGCTTTAGTACAAAAGAGGCAATACTTTCTTTCATAGCCAAATTTCTTTCCAGTATCCGAAGGTCAGGTGGTCAGAAAGAAGTGGAGTTCCGGGAACTCACGGGAAACATCCAAGCAGACGCCTTGAGATACATTCTAGGGAACTCAACTGTCAGTGATCCAAGCCTTCCAAACAACAAAGAACTGGCCCGTGGCGCCCCTCTACTGGACACAAAGGGGGGTCAGACTAGTCAGGAAGGCTGTTTAAGGCCACCCTCAGAACTTGACTGATGGGTGGCACCTCCAGACTGGGAACCCTTCCGTTGAAATCTGGAGTGCTCAGGATGCCTCTTACTGCCTGCCCAGGGCTTCTGTTTTTGAAAGAAAGGCTGGACATGCTTCTGTCTTTTGAATAACTTCCCGAGGACCTCTTCCATTTCATCATCAAAATGTTTACTAACCCAAAAGGGCATACACAAGAAACAGTACTTTAGAGAGGAGTCCACCTTCCAACCTCTTAAAGGTGGCCATAGCAAAAACATGAATAGAATCTAAGGCTATGTCAGAAATAAACTTTGCCTATATTTCCAGATGTCCCAACAAGTCAGAAAAATCCTCTCCCTCCTGAATATCAGCAGAAAAAGATTGGAAATCCTTGACTAAGCGTAAACCCTATACATCTCAGACCTCAATGAAAGACTGAAGCCAGCGTAAGACCTCTTCAAAGCAGCCTCCACCTTTTTCACTACTGGGTCACTCAAGGTCACATCTTAGGATAACAAAGAAGGTTTCCTAGTGAGACTGGTAAGCAAGGGATCAATGGAAAGGACCTGAGGAACATCAGACTCTCCTGGAGATAAAGGATAGCGCCGTCCCATGACCCGAGATACTGAAATCCTGTCAGTATCTCTCTATTCATGATGCAATAAGGAATGAATGGCAGTAATGTCTGGAAGTTTAGGAATGGAAGTGTGCTGAAATTGACAGAGCCTCTCCCCACTAGTGCTGGGCTGTTCCACATCTGCTGGAAGTGAAGATTAGAAGACACCATTGGTCCCAGAATATATTTCCCCTAAAAAAAAGCACCAGCTGGAAAACCTTGATCCTCCTCATCATAATCTAGAGAGGGCCAGGAGAAAACTGAATCATGAGAAGAAAACGCCTAGGCAGAAGCCGAGGAAGAAGCAGGAGACAGGGTAACTTCTTTACCTCATGCTTATTATAAGCCTCAGACAGCTTCTTAACCACATTCCAGAGATGTGGCTCAGACACAGGAGGGGAATGATGTCTAATACCCTTATCATAAACCCCTGAGGAGGTCCGCCAGGCGAAGAATGGCAGCTCTTCTAAGTATACATTCCCGTGCTCAACATTCATTGAATATATCACAGAAGAGAAACAAGAGCTTATAAAGTAAAAAAGACCCAAGTAACAACCACCATAATGCCTGTGAAGAGAGGAAAAAGACCCTCAGGCAGCCTCCAACCACCATGATTTAGATTAAAAAGAGAGACAGGTGAAGTCTTTGTAACCTTCCTGAGCAAGCTGAGGAAATAAGCCAGGCAACCACAAATGAAACCTAGCACTACCAGCAGCAACTGTCAAGGCAAGTGGAGACAAATGTTATACTTCCAGGAATGCACTACAATACAGGGCCCCCTGAGGTCGGAAAGATGCCTGAAAGAAGGGCAAGTTTCCTGAATTTCACTCCAGGGTGTCTAACAAAACAAAAGTGCCATTTTCGCAGCCACCTGAACAGAGCAGGAATGAGCCTTTGGCTCAGACATGCTCCTTAAAACATGTCATAGTGGCACCCCTGCAGCCACCCTAGAACACTGTATGTTCTGTATTCATGCAGTGCCCTCCTGGGTGCTAATCTTTTTGTTTCAGAAACAACACTGTAGCCGCCAAAAGAATGCTGCATTTCAAGCATAATGCAGCACCCCGCTGCTGCAATGGAAACACGGGGTGCCAAGCAGCTGCAGAAAAGGCACACAGTCTGCCAAATGTCAACACTTGTGGCACCCTTCAGCCCCTATAGAACATGCAGTGCTCCTGCAACCAGCATCAAAACATGTGGCACTCATAGCCGCCATGGAAGACCATGGGGTGCTCATGGACTGTGTCTGAGTCAGTATAACAGGAAACAAAACAAAAACACATATCAGAAAACTCCAAGGGCAACTCAGGAGACCTTCAAAGCCCTATAGTAATGTGTGGGCACAAATGAAACCCAGGATGTTCAGCAGGAAGAGGTTATATACTCTTTGAACTTTCCCTTTCATAGAAAGGGAAGAAACAGCTTTGACTGTTTATAACATCGGAGTGAATGGACACACTCGCTCCACATAGTTTGGAATGGTGCAAGGAAGGGAAGATGAGGAAGGAATGTTGTGTTATTCAGTTTTTCAATTACTATTTGTGAGCTTCTGAAAAATACATGAAACAAACAGCAAAAAGGATGTCAAATGTTCGTAAATAAGTGATTCCAGCACAGTATGAATAATACTTCTCCCCACCGGGATTTTTCTTCCTCCCCTTCCTTCCCCCCTTCTGACTAAACATGGCCATACTCAAGCGCCCTGACCAAGCTGTCACAAGCCCCATTCCCAACATACGTTTGCAGCAGATGCTGCCCCTAAAAAGTCTACCTCTCTGATCTCTGCCCCTTTTGGAATCTGATTCTGATTCTTCAGATGCTTCACAGGAATCTTGTAAGGCCCAGAAACATTCTAAAAAATGCAAACTTTCCTCCCCCTACCTGCCATCCCCTTTCACTTTTGAACCCTCTGATTTTGTCCATCCCCGTTCTTCTGATTTGGCTCCGGCACCCGCAGTGGCTGAATATATAGAGTAAAATATTAGGAAAAGTTTTGAGAAGGAGGTGCACTGCAGATTAAAGTCAGAATGCCCCCGATGTGACCTTCCTCATAAGACTGCTGTCAGCCCTGAAATTGATACCACCATGGTGACTTTCCTCAAAAAGTACAACAAAGACCCTAGGAAGGGAATTGATAGGGTCCTTAGGGCTTGTCAGGACAAGCTCCTGGATGTTTCTGGCCATTAAGCCAAGATTCTAGAACTAGCACTACAAGCCAAGGAAACTGGTTCATCTATCCATCCAGATGTTTTGGCCAGATGGACCTAATGAGCCATCTGTTTTTTGGGCAATGCGAACTGTGTCCTGGCCTCAGAGAGACAATAATCAGTTCTTCTTTGTGTTGACCCTCAACTTGTTGACTTGGTGTCTGCTGAACCGGGAACCTTAGCTGAGGCGCAGTTATTTGGTGATTGATTCATGAAAGACATTGCTAAATTTGTGAGTACTTTCACTTCATTGGACAAGTCACAATCCTCCCTCAAACATATGTTCAATCCCCTTTTTGTGAGTGCCGGTCATTTCTGAGGATGTCTGACTGGCTGGGGTGTTCACCAAAGTCCTTCAAGAGGAATGTATTCAAGGCACTGAGGATACACTGAAGATCCAGTGCAAGTGGGTTTCTACCCATCCAGAGCTAGAGGTGCACGTGGGCACAACTCCTGAGGCTCTGGCAGATGTTATAGTAACGATTCCTCCTTTTCCTTCTCTTCCTTTGGGGGGCAGACTCAAACATTTTACTCACAATTGGGCAAACATTTCCTCAGATGCCTGGGTGTTAAACACAGTTCAAGGTTACGCCATAGAGTTAACTTCTAGCCCTCTTCAAACAAATCTCCCTCTCCCTCTCCCTCTCCTTTTTTCCCTACAAGACAGCTCCTTTATCGATTCTGAGATTCAAGAGTTGTTAGCAAAGCAAGCTATCACCCTCACATCCCATCATTCAAACAGCTTTTGCAGCAATGTTTTCCTAGTGCAGAAGAAAGGACGCGGTCAAAGGTTGGTCCCCAACCCTTCGAATTTTCAACTCCTTTGTGGTTTACCGCCATTTCAAGATGGAGAGTATCCATCTGTTCCGAGATCTACTTCAAGAGAGAGATTGGTTGGTTTGTCCCAATCTCAAGGATGTGTATTTGAAAATTCCCATTGCTCGTTCCCACAGAAAGTTACTTCTGTTCCACTGGAAAGACAAATAGTACAAAAATCTGACTCTCCCATTTGGCCTATCATTAGCCCCAGGTGTTTTCGCCAAACATTTGAAACCGGTGTTAGAGCACCTGCGCGGGAGGGGGATTTGCATGATCATTTACCTTGAAGACATGATTCTTTTGGCACAAGACCAAGATCTTCTGTTAAAACAGCTGTCGTGGACAGTATCCTTGTTGCAAAATCTGGGTTTTATAATCAATCTTAAAATATGGTTCATGATCCCGTCCCAATAATTTTTTTGTGGTTTCAGCTGGATTCGGTCAAAGCCCAGCTGCTGCTCCCTCAGCAGAAAATTAAGTCTATCAAGAGAGAGTTGAGGGTGACACTGTTGAATCAGACAGTTTCTTCGAGATCCCTGGCTCAGATTGTAGGGTTACTAACTTCCTTGATTCAGGCTGTATTTCTGGGATTTACAGAGACTAAAGAATCATTACCTACAGCAGAGTCTGTCTTATGATCACCTGAGTCCTTCATCCGTCAAATCTCTGTGGGAGCTCCATTGGTGGCTCTCCCACATGGAAGCCTGGAATGTCAGAGTGTCTTCGGAGCCTCTCCGGAGGTGGTGATAGAATCTGATGCCAGCTGGTGGGGCTGGAGAGCAAGATGCGGACAGTTTTCAACAGGAGGTCAGTGGTCATCCGAGGAGTTACGACTACACATCAATCGCTATCAGGTCCCTCTCCCCTTTCAAGAGCAACTGAGGATGGACAAAGTGTCAGCGGTTCGTTGCATCAACCATGTGGGGGAGACCAGGTCATGCCTGTTAGTGACCATTGAGAAGGAGTTCCAGCACTTCTGCCTATCACAAAAGATTATGGTAGTGGTGGAATCCCTTCTGGAGAAGGACAATCAGATGGCAGATTGGAACTCTCAGTTCCTGATGGACTCCAGCGATTGGAAAATACATCCATATGTCTTTCAGAGACGTATGTCTCTCCTGGGTCCTTGCCATATAGATCTGTTTGTGTCTCGTCTCAATTTTCAGCTTCCAAGTTTTGACAATTAGAGACCAGATCCGTTGGCCCTAGCAACAGACACCTTTCTGCAGAATTGGTCAAGTCAGATGAATTATGCCTTTCCTCCGTTCTCTATGATCCCCAGAGTGGTGGCACTGGTGAGGCGTCAGTCTGGATACTTATCACTCCAGTATGGAAGAGTCAACCATAGTTCCCCTCCCTTTTCAAATTGTCCATAGCTCTCCCCATCCTGCTCCCAGTTTTCCCTCAGCTCCTTATGGACCCAGTGGGTTCCACTCTTCCTCTCCTATTAGAGGGCCGTCTAACACTCATGGCTTAGCAAATCTCGGGAGAGATGGCCAAGTGCAGGGTATTTTGACGGCAGCTGCTTCTTGGTGCCTTCTAGGGGAGGTGGATCCCGTGGGATCCGATCTCAAAGACATTCTAAATTTTTAATCGGAGTGTGCTGAATCTGGTTTATGTGACAGGTCAGTAAATAATTTCAGACCAGTCATTTCTGCTGGACATGAGTGGATTGATGGTAAACCTGTGGATCAACACTCTCTGGTATGTAAATTCATTGAAGGCATTAAAGTTGCCAATCCATGCAAACCACATTATACTCAGTTGTAGGATGTGAATGTAGTATTATCTTTCTTGAATGCCTGTCCTGATAACTGTTAGAAATGGGGTCTTTGGTTGGCAGTCAGGTTACCCCCTGTCCAAGCAAGGATACACACTCTAGTCAGGGTAAAGGAGAATCACCCTCAGTTAACCCCCGCTTCGCCCCTTGGTAGCTTGGCACAAGCAGGCAGGCTTAACTTCAGAGTATAGGTGTAAAGTATTTGTACCAACACACACAGTACCTCAGTGAAAACACTACAAAATGACACAACACAGGTTTAGAAAAATGTTTAGAAAAATAGGAAATATTTCTCTAAACAAAACAAGACCAAAATGACGAAAATCCAACATACACAAGTCAAGTTATTAATTTTAAAAGCAAAAGAGTCTTAAATCCTTAAGAAAACAGTAAAAACACTGTTAGCATTGAAAAGTACCTGGGTAGCGTCAAAATAACATGCACGGGCGGGTGTGCATCAAAAAAGGGAAGCGGTGTGTTGATTTCTCACCCACAAGCGAGACCGTGCGTTGTTTCTCCTTCTCTGGTTGAGTCAGCGTGCGTCGTTTTTCCTCCCCGCAGAGGAGCGATGCGTCGATCCAGGCAGCACTCAGGTACAGGCAGGCACTGCGTCATTTTTCCGCACCCAGTAATGTTAGCATTGAAAATCCTGCCCCCACGGTATCAGCAAAACCGCGCTATGTGGGTTGTGACGTTATCAGCCACTGTCAGCGGGTGTTATGCGTCGTTTTTCCAGCTACATTCGTTACTTTTCCAGCCACGATGCCGGTGGAGCACCGTTTTCAGCCGCAAAGCTGGCGGGGCGCCGTTTTTCAGCTGCATCTCAGAAGGTGCATCAATATTTTCCCCCAACGGAGGTCTGTGAGTGGATTTTCAGTCTTGGTCTGCCAGCGTCACCTTCCAAGGCCACAGGAACTGGATAGGGCACCACTTGGCAGGGCAGGAGTCTCAGCAGAGAGTCCAGGTGTTGGCAGGAGAAGTCTTTGATGGCCCTGAGACTTCAACAATAGGAGGCAAGCTGAGGTCAAGCCCTTGGAGATTTCTTCACAAGCAGGAATCCAGTCTTTGTCCCCTTGCACAGGCAGAAGCAGCAACTGCAAGAGAGCTCCACAAAGCACAGTCACAGACAGGGCAGCTCTTCAGCTCTTTTCCAGGCAGAGGGTCCTCTTGATGTGCAGAAGTGATCTAAAGTCTGTGGTTTTGGGTGCCCGTCTTATACCCATTGTGGCCTTTGAAGTAGGCTTACTTCAAAGAAAAGTCTCTCTTATTTGTGAAATACTGCCTTGCCCAGACCAGGCCCCAGACACACACTAAGGTGTTGGAGACTGCATTGTGTGAGGGCAGGCATAGCCCTTTCAGGTGTAAGTGACCACTTTTCCCCTCCCTCCTATCCCAAATGGCTCATCAGGATATGCAGGCTACACCCCAGCCTCCTTTGTGTCACTGTCTAGAGAGAGGTGCAAACAGCCCAACTGTCAAACTGACCCAGACAGGGAATACACAAACAGGCAGAGTCACAGAATGGTTTAAGCAAAAAAATGCCCACTTTCTAAAAGTGGCATTTTCAAACACACAATCTTAAAATCAACTTTACTAAAAGAAGTATTATTAGATTGTGAGCTCAGCGACCCAAAATTCCACATGTCTATCTGCTCCCAAAGGGAATCTACACTTTAATCGTATATAAAGGTAGACCCTATGTTAACCTATGAGAGAGATAGGCCTTGCAACAGTGAAAAATGAATTTGGCAGTGTTTCACTGTCAGAACATATAAAACACATTAGTATATGTCCCACCTAAAACATAGACTGTACCCTGCCCATGGGGCTACGTAGGGCCTACCTTAGGAGTGTCTTACATATAAGAAAAGGGAAGGTATGGGCCTGGCAAGGTGGTACACTTGCCAAGTCGAATTGGCAGTTTAAAACTGCACACACAGACACTGCAGTGGCAGGTCTGATCCATGTTTACAGGGCTACTAATGTGGGTGGCATAACCAGTGCTGCAGGCCCACTAGTAGCATTTGATTTACATGCCCTGGGTACCTCTAATGCACTGTACTGGGGACTTACCAGTAAATAAAATATGAAAATCATGGAAAGCCAATTACATACACATTGTATACAGGAGCACTTGCACTTGCACTTTAGCACTGGATAGAAGTGGTAAAGTGCCCAGCATAACAAAAACAGTAAAAACAGAGTCCAGCGCACATCCTCAAACAAGGAAACATAGGCAAAAAGTTTAGGGGGAGACTATGCCAAGGATGAAAAGTCTAAGAATAACTATGTTATCTATGAAGTAATTATTAGCAAAATTGACCATGTTACTATGTTTAACTCCTGCCGCAGAGTTTCGGATGTGAAGGCTTTTGATTTAGCAGGTAGGTTGTTTTCTCCTACAGGAGTTTCTTTTCTAATTTCCAGAAGAACTAAGGGCCAGATGTATCAACATTTTTTGCATTCACAAACGGTGCGAATCGCAAAATGTGACCGTTTACTAATGCAAAAATGCCTTCCACGATGTTTGAAACGCATTCACAGTGTGAAAATAAGGAATAGCTACAATAGCAAATTTTGCGACTGTGACATGGTTTTGCATGTCGCAAACAGCGTATCGCAATTAGCCACATGAATTACCAAATCGCTATATGCGTGACGCAAACTGCGACAAAGATTTGCGAATTGCAGATAGCGATCTGCTAAATCCTGATGCAATTTGCAATACGCTGATTGCGACACGCAAAACCATGTCGCAATGCGATGCATCAAAAATTAGCAAATTGCGAATATTCGCAGAATGGCCTTGTGCACATGCAATTTACCACCAATTGAAATCAGGTGGTAACCAGGTGCAACGTATATAAAGAGGCCCAGAATGACTCAGCCTCTTTTCCACAATGGCTGTACTCTACGTGATGGCGAGGAGAATGAGGATCTTGGCAGGTTGGGGGAGAGGGAGAGGGAGAGAGGATAGCATTCTCAGAGTGTCCATAACCCTTTTTGACCAGACAGAGGAGGAAATTTATGAGAAGTACAGGTTAAGCTCAGCCATGATACTTGACCTGATAGCAGATCTACGACGCATACTGCAGTGCACCACACACAGGACCAATAGTATACCCACCCATGTGCAGGTAATATGCTCCCTGCACCTATTAGCCTCTGGGAGCTATCAAGGTGTCATAGCAGCAGCAGGAATGGTCTCACAGAGTGGTCTCTCACGCATATTCAAAGCATTTCTCAATGCCATGCTGAACAATATACAAGAACATATAAGATTCCCCAGCACTGTAGGAGGCTGGCCTGGCTTATAGTGGGTACCTGATGGCACTTAGACCTTGTGCCAGGTCCAGTTATCCCTTATTAGTAGATTAGTAGAGTTCTAGCAGCTTAGGCTGAACTAGGAGACATGCAAAGCTCCTACTATACCACTGATATCATATAGCACTATATCATAAGAATCACAATACTCAGAGTTACTAAGAAGATATCATATAGCACTATATCATAAGAATCACAATACTCAGAGTTACTAAAAATAAAGGTACTTTATTTTAGTGACAATGTGCCAAAAATACCTCAGAGGATATACTCCCTTAGGAGGTAAGTAAAATACACAAACTATACACACAAACCAAAATCAGGTAAGTAAACAGTTAGAAAAGTAGTGTAAACACTGTAGAATACAATAGGATGCAGTAGGCCTAGGTGCAACACAAACCATACACTCCAAAAGTGTAATGCGAACCACGATTGGCCCCAGGCCTAGTGTAGTTTGTAGAGTTTCTAGGAGTGTAAGAAAAGACTAAGGGTGTCACAGATACCCCACCCCAAGACCCTGAAAAGTAGGAGTAAAGTTACCCTACTTCCCCAGAAACACACTAAAGCTGTGATAGGAGATTCTGCAAGGACAACAACTGACTGCAAAGCACTGAAGATGGATTCCTGGATCTGAGGACCGGTAAAGGAAGGGGACCAAGTTCAAGAGTCACGAAAGTGTCCGGAGGGGCAGGAGCCCACGAAAACCCGGATGAAGGTGCAAAAGGGCTGCCTCAGGGTGGAAGAAGCTGAAGATTCTGCAACAACAGAAGATGCCAGGAACTTCTCCTTTGCACAGAGGATGTCCTACGGCATGGTAGAGGAAGCAGAGTTGTTTTCTCGCAGAAAGACTGCAAACAAGCCTTGCTAGTTGCAAAGGTCGTGGTTGAAGAAAATGGGTGATGCCCGGACCCAGGAAGGACCAGGAGGTTGCCTCTTGGAGGAGGAGACAGAGGGGTCAATCAGCAGCACAGCCAGCCCATGCAGAAGCAGGCACCACCTGCAGAAGCACATGAAGAGGCATTCAAGAAATCTGAGCACAGCAGTCGTCTCAACACTACAAAAGAGGGTCCCACGATGTCAGTGGTCAACTCAGTGAATTGAGCAATGCAGGACAGGGTGCTGGGGACCTGGGCTATGCTGTGCATGAAGGATTCCTTGCAAAAGTGCACAGAAGCCCTAGCAGCTGCATATCATGCAGTACACAGGATTACCGTCTGGCTTGGGAAGGCAAGGACTTACCTACACCAAATTTGGACAGAAGGACAACTGGACTGTCGGGGTCACTTGGATCCAGCTCCTGTGTTCCAGGGACCACGCTCGTCAAGATGAGAGGGGACCCAGAGGACCGGTGATGCAGACGTTTGGTGTCTGCGCTAGCAGGGGGAAGATTCCGTCGACCCATGGGAGATTTCTTCTTGGCTTCCAGTGCAGGGTGAAGGCAGACAGCCCTCAGATCATGCACCACCAGGAAACATTCAAGAAAGGCAGCAGGATTAGGCGCTACAATGTTGCTGGTAGTCGTCTTGCTACTTTGTTGCAGTTTTGCAGGCGTCCTGGAGCAGTCAGCGGTCGATCCTTGGCAGAAGTCGAAGAGGGAAGTGCAGAGGAACTCTGATGAGCTCTTGCATTCGTTATCTCATGAGAAACCCACAGAACAGTCCTTAATTGCCCTAAGAGGAGGATTGGCCACCTAACCAGGTAAGCACCTATCGGGGGGGGTCTCTGACGTCACCTGCTGGCACTGGCCACTCAAAGTCCTCCATTGTGCCCTCACACCTATGCATTCAAGATGGCAGAGGTCTGGGACACACTGGAGGAGCTCTGGGCACCATCCCTAGGGTGGTGATGGACAGGGGAGTGATCACTCCCCTTTCCTTTGTCCAGTTTCACACCAGAGCAGGAACTGGGGGATCCCTGAACCGATGAGGACTAACTTATGCAAGGAGAGCACCATCTGTGCCCTTCAAAGCATTTCCAGAGGCTAGAGGAGGCTACTCCTCCCCAGCCCTTAACACCTATTTTCAAAGGGAGAGGGTGTAACACCCTCTCTCAGAGGAAATCCTTTGTTCTGCCTTTCTGGGACTGGGCTGCCCAGACCCCATGAGGGCAGAAGCCTGTCTGTGGGTTGGCAGCAGCAATAACTGCAGTGAAAACCCCAGAAAGCTAGTTTGGCAGTACCCGGGGTCCATGCTGGGGCCCCGGGGATGCATGGGATTGGCACCCCAATACCAGATTTGGCATGGGGGACAATTCCATGATCTCAGACATGTTACATGGCCATATTCGGAGTTGCCATTGTGAAGCTACATATAGGTATTGACCTATATGTAGTGCACACATGTAATGTTGTCCCCGCACTCATAAAGTCCAGGGAAATTGCCCTGAACAATGTGGGGGCACCTTGGCTAGTGCCAGGGTGCCCTCCCACTCAGTAACTTTGCACCTAACCTTCACCAAGTGAGGGTTAGACATATAGGTGACTTATAAGTTTCTTAAGTGCAGTGTAAAATGGCTGTGAAATAACGTGGACGTTATTTCACTCAGGCTGCAGTTGCAGTCCTGTGTAATATTGGTCTGAGCTCCCGAGGGGAGAAGAAATGCTGCAGCCTATAGGGATCTCCTGGAACCTGGGTACCATATGCAAGGGGATTATAAGGGTGTTCCATTGTGCCAATCAGAACTGGTGAAAATGGTTACTAGCCTGTAGTGACAATTTTAAAAGCAGAGAGAGCATAAGCACTGAGGTTCGGGTTAGCAGAGCCTCAGTGTCACAGTTAGGCACCACACAGGGAACACACTTAAGCCACATACTATGAGCATTGGGGTCCTGGCTAGCAGGTTTCCAGTGAGACAGGCAAAAACAAACTGACACACAAGTAAAAATAGGGGTAACATTCCAGACAAGGCATAAACAACCCTTCCCCAAACGAGGGACAATAAGGCTAACCTTGCCCAGGTGAGTCTTCATTGTCTCAGTGGAAATATCTGGAGAGTCCATCTGCATTGGAGTGGGTACTCCCAGGTCTATGTTTCACTGTATAGTCCATTCTCTGTAGGGAGATGGACCACCTCAACAATTTTAGGTTTTCACCTTTCATTTGTTTAAGCCATAATAGAGGTTTGTGGTCTGTCAGAACAATAAATTGAGTACCAAACAGGTATGGTCTCAACTTTTTCAGTACCCAGACCACAGCAAAGGCCTCCCTCTCTATGGCAGACCAATGCTTTTCTCTGGGGGTCAACCTCCTGCTGATGAAAGGAACAGGTTGATACTGGCCCTCATTGTTTAACTGCGTCAGCACTTCCCCAACCCCCAATTCAGAAGCATCAATCTGGACTATGAACTTTTTGGAGTAGCAAGGGCTTTATAGGACAGGTGCAGGGCACATGGCCTGTTTGAGCTCATCAAAAGCTTTTTGACAGCTAGCTGTCCACAATACCTTTTAACCCCTTCTGTGCCCAGGACGTAATGGTTACGTCCTGAGGCACAGTGCTGCTGTGCCCAGGACGTAACCATTACGTCCTGTGCACAGAGCCCAGAGGGAGCGCTCTTGCTCCCTCTGTGGGGTTCCCCCTCACCCCCCCAAGTCAGGGATGGAAGGGGAAGCCCTTCCCCTCCCACCCCCGACCCCCCAACCCCCCCTGTGACGTCAGCGCGCGAGCGCGCGCTGATTAGTCACAGGGTCTCCCCCATCACGCTGCAAGCAGAGCTTCCAGCGCGATTAAAAAAGAAATGCTTTTGCATTTCTTTTTCAATCCCATGGGGGAGGCCCCGAGAGGCTTCAAAGGGAAGGAAATGTATTTCCTTCCCTTTGAAGTCTCTCACAGGTTTCAAAAGCCGGATTGCTTGCAATCCGGCTTTTGAAACCCCACTAGACACCAGGGATTTTTTTTTTTTTCAGTGAAATTGGCAAAAGGGAGCGAGGGGGGCATTTTTTTAGGAAGGCCTTTTCTGCCCCCCCTGGGGGCAGATTGGCCTATTATTAGGCCGATCTGCCCACGGGGGGGGCAGAAACCTCTAGGCACCAGGGACCTTTTTTTTTTTTGTGATGATTTCTTTTTTTTTTAGGTGGGGAGCGACCCCTTAGGCAAGGGTCGCTCCCCTATGGGACAATATATATTTAGGCCATTTCTGCCCCCCTTGGGGGCAGATTGGCCTATTTTGATGAGGCCAATCTGCCCCCAAGGGGGGCAGAAACCATTAGACACCAGGGAGTTTGTTTTTGCGCGCGAATTTCACGCAACGGGAGCGACCCCTTTGGCAAGGGTCGCTCCCAGGGGGGGCATTTTTTTGGGAAGGCCTTTTCTGCCCCCCTGGGGACAGATCGGCCTATTATTAGGCCGATCTGCCCCCAGGGGGGGCAGAAACCTCTAGGCACCAGGGATCTTTTTTTTTTTTTTCTTTTTGTTATGTTTTCTTTTTTTTTTAGGTGGGGAGCGACCCCTTAGGCAAGGGTCGCTCCCCTAGGGGGCAAATTATATTTAGGCCATTTCTGCCCCCCTTGGGGGCAGATTGGCCTATTTTGATGAGGCCAATCTGCCCCCAAGGGGGGCAGAAACCATTAGACACCAGGGAGTTTTTTTTTGCGTGAATTTCACGCAAGGGGAGCGACCCCTTTGGCAAGGGTCGCTCCCTGGGGGGGGGGATTATTTTAGGCCATTTTTGCCCCCCTGGGGGGTGTAGATCAGCCTATTTTGATTCGGCTGATCTGCCCCCAAGGGGGGCAGAAACCACTAGGCACCAGGGATTTTTTTGTTTTTCTGTTTTACAGATGGGGAGCGACCCCCTTGGACAAGGGTCGCTCCCCTGGAGGGGCAAAATGTATTTAGGCCATTTCTGCCCGCTTTGGGGGCAGATCGGCCGATTTTAGGTCAATCTGCCCCCAAGGGGGGCAGAAACCACTAGGCACCAGGAATCTTTTTTTGGCGCCGTCACACAAGGGGAGCGACCTTGTAGTCAAGGGTCGCTCCCCGGGGGGGTGGGGGGTGGGGGGGCCAAATTATTTTAGGCCATCTCTGCCCCCCCCTGGGGGCAGATCGCCCTATTGGTATTAGGCCGATCTACCCCCAGGGGGGGCAGAAACCTCTAGGCGCCAGGGCAATTTTTTTTTTGTGTTTTTTTTTTGGTTTGGTTTTTTTTTTACAGATGGGCAGCGACCCATCAGGCAAGGGTCGCTCCCCTGGGGGGCAAATTGTATTTAGACCATTTCTGCCCCCCTTGGGGGCAGATTGGTCGATTTTAGGTCAATCTGCCCCAAGGGGGCAGAAACCACTAGGCACCGGGGATTTGTTTTTTGGCGCCAATGTCACGCAAGGGGAGCGACCCCGTAGGCAAGGGTCGCTCCGGGGGGTGGGGGGGGTGGGTGTTCGGGGGCAAATTTATTTTAGGCCATTTCTGCCCCCCCTGGGGGCAGATCGGCCTATTATTAGGCCGATCTGCCCCCAGGGGGGGGCAGAAACCTGTAGGCGACAGGGCAATTTTTTTTGTTTGTTTGTTTTTTTAGAGATGGGGAGCGACCCATCAGACAAGGGTCGCTCCCCTGGGGGACAAACTGTGTTTAGACCATTTCTGCCCCCCTTGGGGGCAGATTGGTCGATTTTAGGTCAATCTGCCCCAAGGGGGCAGAAACCACTAGGCACCGGGATTTGTTTTTTGGTGCCAATGTCACGCAGGGGGAGCGACCCCGTAGGCAATGGTCGTTCCGGGGGGGGGGGGTTCAGGGGGCAAATTTATTTTAGGCCATTTCTGCCCCCCCTGGGGGCAGATCGGCCTATTATTAGGCCGATCTGCCCCCAGGGGGGGCAGAAACCTCTTGTTGCCAGAGCAAATTTTTTTTGTGTGTTTTTTTTGTTGTTTGTTTGGTTTTTTTTAGAGATGGGGAGCGACCCATCAGGCAAGGGTCGCTCCCCTGGGGGGCAAATTGTGTTTAGATCATTTCTGCCCCCCTTGGGGGCAGATTGGTCGATTTTAGGTCAATCTGCCCCAAGGGGGCAGAAACCACTAGGCACCGGGGATTTGTTTTTTGGCGCCAATGTCACGCAGGGGGAGCGACCCCGTAGGCAAGGGTCGCTCCGGGGGGGGGGGGGTGGTGGGGGTTCAGGGGGCAAATTTCTTTTAGGCCATTTCTGCCCCCCCTGGGGGCAGATCGGCCTATTATTTGGCCGATCTGCCCCCAGGGGGGGCAGAAACCTCTTGTTGCCAGAGCAAATTTTTTTTTTGTGTTTTTTTTTTTTTTAGAGGTGGGGAGCGACCCATCAGGCAAGGGTCGCTCCCCTGGGGGGCAAATTGTGTTTGGACTATTTCTGCCCCCCCTTGGGGGCAGATTGGTCGATTTTAGGTCAATCTGCCCCAAGGGGGCAGAAACCACTAGGCACCGGGGATTTGTTTTTTGGCGCCAATGTCACGCAGGGGGAGCGACCCCGTAGGCAAGGGTCGCTCAGGGGGCGGGGGGGGGATCGGGGGGGTGTTTGGGGGGCACATTTTTATTTTAGGCCATTTCTGCCCCCCTGGGGGCAGATCGGCCTATTATTAGGCCGATCTGTCCCCAGGGGGGGCAGAAACCTCTTGTTGCCAGGGCAAAAAAATGTTTGTGTTTTTTTTTAGTTTGTTTGTTTTTTTAGAGATGGGGAGTGACCCATCAGACAAGGGTCGCTCCCCTGGGGGGCAAACTGTGTTTAGACTATTTCTGCCCCCCTTGGGGGCAGATTGGTCGATTTTAGGTCATTCTGCCCCAAGGGGGCAGAAACCACTAGGCACCGGGGATTTGTTTTTTGGCGCCAATGTCACGCAGGGGGAGCGACCCCGTAGGCAAGGGTCGCTCCGGGGGAGGGGGGGAGCGGGGGGGTGTTTGGGGGGCAAATTTATTTTAGGCCATTTCTGCCCCCCCTGGGGACAGATCGGCCTATTATTAGGCCGATCTGCCCCCAGGGGGGGCAGAAACCTCTTGTTGCCAGGGCAAAAAAATGTTTGTGTTTTTTTTTTAGTTTGTTTGTTTTTTTAGAGATGGGGAGCGACCCATCAGACAAGGGTCGCTCCCCTGGGGGGCAAACTGTGTTTAGACTATTTCTGCCCCCCTCGGGGGCAGATTGGTCGATTTTAGGTCAATCTGCCCCAAGGGGGCAGAAACCACTAGGCACCGGGGATTTGTTTTTTGGCGCCAATGTCACGCATGGGGAGCAACCCCGTAGGCAAGGGTCGCTCCGGGGGAGGGGGGGGGTGACGGGGGGTGTTCGGGGGGCAAATTTATTTTAGGCCATTTCTGCCCCCCCTGGGGGCAGATCGGCCTATTATTAGGCCGGCAGACACCTCTTGTTGCCAGGGCAAATTTTTTTTTAGTGTTTTTTTTTTAGTTTGTTTGTTTTTTTAGAGATGGGGAGCGACCCATCAGACAAGGGTCACTCCCCTGGGGGGCAAACTGTGTTTAGACCATTTCTGCCCCCCTTGGGGCAGATTGGTCGATTTTAGGTCAATCTGCAACCACTAGGCACCGGGGATTCATTTTTTGGCGCCAATGTCACGCAGGGGGAGCGACCCAGTAGGCAAGGGTCGCTCCGAGGTGGGGGGGTGGGGGGGGTTTGGGGGGGCAAATTTATTTTAGGCCATTTCTGCCCCCCCCGGGGGCAGATCGGCCTATTATTAGGGGGCAGAAACCCCCTATTATTAGGGGGCAGAAACCTCTAGGTGCCAGGGCAAATGTTTTTTTTTTTTTTTTTTTTATTTTTTAGAGATGGGGAGCGACCCATCAGACAAGGGTCGCTTCCCTGGGGGCAAACTGTATTTAGAGCATTTCTGCCCCCTTTGGGGGCAGATTGGTCGATTTTAGGTCAATCTGCCCCCAAGGGGGCAGAAACCACTAGGCACCGGGAATTTGTTTTTTGGCGCCAATGTCACGCAGGGGTAGCGACCCCGTAGGCAAGGGTCGCACCTGGGCAGGGGGGTTTGGGGGGGGTGGGGGGTCAAATTTATTTTAGGGCATTTCCCCCCCCCTGGGGCCGGCTGAGCTAGAGGCCAAAATCCACATGTAGGCACTTTGCAAAAAACACCTCTGTTTTCTGTGAAAAAATATGTTGTGTCCACGTTGTGTTTTGGGCCATTTCCTTTCGTGGGCGCTCGGCCTACCCACACAAGTGAGGTACCATTTTTATGGAGAGACTTAGGGGAACGCTGAGTGGAAGGAAATTTGTGGCTCCTCTCAGATTCCAGAACTTTCTGTCACCGAAATGAGAAGAAAAAGTGTTTTTTGGCCAGATTTTGATGTTTGCAAAGGATTCTGGGTAACAGAACCTGGTCAGAGCCCCGCAAATCACCCCATCCTGGATTCCCCTAGGTCTCTAGTTTTCAAAAATGTGCTGGTTTGCTAGGTTTCCCTAGGTGCCGGCTGAGCTAGAGGCCAAAATCCACACGTAGGCACTGTTTTCTATGAAAAAATGTGATGTGTCCACGTTGTGTTTTGGGCCATTTCCTGTCGCGAGCGCTAGGCCTACCCACACAAGTGAGGTATCATTTTTATCGGGAGACGTGGGGGAACGCTGGGTGGAAGGAAATTTGTGGCTCCTCTCAGATTCCAGAACTTTCTGCCACAGAAATGTGAGGAACATGTGTTTTTTTTGCCATATTTTGAGGTTTGCAAAGGATTCTGGGTAACAGAACCTGGTCCCAGCCACACAAGTCACCCCATCTTGGATTCCCCTAGGTTTCTAGTTTTCAGAAATGCACAGGTTTGGTAGGTTTCCCTAGGTGGCGGCTGAGCTACAGGCCAAAATCCACAGGTAGGCACTTTGCTAAAAACAGGTCTGTTTTCTGTGATGTGTCCACGTTGCGCTTTGGGGCGTTTCCTGTCGCGGGCGCTAGGCCTACCCACACAAGTGAGGTATCATTTTTATCGGGAGACGTGGGGGAACGCTGGGTGGAAGGAAATTTGTGGCTCCTCTCAGATTCCAGAACTTTCTGCCACAGAAATGTGAGGAACATGTGTTTTTTTAGCCACATTTTGAGGTTTGCAAAGGATTCTGGGTAACAGAACCTGGTCCCAGCCACACAAGTCACCCCATCTTGGATTCCCCTAGGTCTCTAGTTTTCAGAAATGCACAGGTTCGGTAGGTTTCCCTAGGTGGCGGCTGAGCTACAGGCCAAAATCCACAGGTAGGCACTTTGCTAAAAACAGGTCTGTTTTCTGTGATGTGTCCACGTTGCGCTTTGGGGCGTTTCCTGTCGTGGGCGCTAGGCCTACCCACACAAGTGAGGTATCATTTTTATCAGGAGACGTGGGGGAACTCTGGGTGGAAGGAAATTTGTAGCTCCTCTCAGATTCCAGAACTTTCTGCCATAGAAATGTGAGGAACATGTGTTTTTTTAGCCAAATTTTGAGGTTTGCAAAGGATTCTGGGTAACAGAACCTGGTCCCAGCCACACAAGTCACCCCATCTTGGATTCCCCTAGGTCTCTAGTTTTCAGAAATGCACAGGTTTGGTAGGTTTTCCTTAGGTGGCGGCTGAGCTACAGGCCAAAATCCACAGGTAGGCACTTTGCTAAAAACAGGTCTATTTTCTGTGATGTGTCCACGTTGCGCTTTGGGGCGTTTCCTGTCGCGGGCGCTAGGCCTACCCACACAAGTGAGGTATCATTTTTATCGGGAGACGTGGGGGAACGCTGGGTGGAAGGAAATTTGTGGCTCCTCTCAGATTCCAGAACTTTCTGCCACAGAAATGTGAGGAACATGTGTTTTTTTAGCCAAATTGCGAGGTTTGCAAAGGATTCTGGGTAACAGAACCTGGTCCCAGACACACAAGTCACCCCATCTTGGATTCCCCCAGGTCTCTAGTTTTCAGAAATGCACAGGTTTGGTAGGATTCCCTAGGTGGTAGCTGAGCTACAGGCCAAAATCTACAGGTAGGCACTTTGCTAAAAACAGGTCTGTTTTCTGTGATGTGTCCACGTTGTGTTTTGGGGCGTATCCTGTCGCGGGCGCTAGGCCTACCCACACAAGTGAGGTATCATTTTTATCGGGAGACTTGGGGGAACATAGAATAGCAAAACAAGTGTTATTGCCCCTTGTCTTTCTCAACATTTTTCCCTTCCAAATGTAAGACAGTGTGTAAAAAAGACATCTATTTGAGAAATGCCCTGTAATTCACATGCTAGTATGGGCACCCTGGAATTCAGAGATGTGCAAATAACCACTGCTTCTCAACACCTTATCTTGTGCCCATTTTGGAAATACAAAGGTTTTCTTGATAGCTATTTTTTACTCTTTATATTTCAGCAAATTAATTGCTGTATACCCGGCATAGAATGAAAACCCACTGCAGGGTGCAGGTCATTTATTGGCTCTGGGTACCTAGAGTTCTTGATGAACCTACAAGCCCTATATATCCCGCAACCAGAAGAGTCCAGCAGACGTAACGGTATATTGCTTTCGAAAATCTTCGCAGGAAAAAATTACAGAGTAAAACTTAGAGAAAAATTGATGTTTTTTTCACCTCAATTTCAATATTTTTCTTTTTCAGTTGTTATTTTCTGTACGAAACCCTTGTAGGATCTACACAAATGACCCCTTGCTAAATTCAGAATTATGTCTACTTTTCAGAAATGTTGCGGTTTCTGGGATCCAGCATTGGTTTCATGCCCATTTCTGTCACTGACTGGAAGGAGGCTGAAAGCACAAAAAATCGTAAAAATGGGGTATGTCCCAGTAAAATGCCAAAATTGTGTTGAAAAATTGGGTTTTCTGATTCAAGTCTGCCTGTTCCTGAAAGCTGGGAAGCTGGTGATTTTATCACCGCAAACCCTTTGTTGATGCCCTTTTCAGGGAAAAAACCACAAGCCTTCTTCTGCAGCCCATTTTTCCAATTTTTTTTAAAAAAACGAAATTTTCACTGTTTTTTGGCTAATTTCTTGGCCTCCTTCTGGGGAACCCACAAAGTCTGGGTACCTCTAGAATCCCTAGGATGTTGGAAAAAAAGGACGCAAATTTGGCGTGGGTTGCTTACGTGAACAAAAAGTTATGAGGGCCTAAGCGCGAACTGCTCCAAATAGCCAAAAAAAGGCTCGGCACAGGAGGGGGAAAAGGCCTGGCAGCGAAGGGGTTAAGGCATCTTCTTACTAGTGAGGTCATTAAGAGGAGCTGCAATGGAGCCATAATTCTTGATGAACCTCCTATAGTACCCTCTGAGGCCTAGAAAGGCTCTCACCTGGGTTTAAGTTGAAGGGGGAGCCCATTCCATAATGGTCTGGATCTTCCCCTCCAGTGGTGCAATCTGTTCCCCACCTACTAGATGGCCCAGATAAACCACTTTCCCCTGCCCTACTGGTACTTTGAAGCCCTGATAGTTAGGCCTGCCTTTTGCGTGGCCTCTTAAACTTTTCATACGTGGACCAGGTGCTCATCCCAGGTGGAGCTAAATACAGCCATATCATCTAGATATGCTGCACTAAAAGCTTCCAAACCTTGCAGGACTGTGTTCACCAACCTTTGAAAAGTGGCAGGTGCATTCTTCAAACGAAAGGGCATCACAGTGAACTATAGTGCCCACCAATGGTGGAAAAATGCAGTTTTAGGTTTAGTATCTTCTGATAGTTTAATCTGCCAATACCCTGCAGTTAAATCAAAAGTGCTTAGATACTTGGCAGAAGCCAGTGTATCTGTTAGCTCATCTGTCCTAGGTATAGGGTGGAATCAGTCTTGGTTACTTGATTGAGACCTCTGTAGTCAACACAAAACCTCATTTATCTTTTACCATCCTTACTGTGAGGTTTTGGGGACAAGCACCACTGGGCTAGCCCATGGGCTTCTGAAGGCTCAATCACTCCCAAGTCCAGCATTTTCTGTACCTCTTGTTTTATGCAAATCCCTGGACATGGTCAGGCTGCCTATAAATTTTACTTTTTGACAGGTAAACTGTCTCCAGTATTGATTGTGTGCTCACACCAAGTAGTGGTACCTGGTATCAGTGAGAAGAGTTCAGAAAATTGGCTTAGGAGATTTACACAGTTGTCCTTCTGCTCAACAGTAAGGCAATCTGAAAGCACGACTCCCTCCACTAATCCATCAGTTTCAGTGGTGGAGAAGAGATCAGGGAGAGGGTCACTCTCTTCTTCCTGTCCCCCATCAGTTGCCATGAGTCGCCCTGTCATAGTAGGATTTTAGGTGGTTGACATTGGAGCACCCTAAGGGGACTCCTGGCAGTGCCCAGGTCTAGCAAGTAGGTAACCTCACCCTTTTTCTCAACAATGAGATGGGGTCCACTCCATTTGTCCCGGAGTGCTCTTGGGGCCACAGGCTCCAATACCCACACCTTCTGTCCTGGGTGGTACTGGGTCAGGACAGCCTTCTGGTTATGCCATTGCTTTTGGAGCTCTTGGCTGGCATGAAGGTTTTTACTGGCCTTTTTCATGTACTCAGCCATTCTGGATCTTTGGCCAAGTACATAGTCCACAATGTCTTGCTTTGGAACTTTTAAATGTTGTTCCCAACCCTCCTTCACAAGTGCAAGGGGACCTCTCACAGGGTGCCCAAAGAGGAGTTCAAAGGGGCTAAAGCCCACTCCTTTTTGGATTACCTCCCTATAAGGAAAATGAAGCATGGCAACAGGACATCCCATCTCCTTCTGAGTTTTTCAGGGAGTCCTATAATCATACCTTTGAGAGTTTTATTAAACCTCTCAACCAGACCATTTGTTTGTGGATGATAAGGAGTAGTGAACTTGTAAGTTACACCACACTCCTTCCACATAGCTTTGAGGTATGCAGACATGAAGTTACTACCTCTGTCTGACACCACTTCCTTAGGGAAGCCCACCCTGGAAAAGATTCCCAGAAGGGCCTGTGCAATTGCAGGAGCTGTAGTGGTCCTTAAGGGAATTGTTTCAGGATACCTAGTGGCATGGTCCACTACCACAAGGATAAACCTATTGCCTGAAGCTGTTGGAGAGTCAAGGAGGCCAACTATGTCAACCCCTACCCTTTCAAAGGGTACCCCAACCACAGGAAGTGGAATTAAGTGGCCCTTAGGTGTGCCACCAGTCTTGCCATTGGATTGGCAGGTCACACAAGAGGAACAAAACTATTTAGTGTCCTCTGACACATGAGGCCAGTGAAACAATGGAACAAGCCTGTCCCAAGTTTTACTCTGGCCCAAATGCCCACCCAAATGAATGTCATGTGCCAAGGTTAGAAGGAACTCCCTATACTGCAAAGGGATGACCAATCTCCTGGCAGCTCTATGTTTAGGGTCCTTTGACTCAGTATATAGGAGGTTGTCTTACCAATACACCTTATGGCTATCAGTGACATCCCCATTCTGCTGTTTGACAGCTTGCTGTCTCAAACCCTCTAGTGTGGGACAGGTCTGCTGTGCCACACTCAGCTCTTCCCAAGAAGGCCCCCCTGCACCCAAAAGCTCAGCAGTGTCTGTTGCCAGCTCCTCTGGTGTAGGTTCTGCACAGGGAGAGGATTCCTCTTCCTCAAAGGGGGAATCTTCTGGAGAGAGAGGGATAATTGGCAAGGATTTACCCTTACTACTCCAAGCTTTTGGGACCACTTTCCCTGTCCTTTTTGCTTCTTGGCCTGATCCCTTGTCAAAGCAAAAATATGCCCAGGAATGTCCAGCATTGCTGCATGAGCCTCCAACTCCACTTCAGCCCAAGCTGATGTCTCCAAACCATTGCCTAGTAAGCAACCTACAGGTAATTCAGTGGTTACCATAACATTCTTTGGACCAGTAACCCCCCCCCCCCCCCCCAGTTGAGATTCACAACAGCCATGGGGTGGCTAAGTGTGTTATTGTGAGCATCAGTCACTTGTTACTGCTGACCAGCACCTTGAAACCCTAACGGGTAGGTAGTGTGCTCTATAAATACTGTGATTGATTGACTAAGTAGGTGTTGATCAGGATGGACCAGTTTCTCAATCACCATAGTGACACTGGCACCTGTATCCCTGTAGGCCTCAACCTCAACACCATTTATTAGGGGAAGTTGCTTGTACTTACCCATATTAAGGGGACAAGCCACCAAGGTGACAAAGTCAATACCACCATCAGAGACTAAAACAGCCTCTGTGGTCTCCCTAACAAGACCAACCCCAATTACACTACCAAAGGTGAGCCCAGCTACACCCTTAGATTGGCTATTTGTAGTAGACTTCCCACCACCACTGCTATTGTTAGGGGCACTAGAGGTTGCAGTTGGGGTTGTGGTAGTGGGAGCCTTGGTTGCTTTCTTTGGACAAGTGGAATCACTTGCCCAATGGCCTTTACTTTTACATAAATAACATCATGGTTTCTTTTGATTGTGGGAAGAGGATTTAGACCCACCACCCCCAAAGGATTTTTGTGGGCCTGATGAAGACTCAGAATGTTTTTTATCTTTGTCCCCACCCTTGTCAGAAGACTTACCATCCTTCTTCTTGCCATCCTTGTCACCCCCTGTATGAACTTTTCTGTTCACTCCTGTTCTGACCCATTTGTCTGCCTTCTTTCCCAATTCTTGGGGAGAGGTCAGATCTGAGTCTACCAAGTACTGGTACAACAAATCAGGCACACAATTGTTCAAAATATGCTCTCTCAGGATTAGATTATACAAGCTTTCATAGTCAGTCACCTTACTGCCATGTAACCAAACCTCCAAGCTCTTCACTGAACAGTCTACAAAGTCTGTCCAGTCTTGAGAGGACTCTTTACTGGTGTCTCTGAACGTTATCCTGTATTGTTCAGTGGTTAAGC
Source organism: Pleurodeles waltl (assembly GCF_031143425.1). NCBI lineage: Eukaryota > Metazoa > Chordata > Amphibia > Caudata > Salamandridae > Pleurodeles > Pleurodeles waltl. Next base: position 815,611,948 of record NC_090437.1, on the reverse strand, counting down.
CAAATCCATCCAAGAGTGCATCCTTCAAAACTTTGTAATTATTAGCATCACTTTCTATGACAGTAAGGATCCTATCCCTACCCTTACCAGTGAAAGATAGCCACAAGATAGCAGACCACTGCCTTTGAGGGACCAACTGTACCATACAAGCCCTCTCAAGTGCAGCAAACCACTTGTTATTGTCACCCCCCCCCCTTGTAAGGGGGGAATATCTTATAAAGGTTTCTGGATTCTTGTCCTCTCACAGGATTGCTATCAAAAACACTGTTGCTGCCACCATGGGTAACTAACCCCAACCTCTGCCTTTCCCTATGTACGTCTAGATATTCCCTGTCTAAGGCCAGCTGCTGCTGTCTTTGCTTCAGCCTGGCCTCTTCCAAACTCAGCTTTCTGAATTCCCTTTCCATAGTATTATCCTGAGGGTGGGAGGTTTGGGAATTCTGAGACACAGAAGAAATGTGGGAATTGGCAGAGGGTGACCTGTCTCTAACTGGCTGGACTCTAGTAACCTGGCATTTAGGAGTGAAAGGTGCCCTGCTAGTGTGTGACCCCCTCCCAATACCAGTGTCTCTAGATGGCCTTTTAGCTTGCAGGTCTTTGGATGAACCCTTCCACAGCATCCTCAGGGGACTCATCTGAGTCTTGCTGGGTACCCCCCTCCTCTACATCCTGATCCTTGGATGGGCCAGACTGGTTCTGGTCACTTTCTAGGAGAAGGCTAAGGAGAAGATCTTTGGTCGGGTTTTTACCAATGCTTAAACCTCTTTCTATGCAGAGACCCCTCAAACGTTTAAAGTTTATACTACCATAGGTTGCTGGACAACTGTGGGAGTAAGTTCTACTGCAGACATGATTGTTAGAAAGGGTTTAGGACAGAGAGAATAAAGTTTAGAAACTTTTACAGAAAAGAGAAAAACTTTTTCAAACTTTTCAAAACGTTAAAAAAAAAATCCGAAACTTTTTAGAAAGTTTAAAGCAAGAAAGTTAGACTGTTTAGGTTTAACTGTGTATATTCTGAAGTATTTGGTATATGTTTTTCTTATGAAAAGCGCCAATGACAAAGTGGTAAAGCAGTTATAAGTACTTATCCCACTGCTGCACCACCAAAGTAGCAGGCTGGCCTGACATATAGTGGGTACCTGATGGTACTTAAACCTTGTGTCAGGTCCAGTTATCCCTTATTAGTAGATTAGTAGTGTTCTAGCAGCTCAGGCTGATAGAGGTAGCTATAGCAGAGCAGCTTAGGCTGAACTAAGAGACTTGCAAAGCTCCGATTATGCCACTTACATCAAATAGCACTATATCATAAGAATCACAATACTCAGAGATACTAAAAATAAAGATACTTTATTTTAGTGACAATGTGCCAAAAATATCTCAGTGGATATACTCCCTTAGGAGGTAAGTAAAATACACAAACTATACACACAAACCAAAATCAGGTAAGTAAACAGAAAAGTAGTGCAAACACTGTAGAATACAATAGGATGCAATAGGCCTAGGGGCCACACAAACCATACCCTCTAAAACTGGAATGCGAACCACGAATGGCCCCAGGCCTAGTGTAGTGTGTAGAGGGTCGCTGGCAGTGTAAGAAAACACTAAGGATGTCCAAGATACCCCACCCCAAGACCCTAAAAAGTAGGAGTAAAGTTACCCTACTTCCCCAGAAACACACTTAAGTTGTGATAGGAGATTCTGCAAGGTCAACAACTGACTGCAAAGCACTGAAGATGGATTTCTATACCTGAGGGCTGGTAAAGGAAGGGGACCAAGTCCAAGAGTCACAAAAGTGTCCAGGGGGGCAGGAGCCCACTAAACCCTGGATGAAGGTGCAAAAGGGCTGCCTCAGGGTGGAAAAAGCTGAAGATTCTGCAACAACAGATGATGCCATGAACTTCTCCTTTGCACAGAAGGTGTCCCATGGCGTGGTGGAGGATGCAGAGTTGTTTTCACACAGAAAGATTGTAAACAGGCCTTGCTAGCTGCAAAGGTCTTGATTAAAGAAAATGGGTGCTGCCTAGGCCCAGGAAGAACCAGGAGGTCGCCCCTTAGAGGAGGAGACAGAGGGGGCGCTCAGCCGCACAGAGATGCCATGCAGAAGCAGGCAGCACCTGCAGAAGCACTTGAACAGGCATTCAAGAAATCTGAGCACGGCAGTTCTCTCAACACTACAAAGGAGGGTCCCACAAAGTCAGTGGTCAACTCAGTGAGTTGAGCAATGCAGGACAGAGTGCTCGGGGCCTGAGCTAAGCTGTGCACAAGGATTCCTTGCAAAAGTGCACAGAAACCCTAGCAGCTGCAGATCACAAAGTACACAGGATTACTGTCTGGCATGAGGAGACAAGGACGTACCTCCACCAAATTTGGACAGAAGGACCACTGGACGGTCGGGGTCACTTGGAACCAGCTCCTGTGTTCCAGGGACACGCTCGTCAAGATGAGAGGGGACCCAGTGGACCGGTGATGGAGAAGTTTGGTGCCTGGTTTAGCAGGGGGAAGAGTCTGTCGACCCACAGGAGATTTCTTTTTGGCTTCCAGTGCAGGGTGAAGGCAGACAGCCCTCAGAGCATTCACCACCAGGAAACAGTTGAGAAATCCAGCAGGATTATGCACTACAATGGTGCTGGTAGTCGTCTTGCTACTTTGTTGCTTTTTTGCAGGTGCCCTGCAGCAGTCAGCAGTCGATCCTTGGCAGAAGTCGAAGAGAGAGATGCAGAGGAACTCTGGTGAGCTCTTGCATTCGTTATCTCATGAGAAACTCACAGGAGAGACCCTAAATAGCCCTCAGAGGAGGATTGGCCACCTAACCATCTAAGCACCTATCAGGAGGGGTCTCTGACATCACCTGCTGGCACTGGCCATTCAGAGTCATCCATTGTGCCCTCACACCCCTGCATTCAAGATGGCAGAGGTCTGGGACACACTGGAGGAGCTCTGGGCACCACCCCTGGGGTGGTGATAGACAGGGGAGTGGTCACTCCCCTTTCCTTTGTCCAGTTTTGCACCAGAGCAGGGGCTGGGGAATCCCTGAACCGGTGTAGACTGGCTTATGCAAAAGGGCACGATCTGTGCCCTTCAAAGCATTTCCAGAGGCTGGGGGAGGCTACTCCTCCCAGCCCTTAAAACCTTTTTCCAAAGGGAGAGGGTGTAACACCCTCTCTCCGAGGAAATTCTTTGTTCTGCCTTCCTGGGACTAGGCTGCCCAGACCCCAGGAGGGCAGAAGCCTGTCTGTGGGTTGGCAGCAGCGGTAGCTGCAGTGAAAACCCCAGAGAGCTAGTTTGGCAGTACCGGGGGTCCATGCTGGAGCCCCGGGGATGCATGGGATTGGCACACCAATAACAGATTTGGCATGGGAGGACCATTCCATGATCTCAGACATGTTACATGGCCATATTCAGAGTTACCATTGTAAAGCTACATATGGGTATTGACCTATATGTAGTGCACACGTGTAATGGTGTCCCCCCACTCACAAAGTCCAGGGAAATTGCCATGAACAATGTGAGGGCACCTTGGCTAGTGCCAGGGTGCCCTCACACTTAGTAACTTTGAACCTAACCTTCACCAAGTGAGGGTTAGACATATAGGTGACTAATAAGTTACTTAAGTGCAGTGTAAAATGGCTGTGAAATAACATGGTCGTTATTTCACTTAGGCTGCACTGGCAGTCCTGTGTAATATTGGTCTGAGCTCCCTATGGGTGGCAAAAGAAATGCTGCAGCCCATAGGGATCTCCTGGAAATGCCAATACCCTGGGTACCTAGGTACCATATACTAGGACATTATAAGGGTGTTCCAGTGTGCCAATCAGAATTAGTGAAAATGGTCACTAGCCTGCAGTGACAATTTTAAAAGCAGAAAGAGCATAAGCACTGAGGTTCTGGTTAGCAGAGCCTCAGTGACACAGTTAGGCACCACACAGGGAACCCATTTAGGCCACAAACTACGAGCATTGGGGTCCTGGCTAGCAGGTTTCCAGTGAGACAGGCAAAAACAAACTGATACACAAGTAAAAATGGGGTTAACATGCCAGGCAAGATGGTACTTTCCTACAAACACCCCACAGGAATTACAGCAGACGAAAAAAAATGCTATCAGATTGCACAATTCCCACATGTCATAGGTGTAACTTTTGGGACACATGTAGCAATCTGTCCACCATCGGCCACCGAGTATGTTATTGAAACCATAAGAACCATCATTCAATGAACATACAGGTGATTAGCAATGCCTCCAACATTATAACCGATCTCGTGGGCAGATAGCCAGGTAGCACACATGACTCGTACATCTTTCGCCACAGTGGGATTCACACAAGACTGCTGGCTGTTTGGCGACGGATACCTACTGGGTAGAGTAATAGTTGACAATGTTGCATTGATGTTATTGTGACGTCAGATATCAACAGTACTCATTTTACTCTCTGTTCATTCCAGGAGACAGTGCCTACACAGTGTGGACCTAGATACTGACGCCCTACATGAGCCCTGCAATGCCAGCAGAGACGAGTTACAATGCTGAACACAGGGCAACCTGGACTGCTGAGGAGTCGCTTTAGGTGCATTCCTAAGCATGGAGGGGTACTACAGTGCAGCTCAGAGACGACCCGCAAAACTGTGGTTACATGTGCAATGTTGCACAACATTGCAACGAGAAGGGGCATACCAGTTGAACCAATGGAGCCAGACTCAGATGAAGATGGTGCTCCCTTACCACCCCATCATCCTGTAGACAGGGCCAGTGCAGCAGAGGGCAGGCAAAGACGTGCTGACATCACGCTCAACCTTTTCTGGTGTAAGTAATGACAACACCACTTCAATATTATGTATTTCTCTAGTTAGCAACTTTATTACCTGGACTTCAGGTAACGTATGTGTCAATAGGACATAGCCATGTATTATAGGCAAACATGTGCAATTAACAGTGTCACACTATTAGCATCATAGTATAACTGTGTAGCTACATGTTACGGTAGTCTCCTGTAGCCCTCAACATTACTTCCTATGTCCACGCATTCCACTTGAGTGCTCAGTGGCCTCATTGGCACCTTTTGTAGCAGGTTCAAAGGCAGTACTGTGTCTGGTAATGTGACGCCTAGGATCCATCACAGGGGCTGTAGGACTGCTGAGGCTAGAGAACTCCTCACTCTCCCCCCCACCCAGTTCTCTATTTGTAGCACTGCATGCTGTCTGCATTGCATCCAGGACATTGGTTATTTGCACCAATCTCTGTGCAACGTACCGACTGCAAGGTACTGTCTCCACCTGTATGCCCACAGCACATCGTGAAATCAAGGCAGTTGAGCTAGCAAGCCAATTGACACGCTCCTGCTGAATCTCAATGCGAAGGTCCCTAATGGTGTATGTCAACTCCTTTGTGTTTTCTGCTGCTGTTTGCTGTCCCTCATTCAGAGATTGTGTGAGAAACTGGGGCTGATTGCAGAGGCCCCCTAACTTTTTGCCCCCATTTTCCACTTTATGCTGGTGTTTTCCTGACTCTGATGGTGCCCTGGGTACTGCTAACCAGTCCCAGGGCCTGTGCTCTGTGTAAAATGGATATGCAAATTAGGCTAATTATAATTGGCTAAGTTAACCTACCTATAAGTCCCTAGTATATGGTAGGGCATGTAGGTTTAGGGACCACAGCATAGGTGGTGCACACCTAGGTGCATTGCTGAGGTGCCCAGTGTCATTTTAAAAGCAAGCCTGCCTTGCTGGCTGCTTTTAAATTAAAGTTATATGCAAATTCGACTTTGGAATTAAAGGTACTTCCAAAGTCTTAAACTACCTTATTTTTACATATAAGTCACCCCTAAGGTGTGCCCTATGTGCCCCTAGGGCTGGGTGCCATGTAACTATAAGCAGGGACTTTATAAAAATAGATTTATAAGCCCTGGTGAGGTAAAAACAGCCAAATTCGTTTTTCCCTCATTGAAGTAAATGGCCTTCATAGGCTAGAATGGGCAGACTTTATTTAAAATTTTAAAGTCTCCTTAAATGTTACATACCAAGAATTTGGTATCAAATTGATTGTTATAATAAATCCCACAACTTCCAGTTGTTGGATTTAATATAACTAGTGCAGGTAAAAAGTTTAGACTTTACCTAAAAAGTTGCCAATTTCAGCTCTGCATTGTTTTTGCTGCTGTGCTCTGATTGGCCAGCCTGCAGCAGCTTCTGCCAGGCTACTTTAATGAGGTGTGAAGTGGCCTGACTTCACACAAAGGAATGTGCTTGGGGGAGAGAATCTCCCCTCAGCAGATGGTGAGGCAGGAAGGGGGTGGGCTGCCAAACTGGTCTTCAAAGGCAGAGAAGGACATTTGCAGCACCCAGCAACACCCCCACATCCTGCAAACCCAGACAGCTAGGTGCCCCCTTGATTAGATTAGGAGAGGGCAGGAGAGGGGTGTGTTTATGATTTTTAGCCACACCAGTGGGTGGGCTCAGCCAGATCTCTCCTCTAAAAATCAGATTCATCCATTTTGAATTTTTAGAGACTGTTGCCTTCTGGGATGGATTTTTGCCACACTTCCCAGGAAGTGGTCATCACAGGGGGACAACCCTGTCCCTGATTGGAGGACCAGGGCCCCCCTGCTTTTCACCCAGGGGCAAGGATAAAACTGGCAGACCTGCACCCACGCCTCAGATCCCCACCAAATTTCAAGAAGAAAGAACTTAAGGAGAAGAAGGACTGCCCTGCTGGACCCCTGGCCTGCACCTGGACCCTGCACTCAGAAAGACTGCACCAGCTGCACACTTGGGCTTCACCACAAGAAGGACTTTGCCTGGCTTCAACTGGTTCAAGGAGGGACTCCCTGTTTGCTACAGGTGAAAAATTGCTAACCAGAGTCCCCTGCACCAACTCCTGAAAAAGTGACCAGCTGACCACTGCCCAGTGGCCAAAAAGGAGTTTGCGCCAGGTGCACTCTGGGAATTGAAGTCCGCACTTCCCAAGGACCATCACAGAACTTCTGGACCCTTGGGGTGAGCTGTGGACCCCAAAAGAACCTTAAAAGAACATCTGGGTGAAGCCCCAGAAGTTTGGAAAAGATTGGAGAAATTTTAGAAAAAAAGCTCCATAAAGTGACCGACTCGACGCGGAAATTCTAGCCGGCTTGCCTCAACCGCGACCCGGCCTGACTTCGTGGTTCGTCCCGGTCAAGAAAAACATCCGAAAAAAAGACTAAGTCCGAACGTAAAAAGTTGACCGGGACCTTCCAGCCATCGTATCCGAGAAGGGCTCCACGGACGTCGGATCAAGATCCAGGTTTACCCCGGTCGAAGGATTTTCATCTCGAAAAAACGACTAAGTCCGAAGGTAGAAATCACCACCGAGGAAACCGACTTCGCGTATCCGGACAAGGGCTCCAGGAGGTCGGATCCAACTGGCAGGATCGTCCCGGTGAAGAAAAACATCGAAAAAGAGACTAAGTCAGAAGGTAACTTTTTAACCGAGGCCTCCCGCGACCTGTAGCCGAGCAGGGCTCCATCGCGGTCGGCCTGAAAGTTTGACTTTGTCCCGGTCCTGGTGCAACCAGATGACCCGATTGGCGCTTTTCGTTTCTGGGCGCTAGAAAATAATAATACTTTAAAAATTCATATCTCCGGTTCCCCTGAACCGATTTTAATCGTTTTTGTGTCATTTTAAAGATAAAAATATAAGCTATTTTTATAAATTGGTTTTGGATTTTTAAACTGTTTCCTGTGTTTTATTTAATTACTGTTTTGTGATATTTGAATGCTTTACACTTTGTCTCCTAAGTTAAGCCTTGACGCTCGATGCTAAGCTACCAAGGGTAGAGCTGGGATTAATTTACTGAGACCTAACTGTACTTTTGTGGAGGTTTGTGGCTTGTTGCTAGGTGTAGGTACCTACCTGCCTTACCAATAACCCATTTTCCAACATAATTGGAAGCAGCGACGGGATCCTGTACTTGTGTTCAATATCACGTTACAGTTTTAGATAAAACAAATTAAAAATCCTCTAAATTGTCCTAGTGCAAAAATTGTTTTTAATTTTTAATTTTAATTTTTTTTAAAAAATTAATTTGGATTAATTTCAATTATTGAATTTTTTTTATTTTTCTAAATTCCTGTTACCAATTTTTGCAAAAAGTTTTTGTTGACACAAAACTAGGGAACCATGGAGCTTGATCTGGCTAGCCTACCTACACTGACAGTAGTCCAGCTTAGGGGGTTGTGTGTTGAGAGAGGGTTGCCTGCAACCACTAATCTCAGGAAGGAAATCCTAATTAAATCCCTGACAGCATGGGCTGAGGCCCAAGAGGTAGAGACAGAGGAAGCTCCAGAGGAGGAAGAAAAAGAGGAAGATGCTAACTCTAACCATTCAGGGGAGGGAAGGCATCAGACCCCAAGTGAGGAAGAGGAGGAACGGTCCTCACTGGATACAGTCACTAGGGGCAGACCCAAAGCTAGTGGTAGGAAGAGGGTCCTTTCAGGAGGAGAGAACCCATCCATCAGGGAAAGAGAGCTGGAAGCCCAGCTAGCCTACATAGCTTTGGAAGCAGAGAAGCTGGCCCTAGAGAAGAAAAAGTGGGCATACAAAGAAAAAAGAGATGGAAGCAGCGATAAAGAAGCTGAGGTGTCCATGGGTGGGGGAGTTTGCCCCAGATTACCCAAGGGGGTGGTCCCTGCTTATGTAGAGGGGGATGACATAGATAAGTGGCTAGGGGCCTTTGAGAGGGCACTCCAAATGAGATGGGTTAAGCCTCAATACTGGGGTTCCCTTTTGTGGGAGTTGGTCCCCAACTCAGGGAGGGATAGGCTTCTGACCTTAAGGGGGGAGGAGGCAGATTCATACCCTAGTATGAAGAGGTGCTTAGTCAAGAAGTTTGGTCTGACCCCAGAGCAATATAGAATGAAGTTCAGGGACACCCAGAAGGTCAGTACCCAGTCTTGGGTTGACTTTGTAGACACCTCACTAAAGGCACTGGAGGGCTGGATTATTGGCAACAAAGTTAATACTTATGAGGGGTTATACAATCTGATCATGAGAGAGCACATCTTGACCAATTGTATCCAAGAAAGGTTACGCCAGCATCTAGTGGACTCTAAGCTGACCAACCCTAGAGAGCTAGGGGAGGCAGCTGATGAGTGGTTGAGAACCAGGGTGGTTGTCAAGTCCCAGGGGGGAGACTCCAAGAAGGGGGGGACAGGTCCCCAAAAACCTAAGGAGGGAGGTGGTAAGCCCACCACAGAGACTCCCTCTGTACCCCAGAACCCTAAGAAGGAGGAGAGTAAATCCCACTCCCACTCTGACATGCAGAGACAGGGAGACCCAGGGTTAAAAAAGCTCTTGGACAGTAGGGCTTGCTTTGACTGTCAGCAGACAGGTCACTTCAGAGGAGATGCAGCCTGTCCAAAGAAAGTGGTTAGCACTGGGCTGTCCAGTGTAGCCATAGAGGAGGATTCCTCAGATGATGAAGTCCTCCTAGCATTGTGCTGGGAGACAGGACCAGATGGTAAGCTGGTGATCCCTGAGGGTGGGAGTAGGCACTTCCACCACATTCAAGTGAATGGGATCCCTACCACTGGCCTGAGAGACACCTGTGCCTGTCACACTGTAGTGAGTGACCGGTTAGTGACCCCAGACATGTATGTCCCAGGAAAGACAAAGAAAGTCAGGATAGCCACAGGGGAGGTCACCTCCAAACCTGTAGCCATAGTGCCCCTAGAGAGGGAGGGTATCCTTGACTGGATTAGGGTGGTAGTCAGTGCTGACCTTCCCCTAGATTGTATCCTGGGCAATGACCTCCCAGAGGTGAGTCTGGTCACAGATGGGGTGGTCGCCGAGGGCGCCCCCCCAACCCAAAGTCCTGGGGAGTCAGTCCCTACAGTTAGGAGACAGGGGTCCCCAAGAAAAGGAAAGAAGAAAAGGAAGGGTAGGCCACTCTTAAAGAGAGTTCCAGGGAGCCAAAGGCCTTCTGCCCCAGTAGGGGGGGAGCCCAGAGTTGGCACTGGTGAGGCCTCACCTGACCCCAAGGAAGTCCTGAGTAGTCAGGCAGCTGTCCAGATGCAAGGTGTTGCCCCTGCACTGACAGAAGGGAGAGTGGAAGGAGGGTGTCTGCCACAGGAAGTGGTAGCCCCCCACTCTAGACAGCAAGAGGGGTGCCAGGACCTCACAATTGCCCCTAAAGCAGCTCAGCCACCTGTCAGTGGAGAGCTTAGGGTGTGGTTCTGGGTACTGACAGCTGTCAGTAGCCTCTGCTGGGTGCTAGCCTTCCTGGCAGCACTGTACTTGGCCTGGGAGGCAGACCCCAGGGCCAATAGCAAAGTAGGCCCCCTGACCCTATTGGTCATGGTGGGGTTGCTCAAGTGTTGGGTGACCTCTTTGGGTAAGCTAGGTGTTGCCCTAGCAAAGTTTGGAGTAGGGGAGGTGGGCACCTCACTACCCAAGTTGGCAGAGAGAGAGGAGGAAGACCCCCCTAGAGGGAAGTTTCAGTTTGAGTTGGGTCCTTTTACTGTTGGGATGGCTTCACTACCCAGAGGGAGTGACCCTGACAGGGGGATGTAAGGCAGAGTAGGCCCTGCAAAGGGACAGCCAGTTTTCTTCACTGTCTTCCTCGCCTAACAAGCCAGGAAGACTCTCCCAGGGTTGGGCTGAGTCTCCTGGGCGTGTGGGCTGGGGGGGGGTTGTGTGAGAAACTGGGGCTGATTGCAGAGGCCCCCTAACTTTTTGCCCCCATTTTCCACTTTATGCTGGTGTTTTCCTGACTCTGATGGTGCCCTGGGTACTGCTAACCAATCCCAGGGCCTGTGCTCTGTGTAAAATGGATATGCAAATTAGGCTAATTATAATTGGCTAAGTTAACCTACCTATAAGTCCCTAGTATATGGTAGGGCATGTAGGTTTAGGGACCACAGCATAGGTGGTGCACACCTAGGTGCATTGCTGAGGTGCCCAGTGTCATTTTAAAAGCAAGCCTGCCTTGCTGGCTGCTTTTAAATTAAAGTTATATGCAAATTCGACTTTGGAATTAAAGGTACTTCCAAAGTCTTAAACTACCTTATTTTTACATATAAGTCACCCCTAAGGTGTGCCCTATGTGCCCCTAGGGCTGGGTGCCATGTAACTATAAGCAGGGACTTTATAAAAATAGATTTATAAGCCCTGGTGAGGTAAAAACAGCCAAATTCGTTTTTCCCTCATTGAAGTAAATGGCCTTCATAGGCTAGAATGGGCAGACTTTATTTAAAATTTTAAAGTCTCCTTAAATGTTACATACCAAGAATTTGGTATCAAATTGATTGTTATAATAAATCCCACAACTTCCAGTTGTTGGATTTAATATAACTAGTGCAGGTAAAAAGTTTAGACTTTACCTAAAAAGTTGCCAATTTCAGCTCTGCATTGTTTTTGCTGCTGTGCTCTGATTGGCCAGCCTGCAGCAGCTTCTGCCAGGCTACTTTAATGAGGAGTGAAGTGGCCTGACTTCACACAAAGGAATGTGCTTGGGGGAGAGAATCTCCCCTCAGCAGATGGTGAGGCAGGAAGGGGGAGGGCTGCCAAACTGGTCTTCAAAGGCAGAGAAGGACATTTGCAGCACCCAGCAACACCCCCACATCCTGCAAACCCAGACAGCTAGGTGCCCCCTTGATTAGATTAGGAGAGGGCAGGAGAGGGGTGTGTTTATGATTTTTAGCCACACCAGTGGGTGGGCTCAGCCAGATCTCTCCTCTAAAAATCAGATTCATCCATTTTGAATTTTTAGAGACTGTTGCCTTCTGGGATGGATTTTTGCCACACTTCCCAGGAAGTGGTCATCACAGGGGGACAACCCTGTCCCTGATTGGAGGACCAGGGCCCCCCTGCTTTTCACCCAGGGGCAAGGATAAAACTGGCAGACCTGCACCCACGCCTCAGATCCCCACCAAATTTCAAGAAGAAAGAACTTAAGGAGAAGAAGGACTGCCCTGCTGGACCCCTGGCCTGCACCTGGACCCTGCACTCAGAAAGACTGCACCAGCTGCACACTTGGGCTTCACCACAAGAAGGACTTTGCCTGGCTTCAACTGGTTCAAGGAGGGACTCCCTGTTTGCTACAGGTGAAAAATTGCTAACCAGAGTCCCCTGCACCAACTCCTGAAAAAGTGACCAGCTGACCACTGCCCAGTGGCCAAAAAGGAGTTTGCGCCAGGTGCACTCTGGGAATTGAAGTCCGCACTTCCCAAGGACCATCACAGAACTTCTGGACCCTTGGGGTGAGCTGTGGACCCCAAAAGAACCTTAAAAGAACATCTGGGTGAAGCCCCAGAAGTTTGGAAAAGATTGGAGAAATTTTAGAAAAAAAGCTCCATAAAGTGACCGACTCGACGCGGAAATTCTAGCCGGCTTGCCTCAACCGCGACCCGGCCTGACTTCGTGGTTCGTCCCCGTAAAGAAAAACATCCAAAAAAGAGACTAAGTCCGAAGGTAAAAAGTTGACGGGGACCTCCCAGCCATCGTATCCGAGAAGGGCTCCACGGACGTCGGATCAAGATCCAGGTTTACCCCGGTCGAAGGATTTTCATCTCGAAAAAACGACTAAGTCCGAAGGTAGAAATCACCACCGAGGAAACCGACTTCGCGTATCCGGACAAGGGCTCCAGGAGGTCGGATCCAACTGGCAGGATCGTCCCGGTGAAGAAAAACATCGAAAAAGAGACTAAGTCAGAAGGTAACTTTTTAACCGAGGCCTCCCGCGACCTGTAGCCGAGCAGGGCTCCATCGCGGTCGGCCTGAAAGTTTGACTTTGTCCCGGTCCTGGTGCAACCAGATGACCCGATTGGCGCTTTTCGTTTCTGGGCGCTAGAAAATAATAATACTTTAAAAATTCATATCTCCGGTTCCCCTGAACCGATTTTAATCGTTTTTGTGTCATTTTAAAGATAAAAATATAAGCTATTTTTATAAATTGGTTTTGGATTTTTAAACTGTTTCCTGTGTTTTATTTAATTACTGTTTTGTGATATTTGAATGCTTTACACTTTGTCTCCTAAGTTAAGCCTTGACGCTCGATGCTAAGCTACCAAGGGTAGAGCTGGGATTAATTTACTGAGACCTAACTGTACTTTTGTGGAGGTTTGTGGCTTGTTGCTAGGTGTAGGTACCTACCTGCCCTACCAATAACCCATTTTCCAACAGATTGCAACTGCTTGTTCATTGATTCAATGTTTTCATTGCTTTTGCAGTACTCCCATATTGTCATTGTTAGACTCAAACTGCCTGTGCATTGCGCCCATGTTATGATCGATTGACACCAACTGCCTGTGCATTGACCTCATGTGTTTGCATTGCAGGCGCTGCAGTTTCAGCATGGAAGCCTCAAGGCCGCCAAAGATTGATGGGTCCTCTCCTTCATCTGTGCACTGTCTGCCTGGTTTGTGACACCTTCTGAGAGGAGTTGACTGACACTGGGGCAGGGATTGCTGTCTTCCTGTGGATCTAGCCTCTGGGGGTGGTGTGGGGACTTCATCCGGCATTTCATCTGAGTCCAGGTTATACTCTGAGAGAGGTAACACCCTTGCCCTGTGTCTAATTGCTGCAATACTGGAAGACTCACTGGTGTTTGAGTCGGACTGTGGCTGTGTTTCGACATCCCCCACATTTCCACATTCTGCTGCAGCAGCGCCCCGGACATCTGCAACGACAATGTGCAGCTTGTCATTTATGAATATATCACAAGAGGTTGCACAGTAGTAATAAAATGTACACTGTACACAATAGTAATAAATGTACACTGACATCGTATCGCTGTGAGTTGTGTGTGTTGTTTCTCTATTTGGCTGAACACTGACTTACTTTTTATGTGGTATTTTGACTCAAGGGTTGTGGACTGCCACTCCCATAAGACATAGTTGCGTTGTACGTAAAATGTGGCATGGACTACTTATCACAATTCATCTAACTAATAGCTATCTTCTAAGGGGCATTTGTACATGCACATATGGGGATACACATCATTGGTTGCCTTACCTTTGCTGGTGCTGGGTGTCCCTGAGGTGTCAATGTCAGTGACACCACTGACAGCTTCAGGAAGCAATGTGGACTCAACCATGTCTTCCATTGGTGTGGATGGTGTCTGGGGGGTGATCCTTGCCTCTGTTAGCCTGCTGGCTACCATCTCTTTTGCACAGGAACGCAAGTCATACCATCTCTTGCGTATCTCCTCAACAGAGCACTGCACAACACCCACTGTGCATATTTTGGTCTGGATTTCTGACCACAGTTTCCTCTTCTCAATTTCAGTTGGGAAGAACTCACCTGGAATGAGTTCTTCCCAAACAGTTTGTTATGGTTTCTGACCACCTCCTCAGTGAGCACCTCCAATTCCAGCTCACTGAATTTGAGCTTGCGCTTCCTGTCCCCTTTCTCCTTCACATTCCCATCATCGGCCATGTTGTAGTTTGGTCCTGGCTGGCTCACAAAGCTGGCTCCCTGGTGCTGGATTGTGTCTCTCTGCCTGCTCCTGTGGGTGTGGCTCCTGGAAACAGCATGGAATGACTCACTTCCTGGTTGTGATGTCATCAGGTTGTTACGGTTTGCCGTTTTTTGCAATTTGAGATTTTCAAATACCAAATCGCTATTTATTTGCGATTCGGTATTTGCAAATCGCAAATTGCATTTGCAAATTTTAAGAAATTGCTATTACTGTCTCGCACTTTTGGTACATCCCATTTTGCATTTCTAAAATAGCGATTTCTTAAAATTAGCTATTTAAGAAATGCAAACCGGGAGCTTGATACATCTGGCCCTAAATGTATGTCTTCTTCAGTTGATTACCCTCCTCACATAATTATAAACTTTGTGTTCTCAAATGTTTGAAAGTATATGAAGAAAATACTGCTGGTCACAGGAGTGATCCTTTGGGTCCTCTACTGATTGCGATTCAGAAACCCTTTTGTCCTGTGTCTGCTGCTACTCTGGCCCGTTGGGTCTGCTGGATCATGTCAGAAGCAGGAATTGATGTTTCTGTTCATGGTGCACATTCCACCAAGGTAGCTATGGCTTCTAGAGCGTTTACCTTGGGTTCTGGGTTGGAAGATATTCTTTGTGCGGAAAACTGGTCTAATGATTCAATGATTAAAATGTTTTATTATAAACCTATTGTTCATGTTTCTTCTCTGGTTGTTGATCAGCTTTGAACCAGCATAATCAGAGCCTCCAGTTATGACAAAGAATACTACATTTTCTAGCTTTGCATTAAGAATTTTAGAATCTATTAAGGACACGGGGCAAGGATCATCCCACCCATTGGGTCAAATTTTCTTGCAGAGTCTAATATTGCATTCATTGTTATGATGAATATTGCCCTCCCTTGATCTAACATTTTGGTAGAATTGGAACTGATATTTACTTTCTTTTCAGCAACTGATCCTAAGCAGACACAATGCTTCTTTGACTTACTGGGCTATGCAGATCACTGGAATCGATGCAATTTGGATGGGCCTGTTTACATCCTGGGTTTTCTGGAACTGTTTCCAAGCAGGCATAAGTTTTGTGCATCTTCTGTGTTTCATTGTTCGCTAGATTATCGATTAGTTTTGATCTTGAGGTTATCCAGAAGGACCTTTCCGGAACTGTTCATCTGAGAGTAGTAGTGGACTTTTGCAAAGAAAGAGGAAGTCATTTGGTGCCTCTCTAGTTTATAGACTGTGATGGACTACTATTGGAGGAGCGTGGTTCAAAGCCTCATGTTATAGTGTTTTTTCTGTTTTTTTTATTGGCTACTGTGTTTGGAGTAGTAAAGATTGAGAAGCATAATCCTCGCCTCAGCCTCCTTAATAGAATCTAAAACTCTTTTTTTGTAGTGATTTTACCTCCTAACAGCAAAACACAAAGGTCAGGTTTGCATCGTCCACTAAGCCACGTCCCATTAAGAAAATAACTAGTTTATTGCCGTGGAAAACCTATGCTAAATAGGCCCAATGCAACAGATCTTACTGTGCTAGAATAATTTGACACGTTGATATCTGTTACATGAGAGCATTTCGCAGACAAGTTATTTCTTAGATGTACTAGCTTGTCCATAAACTTCATTCAACACATTTTACCCAGGTCCCTAAAGAATTCTCTTCAAACTCCTGCACCAGTTTACAGACTGAGCTTTACGAGTTCGGCTCTCTGTGCCTCAAAAAGCAGTGCATCATTTGTGCATACCACAGTAACAACGGCGAAACAAAACTCTCAGCGCAATTTAAAACAGTTGAAACTGCAACAAGAATATTATATCATTTTTGGCCCCTTGGGTGCATGGAGAGGTACTCACTGACATATCTTTTGCATAAATAGCACGAAAAACAAGGGATTTCCGCAGTCTTTGTAGGTAACACATTTTAAACAACGATATCTGTTAAAATGCGCAATTCTATTAGACATTTTAATGCTCTATGGACATTACCCGGAACGATTTACTATGGATTCACTTTAAGTCTCATGATTTATTTGGAATATTTGTCTGGTGTTTTTACGGAATATCATTGTTAAAAGTTAAAAGATTATCATTTCACTAACATCCATGTGCAGAACCATTCACGCCTACCTGACTGTAATCTTTTAGTAATGTATTCCATTGAGGGTTCTTCGGTCCTTGCCTTCTTTGAAACTGATAGTTACTTTCTCGCTTTCTCTTGGCATACGTCCGTGGCCATGCTTAAGTTGCGAAAATATCAGTAAGGCTATCTACAGTTTTTCTAAGGCTCTGACAAATGCTGTCAATTGCCACTTTTGCTACATATCAGGTCTGCCTAAACTTGTTCCCATCTCATGCCTCTCTCTTCCACAACTCGACACCTTCTGTCTCTTTATGTCGTTCTTGCAGGTTCCTTTTCTAGCCTACCTTTTCCCTTTGTCACTGTCTTGGTACTGTAATCCTTCTCCTTCGTTTTCCATTTTCTGCCTTTGTCTTCTTTGCTCTGAGTTGAAGCCTGATAATGAAAAATAAGTGACAAGTGCTGGTCCCAAAAAAGAGTGTTGCTGGCCAGCGCCATCAAGCACCATCACATTAGTTCATGGATTTTTCAATCATTGTGTACTTAGGAGTTCATTAACAATTTATACACACACCAGGTACAAATATTTCTGTCATTAACAAAACTTATCGAGACATGGATTTCTTAATTCGTTGTCTTTCTCTTTGTTCTCAGTTCTTATTGCTAAAAAGATCGAACACACGTTGACATCAAGGACCTCTTGCATCATTTACTTACTAAAATATACTGTAAGAATATGGCACTATATGTTTAATACTATATCGTTTATAGGTCTCTTATGCTGTCTGTTTTAGATGACATTTTGTCTACAATATAACACATATATTTGGGTTTGTGTTCGACCCTGTCTCAATTATAGGATGCCTTTATTTTCCATTTCAGTGCAATTATGATGATTCGATGTCTTTTCTCCTTATTCTTGTCCTGCTGTTGGAGCATAGCTACTTTCCATCTTTTAGACTGGATGAGTTGTATCCTTCACTGCTGACATAAAGCAACTATATTTCCATTGGTGTTTTAACACTTCGTGGGACCACATGGCTTTCCTCACTATCTGGAGCTTCTGAGCTCTTTCTGCTTCCCTCACCCCACTAGTCTGTTGGTCACCTTCCCCTAGTTGTGATTTGTAAATTGCTTTGTGAGGAGCCAGCAGGTGCAGAGTACCACAGGACTACTTTCTTTCATCCATCGGTTCCTACCCTTCCCCTTACCACTTTGTTTTGTTTCACTTTTTTATTATTTTTACATTCAGATTACTCACTTCTTTATATTTGAGCACCATCTTTGTACAAACTTTATTTCTTAATTTATCATTCCAAAATGGATCTCTGCCATCTTAGCAATAAAAGTGTAGTATAACAAAAACATCATTACGAGATTACATGTGTGGGCATTCATGTGCATTAATGCTCCCCTACTGTTGACCATCTTGAAAAATATTTTTTTACTTTTATGTACATTTTGAAAACAACTTTTATGAGAGCCACCCTTCCATATGGGTGAAAATCTTTATACATTTTTTCAGTGTTTAAAAGAATCATTCCAAAATGCATGCATGAGGACACATGGCCAGCCATCCTGGAATGGTTAATTAGGCTACATGAACAAACATTACAAAAGGGCACTTGTATGTCCTTGGATGGACAGCCATGTTTGAATGTTTTGGCCTGAAAGCACGCTAAACCAAACATGCATTTGGCAAAATAATAACTCTGTACCTGCAGGGAAAGGTGACCCTTATTGGCTTTATGCTTCTTATAGGATAGCTTACACATAACAAATCAATCAACAATCTGCCAGTAATTTATTTATGTAATGGTTTTCCAAATTAATGTAAGTCATAATTCTTCTGTCATAAAACACCATGTAGAGGAAGCAAGGACCAAGCAGCTGTCTGAATACTCTGATCAGACATAATACATTTACAGTGCCAAGGATGAGTTCGAAGGTGCATTTTTAATATTTTCAATGCAAGATCTTTCCTGAAATTTCCAGTTAGTGAAAGTACCTTGGCTACTAAGACCCTCATTAAAAGTTTATCAGAATAGGACACCATATTTACCATGTGTGGCACATACCATTATCCCAGGGTGATGCATTTACCACATGTGGTAAATACCTACTATTCCAAGATTTCAACAGGAACATGAGACATGATATAGAGAATCGGTTTTGAAAACACCAAATCTTGCATGTTTGTGCCTTTTTTTCCTGGGCCTTTCCCCCCAAAAATTTCAGGAGGTTTGATCTGCTGAAATGCTGAAATGTATCAGGAGACAAATGCAAGGGTGTTATAGTTACCTCAGAATTCACATTTCCCATCCCTGTGTGAACATTTGTTGGCCCAGGTACCATATTTGAGCCCCAAACTCGTAATGAGGGCCTAAGTGTAGTAGATGATTTATATCTAATTGGTGAGGGCTGATATCCTAGGACATTTGTTTGCCCTACCTAACCATTAGGTAATTGTTCATTGCATCATAATCTGACAAAGAAGCACAGACATAAGCATTATTGACTAAAGGATATCACGATTTTTGTTTGATGGATGGTATATCAGTTGTGAGGCTGGGTAAGTGACAGTATTTTTTATTTTTTGAGAATTTTAGAGAAGGATTTAAGAGCGAGTTACATAAGATAACATTTTTTAGGTTTAACATGGAGACTGCTTCATCAATTTTCCAAGCTTTGTGTATACAAGATAATTCATAAATAAAAATGTATAATTATGTAAATACATGAAGTGGCATTGAGTGAGCCTCCCTATTACACAGGTCTGTTCAACTTTCATTCACAATTTATTTCTATCCAGCACAGCTTACAACATGGACCAGTGGGTCAGCCTTCTTCAACCACTGTGAGTGATGTAATTTTGCCTGATCACATTTGTACATTTACCTAATGCCATAATTGTCAGGGTTGCTCAGCTAGTGCATTACTTACTTATTTATTTCCATTCTGTATCCTTTTTTATTGTTATCACATTCTTGTGCATTTAAATTATGAGCCTGATTCACAAAGCTAACTTACACTTTTGAATAAATTACAGTTTTGAGTATGATTACTACTTTTTGGCTAGGTACAAAATCCAAGTATAAATTTACCACAAAGGTGTAGTTTACAAGTCTCCACCCTCTCGTTGAGGGGGGTAGAACCAGAATAGTCATAATTTAAGACTGTAAACGTACTACCTGGGTTTTCTTTTATTATGTATGGGTTTTAGAATAATGTGTTTGAGTGTGTATAGATGTACGTATGAGAAATGTGATCGTTTTTTTCTTTTGCCGAGTATTAGAGGATTGGACCTTTGTGTATGTTCAAACTATCAATAGAAATTGTAATAAAGAGAATAATATGTGAAATTAAAACATAATTGCAATTTTCGTCACCAAATGTGAAAATTAATAAAGAATAAGGCAAATTCTGATCAGTATCATATGTATTAATAATATAATGAGGATACATATTTCATGCATATCAGGCAAACAACATTTTTGACTCGAGAGACAAATATATTATGCAACTATCAAAAGAAAAAATGTATCAGTATCTAAAACTAATTTACTTATATGAAGAAAATAAATAACAGCTACATACTTATTTTTGTATATGTTTTGGCATTACTGCCTTCTTCACAGGTGATTGCAAATTAAAACAGGTCGCTGAATCTCTTTCATTGGTGTACAGTACTTCAATACCCAAAATGCATCCTAATTTCTTCATAGTCTTTGGAACAATGCTGTTGTCTTTCAGTATTGCTCAATGGTGTAATTTCACCCCAGTTTCTTAATCTCATATTAAAAGGTGCATAATATTTCATTACATAAAGTGGCTACATGTACTAAATTATTCAAAATTCTTGACAACTCGCATTTCTTTTTTCCTCGCTGCCCCTCAAATATATGGTCTCTTTCACATGTGGACAACAGGAACATGAAGTTGAGGTGAGTCCCTCTTACTTCGCACTTTCTGACCTCTGTAATCATTTTTTAGGCTAAATCCTTTTCTTTTACAGGGGCAAGTGAGTGATGCCCCCTGACCAACATATCCACACCCCAGTTTCAATCAAAGGGGTCCTCCATCCCTGCAGGGCAGCTTCAAAACAAGTGGACGGAGAATCCCATGAAATGAATCCATAAAACAAGCAAAGTTTTGGAGCCCCAGTTCCATGAAAGTCACATGTTTATTTCTCACAGATACTGCCAGCAAAGATATCTTTCATTATATGTTTCGGCAATATTGCCTTGTTCACAGGTGTGAGTTAAGACAGGTGCTTCAATCTCTTTCAGTCATGTGCTGTTGGCGTATAGTAATTCAATACCCATAATGCATACTAATATCTTCTTAGTCGTTAGAAAAATGGTGTAGTCTTTCAATATTGCTCAATAGTGTAATTTCACCACAGTTTCTTAATTTCATATTAAAAGGTGCATAATATTTCAAAGCATAAGTGGCCAAATGCACTACATTGTTCAAAATTCTTGACAACTCGCATTTCTTTTTTCCTCGCTGGCCCTCACAAATATGGTCTCTTTCACATGTGAAAAACAGGAACTTGAAGTCGAGGTGAGTCCCTCTTACTTTGCCCTTTCTCACCTCTAGAATCATTCAGGCTAAATCCTTTTCCTTTACAGAGGCGAGTGAGTCATGCCCCCTGAACAACATATCCACACTGTAATCTCCATCAAAGTGGTCCTCGAACCATGCAGGGCAGTTCCAAAATATGGGGATGGAGAATCCCTTGAAATTAAAGCTTACAACAAACAAAGTGCTGGAGCCCCGATCCATGAAAGCCACGCATTTATTTCTCAATGATACTGGCATCAAAGATGACTTTCCTTCCTGACATGTTTCGGCATTACTGCCTTGTTCACAGGTGGTTGTGAGCTAAAACAGGTGCTTAAATCTCTTACAGTCACGTGCCAGTGTCATTAGCGCATAATACTTCAATACTCATAATGCATCCTATATCTTCATAGTCTTTGGAACAATGGTAGTCTTTCAATATTGCTCAGTAGCGTAATTTCACCACAGTTTCTTAATTTCATATTAAAAGGTGCATCATATTCAAAAACATGAAGTGGCCACATGCACTACATTATTCAAAATGCTTGGCAATTCGCATTTCTTTTTTCCTCACTGCCCCTAAAATATATGGTCTCTTTCACATGTGAAAAACAGGAACTTGAAGCTCACCTCTGCGATCATTTTTTCAGACCAAATCCTTTTCTTTTATAGGGATGAGTGAGTCATGCCTCCTGAGCAACATATCCACACTGCAATCTCCATCAAAGGGAGCCTCCAACCCTGCAGGGTGGCTCCAAAACATGGGGACAGAGAATCCCTTGAAATTAATTCATTCAAAAAAGTGCTGGAGCACCGATTCCATGAATGCTGCATGTTTATTTGTCAATGATACTGACAGCACGGGTAACTTTCCTTCCTTCCTGACATTAAAAGTCCATGTTATGTTATGTATATTTGTACAACATATTATAATTCACAATGGTATCCTAGTGCTGAGCAGGTGTGTGTGCCTAACCCGCTGATGGTAGGTTGATTTACTAAAAAGCCAGGGGTTCAACTTCTTGCAGAGTTCAAGAAGAGAAAAAGAGGCTCTGATTTGGATTGGGAGGCTGTTCCAGTCTTTAGGAGTGATGTAGGAGAATGCTCATCCCCCTGATCTGGTTCTGTGCATGTGGGGGATGTGTGCAAGTTCGAGTTGTACAGAGTGGAGGTATCTGGGTGATTAGTTGAAGGTCTTTTTATACAATCTCCTCCACACTTATTCCATGAAAGTGCATCTACTCTCAATTATCTGAAGGAGAGCAAAGCCCTGGTGAGGAGCAGGTATCTCCTGTTCAAGAATCTCTTCTCTGTAATCTTGCAGATGCCACCCCTACCCATGCTGGTGAACTTGCTTGCCTTTTGAGGCTTTCCCACATGAGGAGGGGTTATCATGGTCTCTTGCAAGCCACTGGAAGCATCAATTTTTCCCGCAACAAACTGATTTGTGGCAGTATATTTGTGAAATGGGGGCAACATTGAATGAAATTGCAGACTCACTTCAAGGACTCCCTCAGATGATTGACAGGCAAATATAGATAATCTTGCAAAATGTTACCAAGACATGGCAAAGTTGCACCAAGAACAGCTAAGAATTTTTAGGAAGGAAAAGACAAAAAACCATGATTTGCCATGAAAGTGATGGGACAATCAGCAAAAAATGCTAATGGCAATATTTGTGCTCAAGACATGTAGGAGATTATACATACAGCTGCTTCCCCTGCGCCACTAAGAGCACCTTCATTTGCCCCACCATCTGCACCACCTGCACAACTACCGGGACTATCACTAGCACAAATTGCAGTGTCTTCTGCAGCTCCTGCAGCACCACCTGCACAATCACTTACAGAACCATCTACACCACCTGCACAAACATCCAGAACACACTCACAATCTCCCCCCACCAGCATTGCATAGGCAGAGCAGTAGAAGAACACTCCTGTAATAGGTATGTTCACCTATTGTTGTTACAATTGTCTTTAAATGCAAATACTAGCACTTTTTATACCAAAACCTCTGTCAACCGTTCATGTAGGTTTTAAGGTAATTTCTCAATAGGTTAATGGTATTTATGTTTCTTTGTACATTTACAAAAGGAATCATTTTAAAATTCAACAAAGCTAAAAAAGCATTTACAAAACAAACAGACATTTCCTTGAATGGACAATGAATCCATTGTACAGTATATCTACTAAATTTAAGAAAGAACTTTGATAAATTGGGTTGTTTGACTGGAATATGAGCCCTGGTCAACCAACAACCACAATCCTTATCAGGGTAGTGGGAAACTCATAATAGGGGCCTCGGTCTGGCTGGCATAGCTAAAATCCTTAACATACCCCTCTCCTGCCCTCTCCTAATCTAATCAAGAGGGGGCACTTGGTTGTCTGTGTTTGCAGGAAAAGGGGGAGGTCCTGAGCTGCTCCAAATGTCCTTTCTTCCTTTGAAGTCCAATTTGGCTGCTCTCCCCCATCCTGTTTTCCCCATCTGCTGAGGCATGTTCTTTGTCGTCAGTCCAGGCCACTTCACATCTCATCAAGAAAGCCGGGCCACTCAGAGAAGGGCACTACAGAGCTAAAGTTGGCAACTTTCAGGTAGAGGTCTAAAACTCTTTCTCTTAACTAGTTATATTACATTCAGCAATGGAAAGTTGTTGCATTTATTAATTTATTATAACAATCAGTTTGATATAAATGTGAATATCTAGCTCCTATTGGGAATTTATTAATTACAATAAAGTGTTCTCATTTTAGCCCTTGGAGCCAATTTACTGCAGTTGAGGAAAACAGATGTGGCTATTTTATATCATCAGGGTTTATAAAACAATTGTTATAATGTCCCTATGTCCCAGGTTATAGTTACATAGCACCCAGCCCTAGGGGCACTTAGTGCACACCTTATGTGTGAGTTATATGTACTTAAGACTTTGGAAGTGCTTTTAATTCTAGAGTTGAATTTCAATACAACTTTACTTTAAAGCAGCCAGCAAGGCAGGCCTGCCTTTAAACTGGCACTGGGTACCTCAGAAGTGCACCTATGGGTGCAGTACCTATTCTGGGGTCCCTAAACCTAGATTCCCTACCATATACTAGGGACTTAAATGTAGGTTTATTCTGCCAATTATAATTAGCCTAATTTGCATATCCACTTTACACAGAGCACTGGCCCTGGGACTGGCAAGCAGTACCCAGTTCACAGCCAAGTGTCAGTAACCACCAGTATCTGTCCAAAGAGGCTGTAGCTGGGTCTCTGGGGGAACGCTACTACCAGGCCCACTGGGTCAGGGTATTCATACCAGGCCCCCTTTTCTTCATTTGTAACTTTTTTTATGGAATTGACTGAGTCTGAGTTGCCAGCCAATCAGATATCAGCATGGGACTATCAGATCCATGGAGGATCTGCAGCTCTAAATATCTACATTTCTTTTTTCCTTAGTATCTCCAAAACTACTGAACCAATTTACAACAAATCACAAAAAGCACGCTCTCTGGCCCATGAGCTAGCTTTCTGCCAAATTTGTTATAATTTCGTCCAGAAGCTTAGGCTCTAGTTGTATCTAAAATCCCTATCTGAAATTGCATAGGGAAAATGTGTTTTGGGGTCCCCTCTTTCTTGGCCCCCAATTAACAAATCACCCTCAAACTTTCAAGACAGAAGTTGAAGTGAGTGGAGTACTAGTTTTGAAAATTTGGTGAAGAACACTCAAACGGCACCAAAGTTTTTAGAAAAACAAAGAATATTTTACCTGTGGAAACTAGGTTCTAACTATAACTATACATACACACACACTCATGTATCCATGAAGCAAAATCTCTTGCAGTAACAAGACTGGCACTCACAGGGTGTTTTCGAATATATTTTAAGTGCATGCAACAAACAAAACAGACTCTTCCAGCACTTGGCCTTCATCAGTGTTGATGAACCACACATCACTTGCATTTTTAACCACTTTACTGATAGGCTGTTCCTTCTGTGCTAAGCATTTTTTGGCTATTTGGGGTAGTTTTCTCCTAGGCCCCTATACTTTTTGTTCACATAAGGTATCCTCGCAAATTTGTGTCCTATTTTCCCAGCATCCTGGGGATTCTGAAATGGGAAAAAAGTGCTACAGAAGATATTGGCCCTCATTCTGACCCTGGCGGTCTTTGACCGCCAGGGCGGAGGACCGCGGGAGCACCGCCGACAAGCCGGCGGTGCTTCAATGGGGATTCCGACCGCGGCGGTAAAGCCGCGGTCGGACCGGCACCACTGGCGGGGTCCCGCCAGTGTACCGCGGCCCCATTGAATGCTTGCTGCACTGCCGCGGGGATTCTGACCCCCCCTACCGCCATCCAGATCCCGGCGGTCGGACCGCCGAGATCCGGATGGCGGTAGGGGGGGTCGCGGGGCCCCTGGGGGCCCCTGCAGTGCCCATGCCACTGGCATGGGCATTGCAGGGGCCCCCGTAAGAGGGCCCCTAAATGTATTTCACTGTCTGCTGCGCAGACAGTGAAATACGCGACGGGTGCAACTGCACCCGTCGCACAGCTTCCACTCCGCCGGCTCGATTCCGAGCCGGCTTCATCGTGGAAGCCTCTTTCCCGCTGGGCTGGCTGGCGGTCTGAAGGAGACCGCCCGCCAGCCCAGCGGGAAAGTCAGAATTACCGCCGCGGTCTTTCGACCGCGGAACGGTAACCTGACGGCGGGACTTTGGCGGGCGGCCTCCGCCGCCCGCCAAGGTCAGAATGAGGGCCATTGTCTGCTTTTTTCCTCTAAAAATGCCATAAACAAAACATTTGCGGGGCTAAAATCACCATCATTCCAGATTTCAGGAACCAGCAGACTTGAATAAAAAAAAAAAAATTTCAACTCAGTTTTGGCATTTTACAGGGACAGTCCATTTTTCCTATTTTATTTGCTTTCAACCGCATTCTAGCTATTGGCATAAAAGGATATAGAACCAATGGTCGATCCTGGAAAGTTATACAATTCTAAAGTGTAGATGATAATCTAAATTCAGCAAGGTGCCATTTGTGTAGATCCTGCAAGGTTTTCCTATAGAAAGCAACAGATGAAATAAAACAATATTGAAACTGAGTCGGAAAAAAACACTCATTTCTGTCTGTGTTTTCATCTGCAACTTTTCTAACTATGGCAGATTATTGAACGAATATATTGTTACATCCCCTGGACCCTACCGGTTGGAGGGATATATAAGGTGTGTGGGTTCACCAAGAACCCGGTGGGAGTACCCAGAGGCAATAACCTAGCAGAACCTTGCTGTGGGTTTGCATTGTGTACCGGGTGTATAGAAATTAATATGGTAAAATCTAAATAGTGAAAATTAGGTATCAAGGAAACCAATGCAAACAAATAGCACAAGATATGAAGCTTAGAAGAAGGGGTTATTTGCACATCCCTGAATTTGTGGATGCCCACTCTAGCACGAGAATTAGAGGGTTTTTCTCAAAATTATGTCTTACCAACACATTGTCTTACATTTGCAAGGTACAAATGCAGAGAAATACCATTGTTAATATCACTTGCTCTACTACTCTGTGTTCCAATATGTCTCCCAACAAAAATTGTATATCACTTGTGTGGGTAGGCCTGGTGCTCGTGACAGGAAATAGACCAACATGCAACATGGAAACATCAACTTTTTCCACGCAAAACTGACCCATTTTTTGTGAAGTGGGTAGCTGTGGTTTTTGGACCCCTACCTCAGGTTGCACCTAGGAAAACCTAGCAAACCTGTAAATTTTTAATACCTAGACACCTAGGGGACTCGAGGTTGGGGTGACTTGTGTTGCTCTCACCAGGTTGTTTTACCCAGTGTCTTTTGCAAACCTCAAACTTTGACTAAAAAAACACATTTCTTCTCACAATTCTGTGATGGAAAGTTCTGAAATCTGCACGGAGCCACTGCAGGAAAGTCCTCCTTTTTGCTCTGGTCAACCTCAAACTTTTTAGACAGATACTGGTTGTTACTGACTTTTGACTGGGCCCCCAGTCTCACTGCCAGTGCTCTGTGTAATACGGATTATGCAAATTAGGCTATTTATAATTGGCTGTATCAACCTACCCATAATTCCCCAGTAAATGGGGCAGGCCTGCCTTTAAAATAACACTGGGTACCTCAGCAATGACCCTATTTGTGCACTACCTATGCTGGGGTCCCAAACCTACATGCCCTACCATATACTAGAGACTTATAGATACGTTGATACTGCCAATTATAATTAGCCGAATTTCCATACTCATTTTACACAGAGCCCTGGCCCTGGGAATGGTTAGTAGTATGCAGGGCACCATCAGAGTCTGGAAAACACCAGCAAAAAGTGAAAAATGGGGGCAGAAAATTAGAGGGCCTCTGCAATCAGCCCTGTTTTCTCACCCTGAGATAAACTGGGGGTGAAAGTTAGAGTGTTTCCAATGTTAATTTCTATAGGAAAATGTTTACTGCTATAGCACAAAAACCACTGGACAGACTCACACCAAATTTTGCAGAAAGGTAGTTCTTGGTTCAGAAAGACCCTTTCTTGTAATTTGGTGTTCATTTGTGACCCCTCCCAAACTCTTGCTGAGATCTGATTGCCTGCCAACACTTCAACAAGGAAGGGTTGGCAGCCATGTTGGGACTCGGCTTGAGCTGAGTCACCGGCGAAAATGTAAAAAAAAAGAAAAGAAAGGGACCAGGGTAAAGACACCCTGTACCCTTATCTCTGGTGGTGGGGTCCAATAGGGACTGCCCCAGAGCTTAAATTGTTTATTTTTTATTTTTGCCAGGAGTCACAGTGGATATGTGGATCTGACAACATTTTAAAAAAAAACAAAGGGTAGGTTACCGGGCTTCGTTTTTTTAAAGCCCCGGGTCGGCCAAGTTCAGGGGGCATTGTTAAAGTAATGGGGGGCCATGTGCCCCACCATAGGCCTGGGGACCACCACCTCCCTGGGGCAAAATGTCTTAATTCTGTGAGAGAGTCCCATCGGCCTTCCCCACAGCCAGAGGCACCACTACCTCCCTGGGGTGATGCTGAAAATATGTGCTGGCTGCTGCGCCCCTCCGTGCCCTCTCGTGGTCCCTTGCATCCCTCTGCAACCCTACGACCACCACCTCCCCGGGGCAAAATGTTTAATTCTGTGGCGGAGTCCCATCTGCCCGCCCCCACAGCCCTGGGGACCAACAACTTTCTGGGGTAATGTTGAAAATAGGTACGGGGGTCTGTGCAGACCCCCACATTCTGGGGACCAGCTCCCCAGGGCAAAATGTTTTAATTTTGTGTGGGAGGCCCATCAGGCTCGCTAAAAGCCCAGGGGACCACCACCTCCATCCCCACCAGCTCCTGCTATGTCCTGGGGTACTCACCCCCATACCATAACTGTTTGCTGGGGCTTCGTTCTGACAGCGGAACATGTCAAGCAGGTCCCGCTGTCAGAAATTGTAGTTTTCATCTCAGTTCCTTGCATGTAGATATGTGTGCAGGGAAGAGAAATGAAAGTATTGCTCAAGCAGCCACAGAGCTGCCACTTAAAGCATCCGCTTAGTTGATGGAGTAATAGGTTTGAGGGGAGGCCTTGAGGCTCCCCCGCGGTCCCAGATAGCCCATGATGGGCATATATTAAAATAAATAAACAAAATCATCACGGACCACAGGAAAGGCCTTGGGGATCCCCCCCTTGCCCCAGATAGCCCACACAATATTAAAAACTATATATATTGAAATAATAAAAATGAATAGACCTTCACACTGAGAGTTCAAATCCAGGTGTGTTCCTGGTCATTTCCCTCCTTTTTTTTTTTTTTTTTAAGTGTAAATGTTTCATACTGAAAGGTGATCTTACTCTTTTAAATGACAAATACATGTTTCCTTTCAAATTGTGCAGAAATATATTATTCTAAGTATATCATACGTCAAAGTATGAAAAACTCTCTATCTCTATCCCCCTTACTCTATCTCTCTTTCAGTCTCTTTTTTCTCACTCAGAGATCAATTCAGACCCTTATGCACCCACTTACAGACCCACTCAGATACTCACGCACCTACTCACAGACCCACTCAGACCCTTGTGCACCTACTCACAGCCCTAGTCAGACCCTCACACACCCACTCACAGACCCCTTTAGTTATGCACCCACTCACAGACCCACTCAGACTCTCACACACCCACTCACACCCTCATGTACCCACTCACGGACCCAGCACACATTGACGCACCCACTAAAACACTGATGTACACACTCTCACAACCAGACAGACACTCACACAGCCACTCTCACCCCCAGATACACCCTGTCACACTTATTCTCAAACCCGGATAGGCCGGTGTCAACTCCCAGTGCACAGGGGCTAAGTGCTATGCACAGCATGGGGTTGGCCGTAGGGTCTGACTGCAAGCCAGGTCTTGCGGGCAACATCCGCTCGACATGGGCGAAGGCCATGCACAGTTCAAGGTTGGGTGCTTATAAGGGGTTGGCCCTGTGGCCAGCCCCCACCGCACAAGACTTAAGGCCATGCGGGACGGTGCTTGAATCACCGTACAGTAAAGAAATTTAATATATGTAAAAAAAACATAAAAAATCACTGTGAAAACCAAAGGTTACTGGGATGTTATAGTTAGGAAACAGAATTTAAATAAACATAGAAATTCACTTAAAAAATACAGAGGTTTCAGGGGCGTTATACTTAGGCTCAGATTTTAAGTGTACAAAACCATAGAAATTAGAGCTGTCTCAAGTAACTATAACTCATGCCATAAGGTAGCTGTAACTCGTGCCCTCGCCATGCACAGGTAATTACCCTACAAATTACAGCATTCATGACATCTTTGATAACACCATTGATAATATCACTGTAATATTTTTAGTCAAATTTTTGATGAAAAAACTGTGCTTGGCAAGGGCACGAGTTATAGTTACTTGAGATAACTCTGACTATTACTGGTGAATTTCTATAGTTTTGTACATTTAAAATGATCCCAGTAACCTTTGTTTTTTTAATGAGTACATATATATATATTTATATATACATATATATACATATATATATATATATATATATATATATATATATATATATATATATATATATATATATATATATGTGAGTATACCAGTTTAACACTTAGGTTAAAAATGCTGCACTCACAGGATTGTGATGAATCCACTTTTATTTTCAATAACGAAACATCCCACCACCTAACACCTACGCGTTTCGACCTTCACGGTCTTGGTCACGGTAATTTGTTACTTCAAAACATGTGCCATTTATACTGTTCCACTAAGCTATGCCTTTATGTGGCATTCTGGGATCTGTAGTTGTATATGATATATCTAGTGCCATAGCATATTACCAATAAAGTAAACTTATCATAAAAGTGTTACTAATACAACTAAAAGAAGACAAGTGAATAAATACATACCCAGACTATTCAAAACAAATATGTGATAATACAGTGTAAATGAAATAAGCAATTAATTACTACTCCTCCATGCATGTTACATTGTATTCAAGATATTTTTATCATGATTTCTGTAACTCATAATAGATAGACAACAGCCACACTATAGCGTTCCAAACGCTACGGGGATGCTATTCCCCGTATTTTTAAGTTCCTGGTCGTCTATCTATGACTTTCTCTGAGTACAATTGGCTGTAGTTACTATTACAATATCACAGGTGGCTGTATAACTCCTCATCGTAGTTAATTCCATGGGGCATCTTGGTTTTTAATTTAATGATATATTTGGACTCCAAACATCTTAATTTTTGTACCCTGTCACCCCCTCGTTCATGTTTATATACAGCTGCTATACCATAATATTTCATGGTCATCCAATTCAGATCTTGATGAGTTTTGAGATGTTTCGTTATGGCATAAGACATATCTTCATTTTGTACTGCCCTTATATGTTCTAAGATGCGCTTTTTTAAAGGGCATGTGGTACTGCCCACATATTTGAGACCACAGCGACATTCTAAGACATAAACCACAAAGGAGGTCTCACATGTGATTTTTTCTTTGATCACTAGATTGTTTCCTCTGAAATCTGTTACAAACTTTTTGTCACAGCCAATTTTGCATGCTTTACATTTTTTGCAACATAAGAAACCCTTATTGCCCCCTGTTAGCCAATCAGCAGTTGTAGGCGTCTCAAAATGACTTTTAACTAACATATTCTGTAAAGATGGTACTTTCCGATATGTGATAGAAGGACATGTTCCGACCCGGTGTCCTATGTCACTATCTTTTTGAATTAAGTGCCAATGTCTTCTCAATACTTTAACAATTTGATGATGTTCTTTGCTATAGTCTAGAATAAGTCTAATCTCATCTACATTCTGTTCAGAGTGTGCTGGCACATTGCTTCTTTTGGCCAGCACCTGATTCTGGGTTTTTTCTTTTGCCTTTGATTCTCCTAACTTAACACATTTTAATGTGTATCCCCTATTGATAAACCTCTGTCGGGTTTCACTAAATTTTTTGTTCATATCTTGTTCATCTGAACAGTTTCTTCTTACACGGATAAATTCACCATAAGGGATACTTCTAATTAAAGATGTAGGGTGGAAACTAGTACCATGTAAGATACTATTGGTTGCGGTGGGTTTTCTATATAATGTGGTCTGTAATGTTCCTGCTACAATCTGTACTTGTACATCTAGGAATTCGATCCGGGTATCACTAAGTTTGTATGTAAACTGTAACCCTACGTCATTGTGGTTCAATATATGAAAGAATTCCTCAAAATCTTTTGTCGTTCCCTGCCAGATCAAGAACAAATCATCTATGTAGCGAAGCCACATGATCACCTTATCTAAGTATGTATCATTCTCTTGAGCCCAAGCTACACACTTTTCCCACCACCCCATTGTGAGATTTGCATAACTAGGGGAAAAGGTCATTCCCATCGCTGTACCACAGATTTGTTTGTAAATTTGATGATTGAACAAGAAGATATTGTTGTTGAGACATATATCTATCATTTCTAATAGCATCTCAGAATGTTTGAGAAAGTGGATGCTTTTTTGCCACAAAAAGTATTTCACTGCATTTATCCCCACCTTATGTGAGATAGAGGTATATAGTGACACAACGTCTATTGTTACCAACAAATAGTCAGATTGCCATCCTACGCCATCCAATGCTCTTAGAAAGTCTCCAGCATCTTGTATATATGAGTTCAGACCTTTTACCATTGGGGCCAAAAAGTGATCTATATCATTTGAGATACCTTCATATAGTGAACCACAGCTTGATATAATAGGCCTGCCAGGAGGTTTATCTAAGGTTTTATGGATTTTGGGTAGGAAATAGATTGTTGGCATGGTTGGATAGTTATTTGTCATGTATACTTTCTCATCAAAGCTAATCAAACCTTCTGAGTACCATTTTTCCAACCTCTCATTTAAATCCCAAAGAAGATCACTGATAGGATTATGCGTTAATTTGCAATAATTCATATGCATATTCAATTGTCTCAGTGCTTCCTCCACATAGTCATCCTTGTTGAGAATTACAATATTTCCCCCCTTGTCTGCAGGTTTGATCACTATTGTATGGTTCTCCATTAGACCTTTCAAGGCCTGTCTTTGTTCTTGCGTCAAATTCTCCCTATCTTTTTTCTGGGGGGATTGTAACTTCTCTAGATCATTGGTCACCAAATCGTGAAATATATCAATTTTGTTTCCTGGCGATAAAGAAGGGCAAAATGTTGATTTAGGTTTAAATTTCGTTTTGACCCTATGATTTATCTCAATACCCAGTGTGGCTAATATTTCTGTTTCAGTTAGCTCTTCATCTTTCAAAGTATGCGTCAAATCATACATAGTTTTTACATCAATGCCTTGTTCGATATTTAAATCTAGTTCATCATGTATGTGGCCTGCTTCAGGTTTCACAGTAGGACTCAGTTTAGCAAAATATTTTGCCAGTTTAAGTTTCCTTGTAAATTTATACAGATCAATTCTGGTTTGGGCAAAGTCATGATGGCTCTCCGGGCAGAAACTTAGACCCTTTGACAGAACTTGTGTTTCAACTTTGCTTAATACATAATTGGATAAGTTGACAATCAAATGTTCTGATTGTTCAGCTGCAAGTTTTGAATGCTGGGGAGATACTGATCTTTCCGGCTGCGTAGCATGTAGTCTTTTGCTCTGTCTCGTCTTCCCCTTCCTGTGGGGTCTTGCCACCCCTGGCCTCTGCCTCTTCCGGATCTTCCTCTGCTCCTCGGTGTTGTCTGGTCCAAGTATACCAGTTTCATTTCGTCTAAAAAAGTCGTTTTTCGTGTGTTTTTGCTTATACTTTCACCTTCACTCAGATCTGTTTCCGATCCGCTAGTTTCTGTGTTTTTGGTCTGGTTCAAATCAATGTTGCCCGCATAAAGTTGTTGTTTCAGAATATCAAATCTTTTGGCAAATGTAAGAATTCGTCCTGATTCATAATCTTGTGCGTCTCTTAGAAATTTACTTTTTTTGCGTTCCTCAACTTGGTTTTCGTATTTGTCAAGAAAGGTATTCATGTTTTTTTTACATTTTTCTTTGTCCTCCTCTTGGTCTGACAATGCTATTTGTTCTTCTAGTTCTTTGATGTTTAACCTTAATTGTTTAATGTCACGTTCAGCATATTTGATTAAAATTTCCATCATTCGTTTCGAGCACTCCATAGTGTTCAAGCCCCATTCTTCCAGCATCTCCGGACTTATGTCAGAGTGATTAGGTAAGATGAAAATCCTTAACCCCCTCGGGACTCTACCTACTTCTATGTATTTTTTCAATGTCATTATTTCCCAACTTTTAGAAATTTCTTTTTTCATAAGACGTTCCAATTGTAAAAACATGTGTTTTTCATTATTTGTCGGAGTCATTCCCACGTTTGTCGCAGATTGCCCCTGATTTTGAGAATTGCTGGAGATGTCAAAAGTTAATTCAGCTCTTTGAATCCGTTTAGCTAATCTCTCTTCCATTGTGCTCATGAAATTAATGTCGCTTTATTTAGTCAGAGTAGTAGTATCGGTTGTAACAGGTATGGAGTTGTAATTAAGAAGGTGGGATTGTTTATCTGTTAACAATTTATGTGGGTCGACAGATCCTGTGTGGTTAAGTAAGATTCTTCTTTCTTACCCTTGATTACCACTACTGGAGAGTGAGTCTATTTATTGTGCCATCAGGCTAGGTGGTCTTTTATGTCGATTTAGAAGCCAATATTGCTGTCAGGAGTAACCGAGTGCTGTGATGAAAAATGCCGAGGAAAATGTGCTGAATTCGGTATAAGCCACTATAATGCTTGTATAGTCCTTTGTGGTTTATATTTTGTGCTTTTCTTGTTATTGCCAGAATGCCTTCAAAAACACCGATACTTCTATGTGCTTCTCATTAAAATTATCAGTACTTATTATCGTTTTGGTTAAGTACGTGTTTCTTTTGCTTTGTTTGGACACCACTAATGTCGGCGTTCTTGCTCTGTTAAGTGTACCAATCCAGAGGATGTGCCACGTTTGCAACAGCACACATTTGATATTTAATAAGGAGCCTACACTGTCAAGCTCTGTTTTTAGAAGAGGATGGATATTTAGGTGAGCACGCGTTTCTCATTTGGCGATTATAAATAGCACATATTTATTTATATCCTCAGTGCCATAGCTGCATGCTCCTAAATGTTAGCAGTGCCGCTCCAAGCTTGCCAGTGCATTCAGATGATCTATACTCTCCTACTTTACTCCAAAAAAGAAGAATGGTGCTCCAGCAGCGATTCTAAATATTCTTTATTTTCCAGCAGTTTATGAGGAAAAACAAATGCGTTTCTGCTCTCCAGAGCCCTGATCAAGGCTTTGGAGAGCCGAAACGCATTTGTTTTTCCTCATAAACTGCTGGAAAATAAAGAATAGCTAGAATCACTGTCAGAGTGCATGTCTTCTTTCTTGGAGTAAAGTATGAGTTATATATATATATCAAAATTTGGATTATTTCTGCAACCGGCTTGCTCTGCCGGTTTTACGCACCACCCCTCGTGGGCCGCCTGGAGCCCGTTTTGAGCTTTGTTTATGTTATATATATATATATATATATATACATATATATATATATATATATATATATATAGTCACTGGGAAAAACCAAAGGTTACAGGGACGTTATAGTTAAGAAATAGAATGAAAGACACGTTAGAAATCCACTGAAAAAAACTAAGGTTACATGGACTTTATAGTTATGTTCAGAAATTTACTCGAACAAAACTTTAGAAATTCTGCAATCATAATCAGTGTTCTTTCAAGTAAGGTTAACTTGCACCCTAAGGTGACTATAACTCGCGTCCTCACCATGCAATGCTAATTTCCCCACAAATTTTAGCACTCATGACATCTTTGAGAACATCATTAATAGTGACATTGTACCATTTTCAATAAAATTATTGATCAGATAAGTGTGATCTGTGATCAGAGAACTGTTCATGGCAGGGGCAATTAATTTCTGTGCTTTTGTCGAAAGAATTTTCAACTTAATTATAGCATCCCTGTAAACCTTTGCTTTAAAAAAAATATATATATATCTATATATATATATAGGCACACACTTTCCTGTATCCAGCAGCGTGAAATGAGCCCACCAACCAGGTGCAAGTCAACACAAGGGAGTGGTCATTTGTTTTTCTTAAAGGTGGCAAGTTCACTCTAAGCCCTTTGAGATCACTTGTGGGGGAAGGCAAAGTCATTCCAGCAGAGTCAGGAAACAGCAGGCAGCAGAGTCACAAACATAAGAGCACTCCCTCCAGGAAAACTGTCCAGATGAGTCCTTTGGGGAGTACAGCAGTCCTTCTGACAGAGTCCAGTCATAGGTCCAGAGGTGCCTGACCTGAGGGAGCCCACATACCCAGTATATATACCCAAATGTGCTATTGAAGTGGGGAAAACGTCAAACAATAGTTTTGACGTACACGTACACCAGTTCCCTTTCAGCCCAGTCCTGTCAGTCAAGAGATCTGTGGGGGGTTATCAGTCCTATGTGTGGGGTCAGGCCACTAGCCTTTGAAGTGTAAGTGAGAGCCCCCTCCACCCTTCATGCCCAGGAAGACCCATTAGTATGCAAATGAATGCAGATGCAGCTGAGTATCCGGTGTTTATGGCTGGTTGGGTGGAATGCACAAGGGAAGCTGTCAACCAGGAGAGACCAGATGTGTCTTGGAGACAGACTGTAAGGCACAGAGAGCAGAAAAATGACTACTTTCCAAAAGTGGCATTTCTAAAATAGCAATATTAAATTCAACTTCACCAGTAAGCAGGATTTCTCACTACCATTTCAATGATACCAAACATGACAATGCCATTCCTTTTAAATCAGAAATGACTACTTAAAAGCTTATAAGGGCATTTCCTATGATGGCCTATGAGAGGAGCAGGCTATGCAGTAGTGAAAAACTACTTTGGTTTTTTTTCACATAAAGACATGTAAAGCTTACAAGTACATGTCCTGCCTTTTACTGAAGTAGCACCCTGCCATCTGGGCTACCTAGAGCCCACCTTAGAGGTAACATATGTAATAAAATGGTAATTTAAGGTTTGGCAAGTAATTTTAAATGCCAAGTCAAAGTGGCAGTGTAGTGAATCCTAGTTCGTTTTAGTGGGCTAACAGGAGTTATCTTAGCCTCTGGCTTGTAGACTCGTGCCCCCGTCACCTAGTGACTTTTAACCTACTTAGCTTGCTCTCTCTAAGCCCATTTAATTATTTATTTCTTCTAAGATGGCTTCCTTGTTTATAGTTAGGCCACTTGTTATGGGTAACATTATCAGTGTCACCACGCCAAGGCGTCAAGATCAAGCTCCACAGACAAACAAACAGTAGGTGTTCACACTTGGGGATTTTCCCTCTCTATACTTTCGAGTGATTGTTGATATTAATTGCCGTCCCCAGCATGTCTGTTATCTATTGTTTAGGAACACACCTACGTCAGGTGACCTTGTAGATCTGTATAAATACATCACACTTTAGACAGATAATCAGAGGGATTCCGACCAGAGGGCATTGCCACCATCGCTGATACCGATGCTGCAGTCGTCTTGACGCTGACCCAGTCTTCGTGTCCCTGTGGAGTCTGAGATAGAGACCTCATTCCAAGGTAACGAGGGTTGGGGTCTCCTCTCATGGACATGGCATTGGCAGATTAGGTTTACCAAACCCAGCTCTCCTTTAGGTAGGAGTTTAGGCCTTTCACACTGCGTTATTAGGGCATATTACATCTCATATGTCTTTTCTACGGATTGCAAGATGGTGGGGGTCTTTGTAATAATGACTCTCGTCTTCACAATTCTGTTTCTTGCATTATTCATTATCTTAATCATTGCAGCCTATGCAACTTATCGCAAATTGCAGTTATGTTAAATAAAGACTATTGTAACTCTACTGCATCTGTGTCATTGCCTGTGTTTGTATGAGACATGATATATCTGTGAGAAAAGCGTAATCTCCGTTTAACCACGACACTCCCTGAGATATCTTATTCTCGAGTCCATGCGTGACGGCTGCCATAAATCACCTTTTACTATTGTGTTTCTGGTGAGGTGCTGCTAGTGAGCCGGTAAGGTTGGGACAACAGTTCCGACTTGTTGTAGGAAGGTGTAGTCACCTACAAACAAAAGTACTGTCATCCTTAAACCAGCAGTCTTGCTCAGAGCAAGAGTCCAAACTACGACATGGCGCCACCAACGATGGTGTTTAGGCACTAATTTACGGATACCCTGACTATCACTGTCTCACAGACAACAGGTACCCTAAGTACCATTATACGGAGACGTCCGTGGTCTTTGGGAGAATCCTCCTCAGCTGAAAAGGTAATACCTGATTAAGCTGTAGGTTGTTGGAGCTCGAACTCATAAAAGGACTTTACCTACCATTTTTGGTGTTCCGTTTCTCTAAACAAATATGGCTGATGCCATAGACATTCCTGAAAATGCTAGACATGCACTAACATAACATTTATTAACGCATGGCCTTACCGTGGAGGGCGGGATGTTACTCTGATAATAGAAGCTAATGAAGCATACCAAACAGAAACATTTTACTGTTGGGTCACCTTTCCTGAGGTTGACCAAAGAACGCACACATTTCACACATATGAAGTCGTGAACATACCTTTACAGTACCGAGCATACGAGTATCATGAAATATCGCTCACATACCAGGAGCATCAGAACTGGTTCGAAGGCGCCCTACCACATGTACTACAAAGAGTGAGGTTAGGTCCCTTTAGAAATGATGGACCTACGTGGCCTATGTTAGCCACATACACACCTCACCCAGGCATACAGAATATGCCGATAGCAGATTTACGAGTTTTATATAATGAATTAGTGGCATTATATAGACGATTAGTCCAGTTCGTAATGCGAACATTGAACACAACACCAGCGCGTCCAGCACCGCCAGTAGCTGGTGGTTATCAGTTGGCTACTGGGATTAATCTGCAAACAGTGCATACTATTATGGGTAAAGTGCCCACGGAACGAGAAAAAATACCGTTCTGGATTGACCAGAAAACGAATCAGCTGGAAGCTGTGTTTCCCCATATGGGACCACAGGAAAAACATAGGTTGCTCACTATTTGCTTGCCTTTTGGGATGGTTCCCTCGGTAGATCACTGTGCCACATGGGGTACAATCTTCGCTGCCATATATACTACCACACATGGTACTCCGACACTTGCCAACTTGCTGGAAGTGTTCAAACAAATACAAAATGAGCATGGGGCTGCACCAGCCCTAGATTTGGGGATGAAATTAAAGCGTAACTTTGACGCCGTATCCTCAATGATACTCAGTAATATTAAGGGGGAAGTGGTAGCACTGGCAATTCACCAGCGTCTCCGGGAAACTCCACATAAGGAACAAGAGAGACAGCTACCGAAAATAATTTCCGCTACCTATACTAGTATAGGACGGGATTGTTTGGGAGCCAAGCCTAAAAAATTGGAGTTACAAGGTACCGCCCACAAGGAG
Source organism: Pleurodeles waltl (assembly GCF_031143425.1). Taxonomy (NCBI): domain Eukaryota; kingdom Metazoa; phylum Chordata; class Amphibia; order Caudata; family Salamandridae; genus Pleurodeles; species Pleurodeles waltl. Next base: position 815,572,920 of record NC_090437.1, on the reverse strand, counting down.
GGTACGAAGCAGGCACAAGAGGGCCCTAAGAAGCGCTGGGACAAACAAAAAGATTTAAAAGAAAGGAGATTTAAGAGAGCTGATTCTCCACACCCGGAGAACTCCGAAAAGAGATATAATCTCAGAAATAGGGAGCACATTAAAACTCCAGACAGATATACTGATTCACGTCCCTCTCAGGATGCACCGGATAGACGTAGCGAGACAGGGGACCGTCCAGATCGACGTCCGGAATACGTGAAAGAGAAGAAAGACTGGCAGCAGTCTACCATTAAAAAGGAAGAAAAGACTCCTCAGCAAAAGCCACAGTTTAAAAAGAAGAAGGTGGCAGCACTGACAGTTAAAAGTACCAGTAAAATTGAGAACACTGTTGAGGAACAAGACGTGGGCAGTGACTCTGTTAGCCAGAAGTCACGATATGTCGCCAGAGTCTGAAAGATCATCTGGATGCGACAGCAACTAGCGATTCCATCGCAGTTGAAACAGCGAATGGCCACTTTCTCCCCCCAATAGGGTTTATGATTTAAAAATTCAGATAGAGGGAGACGTGGAGTGCACTATTAGTGTGATATTTTGGGATGAACTTACTAGTGATATCCTATTGGCCAAAAAAGATTGGCCACCTGAACACGTCCGCACGCTCCCGCATGGGGAAGATGTCATTTTGACTTCTTTCTCCGATCTTGTTCCAGAAGCAGTGAAACAATGCCTATGATACTGAATGGGCTTTGGCGCAGGCACCTGCACTATATCGCAATCATGTAGGTTGGGACAAGGAGTCTCCTTGTCATATTATTCCCGTTAGGTCCACACCCCAACCGCAGCCACACCCTGTTAAACATGAAGCGAAAGCTCCGGTGAAGGAGATCCCCAACCAACTTGAGTACCAGGGAGTAATTGAGCCCTGTACGTCAGCAATGAACAATCCTTTATTCCCCGTTGCAAAGCCAGACCATTCATATAGAATAGTCGTTGACTATAGACACTTAAATAGTCATACCCGCACATATGCTATACAAAATTCACACAGCACAGAACTGATAAATAATATAGTGCGTAAAAAATATAAAACAACATTAGGCATATCTAATGGATTCTTCTGCCAGAATTTAGCACATGAAAGTCGAGACCTAAGTGCATTTTCATTTGGCTCTTAGAAACGCTTTTGTCGTTTACCTCAAGGCTATAAAAATAGTCCAGGACTATTTTCAGCACAAGTAACATCAATATTACATGATATTGATTCCGAGGCATTGTCCTATGTGGATGACATATATCTCACAGACGAGGTCCTCGACATTCATCTTGCGAGGGTTGATCGGATCATTTTGGGATTTAAAGACCTCGGTTACAAATTCAATTTTAAGAAAAGCAAGATAGCCTTTCTTAGCGTATTATTCCTGGGATATGAGCTATCAAACGAGGGGACGAGCCTGGCCCCGCACTTTCTAGAGAAGTGTGCTCAACTACAGACTCAAAACACACTCAAGAAATTACAGTTATTACTGGGTTTCTTCAATTTTGGCAGAACATACATTCTGGATTATGCAGAACGTGTCAAGCCACTTTATGAATTGGTTCAGCCCAATTTTTCTAGCAGACACTGGACACTTGAACACACGCACATCCTTAGGGACATGCAACAGGGCATGCTAGAAGCTAAACTCTTTCACACACGTGACAATAAAACAAACTTGGTCATCAGAATAATTGCTGGTGCCATTGGATTTTCTTATGTCACCTTTAATGAAGATGACACGGTACCAATAGCATATAAATCACATTTATACTCAAATGCTGAACAGCGTTTTGCACCTACAGAAAAGATTCTGATGGCAGTTCAGATGGCCGTCATAAAAGAGAGGCCACTTGCCCAGGGGAAACGTATTATTGTTGTCTCCCCGGTGCCGGCCTTTGAGGCTGTCACCAATGCAAGCGTTCCTAACGCTAAGGCATTACATCCACGTTGGATTCAATGGGCAACGTCTCTGACCGCCAATGATGTCGATTATATATTCGATCCCAAACTTCAGACACAAGAATTTCTCCAGTATGAACAAGAGTACCCCGCTCCTCTGAATATCTTGCCACATGACAACTACCATACTGTCATATACACTGATGGTTCGGCAAAACCGGCTGTAGGTACTAGACATCAATACTCTGCAGCTTGCGCAGCCGTGAGCGGAGTGATGGAAGATGGATTTTTCCACCCTCACAATACCTACATGCAGACCTTAGGGGACTTCATGGCCCAGTTGGCTGAGCTTAAAGCTCTTATTCTAGTGCTCGAACATACTGAGACAGTAAGCCAGACATTGATAGTCTGTGACTCATATTACAGCGTCCAGTCATACAATGAATATCTCAATCATTGGAAACTAAACGGGTTTAGAGATTCTAAAGGGAACACCATTAAACACAAGACATTGTGGGGGAGGGTGGCTGATCTTAAGGATAAGCTACCGTATGTCCATGTAGTCCATACATTGGGACACCAACGTGTAGGAGTACATGTTACCGGTAATACATTGGCTGATGAGGCGGCCAAAACAGCAGTAGCTACGGCTTCTGCGGCTGCAGTGACTCGTTCACAAACAAGAATGGATAATGAAATATTTATTGCCGTTAAAGCTTCGGCTGCAGGCAAGCCCCTTCTGAAAGGATACCCTACAAACTATACTTACCATATCAGTGCACAGAATGTTGCTTACGCAACGATTCCTGGGGTTGGAGATCTAGTGATCCCCAATGAAGACCAGAGATTAGATCTAATTAAAGCAGCGCATGAGGGTGTCGCTTCTGCACATGCTGGTATACAGGCCACAATAACACTCCTACAGCAACGCTTCTGGTGGCCTGGTCTATGCAGACGAACAAAGCAGTATGTCCTTTGCTGTTACATTTGCCAGCAGATCAAGGGCTCTAATATCAAGCGCCCACCGCAGACGTCCCTCTTAGTGTACAACAAGCCACTACAGTGTGTGTACCTAGACCATTGTGGTTCATTACAGCCTGATGGTGCATACAAATACACTTTGGTGGCTGTAGATTCCTGTTCTAGATTCCTGTGGGTATGGCCACAGTGGTCGGCTGACGCCCAGACTCTTATAAAAGATTAGCTGATCTTTATCGGTACATATGCGGTTGCAGCATTCTATTCGGACCAGGCCCCTGCATTTGCCTCTAAGGCGTTCAGGGACACCATGAGAACGATGGGTGTTGAACTACATTCCTCCTCACCATACCATCCCAAGGGAAATTTGGTCGTGGAGAGGTGGAATCGTGATCTAAAGCAGTCCTTAACAGCTTGAGTATTAGGTTCAGGCCGCAGTTGGTTACACCACCTATATGGGGTCCAGAGAGCACTGAATAATCTGCCAAGATGGTCCTTTGGGGGACGCTCTCCATATGAGGTTCTCTTTGGGATACCTATGTATGTCCCAGATCTTGATGCCCCTGGTATGGTGGCAGCAGAAACACCATTTGACATAAAAGAACATCTCACTGTTTTACAGGAGCTTCAACAATTTTGTGATGATAAATCATCTGCAAGTGCTGCCACTTTAGGAATAAGGGATTTGGCGAAAACTTCAACTGGCTGTATTCCTAAAGTTGGGGATCTGATTTGATTTGTGAGAAGATCGCTGTGTAGAAGGAGTTCGGTCCATCATACAGAGCACCTGTACCAGTCTTGGGAATACAAGGCACCAGGACTGTCATCTTACCACCGCTGTCTGGTTCTAAGACGAACAGATTCATCTCCATTGATGACATCAAATTACACCATGTGGCCGATCCTTCAATGTAGACCAGGAGGTCCCTTGGGTGGTTCCTGATCCCCTCTCACTACCCAACAGGACATCCATCTACATAGTAGGATGAACATCACTACTACAGATTATGCAACAATGTCAACTGCTGTTCCAGACACCTCCTCGACCATGGGGAGGGCAGAAAATGAACTCTTGTTGGTTCCAGTCACAGCTTCAGTGACCACCCCGCTTCAAAATTTAGCTGTATTTTACACGAACACTTCAATGACTGATGACATTGTCTACCAAGAGCCTCCACGTGCAGTGGATCAGAGTACACCGGCTCCTGTGTTTGCAGAGACTACCTCTGTCTATTTCATTGACATTTATGATTTTTCTTCGGATTCATCCTCTACTGTGATTGACAATGTTTCAAAAAGTAGTAAGCTGTATCGATGGCTTAAAAATAACTATTTGATATATTCATGGAACTACTTGTGGTTCTGTTTGACATTTATTGCATTATTTTTATGGATTGGTTTTGTGACTGTTTTCTTTTTACTTATAAATGGTCACTATATTCCTGCTCGCTCTTCGGTGGAGCCTGTTACTGAAGTTTTAACACCACATCATTCTTCACATACGGTCCAAAGAGATTTGTCCCCTGTAAATATTACAGCAAAACCGATTACTGATGGGATTATGTGGGACAAAGTTCCATTCGATATATACGGGCCTACAGAAATTCTTCAAATACCATATGTGTTCAAAATTTTAATGACTGATGTAATTACACCTGATGTTGTCTCTGATGATTGGGATGTCCAAACAGTTGATTCCATGCTAACTGAAATGAAGGACTATTCCGCTTTTGAAAGTGATGATGTATATGATTATACAATGAATTATGGGAAAATGTTCTGCTACAACAATTGGGGACATCACTACCTACACCGTGCCACTAGATACAGGCCAATATGAACTACACACAGTGGGAACATTGTTCTACACCACTGGTGGGGAGTCCAAAGTATTATATCGATAAATGTACATACTTTTCTGGGCATGATACAAGAAAAGCAGAGTCGTATTATTTTAAATTACCTCCGGCACAAATTAGGAAAATTTTGCTAACTGATACAAAACTGATTTATTCAGATCCCTTTGTTTCCCACATTTGAGGGTTACGAATACTGGAAGAACACTATTGACTTAAAAAGTGTATGGGGTACACAAGATTGGCAAATACAGGGAGGAGAGGCTTTATTTCGAGCATGCCTGATACCTGTGCAAATGATTTTCTTAAATGACACTATTCAGCAGACATCCTGTCTGGGGTTAGCAAAAATTAAAGATCTGAACACGCCCAGTATCCCTACTCCGGCAAGGTTTAAAGATTGGCAACGCTTCCTTAATATCACAGAGGAAAGGCTAGATGGAATGGTTAAGGCTGTTACCTATAATTCTTCACTTTCCAGTCCCGGCGGGTGGTTAATATGGCCTACTGACACTAATGAGTGTCAAGCGCGTTTTTTGAACTCTTCGTTTTTTTTTTCAATTAACAGGCCAGACCCTCGCTTCATATCGGGTCAACATACAGGTATAGTTACAACATACAGTGTGGGTAAGCTGTGCCAGCAATGGGTACAAACGAACACATTAGCCGCAGTTAAGAAACACCTGAACACTCTTTCTGAAAATATAGACTTGCAGGATTTTCTGCTGGGTCCTAGGAAACAGCGCTCAAAAAGGTTTTTATATGCTATCTACAATGAAATTTGGAAAGTCTCCCAGATTGAGTCTGCTGTGCGTTTAAGGCAACTAGATAAAGAGAATTTAGAAAAAACATTAGCTGTTGTCGACAATGGCATGAATACACTGTCCAACAGGATTTATTCACTATAAAATAGAGTGTCGTCTGCTATTGATATCACTCAGACAGATTTGTCCCGGTTATATCATGGGCAAACACAGCTACGTTCCATCATGCAGCTAGGTTGGACATTACAGACACTGAAAAGTGGCCACATTCCATGGAAGTATATTAATGGGAGTGAATTCTTCACTGCTTTAATTTTTCCAGGGAACAAGTGACAATGGCTAAAAGGGAGGCTAGTTTCACCCTGCTTCAAGTAGAGAAGTTAGATAAGTTGCCCTTCACGGTAGCAGAGAGTCCTTGAACCATCTGGCTCTTACATGGCATTGTTAATTTATCGATTTTGACCTTTCATTTCTCGAGCTGCCTGAAACATCTTGCAGTGGGAAGATAGGAGCAACTAGGAGATAGCTTTAGTAAGGAAGAGTGGGAGTTGCCCTTTGACTATAGATGTCTGAACGGCGAGAAGGAGGTCTTTCTTAGCGGAATCGAATGTGAGACTGCTGTTCGTCATTCTATGATATGCAAGTAGGTGTCGCTTCACGGTCTTTGCAATGCGGGGGTCGCGAATTTGGCCTGTTTTCTGAAGGGTATTCCCGTCCCCTTGATTCGCCCGGTATCTCATGTACTTTCCAATGGAAGTTATGAGGTACTGAACGATCAAAGTTGTTGCGGCATGCGACCCAGAATTTCCTACGCAATCTCGGTCTCGAAGGTCGTTACGTGTTGCGGACATGTTTTGTTTCCCCCCACATGAGACATAAAAGTATCTGACATGTGGCCCCACATAGATACTATTAATGTGAACTATGACAAGCTGGGTAGGCTAAAGGCGCTATTGTTTCAGAAACAGGTCGCCTTGACATCCGCAAAAGAGACATGTGCTCTCCAGATTGCGAGGTCATCAGCCGAGATAGAATCCCTTTTAAATACCAGTTTCCCAAAACACTTTGGAGAACTGGTATCCAGAATATTCAATGCTTCGAGTACCACTGGGATTGTTCATTTCTTTAAGGCTGTCCGTCTGGTTTCGTATCCATCTTCCAGACTGTCTTCGGAGTCATCCCATCAGCCATCCATTCTCTCTTTTCAAGTGTGTTTGGTGGCTTATCAATTATTTTGGCTTGTATTGGCGGACTATTACTGCTATTTCTTCTGATTGGCAGTGGTTGTTTCTTTCCAGAAACGCAGAGCAATGGAGCCGCTCCCACCAACTCCACTGTGCCGTGAGCGCATGGTTCAGATCTTTGGTGCACCCTTGCTGGTGGAACTGGAGCTTGACTAGTCGTTGTCATTTCGGCCCCTTATCTGGTGCGTACAGCCAGTCTTCTGCTGCATCTTTGAACATCTGCCTATGATCTGTCTTGCTGTTGCACCGACATCTCCTGTGGACCACAAACTGCTGATGTCCCCGATGAGGGTTCATACACGGTCATGCCCCTTGAGACTGAGGTTGCTCCGCGAGGCCACCTATGAGCCTTCCGTTGTGAGATCTACCATGGATGAGGACACTGCAACGGATAACGATACACCAGGAAATACGGCTCACTTCTGCTCTGTGGATTTGTTTGTCCGCCCAGCACTCGACTTAACATCGGACGATGTTGACTCATTTTTGAGGTCCTTGGTTGGTGACTTCGATGACATTCTTCAAGATCATGCGTATAACAAATAATTTGATGAATTGACTTGCCATTCCCGAATCCAAATTATGCATTTAAATTGACATTTGCTGTTGCACGCTGTACTAGTCATAGTTGACATTAACATCTCTGTATGTATTTTAACAGATTTGTTTTAACATATTTTTAACACATGCTAAAGCTTTTTTAGCTTGTTTTTTGCTTTTAGCTTTTAGTTCAGAAGCAAGTTTTAGCATTTGGGTTCCTGTATCTTCATCATACCTGTTACGGCAATGGGGAGGGTGTAGTGAATCCTAGTTCGTTTTATTGGGATAACAGGAGTTAGCTTAGCCTCTGCTTGTAGACTCGTGCCCCCGTCACCTAGTGACTTTTAACCTACTTAGCTTGCTCTGTCTTAGCCCATTTAATTATTTATTTCTTCTAAGATGGCTGCCTTGTTTATAGTTAGGCCACTTGTTATGGGTAATATTATCAGTGTCACCACGCCAAGGCGTCAAGATCAAGCACCAAAGACAAACAAACAGTAGGTGTTCACACTTAGGGATTTTCCCTCTCTATACTTTTGAGGGATTGTTGATATTAATCTGTTATCTATTGTTTAGGAACACACCTACGTCAGGGGACCTTGTAGATCTGTATAAATACATCACACTTTAGACAGATAATCAGAGGGATTCCGACCAGAGGGCATCGCCACCATCGCTGATACCGATGCTGCAGTCGTCTTGACGCTGACCCAGTCTTCGTGTCTCTGTGGAGTCTGAGATAGAGACCTCATTCCATGGTAACAAGGGTTGGGGGCTCCTCTCTTGGACATGGCATTGGTAGATTAGGTTTAACAAACCCAGCTCTCCTTTAGGTAGGAGGTTAGGCCTTTCACATTAGGGTATTAGGGCATATTACATCTCATATATCTTTTCTACGGATTGCAAGATGATGGGGGTCTTTGTAATAATGATTCTCGTCTTCACAATTCTGTTTCTTGCATTATTCATTATCCTAATCATTGCAGCCCATGCAACTTATCGCAAATTGCAGTTATGTTAAATAAAAACTATTGTAACTCTACTGCGTCTGTGTCATTGCCTGTGTTTGTATGAGACATGATATATCTGTGAGAAAATGGTAATCTCCGTTTAACCACGACACTCCCTGAGATATCGTATTCTCGAGTCTATGCATGACGGCTGCCATAAATCACCTTTTACTATTGTGTTTCTGGTGAGGTGCTGCTAGTGAGCCGATAAGTTTGGGACAACAGTTGCAACTTGTTGTTGGAAAGGCGTAGTCGCCTACAAACAAAAGTACTGTCATCCTTAAACAAGCAGTCTTGCTCAGAGCAAGAGTCCAAACTACGACAGCAGTGAAACTGCACACACAGGCCTTGCAATGGCAGGCCTGAGATATGTGTCCGTGACCCAATCAGTGCTGCAGGCCCACTATTAGCATTTAATTCTCAGGTCCTGGGCACCTATAGTTCCCTTTACTAGTGACTTATAGGCAAATTAAATATGCCAGTTGAGTATGAGCCAATGTTATCATGTTAAAGGGCGAGAGCACAAGCATTTGTGCACTTTACCACAGGTCAGCAATGATAAAGTTTAGTACCTTTGGCCACGAGCAGCAGGTGTTGCCCACAGGGCCTGGCCTGCAGCCAGATGCTGCAGCCAACCCCCTTAACCACTCAACCCTACTCTGTGCACAGCGTTTGGCCATGCATGGGGGGAGTTGCCTGTGGCTGTCTCTCTAGGGTGTGAGAATAGGTGTGACGGGGTGTATCTAGGTGTGAGAGTGGCTGTGAGAGTGTCTTTCTGGGTGTGAGAGTGAGTGTGTGAGTGTCTAAGTGGGTCTGTAAGTGAGTGTGTGAGGGTCTGAGTGCATCTGTGAGTGTGTGCTTGGCTGAGTGGGACTGCTAGTGGGTGAATGAGTGTCTGAGAGGGTTCCTAAGGGTTTGAGTGGGAGTGTGAAAGGGAGAAAGATTGAATGAGAGAAAGAAAGAGAGTTAGGGAGAGAGTTTTTTAGTCTTTGATTAATGATATACTTAGAATGAAATACTTCTGGACAAATTGAAAAGGAAAATGGATTTGCCAATTAAAAAGGGTGAGACCACCTTTCCGGATGAGGCTTAATCATTTGAAGTTTAAAATTAATTAAAGAAGGGAAACAACCATGGGCACACCTGGATTAGAATCTTCAACTTTCAGTGTGAGGGTCTCTGGTCCTACCCTTTAGGCCATAGGTTACTCCTTACTATAATGCTTCCAGACAAACCTATGACAGTCAACTCATGCATGTGCCTAGAAAGAAGCATTATGTTCCATCACTAGGAAGGTTTAACAGTCAAAACACTAGTAAACAAGTAATACTAGGATTTGAGCCTTTAACCTACTGAGTGACAGCACAAGACCATGGCCATTTGGCCACAAGCAACCATGTTCTACTCTGCACCCAAACGTAACTATAACATTCACACCAAACATCTTGTTAGTCTGACTCTGTGAAGTAATTGCAGGGAGAGACCATTTCAATGATAATCGTTCTCTCTCTCTTCCATCTCATTGTGGGATGGAAGAGAGAGAGAGAGTGACAGGACCACGTGGAGTCTGAAGGTCCCCACAGTTCTAGTCGGCTCCCCACATCCTGCAGGAGCCAGCATTGCTTCCAAAAGGAGTGAGCTGCTTTAAATAGCACCTCCCTGTTTACAGGAGCAATGTGTTCATCTGTTTCCCTGCACGCATATTTGCTATCTAAAGCAGCTCCCTGCTAGTGAAAGCAACACCAGCTCGCAGCTGCTGGCAGGATATGTGGAGCCTGCTAGGACTGCTTGGCCTTCAGACTCCCCTCTGTTCCTTCCCTGGCAGCAAGCATCTTGCTTGTGTGGTGGTTTGAAGTCATTCTATGGAGAGACCATTACAGTAACAATAAACTCTCCATAGAATAACTTCAAAACAGCAAACAAGCAAGATGTTTGGTTCAAATGTTATAGTTACATGAAAATGTACAGCAGAACTGACTCAACTGTGGCCTAATGCTAAAGCTCTTGGACTATCATTCTGTAGGTTTAAGGTTCAAATCCCATGGCTTTTTGTCTGTTTATTTACTAATGTTTTATAAACAGTTCTTGTGATGAAAGTGTTTTTCCCAGCAAAATCTTTAGGTTTAATGTCATAGTAATGTCTGGACACTGAATAAATGTGGATTTTCTGCGGAGTAGTGGATAAGGTCGTAGACACTCATACTGAAGGTTAAGGGCTTTAGTAAAGGTGTGTCTGGAGTAATTTCCCCCCTTGAATTTCTTTTCAACTTCAGATGTTCAAGGTACATACTTAAAAGTGATCTCATTCTTTTAAATTGACAAATATATTTTTCTTTTCAATTTGTCCTAAAATATCACATTCTAAGTATATCATTCATCAAAGTCTAGAAAAATGTTCTCCCTCTCTTTCTCTCTCCCTCTCTTTTTCTCAATTTCTCTCAGTCAAAGTATGCCTTTTAATGTCTCTCTCTCAACATCTCACTTTCTCTCGCTCTCTCTTCCATCCGATAATGAGATGGAAGAGAGAGATTGGTCTTGCAATGGTCTCTCTATACAATAACTTCAAAGTGTAACACTAGCAAGATGTTTGGTTCAAATGTTATAGCTATGCTTTGATGGACAGTACAGCAGAGTCAGTTGTGGCCTACTGGTAAAGATCTTGGACTGACAACCAGCACGTTGATGGTTCACATTATTCTATCTCAGGGTGGTTTGTCTGTTTATTTACTAGTGTATCAAATGTTAAACATTCCCCGTGATAGAACGTTGAAGTATTTTTCCCATCAATATCTTTGTGTTGCAGGCAACACCCTATACCCACCCAAACCCAGGGCTGGTCCGGCGGCCATCCCTCGCCGTGCATCGCCAAAGGCCATCCATGGCACGGGGTTGGCTGATTATAGAGGGGTTGGCCACAGGGCCTTGTGCGAAACTAGCAAACCATAAAATTAAATGATGAACTACAAATGAAATTATTTTCTTTAAACCATGCTTATTGATAACTAAGGATTACTCACAAGTAAAAGAATGTGGTTTGCATATGCAAAATATTTTTTGTGTATGCTCCAAACTGAAAACCAGCAATAAATATTACTGTCTAATTCCTCTTTTACACAAACATTGACAATTATTAGTGACAATTGAAGCATTTGGAAAATTATACAATACGTATAAAGATTTAGCATTTCTGAAATAATATCAAGTCATTCTAATGCATTGTTCATGAATTTTCAGCACTGGCAATCAAATTCCTCTTTAACTAGTTAATGTAAGAGTTGCAGTGGGAGAGATAAGTAATATAGCGTTATTGCCTACTGCTGAGAGCTATATCGTTTGTTAAAGGCCCTGAACCAGATGTATAGGATTGAGCCACAGGTGAGGGCTTATAATCACAGTGAGATCTTTTAACAGCCCGTATAGCCTGAGGCACAAGAGCTGTAAGGCTATTAGAAAATTCTATTCACTAAGGGTAGAATTAAAAAGGGAGAAACAGAAAGACAGAATGTTCAAGAAGATAGCTTATAATAGCCATTACAAGCCCAGACCAACTCCGTTGTCTTTAACTGAGCTCTCAACATTCCAGTGTTCTAATTAAATTGGAATATTTATGTGGAAAACTGGGTTGGTTGCAGAAGTTCCCTACGTTTTTTTTTACCACATTTTTCACTAGTGCTGGTGTTTTTCTGACTCTGATTGTGCCCTGAGCACTGCTAAACAGTCCCAGCTTCTGTGCTCTGATTAAAATGAATGTGCAAATTAGGCTGATTATAATTGGCTGGATCATTCTACCTGTAAGTCCCTAATATATGGTAGAACAGTAGGTGTAGGGATCACAGCATAAGTATTGCACACATAGGTGCACTGCTGTTGTGCCCAGTGTCATTCTAAACAATACAACAAATACAACTATACAGGGGGGATAGATATATATTCTAATTATCACAGTGAAATTATCACTAAATCACTAGTAGAATTTTAGTTATTTACCTTATGTTTACGTTGTAAGTTAAGAGATTTAGATAAAGAGAGACAAATACTTAGTAATTTCTAATAAAAAGAAGGTAAAGAAGTAAAATTCTACCAGTGATTTAATGATAATTTCACTGTGATAATTAGAATATATATCTACCCCCCATATAGTTGTATTTGCTGTATTGTTATATGGCCCATATACAGCGGGGTTATAAAGGTCTCCCTAGATGATACAGATGTCATTCTAAAGGGAGATCTGCCTTGCCGGCTGCTTTTAAGTTACAATTAACCCCAAATTCGACTTTGGTATTAAATTTACTCCCAAAGTCTTAAGCTACCTTAATTTTACATATGTCACTAAGGTGTGCCCTAGGTGCTCTTATGGTTGGATGCAATGCAACTATAAGCAGGGACCTTATAAAATATGTTATATAAGTCCTGATGAGGGGAGAACAGATACATTTGTTTTCCCCCATTGTAGTAAATGGGCTCTTTAGGCTAACATGGTGAGACTTTATTTTAAAATAATGAAGTCTTATTTTACATAGAGCAAGGCTACATCCCTGTCAGCCTCAAATGTTGTTTTTGCACCGCTCTAGTGCGACCAGATTTCCACATTGGAGCTTTAAAGATAAAAATATAACCTATTTTTATAAATTGGTGTTGGATTTTTATTGTTTTGTGCTTTACTTGTTTACTGTTTTGTGATTTTTAAACGCTTTACACACCTGTCTCCTAAGTTATGCCTAACTGCTCGTTGCCAAGCTATCAAGGGTTGAGCAGGGATTAATTTATTGAGAACCGACTGGACCTAGTGAGGGTTAATGTCCTATTGCTAAGTGTAGGCACTTACTCGTCCTTACCAATAATCCACTTTCCAACAATTCATCATTAAGAATGTTCTTGTACTATTGGATGACAATATCTCCTTAACAATATATATATATATATATATATATATATATATTTAAGTCAAGCTCAAAGGATGTCATTATGGTTGTCTTTCTTGATTTGATTCAATGGATCACTGACAGAATATAGAAACCAAAAATGTTGTGTGGACAGAATTTCATGTTAAAAAATCAAGGACCAAAATATCGAGAAGGTAAGTCTAATAGGTATGTATAGAATTATTGTTGTTGTTCTTAACTCCATATCTGCGTACTTTAATTATATAGATTTTGTCTTAGTACATATATGTGGAGTTATATATAGTAAAACCTATAGCAACTTATAATATTATTGGCCATGATATTCTTGACAAGCTATTTTGCCCACTATATTTTTTGTTCCGATATTCTGTCTAAATACAGATTCAATAGCTGTAAAGAACTAAAATTATGCATAATACTGGTTATGATGATGATGCTGATGATCCAAATAATATTTTCTGGTTTGGGCTTCCAGAAAAGAATGATAAAAAGACTTCAAATAACCAAACTCATATTGATTTGTTTCAGCATTTAAGTCTGTTGTTCTTGTTGCCACTGGAGGACCAATGTTTGATCTGACCTCAGTTGAATTCCATGCTACAGGTTCCTTTTGACCATGTGGCACATTTTGTTTCACATTCTTTGTGTCTTCATGTGACTTTTCCTAGCCACCTTTGAAAGCGACCAGTATGTGTCAATTTTCTTTTCAAGGTGTTGCACACAGCCCAAGAAAGGGAAAGCCCATAGTTGGAAAGCCTGCAAACCCCTCCACGTCGAGGGAGTTTTCATCAATAAGGCTGAAAAACATAGATGGACCATTGGGATTGGTGTGGTTTTCCCCAGGCCTGTGTTCCACTATGTACTCATACCCTGTAGGGAAATGGACTACCTCCAATGTGCATGAATCACCTGAGGGGGTCTGTGGTCAGTCTGAATCAGGAAGTGAGTGCCAAATAGGTATGGCCTCAACTTCTTCACGGTTCAAACCATAGCGAAATCTTCCCTTTCCAAAGCACTTCAACTCTGTTCCCAGGAAAGTAACCATCCAGGCCTTCTTCATTGAGCTGTGACAATACTGCCCCTATGCCATCATCTGAGGCATCATTGTATACAAGTAACTCTTTGGAGAAGTCAGGGACCTTGAGCAGAGGAGCTGTGCACATTACTTGCTTCAGGGAACCAAATGCTTGTTGGCATGCCTCTGACCAATACACATTCCTTGGTTGCTTCCTTGAGGTCACCTCAGTCATCGGGGCAACAATGGTGTCATATTCCTTCACAAACCTCCTCTAGTACCCAGTGAGGTCAAACAGTGCTCTGACTTCAGTCTGGATTTTGGGGCTTCCAGTCTCAATCTTGGTCTGGAGGGGCTGCCCCTTACCCCCACCGACCAGGTGTAATGCTGTTTGTATTTAACCACAGACAACATTTGGACTACTGACTACATTTTGTGCATAGCTTAGCTACAAATTCTGTCACATCGGTGGTGCAGGTATTTGTCCAAGCACAGCTTGTTTTCTACACAGAATTTATTTATGCTCTTCTTCCTAGCACAAGGTTACACTGTTTTGGAACATAGCATGGGGAATGTGGACATAGACATGATAAGACAGTCTCAGCCTGGGAATAGTTTCAATGTTTTCACTGCAGAAAAGTACTGCTGCTCTGCCTCTGAAATGTGCATTGGGGATGGGTCTGTTCGTTTGCATCTTTTCGACGCAGACCGAGTACAGTTAGCGCTTGAATTTCATAACTTACTCAAAGGAGGGGGAGGTTGCCAGAACCTTCCTCTAGGGTTTGTTTAAGGTATATAAGGTGGGGAAGCTTGGCACTGAGGTAGAAGTAATTCATTTTGGGGGTGGATGCACTGCCCGAAACAAAGTCCCATTGGGGGAAGGTTTCTCCTGTCTCAGCTGTCCAGGGTTCTACAGCTTGGCATTAGCACCAGGAGAATGTCATTGGATTTAATTCCCATGGTGATGCATTTTTAATTTTTCATTTTCTAGCTTTGCTGTGTGAATACATGAATACATGTATATATATATATATATATATATATATATATATATATATATATATACATATACATATATATATATATATATATATATATGCATAGATATATATATATTTATATATATATATATATTCACTGTATACATTTTCATTGTTGACATATTGCACTCTTTCTGCCTATCATTGTTCAACTGCTGTGATTATTTTGGTATCTACACATGGTTTAGTGCTCTCAAGTTAAATGCTCATGTTCATATTTTTGTGTGCTTTTGTTTGAGATCTGGGAAGTGCCTTAATAAATTCATTACTCAGACTAAGAGTGCTGCGTTATTTGCATTCTTTTGCTTTGTTCCCTCTTAGGTTGGAAATAAGCAGAACAATTTGGTGCAATCATTTTCAGGATACAAAGTGAAAGATTTAAAAGTGAAAATGTTTGGCAAAAAAGTCAAAGGCAGTTTCCAAGGTGCCAAATGATGTAGCAGGGTGTAAAAAAGCACCCTATGATGTTCTTGCAAATGAATGGTCTTGTGGAGCAGGGTTATGTGAGAATTGGGACTGATGTCTTATCGATTCTGAACTAAAAACAGTTTTACTCTGTTTACAGATATTGCCAGTAGAACAGGGACATTATTTATCTATTTTAGGCAGACAGGGCTGGATCCTGTTATCTGCTTATAGAAAAATGCAGGAAAAGTGTGTGCAGTTAGAACAAGAAAATCAGCAATTGGAGAGGCAGCTAGTTGAATCGAAAAATAATGCAACCATGCTGTACGTTAATGCAGGATAAAGTGGATACTTATCAATCTGTCACAGAAAAGGCAGTCATTCATGTTGCCCAATACAGATACAGTAAATGTAAGGGTAGAGTCAATCAAAGAGGTTATGGGAATCAAGGAACGACTAACTTGTTGCAATTCGCAGTTGTGGAGCGTAGTCACAAATATCGTACTGAATCAGACTGGCCACCAAATGATAAGCCTTGGTACAAGTTGAGAAATGCTATGCAGAAAATTAAAGAAGAAAGTACGAAAACGGCTATTCTCTTGGATGAGGCTCACAATTCGTTAGATGCTCCACTGACAGTTTCAGTAGGAAACAAAATCATTTGGTTAGCTACCCCAGCATACAAGCAGGAAATAATGACTCTCCTAATTAGTCAGCCATGGCAGGCATTAAAAGATGTACTGAAGGCAGTTAGCAAGTTGGAGAGCTTGGAGACTGGACAAAACCTGGGTGAGCCTCGAGGTCTGAGAGTCGCACTGTTAGGACTCGCACTCACACACGCACGCCTCTTGCTGCTCCATCACAAAATAAATCAGCATGTATGAAAAAAGTTTAAACATGTCATTAATGTGTTTACAGCACAGCACTTCCCTGTAACTTGTGAGGAAAATGATCTTCCGCCTGAAAACCGAATATTACATTGCATGTTTGTTTATACTGTTAAAAGTAAGTGTTGTCCCATTTGTGAATTGTGTGCCAAGTGGTTTATGGAGACATTGAATTACTTCATCATCAGAAGTGTTTGACGACTCATCACCAGCATGTGTCTGATGACTCATCACCTGCACAGCATCCACACCCCTCATGGTTGATGACTCATCACCAGCATGTGTCTGATGACTCATCACCAGCACACCAGTCTATGAATAGAACTGCCAAGGTGTTTTCTGTGCTTGTCTTCAAGTCTTCCTTAGCTCGCAGGTGTTCCCGGTTCAGCTGAAGTTCTGTGATTCTTTCAGGAATTGTCTTTTCAGTGCAGGGCTTCATCGGAGCTTCCCTCTCTGGAGCGGATTACTTTCGCAGCGGCTAGAGAATTTACGAGCAGTATTCCATCCTCCTCAAATAATCGAAACATTCCAGGAGAAATTGGTTTGTGAGTTATTCCCTTCTTGTCTCCCTGTTTTCAGCCTTGTTGAGGGTAGTGACCTTTTGGTGCATTATGAAAGACATTCCTTGATGCAGAGAAACCAGTGATACAAGACTATTTTTCAAAGACAGCTTGAGAAGTATTTTTAAAAGCAGCATTGAAGTTAAGTGATGTGAACTCCTGAAAGCATTGCTCGATATCTATGCAAACTTACATTTTTATTCTGATTGTTTTGGAGCCAGTCTATTGTGTAAAAACGAATAACAAAAGACAAATTCATAAGTTTGATTTTATAACGGTTTTGTTGTGAGTTACAAAAGCATGCTTAATAGTTGAGCAATTAGCGCTAATAATTATTGTGACTTTGCTGAAAGACCCAGTGTTATTTGTAGTTCTTTTGTTTTTGATTTGTTTTTGGTCTTAGAATTCCTGCACCAAGTCCTGCGGCAACTTTCATAGAACAACAGTGACGGTCCTTCGTAGACCAGTGTTTTGTTTCTATTCCCTTCCCAAATCCCTGTTCCCTATCCCTTTTCCCTGGAGGCTATTCTCTCTCTCCCTGTTCGTTTCAAACATGAGCAAATAGTGTTTAGGGGTGGGTGAGGGTTTTATTCTCTTTGCTCCTGGTGGAACCTGGAATTCAGGTGAGTGGACATTGTCTTGCCATGCACAATCAATAACAGAGTATCTAGGAGAGATATATTTATGGCATTATTGAAGGATAGTGTCAACAAAAAGCAGCTAGATGGGATAAATACTAAGACTCTGTGGGAGATATACCAGGCGTAAGGGTTGGACAGAAAGGAGGGCAGCAGAAAAGTAAATAGGCAGGATAACAAACAAGTGACTCTGGGTAAGTCACAGATGCAGCAGGAAGGAATGGAGAGGGAGAAAAATGTTTCTTCACGGGGAAGGAAGAGGAAGAGGAAGACTTAAACACCGACTGGTTAACTGCTGAAAACAGGGAAGGAGAGGAATCTCCTCGCAGGTATGAGAGCATATATCCTGACCTGACTTGGGCAAGAGTTGACAGGTTTAAATCAGCTTATGGATCAGGTCAAGCTCTGGTACAGGGATGGGCTAGTAAAGATAACAGACCCCAGGTTGATTTAGAAATTCACAGGAAGCATACAAATGTTCAAAGAGTCCGAGCCTTAGAGGACACTGGAGTGGAGGCCTCTTTAATTTTTGGAAATCCAAAAAAGTTCAAAGGTCAGCAGTACACCATCACAGGGTTAGGTGGAAAGCAAACCCCGCAGTTCAGATTACTGTTCAAATGAAAATAGGGAGAATGCACTGTTTTGAGTGTGCCCCTTCTAGAGTATGTACTGGGAATTGACATTCTGAACAGGATGCATTTATATCTAGATGATGATTGTTATCAGTTTGGATCAAAGCGATAGATTTCAGTGGCAGCCATGAGGGTGAGTTTTCTAAGGATAACTTCTGTGAAGGTGCCCCCATTAACCAAGGTGGTTCATTTGAAACCATACCGGATTCCGGAAGTGCATGAGGAAATAAGTGAGACTATGGTGGCTCCAGACACCAGTGAGTGGACAATCCCTTGTAGGCTGTGAGCAGAGTGGTTGGGTGCTATTTAATTATGATCAATTATGCTGAATTGAACAAATATACACCCCGTTGCTAGCTACAGTTCCTAACACCAGCACTTTGATTGAGAGAATACAAAAACATAAAGGGACCTAGTATGCAACCATTGATATTGTAAATGCTTTCTATTCTGTAACATTAGCCCCTAAGAGTCAGAAGTAATTCAGCTTCTCCCACGGCAGCAGACAATTCAAGATGTTAAGGCTCCCCAAAGAGTACATACATACCCCACCATCTGTCACCAGTTGGTGGCAGAACACCTAAATGAAGTATCTGTCATCCCAGGGGCACAATCAACTCATAATATCAATGATGTGATGATTCAGGGAGAGACACAAGAACAGATGCAGACTCAGTTGGACAGGGTTGTGGAACTCTTGCAGAGCAAAGGGTGGATGATCAATCCAGATAAAACACAAGGACCCTCTCAAAATGTGAAGTTTCTAGGAATTCAGTGGATCAGGGACAGAGAGAGGTGTTGTCACAAGCAAAACAAAAGATATTAGAACGTGCCACTCCCAGTAATAAGCAGGATACTCAGGGGCATATTTATACTCCATTTGCGTCGAATTTGCGTCGTTTTTTTCGACGCAAATTCGACGCAAAACTAACTCCATATTTATAATTTGGCGTTAGACGCGTCTAGCGCCAAAGTTCATGGAGTTAGCGTCATTTTTTTGCGTGAACACCTTCCTTGCGTTAATGATATGCAAGGTAGGCGTTCCCGTCTTAAAAAATGACTCCGATGCATATGCGTCGTATTTATACTCCCGGGCAAAAATGACGCCCGGGAGTGGGCGGGTCTAAAAAACCCGCATTAGCGCCGGATTTTAGCGCCTGGGTCAGGGCAGGCGTTAAGGGACCTGTGGGCTCAGAATGAGCCCAGAGGTGCCCTCCCCTGCCCCCAGGGACACCCCCTGCCACCCTTGCCCACCCCAGGAGGACACCCAAGGATGGAGGGACCCACCCCAGGGACATTAAGGTAAGTTCAGGTAAGTGTTTTTTTTTAAAAAAAATTGTGGCATAGGGGGGCCTGATTTGTGCCCCCCTACATGCCACTATGCCCAATGACCATGCCCAGGGGACAGAAGTCCCCTGGGCATGGCCATTGGGCAAGGGGGCATGACTCCTGTCTTTGCTAAGACAGGAGTCATTTCAATGGGGGTTGGGCGTCGTAAAAAAATGGCGCAAATCGGGTTGAGGCGATTATTTTGCCTCAGCCTGACTTGCACCATTTGTGGACGCGCATACGCCATTTTCCCCCCACGCCGGCGCTGCCTGGTGTACGTCGTTTTTTTTAACGCACACCAGACAGCGCCGGCGGCTAACGTCATTGAATAAATACGGCGCCCGCATGGCGCTTCAGAATGGCTTTAGCCGGCGGTAATTTTTTGGGTGCAAAACTGCGTTAGCGCAGTTTTGCGTCAAAAAGTATAAATATGGCCCTCAGTGATTCATGGACTGTTTGGTTTTTGGAGACAGCATATCCCTGATTTGAGTCAGATTTTGGCCCCTTTGTACAAAGTAGCAAGGAAGAAGCATGAGTTTGAATGGGGAAAGCAGCAGAGCAGCAGCAGTGTGTGCTTGGATTTGCAAAGGAGGCAATTCAACAGGCTTTAGACGTATGGCCAATAGAGGAAGCAGACATTAAGGGACATATTTATACTATGTTTGCACCAAATTAGCATAATTTTTTTACTCTAATTCAGTGCAAAACTAACTCCATATTTATATTTTGGTGCTAGACCCATCTTGCGCCAAATTTATGGAGTTAAAGTCATTTTTTGGACGTGGAAACCTACCTTGCCTTAATGAGATGCAAGGTAGGTGCCGCCGTGCCGAAAATGACTCTATGGCCTTAATGCCATATTTATACTCCTGTGCAAAAATGGTGCACGGAGGGAGGAGGGGTCAAAAAATGGTGCAAAGCTTGCTTTGCCCAATTCTTTAACAACTGGTTCAGGGCAGGCGTTAGGGGACCTGTGGGCCTATTTCCATGGTAGAACACCATGAAATAAGCCCACAGGTGCCCTCTCCAGGCCCCAGGGACACCCCCACCCACACCAGAGGGATTGCGGAGGATCAGGGACCCCATCCCAGGTAAGTACAGGTAGGTAGAGATAGGTATTTAATTTTATTTTTTAAGGGCCATAGGGGCCCCCAAAATGAGCCTCCATACATGGCACAGGGTGCAATGGCCATGACCAGGGAACCTTTTCCCCCTGTGCTGGCCTTTGGGGTGTTGGGCATGACTCCTGTCCTTTCTAAGGCAGGTGTCATGTAGCACCATATATTTACACTATTCTGGTTAGAGTCATATTTTTTTTTACTCTAACCTGCCTAACATAATTTTTTGGTGCAAAATCCTCTTCTTCCATACCGGCAGCTCCACCGACTAATGTCATTTTTATTGACACTAGCCCACCCTTTGCACCGGCTTGTACCATTCCATAAATATGGTGCCCGGCTGGTGCACAGAAGTGGTGCAAGGTAGTGCTAAGCTTTTCACCAAAAAGTATAAATCAGGGCCTAAGTTACATGTAACCGTTCAGGGGCAATATGCAAATTGGAGCATGTGGCAAAAACAGGGAAGACAGAGGGTGCCCCTGGGTTTCTGGACTAAAAAGCAACCAGATGCTGGCGAATGACATACTCCCCTTGAGAAACATTTACTTGCTTGTTACTGGGCTCTAGTGGATACTGGATACCCTAGGTCATAATGTGATCCTAAAACATGAGATTCCAATAATGCAGTGGGTGATGAGTTCACCCAAAGCTCACCTAATCGGACATTCACAGGAAGTCAGTGTAATAAGATGGAAGTGGTACATATAGAACAGGGCACAAGTGGGACCAGCAGGAACAGCAAACCTGCATGAACAGGTGGCACAAGCCCCTGCGCAGGACAATGAGGTGATGCAGGAGGTACCCAAGATAAAAGAGTCACCAGTGAGGTGGGGTTAGCCATTTGAATCCTTGTCCCCTGAGGATACGAAGCATGTATGGTTTACCAATGGTTCAGCCAAGTCTGTGGGAGCTGAGGGACATTGGAAGGCAGAGTCATATAACCCAGTCACCAAAAGTTGCTGTCCAGTAAGGGGAATGGAAGAGTAGTCAATATACAGTGTTGTATGCTGTACAGTATATCAGGCACTGAAAAAGGAATTGCCTGGGACCTGTCACATTTAAACTGATTCTTGGTCTACTGCCAATGGGTTAGCCATCTGGCTTCTTACATGGCATGCACATAACTGGCAAACACATTCCAAGGAGGTGTGGGGCAAAGAATTGTGGCAATAAATTTGAGAAATGCTAGCACAAAGTACAGTTACTGTGTATCATGTAGATGCCCACTGTTCCACAGACTCACTAGAATGATGGATTAATTCCCTTGCAGAAGACAAAGCCAAAATCTGAGAAAGAAGTAGTGACACAGGATTCTGACTTGGTGGGGATGGCTAAGTGGGTACACCAAAAATGTGGACATCTGGGAGAGAAGGCCGCTAACAGGTGGGCAGAGATTAGAGGAATGCACATCCCCCTAGACTTGATTAAAACAGTGATCATATAGTGTCCTATTTGTCAACTAACACAACAGAGATCTGCCCCGCAAACTGTCAAAGGTTAGTTGGGGAGAGGAAAGTTGCCAGGGCAGAGGTGGCAAATTGATTACATTGGGCCACTACCGAATAGTCGCGGGTGTCAATACACCTGCAAATGTGCCACTCAGTTTAGAAATCTCAAAACACTGGATTTGTTAATGTTGTATTACGGACTCCTACTTCAAATCCAAAGTGGCAACGGGTCACATTTCAAAGGTAAATTGGTGCAAGATTATTCTTCACAGCACAATATTGAGTGGATGTAAAATATTCCATTTTGGCCATAAGCTGCAGGACTGATTGAGAGAATGAACAGCCTACTAAAAGCTCAATTACAAAAATTATCAGATGGAACTTTGAGAAACTGGAGGGAACATTTAAATGAAGCTCTTCAAATTTTGACTAACAGACCTTTGACTAATGTGGATACCCCTTTTATACAAATACATCCACAAGTAGTGACCAACACCATCATGTATTGGGAAATACAAACAAGAGCCTTAGCTCCTTACTGAGCTACAGAATCTGCAAGCCTTGATTTACATGCTTTGAATATGTACAGACTGAAACCAAGAGACATAGCACTCATTGAGATAGGTGTTGGAATGCAAAATCCCCCAGAGCACTTTGGATTGATTGCTCCTAGATCTGGGTTGCTAATCAAATGTATTCAGGTCCAATGGAGGAGTGAACGATTCAGACTACCAAGGAGAACTTAAGGTTATCCTTTTGAACAGTGGAGACACTGACTTGATAGTACAACCTGAAGACAGAATTGCACAGATCGTCATTATTCCAGTGTATGGAGAGATAGTTGAAAAGGGGACTGCCCCAGCCCTTCTTACGGTGCATGGAGAGGGAGGTTTTGGCTCAACTGACAAAACTCCTGGTGCTAAGGTGTGGGTACAATCCCCAAATTATCCTCCTGAACCAGAAGAAGTTATAACCAAGGACAGGGACAATATCTTGTTAATCATAAAACCCATACAGGACAAATGAGAACATGTACTAGCTGATAATTGATATTTCCAAGAAGGATCATACTTGTTTCTTTTACAAATAATACTGCAAGGTGTCTTTGTGCTGCTTGTACTGCCTAGTCAGGATTTAGATGTGTGCGGTCGCTAGGGACCAAAAGCCCCCAGCACTGATGTGATTGACTGACAATGCCGATTAGCACCTTTACTGCATCAGACAGAGAACTGTTGGACCCATCTGGCACAAGCCATGCTCAACAGATCAGATTTCTGCATGACAAATATGAAGAGTGCTGTTGATGTAATTTCAACCTGTTTGGTCGCTATACCGACTCCTGCCAGAGTTTTGCTGCAAATCGTTAATGACATTACATAGATGGAGCAGTTCAAGAAAGTGACATGTTGTCACACTTTACTCCCTTTGAGTATTGTAGGTTTTGCCAAGAGGTAACAGTTGAAAAATGGGATAACTTGACCCATGTGATTACTTACAATATTACTACTGGTGATGTCTGCTACAACTTAACCTGTGATACGTACAAAATTGGAAAATGTGCTCAAACGTGTCTTGAAGCAACAACGAGGTCTCCTCAAGAGATCCTGTGAGAACGATTGCTGTGTCATCATAGAAATGATAAAATATGTAAAAATATGAATAATAGCATGTCTTGACGACACATCGTGACTGCTGCTAGTCACATCAACCATATTAAACTAACAGTGGGGTGGTTGTTCCCTTGTGGAAATACCACCTATATGTACATTCCTGCCAATATAATGGGTGGACGGTGTACTTTTACGCAGTTAGGACTCACTATGTTTCCATTTCATTCTCTACATACTTGCTATGCAAGGGAAACAGTTCAATTAAGCGAAGACTGTGACTGAAATTCAGTTATCATCTAAATCAGAATATGTGAGCTTAAGTATTTCTTTAGTAAGAGTTCCAGGATTAAGTGTTTATAATACTTATGTTATTAACAAATTAGCATGTTTGATGATCAAGAATATTAACATCTCATCCATCACCTTGGCTGAAATACTACTGGATATATGAGGGTCTAGAAAATCTACATTGCAAAACAGGGCCACCATTGACTATTTGCTCAGAAAGCATGATCATAGCTGCTCAGAATTTGAGGATATGTGCTGCTTTAACCTGTCAGACCACTCTAAGTCTATCCAGTCTCATATTGATGCTTTACCTGAATTGGTGAAAGGAGTAAAACAAGATGTTGACAAAGGGAAGTGGTATTGGTTATTTAACTGGTTACCTGATTTCAGGCAACTACGCACTATTTTAGGGGAAATTCTCATAGTGATTTGTATTATAATAATGCTATGTTGCTGTGTGCAATGCATACCTAACCTACTAACAATGTTTAGACCGAAAAGAGTTACTTTTAGACCACTATGTTATGAGAGTCACTGGTCAAAGGGTGGAGTGTAATGCTATCAGTATTTAACCACTGATTCCATTTTTACCACTGACTCCACTTTG
This sequence comes from Pleurodeles waltl, assembly GCF_031143425.1. NCBI lineage: Eukaryota > Metazoa > Chordata > Amphibia > Caudata > Salamandridae > Pleurodeles > Pleurodeles waltl. Next base: position 815,548,129 of record NC_090437.1, on the reverse strand, counting down.
TGCTTAGCTTAGCTTCAAATGCTGTCACATCCATGGCACAGGCATTTATCAATGCACAGCTTGTTTTCACAGAACGTATGTATGCTCTTCTTCGTAGCACAAGGTTACACCATGTTGGAGCATGACATGGTACATGTGGACGTAGACATTATAAGAGTTTCAGCCTGGGAATAATTTCATTATTTTCACTATGGAAAGTACTGCTTCTCTGCCTTTGGAATGTGTATTGGGGCAGCGCCCATTCCTTTGTGTGTTTTCGATGCAGACCTAGTACTGCCAGGCTTGAATTTCATAACTTATGAAAAGGAGTGGGAGGTTGCCAGAACCTTCCTCTTGGGTTGGTTTAAGTTATATAAGGTAGGCAAGTGTGGTGCTGAAGTGGAAGGAACTCATTTTGGGGATGGACTCAAAGCCCAGAACAAAGTCCCATTGGGGGAAGGTTTCTCCTGTCTCAGCTGTCCATCGTTCCACAGCTTGAAGTTGGCCCAGGGTGACATCATTGGATTTGATCCCATGGTGATGCATTTTTAATTCTTAATTATCTAGCTGTGCTGTGATCATATATAAATATATATATTTTCAATGCATACATATTCATTGTTGATGTATTGCACTTTTTCTGCCTCTCATTGCTCAACTGCTGTGATTATTTTGGTATCTACACGCGTTTTCACGTATTCAACTTAAATGCTCATGTTCATATTTTTGTGTGGTTTTGTTTGAGAACTGGGAAGTGCCTTAATACATTTGTTACTCAGACTAGGAGTGCTGAATTCTTTGCATTCTTTAGCTTTGTTCCCTCTTAGTTTGAAGATAACCCCCTAATTACTGATCTCAACACTATATAGCAATTGCTAGCCTTCATAGTCAGGCCTGCCTGTTGCAGGCCCTGAAGCACTTCCCGGAGGTGAAACAGGTGGTCCTCCCAGCTGTTACTGAAGACAGCTATGTCATACAAGTAAGCAGGGAAGGCCTCCAAACCCAGCAAGTACTCAGTTCACCAGCCTCTGGAAGGTGGCAAGACCATTACCCTACCCAAAGGTCATCACTCTCCTTGGCTCCTTCAGTTAGGGTGATCTGCTAGTACCCTGTTGTAAGATCAAAGGTACATAAGTAGTTGGCAGACCCCAACCTGTCAATCAGCTCATCCACCCCGGGGATGGGATGAGCTTCAGTCTTGGATACAGAATTAAGCCCTCTGTAATCCACGCAGAACCTTATTTCAGGTTTGGTGTCCGGTAGGCAGCTTTTGGTACCAGCACCATGGGACTGGGCCAGGGGTTACCGGAGGGTTCTATCACCCCAAATCCAGCATCTAAGCAACCTCGCTCTTGAAACTGGCCCTCACCGTGTCTAATGACCTGTAAGGGAGGTTGTCCCCTGTGTCCACATCATGGGGACACAGATGGATAATCCCAGGAATAAGGGAGAAAAGAGAGGAACACTGAACCAATACTTGTCTACAGTCCTTCTGCTGTTCAGGAGTCAGAGCAGGGGAAAGGATCATACCCTCCACAGACTAATTTTTCTCCTTGAAGGCTAATAGGTTAGGCAGAATTTAATTCTCCTCATCAGCTCCATCAGTCACCGGCAGCATGTTGACCATAGACCTTTCAAAGTGGGGTTGACATGAAGCACCCAGTAGGGTTGGCTGGGGATCTTAAAGTCTACCACATAAGTGACTTTACCCTTCTTTTCAACCACCTCTTAGGGCCTCATCCACTGATCCTAGAGGGCTCCAGGTTCCACAGGTTCTGTCACCTACACTTTTTGCCCAGGCTGGAATTCCACAGTGGTAGAGTTTTGGTCGTACAACTCCTTCATCACAGCCTGGCGTGCGTCTATGTTGGCAAAATGTTGCTTCCACAACTTAGCCATTTGGCTCTGGAAGCCAGCATGTAGCTTATTACATCCTGGGGGACATTCTTAGAGCTTGTTCCCATTCCTCCTTCTCAAATCTAAGAGGTCCTCTGACAGGGTGCCCATGCAGAAGCTCCAAGAGGCTAAATCCTACTCCTTTCTGTGGTACCTCCCTGCAAGCAAATAACAGGAAGGACAAGAGGTTATCCCACTTTATCCTCAGGCCCTGAGGCAGACCTCTGATCATGCATTTCATGATCTTGTTGAACCTCTCAACAAGCCCAATAGTTTGGGGATGGTAAGGGGTGGAGAACTTGTAAAAAACTCCACACACTTTCCATATGTAGTGCATATAGGCAGACAAGAAGTTGGTGCCCCTGTCAGTTCTCATTTGATTGAGGAAAAACACCTAGGTGAAAATCCCCATAGGGCTCTTGCTACTACTGATACAGTGGTGGTCCTCAGAGGTATGGCCTCTGGGCACCATTTGGCATAGCCGTCAGGACTCTCATGAGACTGCTGGATTTGGGATGACAACAACTCTGCCTGTAGGTGACCGAGTCACTCAAACACCAGTTGGCAGCTGTCGGCTAAACCCTCCCAGCTCTCTAGCAGCACCTCACCCAAAACCAAATGGTAAAGGTGATTTGTGGGGCAGCCTAGCGCATGGATCTCTGAAGATCCCTCATGGAAGCAATGGTGACTAAGCCTTACCATTTTCTCTCCAAATACAATTCTCTTACACACACACACAGACAAGAAAGGAGATGAAGGATAGTTTTCAATACATTTATTCAAAAGTCTGCAAACTAAAACAAAATGCATGAGCTGCAATGATCAAGATAATGAGGAATAACAAATCAGGATTGTCAAGGTCAGAGATGTAAAGATGAATAACCCCAAAATATTGCAATAAACATGAATATATAATTCCTACCTAAAGTTTATTCTCTAGCGAGAGCATGGCAGTGTAAGCACAATTGTTCAGTGCAGTAGCAATGAGAAGCACACCCTTCCTTCGTTACCTTAGTACAAGGTTGGGCCACCAGTCTCCTGATCAGTCTCCATGGAGACACAAAGGCTAAGGTCGGCTGCAAACTAACATTCAGTGTAGATGGAAAATCCAGCCTGGAACACCCTCCAAAGCCCTTTGTCCTGCATGGTCTTTATATGAGGAACATGTTTTGTTTTTTAAAAATAAGCCTGAAGCGGGTATGTACCTAAGTTAGAGTCCGTTTACACAGTCTTGTGACGGCAATGCGAAAATATTATCCTGTGTGTAGGAAAGTAGCCTCTTTCTAGCATGGTTACCCCCACATTTGGCCTGTTTGTCAGTGTGTTTGACTGTGTCTACTGGGATCCTGCTAATCAGGACCCCAGTAGTTATGTTCTCTTCCTTAAATTATGGTTATGGGATACTGGTAATCCAGTATTCCACCCACAATTGGCATACTGGTGCCCCCCCCCATACGTCACTAGTATATGGTACCTAGGTTCCCTGGGCATTAAGGTTCCAGGAGATCCCTATGGGCTGCAGCATTTCTTTTGCCACCCATAGGAAGCCCATGCAAAGGGGCTTCTACAGGACTGCCATTGCAGCCTGTATGAAATGGTGCATGCACCCTTTCACAGCCATTTACACTGCACCAGGTCACTTCTAAACCACCCATATGTCAGGCCTTTCGACCCTGAAGGCTGCGTGCAGAGTACCTGTGTCTGAGGGCACCCCTGCACTAGCAGAGGTGCCCCCACTTCATCCAGGACCATTTTCCCAGACTTCATGACTGCTGGGACGACAATTTACGCTTGCACTGTACATAGGTCACTACCTATGTATAGCTTCTCAATAGTAACTCCGAATATGGCCATATTTGGTATCAAACATGTTGGAAGCATACCTCAATGCTTTTTCAAGCACTGGTTGTGTGATTCCAGGCACTTTCGGGGCTCCTTAGAGGACCCCCAGTACTGCCATTATGGCCTCCTGAGGTTTTCCAGACAGCCCCAGCTGCTGCCACCTTACAGACAGGTTTCTGCCCACCTGTTGCATGAGCAGCTGAAGACCAGAAAGGCAGAACAAAGGATTTCCTTTGGGAGAGGGATGTTACACCCTCTCCCTTTGGAAATAGGTGTTACAGTCATGGGAGGAGTAGCATCCCAGAGCCTCTGGAAATGTTTTGAAGGGCACAGATGGCACCCTCCTTGCATAATCCAATCTACACCAGTTCAGAGACCCCCAGTCCCTGCTCTGGCATGAAACTGGACAAAGGAAAGGGGAGTGACTACTCCCCTGCCCATCACCACCCCATGGGTGGTGCTCAGAGCTCCTCATGAGTGCCCCTGGGTTTTACAATTGTGGATTCCAAGCTGGCAGGGCACTCTGGGAGCATCTGAGGGGCCAGTGCCAGCAAGTGACGTCAGAGCCCTCCCCTGATAGTTGCTTATGTGTGTAGCTGACCAATCCCACTTTCAGGGCAATTTAGGGTCTCTCCTCTGGGTGTTTCCTCATATTCAGATTGCAAGACTCCAGCAGGAATCCTCTGCATCCTTTACTTCACCTTCTACCGATGAAACTACATCTGGACCCTCCAGGAACTCTACAAACTGCAACAAAGAAGCAAAGATGACTTCTGCAACATAGTATCTTCAGCTCCTGCCAGCAACTGCAACTGTTTCCAGGTCGTGCATCCTCAGAGGACTGCCTGTCTTCAACCTGAACCAGAAGAACGCAGGATTCTCCCTTGAAGTGAAGTAGTCACTTCCCTGTTTCAGCAGGCAACCCTCTGTAGTGATGAGCAGTGGCTTGGGTCCCCTCTCCTGAGGAAGTGTGCGGATCCAGCAGCATGGGTGGTGGAATTAAGTGGTCCTGACGGTCCTGAAGTCCAGCTGTCTAACTTAGGTAGAGGTAAGAGCTTGCCTCCCCTCGCAAGACATAACCCCAGTGCACCGTGTGTTTTGCAATTGCGAAGGCTTGTTGGTATACTTCCAAGTTCTTTGTGCACCGTGCAGCTCCCGCCCCCAGCACTCTATCCTGCGACGCACAGCTTTCTTAGTGGTTCTCCGGCGGCGTGGGATCTCTTTGTGTAGTGCTTCATGGGCTTCCGTTTGCACCTTTTTTGTCCCCGTGCTGTGGGACTCCTGTGCACGCTGGCTGGTCTACTGAGGGCTCTCTCAGTTGCTGAGAGCCCCCACTGGGTAGAGGCCAAAAGATCCCTCCTCATCCCGGGCAGCGTCTTTTTCTAATAACTGCGTGCTTTGCGTGTGCCAAGGCTTCTTGGATGAATCCAGTGACGCAAACCAGACCGCAATCATCCATCTGCCGTGGGACAACTTCTGCACCAACCAGGAACCCACATTCATCTTCTTGGGTGCAGTACTGACTGCACTTCTTCACTGGTGGTTCTTCTTTTGCACCTTCATCTGGGTTAGCAGGGGCTCCTGTTCTCCCTGGACTCTTCAGTGCTTCTCGGACTTGGTCCCCTTCTACATAGGTCTTCAAGTCCAGGAATCCATTGTTGGTGTCTTGCAGTGTCTTCTGGTTCTTGTAACATCTTCTATCACATGTTCTTGAGTATTCTAGGAAAGTTACTGTGATTTACTCCTGCTTTCCTGGGTTCTGGGGTGGGTTCTATTACCTACCTTTGGTGTTTTCTTACACTCCCAGTGCCCGTCTACACACTACACTTGCCTAGGTGGGAAACCGACTTTCGAATTCCACTTTGTTAGTATATGGTTTGTGTTCCCCAGGCCCATTTCTAACTATTGTGATCTTCACTATTTGCACAGTTTTCTGTTTTTCCAGCTATTTCTGCATTCTAATGTATATACTTTGAATATATCTTACCTCCTAAGGGAATATAGGGGGTCATTCTGACCCCGGCGGTCAAGGACCGCCGGGGCCAGGGTCGGCGGGAGCACCGCCAACAGGCTGGCGGTGCTCCGCAGGGCATTCTGACCGCGGCAGTATGGCCGCGGTCAGAACAGGAAAACCGGTGGTGTCCCGCCGGTTTTCCACTGCCCTGCTGAATCCTCCATGGCGGCGCAGCTTGCTGCGCCGCCATGGGGATTCCAACACCCCATACCACCATCCTGTTCCTGGCGGTTCGCCCGCCAGGAACAGGATGGCGGTATGGGGTGTCGTGGGGCCCCCGTAAGAGGGCCCCACAAAGAATTTCAGTGTCTGCTTAGCAGACACTGAAATTCGCGACGGGTTCAACTGCACCCGTCGCACCTTTCCCACTCCGCCGGCTCCATTCGGAGCCGGCTTCCTCGTGGGAAGGGGTTTCCCGCTGGGCTGGCGGGCGGCCTTCTGGCGGTCGCCCGCCAGCCCAGCGGGAAACACAGAATCACCGCGGCGGTCTTCGGACCGCGGAGCGGTGTTCTGGAGGGGGAACTCTGGCGGGCGGCCTCTGCCGCCCGCCAGAGTTAGAATGACCCCCATAGTCTCAAAGGCATCTTTGGCATTTGTGTCACCAAAATAAAGTACCTTTATTTTTGTAACACTGAGTATTTTATTTCATGTGTGTGAGTACTGTGTGATTACAGTGGTATTCGATGAGCTTTGGATGTCTCCTACTTAGGCCTTGGCTGCTCATCCACACTACCCCTAGAGATCCTGGCTTCTAGACACTGTCTACATTTCACTAATAAAGGATAACTGGACCTGGGAATAGGTGTAAGTACCTTAGGTACCCACTACAAACCAGGCTAGTCTTCTACACCGTGTTATTCACATTCTGTTCTTGTAAACCTAGGGCAGAAAAATACGACAAAAATAAGTCATGCATAACACTGATAGTGATGCTCTCTCAGAATAGTAACTGATTATGAAAATAAAACTATCTCTATTAGGCCTGACAGCTTTAGGGTGGTCATTCTCCAACTTTTCGCCTGCCTCCCTCCACTTTTCTGACACTGTTTTTACTGGTTTTAGGACTCTGCATTCTTTACCACTGCTAACCAGTGCTAAAGTGCATATGCTCTGTCCCTTAAACGTGGTAACATTGATTCATTCCCAGTTGACATATTTGATTTACTTGTAAGTCCCTAGTAATGTGCTGTACATGTGCCCAGAGCCAGTAAATTGAATGCTACGTTTGGGCCTGTAGCACTGGTTGTGCCACCCACATAAGTAGACCCTTAACAATGTCTCAGGCCTGCCATTGTAAGGCCTGTTTGTGCAGTTTCACTGCACTTTGACTTGGCATTTGAACATACTTGCCAAGCCTTAAACTCCCCTTTTTCTACATATGTCACCCCTAAGGTAGGCATTAGGTAACCCATAGGGCAGGGTGCTATATAGGTAAAACGCATGACATGTATATGTGTGTTTTATATGTCCTGGTGGTGGAAAACTCCTAAATTTGTTTTCCACTACTTTGAGGCCTGCTCCTTTCATAGGATAGCACTAGGGCTACCCTCATATATTGTTTGAGTGGTAGGTTCTGATCAGAAAGGGGTAACCAGGTCATATTTAGTGTGGCCAGAATGGTAATAGAAAATCCTGCTTATTGGTGAGGTTGGATTTTATGTTACTATTTTAGACATGCCACCTTTAGAAAGTGAGCATTTCTCTGCACTTAAAATCCATCTGTGCCTTACATCATGTCTCCAACCCACATCTGGACTGGGCTGGTTGACAGCTCCATTGTGCATTTCGCCCATACAACCACAAACACAGGATACTCAGTCACACCTGCACTCATCTGCATACTGAATAGGGCTTCCTGGGTTACGAGGGTGGAGGGCCTGACACTTACATTTCAAAGGCTAGTGGCCTGCCCTCACACAATGGCCTGCCAAACCATCTACTGGGTCCCTGGCAGACAGACTTGTACTGAAAGGGGACCTTGTGTACTTCAAAACCACTCTTTGAAGTCTCCCCCACTTCAAAGGCATTTGTGGGTGTATAAACTGGGTCTCTGACCCCATCAACTCAGAAACCTCTGGACTTGAACCTGCAACCTGTCAAGAGGAACTGCCTGGCTGCCCAAAGGACTCATCTGGACTGCTTTGCTGTGAAGGACTGCTGCCCTGCTGTTGCCCTACTACCTTCTGCCCTCTGACATTGCTGAGAAGTGCTCTCCAAGGGCTTGGATTGAGCTTGCCTCCCGTTTTCTGAAGTCTCAGGGCCAAAAAGACTTCCTCTCTTCAAGGAAACTCCTTCTGCGCTGAAAATCGATGCACAGTCTTCCATAAACGACACACAGCCTGCCCTGCGACAAGAAAATCGTCACGCAGCTGAACCGGAATGATGAATCCTGACTTTCAGAGCAAAAATCGACGCAGCTCCTGTGTTGCATCCGGAAATTTGATGCACAGCCTTACCAAATTGACGAACAGCCGACCTAGAATGATGCAGCCCAATTTCCTGAGTAAAGAATCAATGCATTGCCTACCGTGCGACAGAACATTCTACTCATCCCCTATCGGATTGACGCAATGCCTGTGACTTCTTCCCGCACACCCAGGATTTTCCCCACATCGTCCCTGGTTGCCAAAAGATCCCTGCATCGCAGTGAGGAATGAAGACTGCCCGCTGGATATTGATGCGAAGCCCCTTGCAGCGTGGAAAGAAACAATGCTTAGTCTGTGCCACGTCTGAAGATTCGACACACACGTTATTTTTCCACACATCTCCTCCTATGCGGTCTCCGTGCATGGTAATTTTGACGCAAAACAGGTACTTTGTGCAAACAAGAGACAACTGTTGATTTCTAAGATTTAAGACTCTTTTTAATCTTTATTGTTTCAACCTTAATTTAACCAGATAGATATCTTATATTTTTTACTTAGCCAGTGTGGTGTATTTTTGTGGTGTTTTCAGGTTCTGAAAATCTTCAAATGGCAACTTTCTTTCTTTTTAATCAGCGACCTTCATTTGATTCACAGTCACTTAGGGCCAGATGTAGGAAGCCTTTTGCACGTCGCAAACTGCGAAAAACGCAGTTTGTGACGTGCAAAAGGCCTTACGCGATGCAGAGTCACATTTTGCGAGTTGGTACCGACTCGCAAAATGTGATTCCGACTCACAAATAGGAAGGGGTGTTCCCTTCCTATTTGCGACCGCATCGCGATGCTGAGTTGCTTTGTGACCGCGAAAGCGGTCGCAAACCAACTCGCAGTTACCATCCACTTGAAGTGGGTGGTAACGCATTCGCAAACGGGAAGGGGTCCCCATGGGATCCCTTCCCCTTTGAGAATGTCACTGAAAATATTTTTTCAGAGCAGGCAGTGGTCCAATGGACCACTGCCTACTCTGAAAAAATGAAACCAAATGGTTTCATAATTTTTTTGAATTGCAACTCGTTTTCCTTTAAGGAAAACGGGCTGCAATAAAAAAAAAAAAACAGCTTTATTAAGAAAAGCAGTCACAGACATGGAGGTCTGCTGTCTCCAGCAGGCCACCATCCCTGTGAGTGCAGGGACTCACTATGGGGTCGCAATTTGCGACCCACCTCATTAATATTCATGAGGTGGGTCTTTGCGACCCCATAGCGAGTCGCAGAAAGTGTCTGAGACACCTTTCTGCATAATATTTTGCGAGTTGCAAATTGCGAGTCGCTATGACTCGCAATTTGCAAGTCGCAAAATATTTTTTTTCTACATCTGGCCTTAGATCTTCATTTCTGGTGATATCGACTTCTTCCTGAATTGTTGGCACCAGATTTGTCTTCTTTGACTTTGACACCTTTCAGAGGTCTTCTTGTTAATGCTCTTTTCAGTATTGGACACAAGTTCTTCTCCTCTGACGTTCCTACAACTGGTTCAGGAGGAGTCATATCTTTTTGCCTCAACTCCTTTCCCGCTGGGGTAATTCTCTTGTTCATTCTTGTTTCTCAGACCATCTGCTTCTGAGGACACCCTCCTCTGATCAGGCTCTCTCTGGACCGTTTCCATTTCCTGCTCTCTCTGGACCCGTTATTTTACTGTTTCATTTAAGGACGTTGTGGGCGTCTCATCCTTATCTACCAGGATTTCTTCCACTTCATCTGTCACAGCAGTCGGAAAGTCAACTGGAGTATGTTCACGTTCTGTCTCCAGCTCACTTCTTCTTCTAGCATGTCCTGGAATACATTTAGGTGGAGGTAATATCAAGACCTCATCTTCTTATTCTGCTTGACTATTCACCTTCTGAGTTTCACAGCTGTGATCGTGAGCAATACCACCTGAGAGGGTCCCTTCCACTAAGGCTCCAAACATGATTTTCTCACATGCTTTCGATTACAACCCAATCACTTGCTTTCTGGTTGTGTCCTGGACCTTGGGGCGGTGGCACTGTGGTAGCTTTCACCTGATGAGAGAAAAAGCTAACCACATCAGCTAGACCTTTGCAGTAGTGCAATACCATATCATCTGTAATGTTCACAAGAGCATTTGCAGGTACATCTGGCAATCTCATTGCTCTTCCCATATGGATTTCATGGGGTAACAATCCTGTTTTGTTGTGAAGGGTGCTTCTCATTGACATTAGAACCAACGGCAAAGCATCTTCAGATTTATGGATGCACACATTTTTGCCAATTTCAACTTCAAAGTACCATTCATATGTTCTACAAGTCCTGAGGCTTCAGGGAGGTAGCTACAATGAAACTTCTGCTCAATGTTTAAAGCTGAACATAGCCACTTAATCACCTCATTGTTGAAGTGGCTTCCTCTATCGAATTCTAAAGAGACCAGAAAACCAAAATGTGGAATTAAGTCCTTGTGCAGTAACTTTGCAACTGCGACACTGTCATTTCACCTTGTAGGGTAAGCCTCAATCCAGTGACTGAAAATGCACACAATCACCAACACATATTTCAAACCAGTACACACAGGCATTTCAATGAAATCCATTTGCATTATGCTGAATGGTCCCCCAGCCATGCCAATATGTCCCATATTGACAACTGTTCCTTTGCCTACATTCATCTGCTGACAGATGACACATCTGTTGCAAACTGCTTCGGCAACATGTCTACATTTCAGATTAAATCTAAATTCCTTGAACAACCTGACCATGGCTTCTCTTCCCACATGAACCTGACCATGATGGTATCTGGCCATTTGAGTCAGTAGACTGTTCGGCAGTACTCCCTTCCCTTGGCCTGAAACCCACACATCTTCTTCCCTTTGGACGCATTTCATTTTTATCCAGTCCCTGCAATTTAGCCGGGGACACTTCATGACCGTTGTCTCCTAAAAAATTCAACAATGCAATCGTATCATATTTGCACCCTTCCCTCAACAGATCATCAATGTATTGTAACAATGTTGACAGATAAGGCATCAGTAATGATTTCAAATTATTTTTCAAGGTCTGGTTGAAAAAAGATGGTGACTCTGAAAACCCTTGTGGAATTCTTCACCAACAGTAGACCCTGTTTAAGAACTTAAAACAAAAGAGATATCTGCTGTCCTCATGACGAGGCATGGATAAGAATGCCTGACATAGGTCCACCACAGTGAACCATTCAACATCGCATGTGATCTGGAACATGCTCACAGCTGGATTTGGCACTATGGGGCAGCACTTCACCACTATTTCATTTATTTTTCTCAAATCTTATACAAGTCTAATTTACTCACATGGTTTGCACAATCCCATTACTGGTGAATTACACAGGCTGCTCAACACTTCTTTTAAAATTCCTTTCTCCACAAACTCTCCTATTAACGGTTTCACACCCTCAATTGCATCTTTTGCCATTGGGTATTGTGGAGTCTGAGGTAAAACTGCATTGGGCTGAACTGCAACTCTTACTTGTTCAGCTCCTTTTATCAACCCAATATCCTTTCCTGAAAGATCCCAAACCTTAGTCATGACACTTTTCTATAAATCAGCAGGAAGATCTTTCACTGCAAAAACTGGAAAGAGACTAATCAAAGGGGTCTGCTCATCCACTGGCTCATCGAAGCTGATCAAAGGAAATTCTTCGGTCACTGATTCATTGTTAACAGTAATTATCGGGTCTTCTTCATCATCACTGTTTGTTTGAATTTCAATGCCCTCATCTGAACAGGTAATTAAGCATCTTGTTTTGCACAATAAATCCCTTCCCAGCAAGGACACAAGCTTGAACCACAAACCACAATTTGTGCAAACCTTTAAAACTGCCAATTCTAACCACAACTGGTTCTGTAATTGGGTTCATCAAATATTGATTAGCAACCCCAAAAATCTGAACTATCTTCCTTGATAAGGGCAGATCTGGAACTTCTGCAGATCTCACTGTCAAGCGTGTTGCTCCAATGTCAACCAAAACTGAGACTTTGTGACTATTCACTTTTCCTTTAACATAAGGACCTTTTCCTGATCCACCTTTAAAGATGCAGCCATCACACACTCTTCTTCATCTGAAACCTCAGACACCCAGGCATCATTTCATTCATCCTCACTGCGTAGTGGGAATTGTTTTACACTATTATTACTCTGATTCACTTTTTGACCTGTGACGGTCTGAGAAAGCATCACCTGCTGCTGATTCATAGGGAAATGAGGTATCTGAATTTGCTGTTTAGGCATTTGAATTTGTTGTCCAGGCACCGTCTGCACCTGTCTCTGCATTTGCTATTACTGAGGCATTTGTACTTCTAATGGCTGTACAGTTTGCATAGGCTGTAAAGGTTGAAAACCATGCATTGGATTGACATTATTCTGAAAATGTTGATTTTGACCTCTCATTCTTGGTCGTTTCACATTTTGAAAAGAATTGACATAATTCACTGGCTGAACAATACTTCCCTGATTTACGATCAGACACTACCCCTGTTTCCAATGCCCTATTCCTCCGCAAGCGTAACAAGGGAACATTCTCTTTCCTTGTGGCTCTCCTTGTATCATAACTGTATTTAAATCCGGACCACAATTAATATTTCCTATTCCACCACAACCCCTGCCTCTGCCTACATTCTGAAACTGCATTTTTCCCTGCTGCTGCTGAGGCTGAAAATGTCCCTAAATCCCTGTCTGTGCAGCCTTGATCTGCATCACCATCTCTTTCTCTATCAACTTTCTCTCTTTCAATTAAATCTCATCACTACAGTATTTCTCATACTGCAGCACCTCATCAATCAGCTTTTCTTGCCAACAAATCAAATGACTTTTAATGATCTAACTAATCTCTGGTCCAAGTCCCTCAACAAATCTGAACACAAAGTGAATCATGTCTTTCGGCACAATTGTTTCAGTACCACTGTAATGTTTAAATGCTTTCAATAACCTCTCATTGTATGCATGAATTGATTCTTTTGCTTCCGGAGCTGTCCTATCTACGTGCTGCCAATCAATATTCTTAGGCGATATCCTAATTTTTAGAAACTCAATGACTTTATAGTAAGTTTTCACCACTTCAGGAAATGGTGCAACTGTTGCTGGGTCTCTCAGTGGTTCACTTGTTGGCCAATCTACACTCCTTTTGCATTAGATCCATAAATCTGCTGGAACAACTATCTCTAAGAGAGTGTTCAAATCCTCGCACAGGCATTTTGAAAGTTTCACAAACCTGTCTGTCTGTTGATACCATTCTACTGGTTTCTCCCTCAGCCTGGGATAGTCATTTGTATATGACAAAATGTCACTTCTGCTCCAAGGGACATGTACAAAATTCCCTCCTGGAATCTCTCTCATTGGTAAAACTTTTACTGCTTCCCTATTCTGCGAATCTTTTGCAGGAGAGGTACCAGGACCTGTTTTCTTCTTGTCCCTTTTCTTTACCCACATGCCTTCCCATTTGTTTAATGCCCTCCATATTTGGATGCCTTGAAGTAACTCTCTAAGGTGCATGTTCATCCCTGCAGATCTCATGTGTTCAAAGTCTTTTGCTCTGGAACTTCTTTTCAAAAGTTTCATTTTTTAAAGGTCTATCCCATGTTCATCTGCTATCTCTGGTAGTCTTTTATGTACCTCATGCACTTCCCTTGTGATTCTCAGACACAAATATCACAACTTTGCTTCAGTGTAGGACTCTAGTCTATTTACTCCCATGGTTTCCACAACAAGTTCACTCGCTTCCAATGGAAGCTTAGTACAATTGACATAATTCCCTCCACTAGAAACATATTGTGAAGTATTCAGCTTTCTTAACCACTCGGTTAATTGCTGAGCTGTCAAACCCTGCAACAAGATGTTATTAGACTGAGTACCAGGCAGCTGTTGTACAGTTAAACTCAGAGGTTGGGGTGTCAGTAATCTCATGTTGGTGCCATTGTGTGACCATGTTTCTACATTCAAAGGAGCTCTAATAGGGCTCAGGTCTAACAATGACCCTGTCCCATCAAAAATCAGTCCCACAGGTGAGACTATCCTGCTATTTTCACTCGTGCCTTCTCCTACCAAACTCTTATTTAGACCTCCCTGTCCACTTGTCCCATTGTTAGCCTGGCCAAACAACGATATGATAGGACCAATAGTGACAGGTACAGACACAGCATCTGGACTTGATCTAGCAGTTGCATTTTGAGACTGCATTACACCTCTATTCTGACTCATTCATACAGACATATCTGACTGTGTATCTGTTAAAGGAGTATTCTTCGGAATTACTTGTTGCTGTGTTTGAGGCTCAGTCTGAACCAACGTTGGTTTCTGGTAAACCTGTCCTGTTGGTACTATTAGATTGGCTGTCACATCTATAATAGGCACATCTGGGTATATCCTAGGAACAATAGGTTGTGGCAACAGTACAGAGTCAGTCGGCAGATTGAAGCTGCTCTGTATTGGTATTTGCGCTAGAGGACTAGTCTGTACTGAGCTCTGGGACACGTTAGGATTGACCTGTTCTGAACTCTCAGTTATGTTACAATTACACTGTACTGAACTCTGTGGCATGTCTGTGCAGAGGGGTTCACACTAGTACTTGGACCCTCTTGTGCCACATATGGTGAAAGACAATTTCTCAACAACTGTAAAATAAACTCATCATTGTCTGATTCCTCATCAGGAATTAGACACTTTTTAGCCTCTTTTGATTTCTGCTCTTCATCCGAAAAGGAACTCCCTTTTGATTTCTTAGAAGCTTTATTTGCTTCTTTCTCATTGTCTTTTGAAATTGCTGGAAACATCCTAATACCGTGTAAGGTACTTAGGGGGTCATTCTGACCCTGGCGGTCTTCGACCGCCAGGGCCATGAATAACGGAAGCACCGCCAACAGGCTGGCGGTGCTTCCTTGACCATTCTGACTGCGGCGGTAAAGCCGTGGTCAGAAAACCGGGGCTGGCGTTTTTTTCCGCCGATTTAGCCCCGGTTGGGCCCCGGTTGGGCGAATCCGCCATGGCAGCGCTGCCATGGGGATTCTGACCCCCTTCCCGCCAGCCTGTTTCTGGCGGTTGTCACCACCAGGAAGAGGCTGGTGGGGAAGGGTGTCCAGGGGCCCCTGGGGGCCCCTGCACTGCCCATGCTACTGGCATGGGCAGTTCAGGGGCCCCCTGACAGGGCCCCAGCCAGCTTTTCACTGTCTGCCTAGCAGACAGTGAAAAGCGCGACGGGTGCAACTGCACCCGTCGCATGACCGCAACACCGCCGGCTCCATTCGGAGCCGGCTCCTGTGTTGCAGCCCTCCTTCCCGCTGGGCCGGCGGGCGCTAACATAGTTAGCGCCCGCCGGCCCAGCTGGAAGGTCTGAATGCCGTCAGCGGTCTTTTGACCGCTTAGCGGCCAATTGGCGGTTCCTGGCTGGCGGGCAGCGACTGCCGCCCGCCAGAGTAGGAATGAGGGCCTTAATCTCCACTGTCCTTGGTCATTATCCCCCCTAGTTTCTTCTAGTGTCTTCTCTGCTCTTCTCATTTTACTATCAAATATCAACATTTGTTGTTGTCTGGCCAGTAGCTCCCAGATTGTTAATGCTTCATACTGAGCTGGTCTTGGTGGAGGTTTTAAACTATACATTACTTCAAAACTAATGCGAAATTATTTTGAGCCCTTCAACAAAAACAAAAAAACAACGTGTATGTTTACTACTGGTAGGGAAATCACAATCACTTCCGGAACCTTACAGATTTTTCACTGATGATTTCGCTCTAGCAGCTACTCTATCTTTCTCAATTCCCCAGATTCACAACCATAATTCAACCCGCAAATTTTACTCTCAACTGATCAATTGGTCTGTTCTGGTGCACATAGGACTCGCCAGATCTCTGTCGAAAAGACCTTACACTCGACTCAACTCACAAACTGGACTTGCCAACCACGCCCAATTGGCCTACTAAACAGACAAATTACAACAAAAAACAAGTGTCTCAATATACTTTAATGTGCTCCGGAGTCTTAGACCTCGCAGGGCCTGTATAGCAACAACAAAATGGACAATTTTTTAGCTTCAAGTACCACACACATGTGAAGTTCGCCGACTTCCCTACTCTCACACTTCAGAGTACGCAAACTCCTTCTACACCATCATTTGGAGTACACAAACTTCCTAAACCCCCGCAAACAACTCAGTTCACCTGTGTTTTTCAAAAGCTGTGCAAGCGCTTAATCTACTTAATTCAATCCAACAATAGAACGCTGAGAATACTTCCCACCAACATAGGCAAACTACCGGGGAAAGTGACATTGGGCATTTAGGGACACATCTTCTCCATATTCTGCATCAATTTAAATTCAACAAATCTCAACTCAAAAACACCTGGTAATAAAATTTGAAGAGACATAACCATCAAGCTCTGCTAACAAAACTGTTAGCACGGCCTTGGCTTATCTATTTTGTCATAAGCTGTCAGCATCGCTTAAGGTCAATGAACCTTTTGACTCATTTAAATGATTATTGTAAGCAGTTATAAACAGTAATAAACAATACAAATCAATAGAGAGTCAGTAAAGAATGCATCATGACCCATTTGGCCACACCTTTTAGTATCAATTTAAATGTTTATTTCCTTATATTAACAATGCTAGGGTCACGAAAATTTGTTTAAACACCAAATGGTACAAGTAAAGGAACATCACAGGTTGACCAAACCTTCGTAATGAATTTTAACTTAAACAGAGCAATAAGAACAATAATTTCAATGGCGAAAACACTCAGTAATCGCAGCAATATTTGAGAAAGAGAAATAATATATAATTGTTCAGCAAACGATTGACATCAGATCATAGGTATAGAGAAAACACATCACTAACTTCAGATTAGCATTAGCATGTTGGCCTTCATGCAAAAGTTTTAGTAACACTGATTTGGAAAACATTTAGCTATGACGCTATCAAAACAGCAGTATCAAAACAGTGGCAGTTGGTACCTGAAAAACAAAAGACAAACAGCAATGCACAGATCGTTCATATTACCTATCCTTAGGGACTCAGCAAAACAGCGTCAGCTTCAGCAGGGGAACAGCAGCATCAGCATCGGGACAGGAGCAGGAAAAGGGGGATAATTTAGAATTTGGAATATAAAATCACTAAAACCATCAGAGCATTGAACAGGCATAGTAAACTCAGAAAATAATAAAGTATCAGAACGTGAGTAGATTAACTGGTAAAACATGAAGTGTCAAAGTGACAGGTCACCATGAGAATCAGAAGTGAAGAACTCTGGAAATCAGAAAGCAATGAATCTCAAAACTCTCAGCGCACAGTTTATTAAATTAAAGTTCACAGACATTTGCTATTGGTCAGAAACATCAGGCGAAGAAAGAACATCCAATTACAAAAGCATTAGATATCAGCAAAGCTTTGAGAAAGTTACAGCAATTGTTTACAGGACATTGACTGGTCTCTTCTCCTCTCACATACTTCTAAACTATACTAAATGTATCATCTAGCTCTTCCTTTCATCTGCGATCAGTAGGCCCTTTTGTTCGGCACATTCCAGATACGTTGTTAGACAGCGGTTACAAAGGGCACAGGATTTGCATCACATCCTCAGAAGAAAAAGATGAGTTAGAAACATAACTACAGACAAATATGCAATTCAATCAATGGAACCTGTTATACAGTGAACATGAGTTACTTTAAATAGAACATTGGCAGTTAGATAACTTCTTACTGTGACCTTACCTGCTTGAAGCTCAGCAGAAAACAAGAAATACTCATAATATTTCAGCTATTATTTCACAGAGGAATGCTCTTAAAGAAAAGGATTACAACACAATGGGGGTCATTACAACCCTGGCGGACGGAGTTAAAGGTGCGGTAATACCGCAAACAGGCCGGCAGACAAAAAAGGGAATCATGACCGTGGCGGAAACCGCCAAAACATAGACAGCCACTTTAACACTCCAACCGCCACAGCGGTACAGACAAGCAGCGCAGCGGTCACCGCCAACAGACAGGCGGCAGACAATGTACCGCCCACAATATCACAAGCCGCCAATCTGCCACCATTTCCGGGGCGGATTCACCGTGGATAAAAACACGGCGGAAACAGCTTTTGCAATGGGAAAACGCTCACCTGCTACACATCCCATGAGGAAGGAGGACACCATGGAGCCGGAATTACAAATCCTACCTGCCCTTGTCTTCCTGCTCATTTACCAACACCAGCAACGGCGGAGGCGAAGACAACGGTGAGTACTGCACCTATGACATAGGGGAGGCAAAAGTCAGGGGGACACACACGCAACACCACCACCCCCACCCTCACCCTCGCACATTACAACACACACACCAATGCATTTCAAAACATCACAGTAACAACCCACAACCCCCCGGAAGAATGCAAAGACCAAAGGAAATCAGTTCAAAAAATTGTAATGTATCAAAATACAGTTACCAAATATATACAGATATATATATACAAATTCAAAAGTATATACATTACGAGAAGTAGTGCAGGTATGCACATATCAATGTCCGTGCACCACTGGTCCAAAAATGCATGGGTGAGGCCCACAATAGATACCTGTCCATAAACGGAGAGAACACTGCTGGGGCATCAGATAGAAATACAACAGGCACCTCAGGGGGAAGGGAAGGGGGGCACCTCAGCCGGATTACAGCACCACGCCAGATCCACGAGGGGGCTCCATGCCCATTGATGTATCCTGGGGAGTGCAAAGCCACAGTCTCTCAAGTCTCTACAGTGGGTGGTTTGCCCACTGTTCCATCCTGGGGAGTGCAAAGCCACAGTCTCTCAAGTCCATACAGTGGGTGGTTTGCCCACTGTTCCATCCTAGGGAGTGCAAAGCCACAGTCTCTCAAGTCTCTACAGTGGGTGGTTGGCCCACTGTTCCATCCTGGGAAGTGCAAAGCCACAGTCTCTCAAGTCCATACAGTGGGTGGTCTGCCCACTGTTCCATCCTGGGGAGTGCAAAGCCACAGTCTCTCAAGTGGATAACAGTCTCCACTGGTTCTGGAGGGGGAATGGTGCCCACACTGCATTAGGCTCCCCGTGATGGTTCCTGTTCCGTCACAGTCCCAGCTGTACATGTGATAACGATGCTTGATGTGGCGGTGTTTCCTTGTTCAGCGGTTCTCTGTCCTGTTCAGCGGTGCTTTGCCCTGTTCAGCAGTGCTTTGCCCTGTTCAACGGTCTTCACCATGACGGTGATTTCCTTGTTCAGCGCTGCTTTGCCATGGCGAGCTCTGACCTGTTCAGCGGTTCCCTGCCCTGTTCATCGGTGCTTTGCCCTGTTCAGGGGTCTTCACCATGGCGGTGATTTCCTTGTTCAGCGGTGCTTTGCCATGGCGGGCTCTGACCTGTTCAGCGGTTCTCGGCCCTGTTCAGCGGTGCTTTGCCCTGTTCAGCGGTCTTCACCATGGCGGTGATTTCCTTGTTCAGCGGTGCTTTGCCATGGCGGGCTCTGACCTGTTCAGCGGTTCCCTGCCCTGTTCAGCGGTGCTTTGCCCTGTTCAGCGGTCTTCACCACGGCGGTGATTTCCTTGTTCAGCAGTGCTTTGCCATGGCGGGCTCTGACCTGTGCATTGGTGTGTGGCATGACGGTCCCTCATTGCCCAGCGGGGCTGTGGCAGCCGGGGCCCTCCTGGGCACTGACTCCGGCGGTGGTCTCCTGACCAGCGACGATACTCCTGCCCTCCTGGGCACTGACTCTGGCGGTGTTCTCCTGACCAGTGACGATACTCCTGCCCTCCTGGGCAATGACTCCGGCGGTGGTCTCCTGACCAGTGACGATACTTCTGCCCTCCTGGGCAATGACTCCGGCGGTGGTCTCCTGACCATTGACGACGGTGCTGGCGGTGGCACCCCGGCCACCGGGGAGGATGGCACCCTTCTCCGCCGTGCTGCTCTCACCAGACTTTGCAAATTCTTCTGGCACTTCACCACTTTTGGAGGAGTCACAGCTGACTCTGCAATCCCCCATGGACCCTTGTGAGCAGTTTTGCCGCCAGGAGTCTTCACCCTGTCCCGTCGGCCACTTTCCAACTTGAGATGCTTTACAAGGGATGGACTGGCAGTGCTTTGGCTCCGTGTCACACTGCCTGCCCTGGTGGCCGGTGCACTCCACACACCGGTAACACGCACCACTGGTACTGGAGTCTTTTTGACTGAGGCGTGACTACGGGACTTATGAATTGGAGGGGTGGGGGCAAAGAGGTCAACGTTGCTGAGGGAGAGTTTCTGACGAACACAGGGATGGGTAGCTGGAGGGGGTCTGGAAGTGGAGGAAGAGGAGGTGGTTGTAGGAGGTGTCACTTTAGGTGTTTTGTATGCAGGTGCAGGTACTGGAGGCTGTCGTGAGGTGGATGGATGCTGGGTGTGTGGGTGCCCGCTTTTGTGTACTTTGGGAGGGGGCGTCACAGACACACTGGGAGAAGACACAGTGGACGTGTAAATGGTAGTGGGGGTGGTGAGTACAGGTGAGCGGGTGTGGTGCTGGGTGTTCTGGTACGAGTCCTAGTGCCTGTAGATGTAGTGCATGCAGGTGAGAGTGTAGACAACACTGGGAGGGAGGAGGGAGACGATGAGGAGGGGGACACAGTGGAGGCAGTGGATGTTGCTGTGTCTGTATGTGGGTGATGCTTGTGTGAGTGCCTGTGGGATGTGTGGTGCCTATGTTTGCCTGAGCTACTTTTGTGTGTTGAGGTGTATGCATGCTTGTCTGACGGTGTGCTTGGGATGGGCTGGGGTACAGGGGATTGGGTCTAGGTGGAGGAAGTTGGAGGGGGGAGGCTAGACACAGGGACAATGGCTGCCATCAGTGCTGAGGCCAGAGTT
Organism: Pleurodeles waltl; assembly: GCF_031143425.1. Taxonomy (NCBI): domain Eukaryota; kingdom Metazoa; phylum Chordata; class Amphibia; order Caudata; family Salamandridae; genus Pleurodeles; species Pleurodeles waltl. The sequence goes on along the minus strand of NC_090437.1, from coordinate 815,527,178 downwards.
TGCAGGGTTCGATGATGGGCCGCCTGACCACAATGAATGCCCTCCAGGAATGCATTAGTGTGTTGCAACTCCCTTTCTACACCCTGGACGGCATTCACAATGGTAGACTGCCCAACAGTGAGTGACCTGAGGAGGTCAATGGCCTCCTCACTGAGGGCAGCAGGGGTGACAGGGGCAGGGCCTGAGGTGCCTGGGGCGAAGGTGATGCCCACCCTCCTGGGTGAGCGGGCACGGGGGGAACGCTGAGGGGCTGCTGGGAGGGCGGTGCTGGTAGGGGAGGTGGCGGCTGTACCTGTAGAAGTGTGGGGCACAGATGGTGCCGCCACCACAAGGGAGCTCCCATCGGCGGACGAGTCCGTGTCGCTGGTTGGTGATCCGGTGACCGACGTGTAGCTCCTCTCACCCTCCGTCCCACTGGTGCATTCATGGTGTGGCCCTCCATGGCCATGTGGGATGCAGCTCCCTGGTGCTCCGGTGCCACTGTACCTTTGCCTGATGATGCTGATGCACAAAAGAACAGGGAGAGCAGAAAAAGGGGGGGGAAGACAGAAGAAAGACAGGTTGAGTGCATGGCTTATCGCTACCGTTGGCGGACAATACAGACACAGCAGCCCCCTGCACTACGCCGTGCTCTTGGCCTCCACAGATGCTATTTCTGGGATATGGCCTACATCGCTATGGTGGACATCTGCTCACATGGATGCCACAGGGGCATGTATACCTGTACTTGGCACTCTCCTGTGGTGGGATGGAGTGGCACATGGCCTGCATTACGGAGGGGCCTAGCCTATGGAAGTCGCCCTTGCCTAGGGAAACCCACAGCCCTCCTCCCACACCCAGACCCCTCAACTGCGCGCAAAGTCCCCAGAATGAGGGTGTATTCACCCCCTTGTGTCTGGTGCGATGCCCTCAAGCGCCCATCCAACTCAGGGTAGGCCACTGCCAGGATCCGGAACATCAGGGGGGTCATGGGACGACGGGCACCCTTCCCACGTTGGGAGGCCATCCCCAGCTGAGCCTCCGCCATCTTCTTGCTCCAGCGGCGAATGTCAACCTATCTTTTCCGGCAGTGGGTGCCCAGTCTCTGGTGGACCCCCAGTGTCCAGACGTCCCTTGAGATGGCACGCCAAATGTCCTTCTTCTGGTGGGTGCTGACCTACATGATATGCAGTGGAGAAGAAGAGAAGTCATTAGCAAGAGCACTGTCGAAGTGAGTGGCCCACATACCTGCCCTTGCCATGTGGCACATGCATTCACAGTCCTTCATGTTCACTGCACTCTGCCCCCTTCCCTCTTACAACCAGCCCTCTCCACACAGGCATAGCCCATACAACGTGCTCCCTGTGTACTTACCTGTTGGTCTGGAGGACCGTAGAGTAGCGTGTACTGGGGGAGGACCCCGTCCACGAGCTTCTCCAACTCCTGAGCAGTGAAGGCAGGGGCCCTTTCCCCAGACGCAGCAGCCATTGTCTCTTCCAGACCGAGGTCACAGCAGCACTTGCAGTGTAGGTCCTCTCCTGTCGAAGATCAGGTATTGAGTGATTCAACAGATAGAAAATGCGGTCATATCCGCGGCGGTGTCGTCCGCGGCGGTGCGTATCATCACCGCCGGCGCACTTCATCATTGGCTCCTGGGACCCATATGCAGCATTGCGCAGCGGTCTTCGACCACCTACCGAAACGGTGTACAACACCAGCGCAGTTACCTCACATCCCATTGTCCCACTTTACAGGTCAGGCAGCCGCCATTTCAGGGGCCCAAATGGCTTCATTTCCAACTGCCTCACTCATACCTAGGCCTAGACTCAACACACATACAGGCCACCTTTTTTGTATGATAGGTGTTCTGTGTAAACTGTGGGTATGTACCTCTGAGTTGTTTGAATCTGTGATCGCTGTTGTCCTTCATAGGCACCGTCCGCTGGACATGTGAGGAGCTGGCGGCATCCTCCGGTGTACCGACCGTTGGTGGACCTGTCGACAATGGAGGAGCGACATTTGATTATCACCTACAGGCTTGACCGTGCCACAATCCAGGAACTGTGTACCCAGTTGGAGCCAGACCTGATGTCAGCAATCCGCCATCCCACAGGAATCCCCCCTGACGTGCAGGTGCTGTTAGTGCTCCATTTCCTTGCAAGTGGACCTTTTCAGACAACAGTGGCCATGGCATCAGGGATGTCCCAGCCTATGTTTTCAAACGTGTTGTCCAGAGTGTTGTCTGCCCTGCTGAAACACAGAAGGAGCTACATCGTTTTCCCTCAGGTAGAGGATTTGGCTACCATGAAAGGTGACTTCTATGCCCTTGGACATATCCCCAACATCATAGGTGCTATTGATGGGACCCATGTAGCTCTGGTCCCCCCCATAGGAGTGAACAGGTGTACAGGAACCGGAAGAGTTATCATTCGATGAATGTACAGATGGTATGTTTGGCAGACCAGTACATCTCGCAGGTAAATGCTATGTTCCCTGGCTCAGTGCATGACGCCTACATCCTGCGCAATAGCAGCATCCCTTAGATGATGGGTCAACTCCAGAGGCACCGGGTTTGGCTATTGGGGGACTCTGGTTACCCCAACCTGTCCTGGCTATTGACCCCAGTGAGGAATCCCAGGACCAGGGCAGAGGAACGCTACAATGAGGCCCATGGGCGGACTAGGAGGGTGATCGAACGCACCTTCGGCCTCCTGAAGGCCAGGTTCAGGTGCCTCCATATGACAGGTGGTTCCCTATTCTACTCACCAAGGAAGGTGTGCCAGATCATCATCGCCTGCTGTATGCTTCACAATCTTGCTTTGCGACGCCAGGTGCCTTTTCTGCAGGAGGATGGTCCAGATGGCGGTGTTGTGGCAGCTGTGGAGCCTGTGGACAGTGATGAGGAGGACGCTGAGGAAGAAGACATAGACAACAGGAAGTCAGTCATACAGCAATATTTCCAGTGACACACAGGTGAGAACAGTTTTCTTTTAACCATTACATTCACTTTCACACTTCTACCTCTATCCTGTCTGTCATTTCATAGCAGTATTTGGTCACTGAGTTGTACCTTTCCATTATGGTTTCACAGGTGTGGTTAGCAACGTGTGTCATCTGCTTGCATCCTTCAAGGACTTGTGATGTGTGACATAGGTATGTTGGCTTTACAATTGGAAACGCATGTTGACACTGTCATTGATTATACATATTTAGCAAATCACAGACTGACTCCAGATTGTTTTGTGGTTCAAGTGTGTTTATTTAAGTACTCAAAAATGGAAGGGGATAGTAATATGGTGATGGGTACGGTGGAGGAATGTCCATGGCAGAGTCCAGTCCATTAGTCACACAGGTGCACTGCCCATATGGGCATAGGAAGTGGAGCTGGGGCAGTTTCCGTATGGACAGGGTAACAAAGTGGGACAGTGGGAGGACAATCAGGGTGGTCTCATTTCCTGGCGGGGGTCTTGTCATCTTGCTCTGTCCTGTTCCTGGATCTCAGGGACCGCTTGCGGGGTGGTTGTCCGTCTGCAGGGGGTGGGGTGCTGGTGTGGTGGTCCTGTGGTGGGGCGTCCTGTCCACTAGCGCCGGCGGAGGTGGTGGGCAGTTCATCGTCCATGCTAGTGTCAGGGGCCCCTTGGAGTTTCCACGGTGTCCCTCATAGTTTTTTGTATGTCCTTCAGCACCCCTACGATGGTGCCCAGGGCGGAGCTGATGGTTCTGAGCTCTTCCCTGAACCCCAAATACTGCTCCTCCTGCAGGCGCTGGGTCTCCTGAAACTTGGCCAGGACCATCGCCATCATCTCCTGGGAGTGGTGGTATGCTCCCATGATGGAGGAGAGGGCCTCGTGGAGAGTGGGTTCCCTTGGCCTGTCCGCCCCCTGTCGCACAGCAGCCCTCCCAGTTCCCCTGTGTTCCTGTGCCTCCGTCCCCTGGACCGTGTGCCCACTACCACTGCCCCCAGGTCCCTGTTGTTGTTGGGTTGGTGAGTTATCCTGGGTTCCCTGTAGTGGTGGACACACCGCTGATTGACGTGTCCTGGGTACGGAGGTATGGGCCCGCTGGGTGGGTGCTGTGCTGGTGTTACCAGAAGGTGGAAGGTCAGTGATGGGCTGTGCCTGTGCAAGGGGAACCGACTGTCCCGAGGCCCACGATGGTCCGGGCTGGTCATCAGGATCCAGTAGGGCAGAGCTGCTGTCGTCACTGTGGGCCTCTTCTGTGGGTGGAGTGGAGTTGTCTGGACCCTCCGGTGTGGTGACATTCTATAGTGGTCCTGCAGGGATATAAGAGCATGATTATTGCATGTGTGTGTGTAATGGTGTGCAATGGGTGGGTGTTTGTGTACCCCAGTGCAAGCATTCCTGTGTGTGGGTTTGTGTGATGATGGTTGTTTTGGGTATGTGCAGTGAGCATGCTTTGGTGAGGGGTGACCATGCTTTGTTTTTGCATGCGGGGCTTGGTGTTGGGATGGGTGGTTTGTGTTATGAGTACATTAGTGAGGAGTTGGAGTGATAGGGGAGGTTGTGAGTGCGGGGGTGTGTGATAGCATGCAGGTAGGGTGGGGGATATGATAGTTGAGATTTAACTTACCAGTGTCCATTCCTCCACCGACTCCTCCGAGGCCCTCTGAATGCATGATGGTCAAGACTTGCTCCTCCCATGTTGTTAGTTGTGGGGGTGGAGGTGGGGGTATGACGCCAGTCCGCTGTACCGCAATGTTGTGACTGGAGACCACTGAACGCACCTTCCCCCGTAGGTCGTTCCACCTCTTCCTGATGTCCTCCCGATTTCTTGGATGCTGTCCCACAGCGTTGACCCTGTCCATGATTCTTTGCCATAGCTCCATCTTCCTGGCTATGGATGTGTGCTGCACCTGTGAGCCAAATAGCTGTGGCTCTACCGTAGGATTTCCTCCACCATGACCCTGAGCTCCTCCTCGGAAAACCGGGGGTGTCTTTGGCGTGACATGCGGTGGTGTGGGTGATGTGTGGGGTGGTGTAAGTGTTGATGTGTGTGTTGATGTGTAGTGGTGTGTGGTGTTTTGTGCGTGTAATGTTGTATGGGTGATGGTGCTGTCTGCCTCTGTGTGGTGGGGTTCTCAGTTGCTCTGCTCTCTGTCTATCTGGCTTTCTTCTGTGAATTGGGGTCGTTGGGGTTGGTGGGTGATGTGGGTGTGTGTTTTATATTGTGTTGAGTGTATGGGAGTGTTGTTTGTATGTGTATCAGGTGTGTGTATTTTGAATTGTCCAATGCGGCGGTGTTTTGGAGATGTGTGTGTATTTTGAGCGCGGCGGTGTGTACCGCCAATGGAATACCACGGTTGAAAGACCTCCACGTGGATTCGTGGGTCGTGATAGCATGGGCGTGTTTCTGTTGGCGTGACGGTGGAGGTTTTGTTTTCGCCAGTTTATCACTGACCTTTGGTGTGGCGGTCTTGCGTGGGTGTCTGAATTTCGGCGGATTGCGAGATGTGGGTCATAATAGCTGTGGCGGAATTCCGTGGCCGCAGCAGTGTTTTGGCGGTCTTTTGTACGGCGGTAAGCGCCTTTTACCGCCAATGTTGTAATGAGGGCCAATGTTAGTACATTATTTTAAAAGTGCATGTGCAGGTTTTGTACTCGATGGTGGCCGATAAAGAAAGCACATTATATGTCATATGTAAATTTTCAACGTTAATATATCTTATATATTGAAAACAAATGCAAAATATTTACTAAAGTTAATTTCCACGCTCACACATTCACTTTACAGGCCCTGGGTACGTGGTATACCACTTTACAGGGGACTTACATGTAAACTAAATATGCCGTTTGTAGATGCACCAATGTTACCGTGTTTCAGGGGAGAAGCAAATGCAGTTTAGCACCTTAGCACTGGTTAACATTGGTAAAGTGCTCAGAGTCCTGAGGTCAACCGACAGATGCAGCAACAAAACAGGAGGGAAATTCAAAAAGTCTGGGGGAAGACCACACTAAGGATGATTGGTCTACCAGTAAATAAAAAATGGCAAAATAGCGTCTGGTGTGTCATGACTCACACACACCCAGACATATGCATCACCAGCCATTTTGAGATGGCTACTTGCTCATGCATGCATCATGATGCGCATGTGCCAGAACACATGCATACATTAGCAGTCATCTTCAAAAAGGTTTTTCGCTTAATAGAAAATCGATGCTAGGATGGCCATTCGTACAGCTGTGTGTGAGGTGATGTGATGGCGCCAATTTCGCCATCACCTAATGACGTACCAACAAGTGTTGCCATAGACAATAGCCAGAGCTTTTCCAGCAAAGAATCTATGGTTTTGCCAATGCTTGTTCTTTCTTGCTGGCTAACAGTGACATTTTCAGAGCTTTTTTGTTCAAGAGCAGCAGCATGATCATGTTCTGTTTATTGTGGTGTCTGAATGTTGTGTTCTATACAAAATTTTTCAGCGGTTATTGAAGTTTGCCTAAAAGCTTCAGTATCTAATATTAAGAATCACTACTCACCATGAGTGGTCAAAATGTGTTCTTTTTGGAAGGTTTCTTTCAATTGTGATATGTCCTATTTTTGGGCTTTACTTTCGAGAACTGCAGAGTTTCAGTGTACTTCCCAGAGCGTGCAATGTTCCCCTTTGCCACAACGTGCTGGATGGGTGGGATGAGATAAGAAAATAAAGATTCCTGACCTCAGAGTCATGAGCATTGATGCACTCACCTGGTGTAACCATAGTATCTTGTGAAGTGTGCCTGGAAGGGAATGTTGACATTCACTAATTACATGCTTAAACTATGTAATTCCAATAGCATTTCATGACACCTTGATAATAGACTGAATATAAACCACAAAGCACTCAATAAACACATGTTTTGAAAAATGAAGCTTTGTCTGACTTTCGTACAGTACATTCACAGAGGCAAACATTAAACAAAGACAGGTGACTATCTAAACAGGCAAGCAGACAGAACAGTACAGTCATGGGCATCCATTCCAAGATCACCACACACCAACATCCCTACACACAGGGCAACATGGATACTGGTGCCAATGCACACAGATAAACCACCCAGAGCTAAACAGTGAAAACCAATACTGGCATGCAGCCACATAATCATCATATAGACACAAACACAACACTCATACAAGCATATACAATCACAAAGATGGATGGATTGAAGCCTCCACTATGAAAACATATAGCTACTGTACCACAACAATTTGACTTGCAAAATATTGCCATTTATTTCCTACATTAACATTTTGCTAAAGACGGTGTTGGGATACTTGGTATACTGTCCCCTTCTTGTTTTCACTGCCCCACATTTTTAAACAAAAGTGTGCCTGAAGAGCTAGGAATAGGTTTCCAATAAGAACAGTAATCAAGAAAATACAACAAATCATTTTGTGACAGCATTCAACGATTGTATTTTGTGTGAAATGAATGATTTAATTGTGAGGGAAAAAAGTAATGGGAAACATTTATTTAAATTTGTGAAAATAAACAACCACAGTAAACTCAGCGATACAGTCATGTACTCTACACAGCCATCATAGCCCAGAAATAAAAGACCCTTATGTGGTGGGTGTGAGATCATGGACTTGCTTACCCATGACTTCAACCAAACTCCCAAGTCAAAAAGGAAGATCATCCTGGAGTCATTCTGAAGTCATCTGATTATTTCAGCTGGGCTATTCCTGTAATTATCTGGGGAAGTCATCCCAAGCCATCCTGAAGTATGTGTATAGAGCAAAATATTTAAATGAGATGACTCCAGAATCATCACAGAAACTACTCCAGGATGGGTTCCCGATTACTTCAGTGGAAAATATGTGATGATCATTTAAAACTGCAGGATGATCCCAGGATGATTTCAGGATTGGGCGGGATTACTGCAGGATGGGTTCCCGATTACTTCAGTGGAAAACATGTGATGATCATTTAAAACTGCAGGATGATCCCAGGATGATTTCAGGATTGGGCTGGATTACGGCAGGATGGGCTCCTGATTACTTCAGAGGAAAACATGTGATGATTATTTACTACTGTAGGATGATTTCAGGATTAGGCTGTATTACTCCAGGATGATTTTACCAGTATTTCAGGATAGGGCTGTATTATTACAGAACAATCGTGTGATTACTTCAGAATGAGGTTGTATTACACAAGGATATTCCTAAAATTGCTGTATAACTGCATGAGAATTTCAAGATGGGGCTCTGTTACTCTAAGTCAGTGTTTACCAAACTATGAGTCGCAAGCTGATTTTTAGTGGGCCCCAAAGGTCAGAAAAATAAAGAAAGATGCCTTTCAATGCTATGCTTAACATGTGACATTTGCTGGTCTTCCAAAGACAGGTCAAATATCAAGCTGCACTGTCCTTTAACATTGGGATTGGCATGTACTTTTCTTTCTCTGACTGCAAAGTGAAAGGAGTTTTTAAAGTGAATTATGTAACAATGGAGTATGTTATTTTTTGGAATACACAAAATGTAAGTAACAGGAAAAGAACAAAGCAAATATGAAGTACTTTTTTATAATTCTAAACAATACTGGAAACAGATTTTAGTAGCACCAAAATAAAATCAAGATAAAACCAAGACACTTTCTTGTTGATGTGCAAGTGATGAATATTCACAGAAGCTGGATACCAACACATAATAATTTAAGTGTTATATAGTTATATCAGTAAGATTTTATGACTATGCAAATAAATTCAGTGGCTATTTCCATGGAAAATGTGCTATTGGTATATGATAATGAGCTACCATACGATGCTTTAGTTACACTGAAGAATCACCCTTTCTCCTGTCCATTAAAGGTAGGCGGTTGCGAACATTTGTTGTTCTAAAAAGTGTGTTGTGGTTTTAGGACGTTTGGGAACCATTGCATTTAGATGATCTTGAGTGATGGATATGAATTGATAGAAAAAAGAAAATCTCTAATGTGAAACCACATTGGAGGAAACAAAATACAGAAACAAAATACAGAAACAAAATACAGGAAAGCCAATTAGAAGAAAAAACAATATTATTAAGAAAATACAAACAAATCAAAAAAAGGCAACATTTTCAAGGAACAACAATTTTGAGGAAAAATCCAAGATCACAAGTGATAGGTTTTTGGGTTCAAGGATGGGTAATGTGCAATGGTTCCGAGGGTTCTCTGTAATCAGAAATGGGTGGGGTTTAGGAATAGATGAGTGTAGGGGTATTGGGGTTTTTTAAAGGTCAGTGATGGGTAAAGGTTAAAGGTGGTGAAAATGTTTTAGTATTCAGTATTGGGTGGAGTTTAGGCTGGTGAGTGGTTTTAAAGATTCAGTGATGGGTGGAGTTTAGACATAGAAAAGGTTTTTCAGGTTTGGTAGAGTGTAGTGATGGTATTGGTTGAATGGGTGATGGTTACGGGCATTGACATTATTTTTTAGGGTTCAGGGTGGAGTGTAGAGGTAGAAGGCTTGTAGGGTTCTGAGAAGTGTGTAGTTATGGTGTAATAAGATGTTATCAGGGGACAGGGATGGGTAGTGTTTAGGGGTTTGTGAGGGGTCAGGACTGTATGGGGGTGAATGGTCAATGAAATAATAGCATCCAAAGTAATTGTTTGACCACATACAAGATATGTCCCCTGAAATAAATATCTTCAGGAAAACTGTTTCTAAAAGTAAGACCTGTCCCCACTACATTTACATATTAAAATGTAAGCATGCCAAAGCCAATTTCAAAATTATAGTCTATGACTTGGTTTCTATGAAATGTAAATACCATTAATTTCATTAAACAGTTTAGATGTTTCTCAGTAATGGTATTCCATTAAATCAATTTTCTATGAAATCACATACAACCAATCTTTTTTTTAATAAATATATATATATATATATATATTTATTTTCCAAAAGGTGTAACTTGCATTACATGTGTATAAACATCCAACTTTCCTCATGCATACATGACTGTTGTGACATAATACCGTACAATGACATCTTACATATAGATCAAAATTCAGAATTCAAAATTGAGTTGCTTATTCTCCTTCCTCAACTGCCCCTGCCCTCCACCTGAACTTGTGCCTGATCTTCCGCTGGCTTACTTATTCTGGCCCAAATCGCATGACATTTTTTCATGGCTCCTATCCTCTGAGCATACAACTTTTCTTTAACCCTTGTAGATTCAATTTTCGCCTCCCATAATGCGTATGTCGGGGGGACTGGTGATTTCCATACCTGTAGGATAAGTGATAAGGCTACCACTGTACCTACAACTACCATCTGTCTGGATGCATTAGAAAGATGTATATTCTGCATCACGCCCAAAGCGCAACTAAAGGACTAGGATTAATCACATGGCCTATCCAGAAGCTTAGAGTCTGACAAATCTGCTCCCAGTACCTTGCCAAAGATATGCAACTAAAAAACATATGTATCCAATCCCCCTGAAAGGTTTGACAACGTGGGCAGGAGCCAAATGTCTCAGGATGCATATCTCTTACTACAAGGGGAGTATAGTACAACAACCACCTGGAAAACAGAGCGATCTTTTTAAAATTAGCCGCTCTAAGTGCTTTGTGCGACACCTCGTTGTGTTTTCTCCAATGCTGTATCTCTACCTTACATCCTGTCATGTTGGTTATTCGCACCAGAATTTAGGCGGTTAACTTCAATGTCCCTGCATCCTGGAGTAGTTTATACCATTTCCTAATAACTAGTGGGTTTTTATAGAAGGCCTGAGCAATATGACTATTTACGTAGTTCAGTGGTTGTCGTACTGGATGCAAAAGGTGTTGGATTTGACAATATGAAAATGTTAACTTATCTGGAATATTGCTTACACCCTTTACACACTGTGCCCACGTTTTCAAGTGATCCAATACGTAAAAATCCTCTAGGGTTTGAAAACCCAGCTCTTCCCATTGCTGTATAGTGCTTTGGCTTAATTCTACTCCTGAAGTCTCCTGCCATTTAAGTAGCAATCCTTGTAGTTTAAAAAAAAACATTCATATGATTCAGTTGAAACAAATCTGCCGAGCTCGGAGATACATATATACCAAGATATCTAATGGGATGCGAGGAAGAAGATGCAACACGAATACCTTGCTGCAGAACCGACATCTCTGTATTATATAACAAAGCCTCTGATTTAGATTGATTAATTTTATAACCCCCAAGATCGGAAAATGCCCTAATTTCTGCGAGTGCTCTATAAATATTCTGACGTTCTGCATTAAGATAAAGGATCATATGTCTTATCCAGGTGACTGGTTGACACCTATTCGGTATAAGTCAATATGGACAGTCAATGAAGGACCACACGCCAATTATGAATACAATTTAGCTTTACTAGAATTTCAGGTAAATGTATGCATTTAGCACATCAACAATGGTAGAATAATAATAGCAATGAAGAGCATCTATTTATATATGAGTAGACTACAAAGAGCATCTATGTATATATATGAGCAAAGAGTTAATTGACAGATATAAGCTTTGATTTACTGCACACCAAAATTCATGTTTCAATTACTGCACAAAGCTCACACTACGATATTCAGAAAACAAAAAATAAACAAGCTGAATACTTCAGATTATAAACACAGTGCAAGCATAATAATCAATCATAATAATAGAGCAGAGAAACAAAGGCCTTTCATCCCTGTGTGGAACTTAACTTAGTCCACAAAAGGCTGGGAAGCCCTCTACCGCCCGCTTGGACCTCTCTCCCTCTCAAGAGTCATGGTCTCTGAACAGCAAACAGGGAGGCAGCACTGGGCCTGGAGATGGCAGCTTTCACAACCCCATCTGCGAGCTTCAGTGCTTAAATAACCCTCACCCGCACTTCAGTGCTTAAATAACTCGAAGCTTGGATTGTATCCCTTTCTGGCATTTTCTAGCTATGTTATCAGCACTTGTCTCTTGGCTGCTCGGCCCTTCCCCAGCCATTGTTTTAATTCCATCTTCTCCCTGTACTCTCGTTCTCAAGGTTGAGACGGAGGCGGTCATTACAACACTGGCGGTAAAAGCCGCATACCACCGTGCAGAAGACCGCCAACACACAGCTATTATGACCCACATTTCGGAATCCACCAAAATTCAGACACCCACACAAGTCCGCCTCACCAAAGGTCAGTGATAAACTGGCGAAAACAAAACCTCCACCGTCACGCCAATAGAAATACGCCCACACTATCACGACACACGGATCCACGCGTCGGTCTTTCAACCGTGGTATTCCATTGGCGGTACACACCGCCGCGCTCAAAATACACACACTCTTACAAAAAACAAACACATTGGACAATTTGAAATACACACACCTGATACACATACACACACCACTCCCACACACCCAATACAATATAAAACACCCACCCACATCACACACGAACCCCTACGACCACAATTACGGAGAGAAGGCCAGAGAGAGAGCACCAGCAAGAACAACAGCATCCACAGGCACACAACCCCATCACCCACAGAACTTCCACGCACCTCACACAACACACCACTACATATCAGCACACATATCACCACACAGTCCACCCCACACATCACCTACACCACCCCATTGCATGGCAAAGACACCCCAGGTTCTTGGAGGAGGAGCTCAGGGTCATGGTGGAGGAAATCGTCCGGGTAGAGCCACAGCTATTCGGATCACAGGTGCAGCACACCTCCATTGCAAGGAAGATGGAGATATGGCAAAGAATAGTGGGCAGGGTCAACGCAGAGGGACAGCACCCAAGAAATCGGGAGGACATCAGGAAGAGGTGGAACAACCTACGGGGAAGGTGCGTTTCGTGGTCTCAAGACACCACCTGGCGGTTCAGCAGACTGGCGGCGGACCCCCACCTCCTCCCCCACAACTAACAACATGGGAGGAGCAGGAGGATTCTGCATCCTGAGGGCCCCGCAGGAGTAGGTCGAGGAATGGACTCCGGTAAGTCAAATCTTAACTATTACAACCCCCACCCTACCTGCATGCTATCACATACCCCCATCCTCACCCTCACCCCCAGCACCCCAACTCCTCACATATGTCCCAATATCACAAACCACCCATCCCAACACCAATCCCTGCATGCAACAACAAAGAATGGACACCCATCACTAAAGCATGCCCACTGCACATACCCATACAACCCCCTAAACCATCCTCACACAAGGTCTCACACAGGAATGCAATCACTGGGGTACACGGTCACCCACCCATTGCACACCATGACACACACAGATGTAATAACCATCCTTTTATACCCCTGCAGGACCCCTACCCAAAGTCACCGGACAGGAGGGTCCACACATGTAGACACCACCAACAGAAGAGGCCCACAGTGATGATAGCACCTCTGTCCAACTGGATCTAGATGACCAGCCCGGCCCATCGGGGACCTCTGGACAGTCGGTTCCCATCACCCAGTCACAGGCCACTACAGACCTTCTACCCTCTGGAAACACCAGCACAGCACCCACCCAGCAGGCCCATACCTCCGTCCCCAGGACACGTCAATCAGCTGTGTGTCCACCACTACAGGGAACTCAGGATAACCCACCACCCAACAACAACAGGGATCTGGGGGCAGTGGTGGTGGGCACACGGTCCAGGGGACGGAGGCCCAGGAACACAGGGGAACTGGGAGGGCTGCTGTGCGACAGGTAGGCGGAGAGGCCAAGGGAACCCACTCTCCATGAGGCCCTCTCCTCCATCATGGGAGCCTACCACCACTCCCAGGAGACGATGGCAACGGTACTGGCCAAGTTTCAGGAGACCCAGCGCCTGCAGGAGGAACAGTATATGGGCTTCAGGGAGAAACTCAGAACCATCAGCTCCACCCTGGCCACCATCGTAGGGGTGCTGAAGGAACTTGTGAACACCAGGAGGGACACTATGGCACTACAAGGGGCCCCTGACACTAGCATGGACGATGAACTGCCCACCACCTCCGCCGCTAGTGGACAGGAGGCACCGCCACAGGACCACCACACCAGCACCCCACCCCCTGCAGAGGGAGAACCACCCCGCAAACTGTCCCTGAGATCCAGGGCAAAGACAGAGCATGATGCCAAGACCCCTGCCAAGAAATGAGACCACCCTGATTGTCATCCTACTGTCCCACTTTGTCACCCTGTCCATACTGAAACTGCCCCAGCTCCACTTCCTATGCCCATATGGGCAATGCACCTGTGAGACTAATAGACTGGACTCTGCCATGGACAGTCCTCCGCCATTACCCCTCACCATTTCACTACCCCCTCCAATATTGAGCACTTAAATGAACACACTTAAAGCACAAAACAATCTGGAGTCTGTCTGTGATTTCGAAATAGTGTGTTAGCAATTACAGTGACAAAATGCTCTTTCAAGTTGAATGTCAACATACCTATGTCACACAGCTCTAGTCCATGAGGAATCTAAGCAGATGTCACACAGTGGGACCCACATCAGTGAAATCGTAAGGGAAAGTGATAACTCAGTGACCATACACTGGGTGAAAACGACAGACAGTAGAGAGGTAGTAGTGTTAAAGTACATGTAGTAGGCAGCTCTGTATTCTTACCTGTGTCTCATTGGACATATTGCTGGATCACTGAGTCCCTGTTGTGCATGTCTTCTTCCCCTACTTCCTCGTCTTCACTGTCCACAGGCTCCACAGCTGCAACAACACCGCCATCTGGACCATCCTCCTGTAGAAAAGTCACCTGTTGTCGCAAAGCCAAGTTATGAAGCATACAGCAGGCCACGATGATCTGGCAGACCTTCTTTGGTGAGTAGAATAGGGATCCACCTGTCATATGCAGGCACCTGAACCTAGCCTTCAGGAGGCCAAAGGTCTGCTCGATCACCCTCCTAGTTCGCCCATGGGCCTCATTGTAGCGTTCCTCTGCCCTTGTCCTGGGATTCCTCACTGGGGTCAGTAGCCATGACAGGTTGGGGTAACTCGAGTCACCTGCAAATGGTGAGGGACAACTGTTAGACACATACTAACCTAGAGGGATATCCCAAGACCCAGACAACCATTCCCTCTGACTTGCTTCTAGGTGCTCACCTAATAGCCACACACGGTGCCTCTGGAGTTGACCCATCACATAAGGGATG
This sequence comes from Pleurodeles waltl, assembly GCF_031143425.1. Taxonomy (NCBI): domain Eukaryota; kingdom Metazoa; phylum Chordata; class Amphibia; order Caudata; family Salamandridae; genus Pleurodeles; species Pleurodeles waltl. The sequence goes on along the minus strand of NC_090437.1, from coordinate 815,512,130 downwards.
CTGCTGTTCCGCAGGATGTAGGTGTCATGCACTGAGCCAGGGAACTTGGCATTCACATGGAAGATGTACTGGTCTGCCAAATATACCATCTGTACATTCATAGAATGATAACTCTTCCGGTTTCTGTACACCTGTTCACTCCTGTGAGGTGGGGGGGACCAAAGCCACATGTGTCCCATTAATTGCACCTATGATGTTGGGGATGTGTCCCAGGGCATAAAAATCACCTTTCACTGTAGGCAAATCCTCCACCTGAGGGAAAACAGTGTAGCTCTGCATGTGTTTCAGCAGGGCAGACAACACTCTGGACAATACGTTGGAAAACATAGGCTGGGACATCCCTGATGCCATGACCATTGTTGTCTGGCTCCAACTGTGTACACAGTTCCTGGATTGTGGCACGGTCAAGCCTGTAGGTGATAATCAAATGTCGCTCCTCCATTGTCGACAGGTCCACCAACGGTCGGTACACCGGAGGATGCCGCCATCTCCTCACATGTCCCAGCGGACGGTGCCTATGAAGGACAACAACGATCACAGATTCAAACAACTCAGAGGTACATACCCACAGTTTACACAGAACACCTATCATACAAAAAAGGTGGCCTGTATGTGTGTTGAGTCTAGGCTGAGGTATGAGTGAGGCAGTTGGAAATGAAGCCATTTGGGCCCCGGAAATGACGGCTGCCTGACCTGTAAAGTGGGACAATGGGATGGTAGGTAACTGCGCTGGCGTTGTACACCATCGCGGTAGGCGGTTGAAGACCGCGGCACAATGCTGCATTGGTTAACATTGAAACCTATGGGTCCCAGGAGCCAATGGCGATGTACGCCGGCGGTGACGGTACGCAGTGCCGCGGACATGACCACCCTTTTTTATCACTTCAGTCACTCGATACCTGATCTTTGACAGGAGAGATCCTACACTGCAAGTGCTGCTGTGACCTCGGTCTGGAAGAGACAATGGCTCGAGTGTCTGGGGAAAGAGCCCCTGGCTTCACATCAGAGGAGTTGGAGAAACTCGTGGATGGGGTCCTCCCCCAGTACACGCTACTCTACGGTCCTCTAGACAAACAGGTAAGTACACTGGGAGCATGCTGTATGGGCTATGCCTCTGTGGAGAGGGCTGGATGTAAGAAGGAAGGGGGGAGAGTGCTGCGTGCATGAAAGATGGTGAATGCATGTGCCACATGACAAGGGTAGGGATGGTGGCAAATCACTTCGACGGTGCAGTTGGTAATAACTTCTCTTTTTCCCCTGTACATTTCATGTAGGTCGGCGCCCACCAGAAGAAAGGTATTTGGCGTACCATCGCCAAGGACGTCCCGACCCTGGGGGCCTACCACAGACGGAGCACCCACTGCCGGAAAAGATGGGAGGACATTCGCCATTGGAGCAAGAAGACGGCGGAGGCTCAACTGGGGATGGCCTCCCAACGTGGGAGGGGTGCCCGTCGCACCATGACCCCCATGATGTTCAGGATCCTGGCGGTGGCCTACCAGGAGTTGGATGGGCGCTTGAGGGCATCACAGCAGACACAAGGGGGTGAGTACACTCTCATTCTGCTGACTTTGCGTGCAGTGGAGGTGGCTGGGTGGGGGAGGAGGGCTGTGGGTTTCCCTAGGCCAGGGCGAGGTCCGTAGGCAAGGCCCCTCTGTATGTCAGGCCATGTGGCACCCCAGCCCACCTCTGTAGAGTGCCAAGTACAGGTCGTCATGCCCCTGTGTCATCTATGTGTGCAGAGGTTGTCCATAGCCTTGTAGGCCATTTCCCAGGAATTGAACAGTGGAGCCCAAGAGTGCAGCGTAGTGCAGGGGGCTTCTGTGTCTGTCGTGTCCGCCAACGGTAGTGGTAATACATGCACTCAACATGTCTTTCTTCTGTCTCCCCCCCCTTTTTGTGGTCTCCCTGTTCTTGTGTGCATTAACATCATCAAGCGGAGGAGCAGTGGCAACGGAGCACGAGGGAGCTGCATCCCACATGTCCCTGGAGGCAACACTACAGAGTCTGAATTCACCAGTGGGACGGAGGGCGAGGGGAGCTCCACGGCGGGGATAGGAGCTGATACCAGCGACACACTCGTCCTCTGATGGGAGCTCCCTTGTGGTGGCGGCAACATCTGTGCCCCGCATCTACAGGTACAGCCACCACCCCCCCTACCAGCACCGCCCTCCCAGCAGCCCCTCAGCCTTTGCCCCGTGCCCGCTCACCCAGGAGGGTGGGCATCACCTTCGCCCCAGGCACCTCAGGCCCTGCCCCAGTCACCCCTGCTGCCCTTAGTGAGGAGGCCATTGACCTCCTCAGGTCCCTCACCAAACCGATGCATTCCTGGAGGGCATTCATTCTGGTCAGGCGGCCCTTCACCAAGCTTTTCAGACTCTGGCCTCAGCACTGATGGCAGCCATTGTCCCCGTCTCTAGCCTCCCCCCTCCAACTTCCTCAACCCCGACCCAATCCCCTGTACCTCAGCCTATTCCAAGCACACCTGCAGACCAACATGCACACACCTCAACACACAAGGGAAGCTCAGGCAAACAAGCACCACACATCCCACAGGCACTCCCGCAAGCATCATACACATGCAGACACACCAACATCCACTGCCTCCACTGTGTCCCCCTCCTCCTCGGGTCCCTCCTCCCTCCCAGTCTCGTCTACACTCACACCTGCATGCAGTACCTCTACAGCCACAACATCCCTCTCCAGCACACCCACCACCACACCCCGCTCATGTGCAGTCACCACCCCTACTACCATTCACACATCCCCTCTGTCCTCTCCCAGTGTGTCTGTGACGCTCCCTCCCAAAATACACAAACGCAGGCACACACCCATCCAACAGCCATCCACCTCACGACAGCCTCCAGCACATGCACCTTCACCCAAAGTCACCAAACATACACCTCCTACAACCACCACTTCTTCCTCCACTCCCAAACCCCCTCCAGCTACCCGTCCCAGTGTCTCCCAAAAACCTTTCCTGTCCACCCTTGACCTCTTTCCCACACCTCCCCCACCCCGTCCGTCTCTTAGGTCCCGAATTAGCACCTCAGCCACAACATCTCTGGGACCAGTGGTGCCTGTAGTCACCGGAATCTGGAGTGCACCGGCCACCATGGCAGCCAGTGTGGCACGGAGCCACAGCACAGACAGTCCCCCACCTGTGAAGCCTCAGAAGTTGGCCAGTGCCCGGCGGGAGAGGGGGAAGACTCCAGCCACCAAAGCCGCTCCCAGGGGTCCCGTTGGGAGTGTGGAGTCAGCTGTGACACCTTCCAAGGTGGGGAAGGGCCACAAGAAACCCGGCAAGTCTGGGAAGAGCTGCAAGGCGGAGAAGACTGCCATCATCCCAGCTGCCCAGGAGGCCACCGCCAGCACCAGCCCAGCTGCCAAGGAGGCCACCGCCAGCACCAGCCCAGCTGCCCAAGAGGCCACCGGCAGCACCAGCCCAGCTGCCCAGTAGGCCGCTGCCAGCACCAGCCCAGCTGCCCAGGAGGCCAGCACAAGCCCAGCTGGCCCAAGAGGCCACCGCCAGCAAAAGGCCCGTTGGCCCATGAAGGACCGCCAGCCCCGCTGGGCCATGAAGGACTGCCAGCAGCTGAGACCCTGCAATGGAGCACGCCATCTGAGGCACCGCTGAACAGGGCACTTCATCTGAAGCATCGCTGAACAGGGCACCGCCATTTCAAGCACCGCTGAACAGGACACCGCCATCTCAAGCACCGCTGAACAGGGCATTGCCATCTCAAGCACCGCCGAACAGGGCATCGCCATCTCAAGCACCGCTGAACAGGGCACCACCATCTCAAGCACCGCTGAACAGGGCACCGCCATCTCAAGTACCGCTGAACAAAGCACCGCCATCTGGAGCACTGCTAGCCCATGAGCGGCAGGGGCACTGACTCAACTGAGTCCGTCACGGGGTGAATGATGCACTCTGGGCACCATGCCCCCTCCGGAACCAGTGGAGACTGACATCCACTACCTCTGTCTTTAACAGGATGAAGCACTCTGGGCACAAAGCCACCTCCAGAACCAGTGAAGAAAGAAATCCACTACCTCAGTCCTTGGCAGGATGAAGCACTCTGGGCACCATGCCCCCTCCAGAACCAGTGGAGACGGACATCCACTACCTCTGTCCTTAACAGGATGAAGCACTCGGGGCACCATGCCCCCTCCAGAACCAGTGGAGACTGCCATCCACTACCTCGGTCCTTAACAGGATGAAGCACTCTGGGCACCATGCCCCCTCCAGAACCAGTGGAGACTGTCATCCACTTGTGAGACTGTGGCTTTGCACTCCCCAGGATGGAACAGTGGGCAACCCACCCATTGTAGAGACTTGAGAGACTGTGGCTTTGCACTCCCCAGGATTGAACAGTGGGCAACCCACCCACTGTAGAGACTTGAGAGACTGTGTCTTTGCACTCCCCAGGATGGAACAGTGGGCATGTGGCCCCCTCGTGGATTTGGCGTCATGCACTCAACCGGCTGAGGTGCCTCCCCTTCCCTCCCCCTGGGATGCCTGTTTTCTTGCTCTCTGATGCCCCTGCAATGTTCTCTCCATCATGGTCGGGGATCTTGTGTGGGCCTCGCCCATACCGTCTGGTCCCAGTGTTCCACGGACTATCTTAGTGCACTACCTGGACTACTATGCTTGGTATATATTTTGTACATGGTGCATATATATATTTCTTCCTACTTGTGTTTAATATATTAGAATGGTTACACTAATTTTCTATTGTCTTTGCATCCTTCTGGGGGTTTGGGGGGTGTTACTGTAATGTATAGATTTGCATTTGTGTGTGTTGCACTGGGTGAGGGTGGGGGTGTTGCGTGTGTGTGTCCCTGTTTTTTTCCTCCCCTGTGTCATAGGTGCAGTACTCACCGTGGTCTTCGCCACCGGTGTTCGTGCTCCTGGTAGAGGAGCAGGAAGACTGTTGCAGGGAGAATTTGGAGTTCCGGGGCCATGGTGTCCTCGTTCCTCGTGGGGTGTGTAGAGGTGAGCGTTTTCCCTTTGAAATTCCTGTTTCAGCCGTGTTTTTATCCGCGGTGAATCCGCCCCAGAAAATGTGGCGGATTGGTAGGTTTTGATACTGTGGGCGGTATATTGTCTCAAGCCTATCTGTTGGCGGGGACCGCCGCGCTGTTTGTTTGTACCGCCGTGGCGGTCGGAGTGTTAAAGTGGCTGTCTTTGTTGGCGGTTTCCGCCACGGTCTTCATTGCAATTATTTTACCGCCGGCCTGTTGGTGATTATACCGCCGCTTTAACACCGTCCGCCAGGGTTGTAATGACCACCGGAGTCTCCTACACAAACAAACTTGAAAATAACATTGTGAACTTTTCCACGTTGTTCGGGTTTCAGCAGGCATCACACTCATCTACACTGCTCAAGCTAATTAACCCTTCGCGTCACAATGTCTTCCGCACCTTTCCCTATACTGATCACTCCACCCCTTAGATGAGCGCGATGCATGTGAAACAGATATCATTTATTTTGACATTCCGCTAGCTATATTGCTACGAATACTTGTCAGCGTTATTCTAAGCGCCTGCATCTTAGTATAAAGCTGTTTTGTGCGTACATATAGTCTACTTAGTACAGTCATTAGCGTAACACAAACAATCAATAACTAAATTAGCGGATGTAACACTATATTTAGCGTCTTTGTAGCTCCTGGTGCCCAGCCTAAGAAGATGTCATACCAATGATGCTCAGTTACTTGCTGGATGCGTGAAGCACTGTGCATAAGCTGTTTAGCATCTATGGTCATCTGTATGGCTGCATCCTTGGTGTGTTTAGCTGCCATATCAAATTTAGCAAAGGTAACTTGTGCGTAATGCCTGATTACCTCTAATCTGAGTAGCTTAAAAACAAGAGAGATGTTCCACACTAACTGCGCTCGCATTTGCATCTGTAATGTGGTTATGGTGAACTTAGTCAGTCGGTACAAGATGTGAGTGCTTATGTCAATAATGCTGGTAATATTGCACATACACATTACTTGCTCTCTGGTGGTTTGTATGAATCCGTTAATAAGTAAGGGATGATTAGTTACATAACATATACTCTCTGTCCCTATCTGATATAAGTCTATGCCATTGATAGGATAAGGTAACCATTCACATTCTCCTGGTACTGTGTGAAGACATGGATCTAGCACCCGTCCAGTGTGGGTACATACCCACCACTTAGACCAATCTGCACATCTAGTAGGATCTACAGTGTGATTTGTTTGATTAATCCACTTTTTGTCTGTGTGAGGTATCCACCATTCTTTACCTATCACTACGGGGAGCAATATAAAGGGGCACCATACGTCAGGAGGAAGATCACTTCTTGCTATATCAAAAAGAGCATAACACATTTCTTCCTCACAGTGAAACGGTATGGGCTTTACCCATATTTCTTCAGGCAAATGCAATTGTTGTCTCCAATATTCATCCTGAAGCTGTCCCCATTCTGCTTTAAAGTCTGCATACTGTTGATTAACAATGCTTTGCCATAGTATGCACTGGATGCCCTCAGTCACTGTTTGTGTGTTTTGAAAGCTTTTTCTGAATTGTTTGTAAGTGAAATTATGCCATTGCCAATCGCGATACAAACCACGCACGTCTTTCCATACTTCTTGTGAGTGTGTGGGCCCCCATTGAGAAATTACTTTTATGGCCTCTCCTGTACTATATACTGTAGAAGGTAGCTTATTCCTAATGGCTTCAATATCAAAAGAATTCAGGGACCCTACTCTGATTCCGGTGGCCCCAGCTATCGAGGACCCTAGATCTCTTCTAATGCATAACTTTCGCAAGGGACATAACTGTGGTGTCGAAGGTGCACATAATGGATCATACTTTCAGTCATTCCCCTTGGCATTATTTATCTGTAACACAATACGATTAATTATGCTTGCATGCAGAGCTTGCATACATCCTATTCTATATCGAACTATGGAAACGTTGCCTAAGTTGCTCACCATGCGTCTTTCAGTTACATAAAACAAGAAGGCTGGTGGTTTGGTGTATCGAACTGCTTAGGATCCATTGTTCATTGGAACAACCACCATATGTCCTGGTAAAATAATCTGTTTGTCAGAGCAATCATAAGGTTTACACGGGTATGCCTGCGCTGGTGTAAGAGGTACAATGGTATCACAATATTTACATATCATGATTTGCATATAACTCAAAGCCTGTACTATCGCTGGCGTCCCCTGCAACTCGTTCAGTCCGTTGGCATGTCGGATTTGCTGTCCAGTTACCTTTCAGATCACAGCTTTGGCAGCCATCCACTTGCCTCCAGGTACCTTCACGTTGCAAAGTGAAACATTTCCCTGGTCATCAGTTACGTTAGCGGCTTGAGGTGCACAAGTGACATGAAGGTCCGTAACGACATTCTCTGCTACATTCGGTCGGACCCAAACACCTCTTCCGGTTGTAATTATGACCGCAAACAGGAACCACGCCATCGACGGAGATGTCATTGTTTATGACCGTGGTTTAAGTCTCACTGCAGGTGCAAATACAGGTACATTAGAGTTCTTTAAAAGTACAATATACGTACTCCCCACCCCTTGACTCAATATCTCTCTTGCCTCTGGCTTTTTCCCTGGATGGTTCACCCATACTTTTCTTCCTGTGCTTCCAAATTCTCCCTCACCTCTCTTGGTGTTATTTTGGGCAGATATTTCTTCAATGTGTGCTATGTACGCTTGTTCACAAATCAATTGTGCAAGTCTGTCATGTGCTGAAAACGTTTTTAGCTGTTCTTTCACCAATCCGTTTTATCTCTTAATCATGCCTGCAGCTTGTGGATAATAACTAAGGTGCAAAATCCACCAAATTCCCTGTTCCTGCACCCAGCCCTGCACTGTTTTCCCTTAAAAGTGTGTGCCCATCAGGTGCCCCACATTGTTTTATCAGGTAATTTAGCCCTCGCAAAGTGGACTTTTGATCAGCAGACTAACAGGGCATACCCAACATAAGGCCAGAGTTTGTGTCCACCATGGTCAATACATAGCTTTTTCCTCCTTCTTTTGGTAGCGGCCCAATATAGTCCAATTGCCACACCGTGGCAGCTGCAGTTCCTCTTCTGATATGGGCTCTAGGCTTCTTTTGCAGGGGCATTTGTCTAATCTGGTTGCATGTGGGGCACTCCTTTACTGCTTGTGGCACTTGTTCTTTAGTAACTGGAATTTGTTGTTGCTGTGCCCATGCATAAGTGCCATTCTCTCCTAGATGTCCGGATGTTGCATGGGCCCTGTTTGCTAAAGCAGCTTCAGCTTCCTCATTGATGACCACCGTTCGTGTTTTGGCCATTTGATTTGCAGTGTTGTTGAATAGAGATGCAAGTGAGGTGTCCTATGGGCAATGGGCATCCACATGTCTCACATAGATTTGACATTTTTGCCCTTTCTCCCACATCTCTTCCCATAGCTGCTTGCCTCCTGAAATGGGGGTGCCTTTAATTTTCCATCCATCCTTGCGCCAGGTTGGGGCCTAGCTTACTAGTCCTTGGTAAGTGGCCCAACTGTCAGTGTACACAAATGTTTTCTCTCCGATGGGGGCTTGTTCAATCACTACTGCTACCCCCTGCAGTTCTGCAAGCTTGCTTGATCCATTATCCCCTCCTCGCAGCAACATCGTTTCTGTAGCAGGCTGGAATTCGACTGTTTGCCATTGTCTTTTTCCTTGATAGTACCGGGCGGTACCATCTTTGAACCATGCATTTTGCTATTCTTCTTCAGTGAGTCGTTCAAAAGGCGGTGCTGTCTTAAATGGTGAGGATTCCATTTCAGAGGGCTCTGGTGCAGGGGCCATTGCCTGCAAGTCCACTGCCCCTAGCGTATCTTTCTGTAACTTCAACACTACTGCTGGTCCCGGTTTTGCCCTCTGCTGCATATACCATTTCACTTCTGTGAAGGGACCTAACGTAAAAGGATTCTGCAAAGCATCTTTTGCTCCAGTGTCCCACAATCTCACTAAACGAGAATTCTGTATTTACCCACCATTCACTCCCTTTGATTTGTTTTGCAAGAGTGGGCGAACCTCCATTACACTTCCTCTTCCACCTTCAACTTCACCTACACTTCCTTCTCCACTTTCAACTCCACCTAATTCTGCTAGATGTACTTCCACCTCATCCTCCCAATTCCAGTCGTCATCATTATCTGAGACTGTTCCATCCCAAGTATATGGATCCCAATTTTCTTTGCGTACTAATGCCCTCACTTGCACAGCTGAGGGCATTTTAGGCTTCTGCCTACTCTTCTGTTTTGCTACTCGTACTGCTAATGCGGTGCACCTTGCCTCCATTTGATCACCCCGGGTCACTTCACTTTCTATGGTCTCTTTCATAACTACCTGCCTTTCCTGCAAGGCTGCAACCTCATCCTGCAGTTTTGTCTTCCTGCATTCCATACGGAGCGCAGACAGGAAAAGCCATCCCACTTGCCCTGCCGCTTTCAGCTCCAGCTTCGCCCCTCTTAGTTTCACACTCTCGACTGCATCTTCCACTAAGAGAGGAGTCACTTTCTCATCTAGTGCTTCCCACAAAACCGGCACTGCCCACCGGTTCAGGAGTCCTGCCACATCAGAGAACGGGTCAGTTGCTAACCACCCAGGAATTTATCTGGCTTCTGTCCCATGCTGCCTTCCGCTCTCTGCCCCATGTTTCTTACGTCCCCAAAGAGGCATTATTGACTTATACCCCACTTCTGGTACCAAAATGTCTTATCCAGGTGACTGGTCGACACCTGTTCGGTATAAGTCAATAAAGACACTCAATGAAGGACCACACGCCAATTATGAATACAATTTAGCTTTACTAGAATTTCAGGTAGAATAAAAATAGCAATGAAGAGCATCTATTTATATATGAGTACACTACTAAGAGCATCTATGTGTATCTATGAGTAAAGAGTTCATTGACAGATATAAGCTTTGATTTACTGCACACCAAAATGCATGTTTCAATTACTGCAGCAAGCTCACACTGCGATGTTCATAAAGCAAAATATAAACGAGCTGAATACTTCAGATTATAAACACAGTGCAAGCATAATAATCAATCATAATAATAGAGCAGAGAAACAAAGGCCTTTCATTCCTGTGTGGAATTTAACATAGTCCACGAAATGCTAGGAAGCCCTCTACCACCCGCTTGGACCTCTCTCCCTCTCAAGCATCACGGTCTCTGAACAGCAAACAGGGAGGCCGTGCTGGGCCTGGAGATGGCAGCTTTCACAACCCCATCTGCGAGCTTCAGTGCTTAAATAACCCTCATCCGCACTTCAGTGCTTAAATAACTCGAAGCTTGGATTCTATCCCTTTCTGGCATTTTCTAGCTATGTTATCAGCACTTGTCTCTTGGCTGCTCTGCCCTTCCCCAGCCATTGTTTTCATTCCATCTTCTCCCTGTACTCTCGTTCTCAAGGTTGAGACAGAGTCTCCTACACAAACAAGCTTGAAAATGACATCGTGAACTTTTCCACGTTGTTCGGGTTTCAGCAGGCATCACGCTCATCTACACTGCTCAAGCTAATTAACCCTTCGCGTCACAATATCTTCTGCACCTTTCCCTATACTGATCTTCATATCATCTGCAAATAATTTTACTTTGGGAGCTGGAGGTAGAGGGGTTAGAATATTTGAGTCCTGTCTAATCGCTGCAGCTAACAGCTCAATGAAAAGTGCGAACAAAACTGGAGAGAGGGGACAAACCTTTTGCGTGCCTCAAGTTATTTGTTCTGATCTTACTGTCTGGGCATTAACTGAAACTATTGCTTGAGCCCCTGCATGGATAGTCTGTATAATCTGAGTAAAATTCCCAGAAAACCCAAATTTTGCAAACACCAGGAATAACAATTGTCATTATACTAGGTTAAACACCTTCTCGGGATCGAGCATCATAATTACCGCCTTTTGACAACTATGCGATAGATAATCTATAGTTTGTATAAAAAAATTGGTATTGGTGAACAGTACCCTACCCGGCAGAAACCCATACTGATCCTCATGTATCAATGCTTGAGCAACTTGGGCTACATGAACTGCCAGAACCTTAGTAAAACATTTGTAGTCCTGATTCAGCAAGCTGATTGGACGATATGACCCAGGATGTTCCAGTGGTTTGTCTTTTTTAATAAAACTGACCACAATTGCTCTTGAAAATTCGGGGGGAACCTCTGTTCTTTCTAGTATTGCAGTGAATAAATTTGTGATTATCTCAGCAATTTGGACTTCAAATATTATGTACATTTCTACTGGGAGGCCATCTTCTCCTGAAGCTTTACCATTGGAAGCTGCCCATATTGCTCTAATAACTTCTTGAGAGGGAATAGGAGATAATAATAAAGTGTGAGCTTCCGTATCTAACCTGGGTAGAAGAATTGTATCTAAAAAAAAAATAATTTGTGAATTATTTACTTGCTTTTCCTCTGTATATAGCTTAGCATAGTGTGAAAGAAATACTTTTTCAATGTCATTAAATTGCATAACCATCCTACCCTGCTCTTCATTGAAGATGGTTTTTACTAAATTAATACTGGCGTGCTTTTTGATTGACCAAACTAGAAATCTACTGGCATACTTGCTTTCTTCATATTGACATTGATAACTAGTATGTGGGTTGAGAATTTCCTTAGAAACAAAAATACTAGATTAGTCTGGGCCCTTGCCAACCCTTGAATTGTCTCCGGACTAGAAAGTAATTGTTTTTTCCTTAATGCCTGTTCTAGCCCATGTTGCAGTTTGGAGGTCTTTTCACGAGCTATTCTAGCTAGATGGGCTTTGAATGAGCTAGCCTTCCCTTGTATGTAGGCCTTGACTGCCCCCCAGAAATAAAAAATGGGGCGGATCCCTTATTTATCTTCAGAAAGTCAGTTACTAACACTTTGAGATTAGTTTCCCAATCTTCATCTGCCAGAAGTGACTACTGAGGCGCCATTTTGAATGACGATCCTTGAAATCGTCAACATCGATCCAAGGAACTGAATGATCTGAAAAAGAGTTTGCAAGTATTCCTGTTCTATGCCATTTTAATCTGAACGAGAGCAGAATCAAGTCAATTCTTGACACCGTGTTATACCTTTTAGAGAAACACGTATATTCTTTAACATACAGATGATCAGCTCCCCACGCATCTACTAAACCTAGCTCTTGTATCAGTTTTGCCAAAAATGGAGATTTTTTTTTTTTTTGTCTGTGCTTTATTCTTATGTGATGAGTCCACAGGGTATTTGGCATAACATTAAAGTCCCCTCCTATTATAAAATGCCCATGAAGAAGGGAAAGTTGCGTATATAGTGTATGCATTGGCTTTATATTATCTTCTATCGGACCATAATAGCTTATGAAATGGGCCTCTTAATCTGCTATTATTGTGGAGACTATTATCCATCTCGCCTGTGGGTCTCGAAAAACCCTGTTTATTTTCCCTGTTTATCACCTGGCGAACAGAATTGCCACGCCTCGTACTGCAGCATCTACTGAAGCGTAAAAAGAATTGGCAATGTATGGCGGAAGTTTTGGTAACTTGGTATTGAGCTTTAAATGTGTCTCCTGTACCAAAAGCACTTGAACCTGTGCTGTTGCCAGCCAACTAAGCGTGGCTCAGAATTTCACATTACTATTGGCCCCATTCAGATTACAGGAGGCTACTCTTAATTTAGACTCCATCCTTGCACAATGTTTTGTTCCTTTCTGGCATGACCCATCGCCTTGGTACTACTTGTTTAACCAAGCTTTTATCTTGTATTTTTTCCTGAGGCGAGCAATTAAGTTGGATAGCTAGCACCTGCATTTTTTGTTCTGCCCCTCCAACCCCCTTGTGAAACTCTCTCCCCTCCCTACCCCGACAGATCCAACCCGTCATGAATCCATCAGAAAGTTCCCCGCCCCCCTCCCTGTGCCCAAAAATCCCAACATTAAGGTGCATTGACATGGCACCTGATAGAACCTTCGCCTCAAGGAGCAGCAAGGCGGAGGACCCGTGCTGACATCAGCATATCAAATCTAATCGTGCAATCGAGAAAAAAAAACCTTGAGCCACTCCGGCGCTTCCCCCCCACCCCCTTTCCCCTCCTTAATGCATTTCCCAACCCCTGCACCTCCTGTCCATATCTGTTATCCTTGTGCCCTAGTTTATGAAGGGAAACAGATGTGTGTTACTACTAAATCATGAAAGACATACAATATTGGGACATTAAAATATCGATACATAATGTGTAAAAAAACTGGCCTGTTGCATTAAACATAGAGACTTCTGCTATCTATTTCCTTGTTCTTTTAGATGCAGCAGAAAGTTCCTTGCTTCCTGAACATTTTGAAAAACTTTTGCTTGCCCCTTATACAACACTTTCAGTTTTGCTAGCTGCATTATACCAGCCGGGCCCCCAATTTTTTGAAATCATCAATTAGTCCGACAAACTCCAGACGCCGATGGGCTGCTGACACTGACATGTCTGAAAACACACGAAATCTAGAACCATCATCTAATTTAAATTCACGTGCTTTCCTGGCTTGAAAAAGAATTTGCTCCTTCATTCTAAATTCGCCAAAATTAACCAGAATAGTGCGTGGATATTTTGAGTTAGCCGGGCGCACAAAGGGTACCCTATGGGCCCTCATGTTTACCCTGTCCGGAAGAATAATTTTGCTGATGAGTTCCGTCACCACCATGATAACAGATAGCCTCCATTTCTTCTGGGACCCCTACAAATCTAAGGTTGGAATGCCGTGATCTGTTTTCTATCTCCTCCAACTTATTTTGTAAATCTTCTAGTTCGGATTGGACCCGAGATGTTGCTGTCTCCGCTTGATTATTGGTGTCCTCTAAATCTGAAACCCTTTGTTCCACCTGTGATACTCTAGTTGAAAGAAGGGTTGAATGAGTGTTGAGATGGCTGGGCTGTTCCTTTGTTTCCCTACGAGTTTCTTCCTGCATGACCTTCATGATAGCTTTTGCGGTTCCTTCTGTATTTCCCGTAATGGGGGGGCTCTGCAAGGAACAGGGTATCGAGAGCAGAGTATTGGTTGCTAGGTTCTCTAGAGTAGGATTAGGTATCCTTGATCCACTTGGCACCCCATCAGTGACATCCATGGGAGTTGCTATAATGCTAGTTGCAGTTTCTAGTTCTTCTGGCCGAATTGTATTCTCAGAGCCTCCTTCTTTTGATGAGCCTCCTATGATTGCTTTAGGTGATTCTCTAGCAATACTGGAAAAAAGTGTATAATCTTTCCCTTTAGATTGAAAGGATGCTGCAGAGTGGGATGGCGGGAGTTTGTTTGATAATACTAGAGAGGGGGTCGCACCTATTGAGCAATCATGAAAATGCAGGTCAACCGATCGCTCTGCTGATTGTAGAGAGTCCTCCCCTTTGCTGAGCTCGGGCATGATGGGGAGATCTGAGAAGGAGGGTGTAGAGTCCTGGCTCCCCGTAGAATCTCTAAGAGAGACCGATCCATCTTGTTGATGAGAGCTATGCCTAGACCGGGCCAAGGCAGGAGCTTAGATTTTGCTCCTCTCATGTGCTTTACCATTGTTTTTGCTTTAAAGCCACCGTCCCGGGTCATGCGTTTCATCGTGCTGTGGGGGGGAGGGTAAGTAGAAATGAGACGTAGACGGAGGTGGAGTGATAACAACTATATGGAGTGGCAGCCAAATAGAAAACTTGATAGGCAACCCGAATTACTTAGGTGTGAGGGGTTTAGAACACGTGAAAATAAGCAGCAGTGGTGGCATGAGTGGCAGGGGTAGCAGGAGCTGTCAAGAAACCCCTGCCCCTTCCAAAAACTGCTTCCGTCGCACCCCCTGGACCCCTAATAATTTTGAAGGAACCTCTGTCGACTGACGACTGACGGCTGTAGAAGACAAAAAAGAGAATGGGGGAAAACAATTTCCTCTGCCCACACACTGTCCTAGCCTTTGCACCCTTCCAGCAGCTGTTAAATATATTTTTTCTTCCTTTTGCAATTTTTAACAGTCTTTTTTTTCACTCCTTTTTCTACTCCTTTTGATCCATACAAAGTGGCTCAATAGTTCTTTATAGTTCCTTATGCTGGCCACCACAACTTCTTATGCCACCATCCCTATACCCCTAATAATCCTCATACCCCACTCCAGCATTCCACTTATCTGACTGTTGTTGTAGTCCATGTTGCAGTCCATGTCATTCGCCTTCCTCTGCTGTTGTTCGTGGAAATAGCAATTCGTCTCTCTCCTCTCCTCTCTTACTGCAAGTCCGTGCCTCGGTGCCTCCTGCTTCCTACTCCAGGTATACCCTTTAGATGTTCAGTCAGATAATTAAAAGGATGATTGAAAGAGGCAACTTTCAGACCAGGTGACCAGGAGGCTCCCAACCTATGCCCGTTGTTGAGTTATGCTCCACCTGCGGCACTTGCGTTTTTTTTAATTTTCCCGTCTTCCGGCGCCTGGGCTGGAGACCGCTGTTTGCAAACCAGTTTGTTCGGCGTGGTGCGCTGCTTCTCACCTCCCTTGCTTACAGGACACTCTGGCCTAGTTGCCTGTAGCAGAAGGTGTTGTTATACATCCCCTTCATGCTGACAATACCAGAGTTAAACAAATTTTGTTTCTCACAATTCTGCATTTTGCCGGCCAACGTGACTTGCCTCTCGTTTCTCATAATGTAATTTTATTAAGGTGAAGTAGCGTTTCTGTTGGAAAGAATCGATTGCAGAGTCTGCACTCACTCCCCCAAACCACCTGGTGCCGGCTGTGATCGCCGGTTTCTGTTTTCAAGCCATGTTGGTAGTAAAAAAAAAACTGCGTCGCTGAATTAAGCAATGCCGCTCAAGGAGCTGGGCAGTCCACACGAAGGCCGGAAACAGAGCCGAACAAGCAGAAGAAGCGAAGTGCGGATCTAAGAAACAACTCCCTCCACGCTCCGAAGCATCCAAACAAACAGGATGCGCCAGGGCCCGGCAGTAAACCACAGCCCGCATGAGCTGGTGCAGAGCACACTTCCCTCAGAGAATTTCCTCGGCAGCGAACTTCGAGACAAGGGTGCGCCATCAGCTGGTTGATCTCTCCAGTCCTGCGTCCGCCATTGCTGCTCCAGGCAAGAACCTCTAGTCACGGAGCATGTCGGGAGCTCCATGTGACTCCCATGACATACAACCAATCTTGAGTAGTAACAAGTAAACCTTGTTTGACATAGTTAAGAACTCTGGCTTTTTCTATTTTGTCTACAAAGCAGAGCACAGCTACAAAAATGTAGAAATCACTGTTTAATGTGATTTCTCCAAAAAAGAGTGGGTTCCTTGCCTGAACAGAAGAAAAATCTATAGATGGACAATGCTACCCATTGTTACTCTGTTACTAAAACGCAATGTATAATATGCATAATTATTGAGGCTTTCAGCCAGGCCTCTACACCCATTGGTCTGTTACTGTTTCATTCACATTTTTCATCCATCCATTATAGAATACATCATGGGGCAGTCGGTCAGTCCACTTCAGCCATCGGCTAATTTCACTGGCAGTGACTGTATTCCTCCCTTTCACATGAAACAAATCCACACACAAAATAATTTCCTTCACAGCATGGGCTACTGTGGCAATGTGTGCTTTTCATGATCAAAATAGTTTTGCTTTTAGCTAATTAATTATTTATTTTTGTAGACTAATGCGTTTCTGGCAGGTTTCCCCAACAATAATGTTTTACAAAAAAATAAAAAAATAAAAAAACAAAAAAACATTGACAAAGCTAAAAGAAAGGTGGTCAGTGTCACACCTATTAGCTTTGCCATTGCTTGCTTCATATTTTAGAGAGCATTCAAACCCAGTCAGGAACACACAGTTTACTCAAAATATATGAGAGTAAAACAAGAGTGATAGTAGAAAGACCGTCAACAGGTCACAGAATAAAAATCTGAGCAGCGATGACAGGACTCCAAGGAATTCTGTAAATTAAAAAAAATTGTAGCAGTGCAAGACCACATGAGATTCTGCCCAACCTGTCACTTTGTGACAGCTGTGATGGCTGCAAAGCAGTAGCATCATCTGGAGTGAGCGACTCTGAACTTTGTCCAGGACACACAGCAATATTGCCCAAAACATTTAAAAAAAAGAAAACACCTCACACTTCATGAATCATCATTGCGCTATTTTATCATGCTGTATTATAATGTGCAGGCACTTCCTCAACTAGAAACGTAGGGAATCAGACAGAGGTGTAAATCATGAAAGATAAAATCAAGAAGGAAGAAGCATTGGCAAAGGAAATAGGTATTGCCTATATAAGAGCTATTGGCTTTCACAATTTGTTTGTGCCATGTTGCATACAAGTGTGGCTGCTGTTCAGCATGGCTTAAGGTTAGAAGTGTGGAATGTCAGAGGGGAGTGGGGGAGTGGAGTGTCGTAGAGTGAATTTGTTAGAGAAGAGTGGAGCAGGGGGAGTAAAGTGCCATTTAGGGGAGTAGAGTTCAGTGGTTCAGAGGCACAGAGTATTGTGGAGTGGATCGGATTGGAGTACAGTGGGGAGAATTGGATTGAAAATGGGTAAGGTGCATTGGACTGGGCCGATTACATTGGATAGACTGAATTGAAATGATGGTACTGAGGTAGGGGTGGATTGGGGTGGGTGGTTTGAGGTGGACTAGATTGGTTTAGAGTAGGATGGACTGGATTGTTTTGGAGTGGGGTGGGTGGGGTGATTGGACTGACTGGCGTGGGCTGAAGTGGAGTGGAATAGACTGAATTTGACTACATTGGGGTGGATTGGACTAGAGTGGGGTCGGCTGGATGGACTGAACTAGTATAGGGTGGGCTGGACGGACTGGTGTGGAGTGAGGTGGACTGGACGGAGGTTGAATGGAGAGGAGTGAATGAAGTGAGGCCAATTGGACAGAGGCAGATTGTTTTGGAGAGAGGACAAATGGAGCGGGCAGATTGTTTTGGATCGAAGAAGGTCAGACTGGAGTGGGGCAAATTATTTTTGATTAAAGTTGGGCAGATTGTTAAGAATTCGAGGAGGCTGGAGTAGGACAGATTGTTTTGGATTAGGGTGGGGCAGGTTGCATTGGACTGGAATAGGATGAATTCACCAGTGATAACTGAACATTATCTTTTATCACACGGTTATACCTCTCCACAAGGCCATTGCTCCTAGGATGATATAGAGAGGTGGTAACATGCTCCACACCGCATTTACACATGAAATCTTTGAATTCTCTAGAGGAAAATTGCACACCATTGTCGGTGACAATTTGACATGGAATCCCTTCTCTTAAAAATAAGTCACGTAAGAATATTATTATTTCTTTGGTGTCAGCTGTTTTAACAAACTTTACCTCAGGCCAACGAGAATAATAATCCATTAGAACGATACCCAATTTAAGACTATTGATAAGCATATTTATTGGTCCAATAATGTCCAAGCCTAATTTATGTCATGGTTTATCTGGTACAGGAACTGCTTGGGCAGGACTGGGTATAGTTACTTGTGACTTATCACTTAAGACACAGGACACACATTCCCTAACCCAATGCTCAATGTCCCTGTCCATGCCTGGCCACCAAAATGTTTCCCTGATCCTTCTTTTCATAGCACTCATTCCAATATGACCTCCATGAGCCAATGTCATCACTTTACCACGCATCACTTCAGGTACAAACAGTAAATTTGCTTATCTCAGAACACCCCCAGCAAAACTAAATTCCTGAAAATGTCCTTGTAGACCTTTACTTCATCATCCACCTTAGTTTTGGGCCATCCAACATTTAACCATCCACTCAACACTTGTAGAACTTTACCCTTTAGCACGCCTCTTTCTATTCCTCCTCAATCATACACTCCTTCTCTTCTACCAATGGACAAGCTACAACAAAAAAATCATCATCCACTTCTTCCACGTCTGATTTCATAGGAAGACAAGATAAACAACGGGCAAACATGTTTTTAGCTCCTGGAATATATTCTATATGAAATTGAAATTCTTGCAACTTATAATTCCACTTAGCAATCATAGGAGTTTCCTTAGAAGCTCCCTTGGTTGACAATAGATTCAATAAAGGTTTGTGATCCATTCGCAATACAAATTCTGTACCCCATAAATATTTTCTGAAATAATTCACACCCCACCAACATGCCAAAGCTTCCCGGTCAATGACTGAATATGTTGATTCAGCCCCTCTCAATGCACGAGAAGCAAAATCAACCACTTCTTCTCTACCATTCCCGGATTGCATCAATACAGCTCCTAAACCAAATCTAATCGACTAGCATCAGCCACAATACTCTGATCCTTCATATCAAATGGTTTCAAGGGAACACCTTTTGCAACATTTTGTTTCATCGTATTAAACTCATTCTCACAATCCTTTGTCCATTCAAACGTGACACCATTTTTCAACAACAATCGCATCTCCTTAGTTCATTCAGCACATTTTGGAATGAAACGTGCATAGAATCCCAACAGACCAAAAAAAGACTTGATCTTCATTCTGAGGTGAGGGAAACTCTTCTATAGCTTTAACTAGACTCTCTTTTGGTTCTACTCACCTCTCTGATAATTTGTGCCCCAAATATTCCACACTTTTCACTCCAAAATGACATTTACCAGCTTCTAATGTCACTCCATTTTTCTTCAAAATCATCAATACCTTAAGTAAGGTATCATCATGTTCTTTACAATCAGGTCCCGCACTAAAATGTCATCCTGGAAACACCTTACTTTATCAAAACCTTTAAACATCACTTCCATTATCCTTTGAAATACCGATAAGGCTGACGCCAAACCAAATGCATGCGTTTGAACTTAGATGCCCCATTAGGAGTGATGAAGGATGTCAAATGACGTGAATCTTTATGTAACACCACTTGATGACAAGTCAGGGGTTGTGAAAACATTTGCTCCTTTTAAAGTGGATAACATCTCTCTGATATTAAGTAAGGGATGCCTATCAACCCAAATTGTCTCATTGAGATCCCTTAGATCTATGCACATCCTCAACTTTCCATTATATTTCCTAGCCAGAACCACTGGAGATAACCGCTCAGAACCCTCTATGGGTTTGATTATATTTTGATCACACAAACTCTGTAACTCGTTAGCTAATTCTTCCCTAATCGTTGTTGGAACATGTCTAGGTTTGTGAACAACAGGTTCTACTCCTGCTTTCAACTGAATACTGTGAGAGAATCCCTTGATTTTACCTAGAGTGTCAGTGTCAGTAAACACCTCTGGAAATTTCTCAACCCAAGGACCGTGATTCACTGACACTGAACTAACTACGTCCTTTCGTAGTAATACTTGTTCCGGGCTGTTAGGATCTAAAATGATCTTTAACTTCCGTTGATCCAACCACCCCAATAAATTTCCCCCATTGAGTGCCACATAAACTGTTGACATTGTTTGATTGCCTTCAAAATCCAAAGTTGCCTCAAACTCACCTATAACATCTATAGATTTGCCCCCATAAGCTATCGGCTTCACTTCAGATTTCTTTAATTCCCCCTTTTGTGTTTACTCCATTCATCAGCACTGATTAATGTAATCAAAGATCCAGAGTCAGCCATCATGTCATACATAATCCCATTGACCGCAATGGACCACAAGGGTTTCTTGACAGGTTTTGCCCTCACCATAGTAACACTTTCTTTTCTCTTAGTGCAAACTATTTCCTGTTTTTCTTGTACTACAAATACTGCACTGTCTTCATCTGAATCACTTAAGCATTTACTAGTACCTTCCTCTACGGCATTTACTGATTTGTTATTTCTAAGATCATTAGCCCAATTACCTTTGCATACTTTGTTAAAATGACCCTTTTTCCTACATTTGTTGCAAAATTTGTCTATAGCCGGACACCATTGAGAATTCCCTAAAAGCCTTTTGCTACCGTAGCGATAACACTCCATAGATTTATTTTTATTGTTGTTAGAGGATGTTGCTTTTTTTATCTATATGTTTGCTAATATTCTGCATCTGAACACTATGTACCTCAGATTTAATACTCATCAGCTCCATGATTCAATGGTGCTAGCAATTTCTATCGCCTTTTTCAAAGTAAGGTCATCTATTGTCAAAAGTTTTTCCTGAATTTTCTTATTGTTAGACCTTTCAACCACTTGATCACGTATTATCTCATCTTTGAACATTTTAAAATCACACGTTGAAGCCAACACCCTTAAATAACCCACAAAGCTTTCTATTGACTCATCCGGCATTCGTTGTCTCTTAAAGAACTTATGGCGCTCCATCATAACATTTTTTTTTCATAAAACGAAAATGCGCATCCAAAGCTTTCATAGCTGACTCATATTCATCTAACTCATCACCCTCGCCAGCAACCCAAACTTGAAGCAAGTGTTTTAATACCTTTCTCCATTCCATTCCTAATGAATGAATCAATCAATCACAAGATTTATAAAGCACACTAATCACCCGTTAGGGTGTCAAGGCTGTGGGTGGGGAAGCTACTGGTCGTAAAGCCATGTCTTTAAGTGTTTTTTCTGAAAGTTAAGAGGTCTTGGGTCTGGCGAAGGTCGAGCGGTAGGGAGTTCCAGGTCTTGGCAGCCAGGTGGAAGAAGGATCTTCCTCCGGCGGTGGTGTGGCGGATGCAGGGAACGGAGGTAAGGGTGAGGCTGGCGGAACGAAGGTTGCGGGTGGGGGTGTGGAAGGTGAGTCTTTTGTTGAGGTAGGTTGGGCCTGTGTTGTAGAGGGCCTTGTGTGCATGGATGAGGAGTTTGAAGGTGATCCTCTTTGGTATTGGTAGCCAGTGTAAGTCCCTGAGGTGGGGGGTGATGTGGTGGCGGCGTGAGACATCCAGAATGAGTTGGGCGGATTCGTTATGGATTCTTTGCAGCTTTGTTTGGAGTTTGGTTGTTGTTCTTGCATAAAGGGCATTTCCGTAGTCCAGTCAGCTGTTGACCAGGGCGTGGGTGACAGTTTTCCTGGTTTCGATGGGAATCCACTTGAAGATTTTTTTGGAGCATGCTGAGGGTGTTGTAGCAGGAAGAGGAGATGGCGTTGACCTGCTGAGTCATGCTGAGTGTGGAATCCAAGATGAATCCCAGGTTGCGTGCATGGGTGGTGGGAGGTGGTGCGGTTCCTAGGGAGGTGGGCCACCAGGAGTCGTTCCATGCTGAGGGGTTGGCTCCGAAGATGAGGATCTCTGTCTTGTCTGTGTTTAATTTGAGGCGGCTTGCTTCCATCCAGCTGGCGATGGCTTGGAGTCCGTTGTGGAGGTTGTTTTTTGCAGCTGTAGGGTCTTTTGTGAGGGAGAGGATTAGCTGAGTGTTGTCTGCGTAGAAAATTATGTTGATGTGGTGTGTTTGTGCGATGTTGGCGAGTGGGGCCATGGACACGTTGTTGTGATGTGTCTTAATAATGGACATTTCTTTTTTTTGTGTAAATACTTCCCCTTCAATAGCATCTAAATATGCTTCAAAGCCTTCTTTCCATTGCTCCCACTCAATAGGGGGTAAACCAGGAGAAGCTAAAAATAGAACTGGAGGCATGGTTGACTGATGCGTTATTTCAAATACAAAAATTAAACACTAAGAGAAGATAATATTATATTTTGTCTTATGGTTGGCGAAATGATTGATTGATGTAGAAGTTCACTGTTGAAGCAGAGAAACATGCAGGTACACGAATCCCCATTGCAGCAGGGATATCCATCTAAAGTTTGTTGAAATTGGTGTGCGAATCACCGTTGAAGAAAAGTAACGATTTGCAGAAAACAGTGCTTAACAGGAAGGACCAAGAGTTATATATGTGTGCACCGTGTAAATCGAGAAGAATCCAAACAGGTTGCAACGGTCCTGTTGCAATGGCAAGCTTGCATAACACGTTGCTGGAGCGGTGGAGTGGTGATGAACCCAGCATCACCCATTGCCAGGACACCAATACGTAGAATGCGTTTATCAGCCCACGTTACTGAAGCGGATTGCAGAATAAACACAACTGCATGATGAACCCTGCGTCACCCGTGGCCAGGACAACAATACGTAGAACGCGTTTGTCAGCGCGCAGTAAACTCAGCACATGTCACGCACAAGACAAGTATAACAGAAAAGTGTCTCGCGTGGGGTCTCGAGCGATGATCGCGCTTTTAGAAATTGAATTAAGCAGGAAAAAAAAAAACTGCCAGATCAAAACTTAGTCCTTTATGATCCAGTGACAATCTTCCACATAAGTCAGGAAACGTCTCCATGCAATGCAATGCCGCTCCTACATCAACGCCCCACAGCAGTGTTTTTCGAAACAGAGGCGCACCGAGAAGAAAAGTGCTCCACCCTGTAACAGCTTGAGGAGTTCTCCACTCATCGCCAATTGAAGTAAGTAGCCACGCAGGGAAGGATTTGCTAGTAGAAGATTTATTCAGAAGATACACATCTTGACAGGGTGGGCACAGAGCGGCAACTGCCAGTTCATTTCCACCCCAGGCATTCCACTCCTCAACCTTCTACATTCTTTCTCGACATTCTTTTTCCTACCACTAATCCTTATACAATCCCAGCTCTTGTATTTGTAGTCGAAATAAGGCGGAAAAAGGTAATCCAGGGCAAAATAAATGACAGTGGGGAAAGGTCCAGTCTGGTTGGTGCAGCAAATTAGGTGGTTGCTTGGAAGCACTTCCAACAGGTTTTCTTGCCTAACACGCATTGCATTCTTGGACATTTAGGGGGTCATTCTGACCCTGGCGGTAAAAACCGCCAGGGCCAATGACCGCGGGAGCACCGCCAACAGGCTGGCGGTGCTCCCAAGGGCATTCTGACCGCGGCGGTACAGCCGCGGTCAGAAACGGAAAACCGTCGGTTTTCCGCTGGCCTGGGGAATCCTCCATGGCGGCGCAGCTTGCTGCGCCGCCATGGGGATTCCGACCCCCATTGCCGCCATCCTGTTCCTGCCGGTTGTCACCGCCAGGAACAGGATGGCGGTAAGGGGTGTCGTGGGGCCCCTGGGGGCCCCTGCAGTGCCCATGCCACTGGCATGGGCACTGCAGGGGCCCCCGTAACAGGGCCCCACTAAGATTTTCAGTGTCTGCCATGCAGACACTGAAAATCGCGACAGGTGCAACTGCACCCGTCGCACCCTTCCCACTCCGCCGGCTCCATTCGGAGCCGGCTTCCTCGTGGGAAGGGGTTTCCCGCTGGGCTGGCGGGTGGCTTTCTGGCGGTCGCCCGCCAGCCCAGCGGGAAAGCCAGAATACCCGCGGCGGTCTTTTGACCGCGCAGCGGTATTCTGGCGGTCCCAGCCAGGCCGGCGGCTTCCGCCGCCGGCCGGGGTCAGAATGACCCCCTTAGTTATATATTTCAATTCATTCTCAACAGAAAAATCCATGTGGAATAAGCAAAAGCGCAGAATGAATTGCTGTCTTGCCTAATAGGTTTTGAATCGGCATAGCACAGAGGCCTCAGTAGCTTTTTCCACATATGCACTTTTTTATAGAAATACAATGCCTTCAACAACATTTGCATAGCACTTTGGAAAATATGTACACAGCTCTGCCATTGGCCACAATGGATCAAAAACTCAGGGCCGTATTTATACTCCGTTTGCGCCGAATTTGCGTCGTTTTTTTCGACGCAAATTCGACGCTAAACTAACGCCAACTAACGCCATATTTATACTATGGCGTTAGAGGCGAATAGCGCCAAAGTTCCCGGAATGTGCGTCATTTTTTAGCGTGAACCCCTTCCTTGCGTTAATGATATGCAAGGGAGGCGTTCCCGTCTAAAAAATGACTCCCAGGCCTTTACGTGGTATTTATACTCCCGGGCAAAAGAGACGCCCGGGAGTGGGCGTGGCTAAAAACGGCGCATTTGCGCCGCTTTTTAACGCCTGGGTCAGGCATGGCGTTAAGGGACAAGTGGGCTCAAAATGAGCCCAGAGTGCCCTCCCCTGCCCCCAGGGACCCCCCCTGCCACCCTTGCCCACCCCAGGAGGACACCCAAGGCTGGAGGGACCCACCCCAGGGACATTCAGGTAAGTATTTTTTTATTTTTTTTTAATAATTTTTTTTGGCATAGGGGGGCCTGATTTGTGCCCCCCTACATGCCACTATGCCCAATGACCATGCCCAGGGGACAGAAGTCCCCTGGGCATGGCCATTGGGCAAGGGGGCATGACTCCTATCTTTACAATGATAGGAGTCATGTTGATGGGGGATGGGCGTCGAAAATAAATGGCGCAAGTCGGGTTACGACGATTTTTTCGACGTAACCTGACTTGCCCCATTTTAAGACGCCCATGCGCCATTTTCCCCCTACGCCGGCGCTGCCTGGTGTACGTGGTTTTTCTCGCGCACACCAGGCAGCGCCGGTCTGCTTGCGCCGGCTAACGCCATTCAATAAATACGGCGCCCGCATGGCGCTTCAGAATGGCGTTAGCCGGCGCAAAACTTTTTGACGCTAAACTGCGTTAGCGCAGTTTAGCGTCAAAAAGTATAAATATGGGCCTCAATTCCTAGTATAATTGAAACAACCATACATCAAACAAATAGCACAAAATGTACTTAATAAGTGGCAGATTACAGCAGTGAAAATATTGCTCCTAATAACAAGTATAACTTGAGAAACCTAAAATATTTTCAACATGCCCTAATACACATTGCCTTAGAAATATGTGCAAAATTTAACAAAGTAAAAATGTACACACCCTTAAACGACTTGAAGGCACAGTTTAAAAGGCCACATTCACTGAACCCATTACATTAAATGGAGATGTAATAACATTTATCAACTGATTACGTCAGGTGAAAAATGACCGAAAGCCTGTTTAAATAAGGACGAACAGTTTGAAGTCTTCCTTCACCCCCATATATTCACCAGCTTCCCTCCAAGTAAATATTCCAAGTCCACATTCTAGACAAATGTATTCATAGTTGCAATTCTCTGCTGCATTCCAAACGCTTTAATTCCATACCTACTGTGCAATTATGCATTTGTTTACATTTTAGGTTTTACCTCATCTTGCGTTCCCTAAGAGTATATGCTTTTTCCTGCTGTATTTTTGAATCTATTTCCATGCAACATGTTATTGTATATCACATACTAGGAAATAAGTTGGGTGTAGGCATCTGATTAAGCTCTGGTTTTGGGTGGGTGTGCATGACGTGGTTCAAAGAGGTGTTCAGGCAACATGCTCATTGAATTATTTGCCTCTGTATAGTACGCATAGAACGATATTAAACCCTGCCATTAAGGTAATTAATCCATGTCAGTGATACAGTCCTTGCTTACATTTCACATCTAACTTTAATTCATTTTGCGTTCCCTGAGTATACACTTTTTTCAGATGTAGTATTTGTGTTTTGTTTTTAATGCAGAATGTTTCTCTTGTATAGTACGTACACTTTTAACTGAGTTATCTCCAGGGATCTGGTTAGGAGTAGATGTGCATGACTAGGCACGATTGAGGATGTTGATGTTGAAGGCAGAGACAGTTTCTCACAGTGACTGTTGGTAAGCCATACTTGTGTTCATTTTACATGCTCATCCAATCTCTGGCCTCTCTATACAACGCACAGAGCAACACCCAGACATGCTAGCCATAATTATCATTTTATGTAAAGAAGGAACACAGCTGTCAAAATAATGATAGCACCAAGCTAAGAAAGGGAAATTGCTATGTTTACAGGTGACAAGAGAGAGAGACAGTGTTTTTGAGGAAGAGAGAGGCTGCTGAAAGGTCAACATAAGGAACCACATGCAGAACGTCAAAGACTGAAAATGCAGTGATCAAGCGGAAGATAGCGCATGAGCTACGCAGATGGAGGATTTCAGAAAGCTTCAGGGAGAAAAATTGAGTAAGTGATTGACAGTCAGAAACTACAGAGGAAAGTGGTGTGGAGGTGAGAATCGGAGTGATTGAGACATTCTGAAGACCACTACCCCTTCCTTTGGACCATGCTTGAGAAATTTCTCCAAGGGCTTGGAGTAGAGCTTGTCTCCTGTTGGAAGTCTCAGGGATATCAAAGACTTCAGTTTCATCTACTTCGAGCACTGGGAACTCTATGTTTTTTGCTGTTCAAGAACAAAAACCACTGCAACGCCGTAAATGATGCTGCTGGCCTGCACTGTGACCTGCTGACGCTGCACAGAGTCGTACTGCCCTGCTTCGCACCGCAACCATTGCCACACCGACGCCACTATTGAATGCCGCCACTGAGCACCTGCTTGCGTTGTGACCTGTGGCCCGCGCACTCCGGCATCGCCTTGTTCACACCGCAGCCTGGACATCCCCGATGACAACTCTCCTGCTGACACCAACGCCACTGCCTGCACAGTGGCCTGTGGACACCGCTTGTGAAGTACACGAAGCAGCGTCCCATCCTGCACCACAGCCTTGACCCACCGACACCAGCACCATCAACTCCGGTTTTGTCAACAGAAGTCCCTGTCTGCACCGCGACCCGTGGATGCTGCACGAAACCCATCCCGTGCCGCATTGCTGACTTGGGCCTACCGATGAGAGCGCTGCAGCAACGATGCTGCTGCTGCCTGTACCGTGACCTGGTGATGCCGCACATCGCACTGCCCTACTTCACACTGCAGCCTGGTCTCACCAATGCCACTGGACGCCATCACTGAGCCGCTGCCTGGACCTTGACCTGTGGGCGCTGCATGTCGCATTGTCCCGCTTCTCACCGCAACCCCAACGCTATCCACGCTGGGGCTCCTGACTTCATCAGCCTGGAATTCGATCCACAACACATGTGACTTCAAGGGCACCCACGACCCCTGCACCGTCTCCGGAACAGACACTGCAACGCCTGGGATGGCGCTCTCCAGACCTCATCGCGAGGATCACGGCTCCCTGCAATTCCAAAGGTACTGTTTGTGGATATTCCAACACCGTAGCTGGACTGCGATGCTGCTACCGACCTGAGCTGTTGGTTTTGTTGATCACAACACCGTGATAGCCCCAGGTGAAGCTATCAACTTCAAGTAACTGTATTTTTAAGTTAATGCTTGGAAAATTCATATCTTTATTACTGTATGTTAGATTTTTCTAATTTTGGTCTTGTTTTACACAGATAAATATTGGCTATTTTCCTAAAACTGGTGTGGTGTCCTTTTGTAGTGTTTCCACCCTGTTACTGTGTGTTATGTGCAAATGCTATACAGTTGCTTCTGAGATAAGCCTGACTGCTCAAGCTACCAAGGGGGTGAGCATGGGTTATCTTAGCAGGTATCTCCCTTATCCTATCTAGAGTGAGGGTCCCTACTTGAACAGGGTGTGGAGGACACTGTGAATGCTAATTTGTCTGAGCCATCAATTCACCTCACTGGAGACCCTCTGCAGCTGCTCTGGAATGCCTCCAGTGCAACTCCATTGCTACGTAATTCAATGGCCCTGCATATAATGCACCATATGCATCATTATTAATATTATATATTGAGCAAATGAACACTGTGCATTGCTTTTACTTGTTATCAGTAAAAATATTTCAAATAAAAAAGTAAAAACATTGAATATTGATTTAATTTACACACAGTCCTCTGGAGCACATTGTGTGTTATTTGCATGTAATACCAAAACGTGTGTAATATCTAAATGCTGTTCTTTATGCACTAGGAAGTTACTAATTTTGAAATCGTCGAAAAGGTTCAACATTTCTAACAAAAATTATAACTAGGTAGTGGACATGCGCTAGAAGTAAACTGAAGCTGATCTTGTTATCATTAAGAATAGTTTAATTTGTTTGAAAATGGTTGTGCTACTGAAGTAATCAGATAACCATCTTCTGATCATCAGGAACAATCCGTTTTTGTGAAGTATTCAGGAAGTCATTTTTAAATCATCCTCCTGTCATCGAGAACAATTACACCCAGTAAAGTAATCAGATAGTAATTTTCCAGTCATCTGCAAATCATCAGGCTCAAGTTTCTAATCACTGCTGATGACTTTTAGAGCTTGATGACATCTGATGATGAGAAAATGACTTCTAAAGTAGTTGAATGATCATCTAATGACTCTGGGATGACTTCTAAAGTAATCCTGTTTGACCTGGGCGGTAGTAGAATGGTGCAGTAGTAAAACACAAAACATTATACATCACATATTTACCAACGACTAATGCTTAATGAACTACATCCCGACATCGAATATTCTGTATAAATTACCATGGCTGTGTCATGAACTCTGTTAAAGCCCCCAATCGATTACACTTAACCATAACAATGAAGTCAGAGTATACCTTAAGTATATTTACACACTACTTTGAGCTCAGAATTGTTGGTACTTGCTCGCCATTGGCGTATGAAGATTTAAACATTAACGAAGATAATCAGTTCTTCAAAGCCAACAGAAGGCGGAGATGGACGGTGACTCAGAGAAGTGCTGTTGTAAGTATTAAGCTGAAAGCAACAGCATCGTGATGCTGACAGTGGGGCAGTCAGGGTAATATTTGTACCAGGACTGATAACAGCAACACATTTCACCCGATACACGCACGGTGCATGCAGGCAACAAATCCAACAAATTAGATTGTTAGGAATAAAGGAAGGTGAAGACAAAGAATGCGATAACAGGACCCTGTCCGTCCCCCTTGGATCTGCATTTACATTCTGTTCATGTGGTTATCACTGTGCCTGCGTGGGTGACTTTCGTTGCTGCTTGTCAAAATCAAATAAAGTCATATTGAACAGACACAGCATAACAACGTCTAATGCACTCTCTTCTAAGGGCACAATGCAGGAATGCAACTCAGAGCATTCTCCTGATCCATACAGCACTTACGGGGTAGATCGGTTGATTCAGACAGACAAGACACGTGAGGCGACAGAAACAACAGGTGTTTTTAACACCATGCACAATTCTACAACTCGCATAAACACAGTGGGTCCTTTCATTTTGCTTTTGAATGCTGGGCGACCATAACAAAGTAAGCTTTTCAACCGAAGAGTGTTTTGTACCCTCTTGACTGTTTACAGCACTCATGGCATATTTCAAGCTTTGTCGTCTTCATTATATAGTCTTCCATCTTGCCACTGTTTGTGTAGTTGTGTTTATTTTTCTCATCCCTGGCTGTATTGTACT
The DNA here is from genome assembly GCF_031143425.1 of Pleurodeles waltl. Classification (NCBI taxonomy): domain Eukaryota; kingdom Metazoa; phylum Chordata; class Amphibia; order Caudata; family Salamandridae; genus Pleurodeles; species Pleurodeles waltl. The sequence goes on along the minus strand of NC_090437.1, from coordinate 815,482,120 downwards.
AAGCTTTCAAAGACACAATAGGCAGCTCTTCTTCTCTGGGGCTTACAGTGATTTCACCTCCAGCAAAAGAAATTGTGAACTCGTTTTCTGTAGTCTGAAAACAGAATTCAATGACAACTGTGGACTGACCGCAAACAGCTTTATTTAGTTACAAAGCCTCAATTTTTATACTCGCCCTAAACCTGATATTTTAGTCTAAAAAAAATCCATAGCGTGAATTATATGCTAAGTGTAATATTCCATAAAAAGCAAGATCATTGACAAAAACATATGTTATAATGACCAATAACATGACACCCTAGTGAGAAGAAGAAAACGAAGGCCAGGGGAACAAAAAGAACCTAGAAGATCCCAAACGAAATATTTAAAGAGAGTAAGAGCAAGGCAACATTGTATGCAGAATATCATTTTGAGGTTCGACTGGTCTGAGTCGATTAACATATGCCAAATCTCTACTCTGGGAAGTATTGTATAGCACAGGGTAATGGCCATGGAGGAAACAGGGTAATGACCATGACAACATGGTAGGCGAAGACTACCTTTTCCAAGCACAACTACATATAATTGCAGGACACTCATACAACAGCAGCCCTATGTGGACATAATGACACTTCACTGTATGTCATGCCAGCCGTGAAAAATGAACTCTAATACAAGAATCTCTGGCCTAATTTAAGAAAGAAAAGTATGCAATGCAGTGCCACTTTTCTTGCACCCCTTAGCTTAGCACCCCCCTAACGCCACCATGTGTGCACCGTAGTTAAGTAATGGTGCACCATGGCTTCTGTGCACTGTATAGGTTCTACTGGGTCTGACGCCGACGCGAGAAAGCGAGAGGCGTTTCCGGTTCCGGGTCCCAGGTCAGCAGCGCGAAGCCAGTGCGAAGCCAGCGCGGAGCCAGCGCGGAGCCAGCGCGTCGGAGCCAGCGCCGAAGCGCTGAAGCAGAGCGGTGCCGCACACAGCTCACCACCCGCACCGCACCGCACAGTGCTCCTGGTGCTCCTGGTGCTCCTCCGGCCTCCGGATCACGGGATCGCCCTGTCCATAGCTCGCCTGTGAGCTGAGCTGCCACCGGTGCTCCCAGCACCCTGACAGCGTGGCCAGAAGACAGCACCCCTCCTCCCCCCCTCTGCGGACCCCCGCGGAAGCGGCCCGATCGCGGGTGCGGCTTGCGGGGGCATAGGGGCACAGGGGCTCCTTTTCCTACAAATCTTTCGGTGGCAAGCAAGGACCCCTCAAGGATGGCACACCGGGCGTCAGGCATCAGGCTTCAGGACACAGGCTACCGGCCCTCTGCTCCAGGTGCTCCAGGTGCTGCCCGTGATGTGACCCCCAGCAAGAGGCAAGAGGCAAGTGAGACAAGTGAGGCAAGTGAGCAACAGAGGGCGAAGGGGCCAAGAGGGGCAAGGAGGGCAACAGGGCGGAGGGAAGCTGGTCCAGGTTCTGGTATTGGTCTCACTGCCAGGGTGTACAGCACCCCCCATCCCGACCCACCCTGGTGATCCACCAGGCAGTTCGTGGCCTCACCCCCCCTCACCCCCTGCCCCCTTTGCCCTGCTCCTCCACCCACCCTTGCACCTTGCCCAGGGCAGCAAGGGCCAGGAGCGGAAGGGACCAACATGGCCCAAAAAGGACTGGCACGGTCCAGCATCTCCGGACTCCAGGACCCAGGCCCTCAACAGCTCCAAATTCCCCTGAGGGTGATCGTACACTCAGATATCAACATCCGATTAGAGCCTCTTTTAGGAGGACGGCACTCCTAACTGCCTCAAAAACAACAAAAGGCACAACAAGGCTCAACAAGGCCCAACAAGGCCCTTCTCCCTCACTCCAACAGCCCGCCCAAAATTATCCTGCTCTAAGGCAGCAAAACATACCGATCATGAGATCAGGCAAAGCACGAGGCAGTACTACCAACCGTCCAGCAAAACAAGGAAAGAGAAAAAGGAAGGGAGACCTGGTTCTGGATGAAGCAACTCCAAAAAGGAGAGCAAGCAGCGAACAGGATCTCCCCCACCCCCTCCCATGCAGGAGGCAAAACCTAACAAAGGGCACACGCGGGGGAGGCGACCAAAATTCCAGCATGGAAGAAACGATCTGGGGAGAGCCTGGCTTTTGGAAACCGGCGACCCCGCCGGAGGGGGTTCCAGAGACCGTAGCCTCTCCTAAGCATCACAAGCATCACAGGATAACTGATTATTTCCCTACTGCTGGTACCATTGCCACCAGAAAAAGGATCGACTCCCTGGCTCCAACCCAAACAAGTTTGGGGCAAATAACCTCACCCAGCCAAGACCGGCAACAGCAATGAAGCAGCGAAAAGAAACTCAGAATTAATTCTCTTCCTCCCCCCCCCCTATCGCCAACAGTAGTGATCAGGAAAAATCACCCTACGAAAGTAGACGCATCAAGTATAGTTCAGGACAATGCGATGCCAGCTACCCCTTCACCAGGATCCCTCTACAATCCTAGGTGAGACTTAACTCTATGTAATAAACCCCTAGACGCCACTAAGTACCAATGGACATCTAGTCCAGCGAAACTACCCATCCTGGACTCAGAACTGGTAGCAATCGCAGAACATTTAGAACAAGAATCTCAGGAAGGAGGCCCATTCTGTCAAAGTCCAAAACTTCACTCATTCCCAATGTATAACTGTGAAAAAGAAGAACAGGACCTCTGGGGTATAGAACAGGTCATCACAAATGGGTCAGTAGAAGCAGAAATAGTGACAGCCGCACATAAAGTCCCCCATAAAACAACAATAAACAAAGTACTATCAAGTGGTAACCAAGAGCCCGACTTAAAGTCACAAACCCCTGTGGCAGTCAGGTCAGAAGAAATGTGGGCTGCAATCCTAAATTCAATGCAAGCAACGGTCATGGCGCTGCAATTTCATTCAAATAAAATGGACATTCAAGTTGACTTGCTAAACACCCTGGCAGTATTTGTCTCCGGGATTGACAGTAAGTTGGAAAAATTAAACGCACTTATAACAAGGGCGCAAGTCACTCACTCTAATGACTTTACAATTTGTTCCTGTAAAGAGGTAGTAGAAAAGATATCTCAACTGCCGCAAATCTTAGAGGGAATACTTCAAGAAATCCGCTCCACCCGGAAGGATGAACATACATGGCCTAAACCACTCGCCACCATGCTAAAATCTACTCTGAGGGAGCAGAAACATAAAGAGCAGCAGCCCCTTTCCTCCCTAGCGCCCGCCGCATCGATTTTTAGTGAGGAGAGAATATTGGCTGACAGCCGCCAACTAGCAAGTGCCCATAGGGAACCCATGATGAATCATCCTCCGCTACAGTCCATCAATAAGCATGGGAACCCTGAGTTTCCCACAACCCGGACCCTCTCTAAAAGAGAACAAAAGCGGGCAAGGAAGGGAAGGAAGTCCGCCCAACCCCATCAACTCAACTCATCAAAGGATCCATCTAAAGACCAGGCGACGTCAAATGGAGGGTATAATAGAGACACTACTACCCACACAAGTACAAGCTCTAACACAATAATAGATGTGACAACACCCCCCGCCACAGCAGACATCACCCACTCAACAAGGTCCCCCCTGAGACCTCCTGAAGCGATTGGCACTATAACGAACTTAAGACCAAGCCCCACAAGGGACCAGCAGAGCACAAAACCAAAACCCATTACGCCTGCGCTGCCTCCCCAACTAACACTGGTCAATAGGGGCAGCAAGTCTGCCATTAGTCAGAGGGAAGATGGCTATATGGAGCAAGACCCGCGCATAGAGCAAAATCAGTCACATCTAACAGACACGAATACCCTCCAGTTACTCTGGATTCCAGAATTCACCTCCAGGTCCCCCACAGATGTTCTTAATCGCTCTTCGATCTTAAGAATCATAAAAGCCTTACCGGATCTTCAGTTTGTAGCCTCGGAGGACCTGACAGCTATAAAAGTTATCCAAGCAAGAGGCAACCAACACACGGATCCAACACTCACCATCTTCTCGGCACCAGATATCCCAAAGCGGATCTTGAAAAGAAAGGACCTATTGAAAGCCTGGGGCATTGAGGTAACCACCTACAAAGGAGACTGCTACCCAACTCCGTTACTAGCCTCACAATACCTGGGAACTCCCAAAGGCACATGGTCAGTTCTGAAAGGAGTACATCAGGCCGGCAGACCCATTGAAGAAAGGTGTAGTGAGGAGAATCCACCTAAGCACCTGCTGACAGTCCAAGTATGGAGAGAAGAAGGGAGGGAAAGAGTGGTCTTGGGGCAACAAAAGTATCCAGAAAGGGAACGGGTAGCGACGGTTTTACCCCCAAGACCGATGGGCAACAATTGAATTGGTAAGGATCAACCCGCACACGGCATTTTATCCATTTGCTCCTGGAACGTCGGTGGCCTACGGTCAAAACTGGAGGATCCTGCAGTAATAAATTTTTTCAGCTCCTTCGACATTTTACTCATACAGGAATCCTGGGCAATGGAATCAATACTGATAATCGGATTCATGGAATATCTTAGCCCAGCAACGAAAACAAATAGGCTTGGAAGGCCAAAGGGAGGCCTTGCCATCTATGTTAGCACCAGCCTTTTGGTAAAAATATCTGAGTATAAGGAGGAAGACCAACCTTTCCAATTTCTCCAGCTAGACGATTGGGGGAAAAACACTCAGGAGCCATTGATTCTGGTCAACACATACATCAATCCTAAAAATAAAACAATTGAAGCAAACAAACTTTTAACTCAACTATTAAGGATAAAAGGTACAATAAAATCAGCATTCTGGTTAATGTCCCGCGATTTCAATCTCGGCTTATTCCACAACCCCAGTGAGGATCACATCCAAACAGTTGTAAGAATGCCCAGCCAAACCCTCCCAAAAAAACGTAGGAAAGACAAAATTGGGGAGAGTTTCATACGCACCTGTGAATTAGTGTGCCTCTTCGCGCTAAACGGACGGAAGTGCCCGGATATTCCACCGGCATGGACAAGATTCTCCGGGAAGTCGGTCTCCTATCTAGATTACACTTTGGTGTCCCCTGCTCTATATAAATTAGTAAACACCTTTACCATCATGGACCGCACGGAAAGCGACCACAAACCACAGGTATTTGGGATCTGTGCATCACCTCAAAAACCGGAGAAAGTGGCAGCCCTAAACGGGACACTAGGCACCGAAAATCTAAAGCGACTCAAATGGTCCTCTGACACCATTGAAAGGCAGGCAGAAGAGGCCCTATGGAAGCTAGAATCAACTATCACACGTGGGGCAAAGTTGACAACAGTCTGGGAGAACTTTGCCCTCAACCTCATAAAAAAGATTCCTTAAGTACCACGAGAAAAGGAGCACAATTGAATCACCGCCAAAGTTCACTTTTACCGCTGCCAGTGCGCAAAAGGAAAGCAGCAGTAGGTAAATTATTAAAGTCACTGCGTAAATGCCCAGATAATGCATCAATATTGACCGCCCTTAGAGAGCAAAGGAAATTGTACAAAAGGGACCTATGGACCTTTAAAAAAGGCCAACAGGAGGCCCTGTGGGCCAAACTACATTTTGCGACCAAAACATCTGACTCCAAAAGATTCTGGAAAATCATCAATACAATAGACAATGGTGCAAAAGCAGGCAATAACGCAAACATAACAGAGGAAGTATGGGTAACCCATTTAAAGTCACATCTAAAAGAATTGACCATCGAAGAAGGCCCCCAAATGCAGTCACATATGATTGGTGGGGATCCCAACACCCCTGAACCTTTGAAATTTACGGCACCAGAACTATTAAAAATCATTGGAAAGTCACAAATGGACTGTGCCCCTGGCCCCAATGGCTTACCGCAAGCACTATTTAAACAAGACACAGAAAGATGGGCCAATTTCCTGGCAGCAATGTTTAATGACGTGATCACAACAGGCATTGTCCCGGCATCCTGGAAAGGCTCAATAATCCATCCCATATATAAGGGTGGGAGCGAGCTGTCCCCAAGAAACTACAGACTAATCGCTCTTTTAGACGTTGACCTCAAGTACTTTTCCTGCTGTGTGCTAAAACATCTAGAAGCCTGGATTACAGAGAACAATATTCTACCCTTTAATCAAACCGGGTTCACCAAGCACCAAGGAACATTAACAAATCTTATGGGGCTAGGCTTGATCATAAACAGAGCAAAAGCAAAGGGGACTCCAACTTACTTATGTTTTGTTGACTTTAAAGCTGCTTTTGATTGTGTGTCCCACGGCAAAATGTGGGCCAAATTACTACAGTGGGGGCTGCCACACTCTAGTTTAAATGCCATCAAAATGATATACTCTGATACTTGGGTAAAGGTTAAATTGGGGGAAGGCTCTCACCTATCCAGGGCAGTCAAAACAACAGTGGGGGTGAAGCAAGGCTGTGTATTGGCTCCAACACTCTTCAACCTGTACATAGCAGATCTCCCCGCCAAGTTAAATGGTCACTCATCCCACTCTCCATCACTGGGCGGTCAACAAGTATCCAACCTACTATATGCAGATGACCTACTACTGATCAGTAATACCAGAATAGGCATGCAGAAATTGTTAAAGGCATTAGAAGAATACTCAGGTTCTAATGATGTAGAAATTAATCATAAAAAATCTAAAATGATTACCTTAAACCGCAGGCCAACCACCCAAGGTAAATGGCATATGAATGGGAAAACCCTAGAGGAAGTAACATCATACAGATACCTAGGATTGGTGGTGGATGCTAGAGGTAATTACATGCCACAAAAAGAGGCTATAAAAAACAAGACGCAGGCCCTTACTTACGCCTTTTGCAAGCTAGCAAATTCAATCTGTGGTCATGCTCTGAACCCATTAACAGCAGTAATGAGAGCGAAACTACTCCCAACTATCACCTATGGGACCGAAATAATGAGGGGGATGGAAGTAGGTCTTCTGGATAAGCTTCTGATAAAAACATATAAGCGCGTTTTTCGGCTGCCCGGACGTGCATCGCCAGCCCAGGTCAGACTGGAATTTATGCTGGTCAAACAGTCGTTAGCCCGACCGGCAGCATACATTAAATGCTGCTACAAACTGAGCCGCGCTTGAAAAGGGTCTTTAGCCAATCTAGTCTGGCAGGAAATTATCCTAGAAAGAGGGAACCCCAACTACATAAGGTATCTAGAAAAAAGTAAGAATCTTTTGAGCTTAGATGAGGTATGGAACCGGTCTCTACCCATCTCCGCTTTCAATAAAGCAGAGAATAAAGCAAGTAAATTTCAGAGCTTGTTAGAAGATAAGATCTCATTGGCCAAAAGGGAGCATAGTTGGTTGATCCTTAACTTCTACAAAACATTTAAAGAATCACCACTGATGGCTGGCTCCTACTCATAATAAAGCAATCCTTTCTCAGACTTAGGCTGGGTGAAGTCCCTACTTTAGACCTCATGCCAAAATGGAAGAAGGAGCGGCAAGTAGGCTCCCGGGAGTGCCGTCTCTGTCATCTAGCAGATGAAAACTTGATGCATGTGGTCTGCATTTGCCCAGCCTTGGCGGCCGAAAGGAGACTCCTACTAAAAAAAGAATTTAACGGTTTAACAATTAGATCATGCAGACAAGCAATAATTGCAGCCTTTAACCCTCAAAATACAATATTGAACATTAGGCTGGTTCAATTTTTGGAAATTTTCACTCTAAAAACCACAGCCTCTCGAAATAACCAACTCAGCGGGAGGGCGGAAACGATAGCGAAATCCCTATAACCCACTTTGAAAATCTTAAAGAAGAGAAGGCCCCTAGGTAGTCCATTGGGTTGTTTAGCTTGTGTCATAATAAAGTCTGGTACCAACAACCAGACTTAAGTAGGGGTAAATAAAATCGATAGAAGGCCTCATCCCACTTTGTCCCATTTTTACCAATACCTCATTGGGCTGTCACTGGTTTCTTTATATTTCTTTGTGGAAGGAAACTTTATATACCATTTCATTTTAAACACAAGATTTTATTCTGCGTTGTATTTTTCTTACCTTCAATAAGTTTGTTCTGTTGCCCAATTATTAATGCCTTATAGCACTAGCATGTTTTTTTTTTCTTAAAATTTTTATGTGGAAGGAAATTTTACTTACCATTTCACCCTAAGCCAAAGAACTGTAATTGTCTTTTTGCACTAAAATTGTTCTGTTAAATGTTTACGTGGAAGGAAAAGTTTTATGGTTTTAATTAACTAATAAACTTGTTTTTACTAAAAAAAAAAAAAAAAAAAACATGGCGACAGTTGCAGGAATAGCATAAAAAATGTTGACGCTAGTCCTGCAAAGCACATTGAGGCCCATTATAAAGAATACTAGGTCATGCATATGCACATCTATGAATCAGGAAAAACACTTTCAAGGATGAAAGAATGAGGTAAGGTCCAATGATGAATTTTCAGCTCCCAGCACAAATGCTTACACAGGTGCAGAAATGTACAAGTGCTCAAAAATGCACACATCCATCACAGCGAGCATACACAGGTATCACTGATCGCACCATGCCTTATTAAAGTGATCATGTCACATCTATGAATAGAGAAAGATTTAGGAGTGATCCGTGGTTTGACAACATAAAGGGAGTAATCCCAAATACAGAAAAGCACATTGAAGTGCCCAGTGGAGCTCCCAAAACATCTGGTCAATAATCGGGACTGGTAGGAGGAAGCATCGTTGGTGAGACACCCTTTCAAGGAAACAGATTACAGCAGGAAAGAAAATAATCACAGAAAACCTAAATATCATAATAAGGCTGCGCTTGATAATCGACATCTCGTTTACAACAAAGACGGCACCAGTGCTGTCTGCTTGGTAAAGCTGAGGTCGCTACCTCCTGGGCCTGCAGCACAAAGGGCCAGATGTAGGAAATGTTTGCCAGTTGCAAATGGGTCGCAGCGCTGTTTGCAACCTCGTAAAATGCTAAATGGGATGTACAAATCACATTTTGGAGTACCAAATAGCGATGCAACCCATTACCGACTGGCAAAATTTGCGACCTGATTTTGCGAGTCGCAATTACGAAGTCGCAAATTGCAAGTCGGAAACTGTATGCAAAAGCCAGTCACAAATTGTGACTAGTCGCAAAAAGCCGTTTTGCACACCCAGATTACCACTGACTTCGAACAGGTGGTAACCAGAACCAAAGTATAAAAGGAGTCCCAGAAGGCACCTGGGTTACTCAAAATGGCTGCACTATACGTGATTGCATGGAGGAGGAGAAGCCAGGCTGCCCATCAGAGGAGGAGGAGGCAGAGACAGGAGAGGATATACAGAACCAGGCAGACACTATTCCAACAAACTGAGGAGGAGATTTATGATAAATACAGACTGAGCAGCGCTGTCATCCTAGAGATCATTGAACTGCTGAAACCTCAGCTAGAATGCCAGACAATGCGCGGCAGTGCCATCCCAACACATGTGCAAGTGCTATGCTCACTGCACCTCTTGGCCTCGGGTAGCTATCAGGGGGTGATTGCAGTGGCAGGTGGGATATCCCAAAGTGCCCTCTCAAGATTCTTCAGGTTGTTCCAAGATGCCATACTCGCACATATGTCCAGATATATATACCTTCCCAGGAATGAAGCAGAAATTACCAGCACCAAGTTGGACTTCTACAGAATTGCCAACTTCCCCCATGTAATAGGGTGTGTGCACGGGACACATATACCAATTTGCCCACCAGCAAATCTGTAATATGTGTTCCGCAATAGAAAATGTACCCACTCACTAAACATCCAGTTGGTATGTGACACCCATAATGTCATTACTGACATTGTGGCTAAATATCCAGGGAGTACACTGATGCATACATATTCAGGCACAGTGGGATACACCAACGCCTAGAACATGGGGAGTTTGGAGAAGGATATTTCTTAGGTACTGGCGAGTGCATTCTGATGCCTTACATACGTGTTACTGTGTAACCCTGTGATGCCCTGCTAAGTTTGCCTCTTTTGTCAAACAGGTGACAGTGCATATGCCCTGAGACCATGGTTACTCACCCCATACCTAACACCTGGCAATCAGAATGAGAGGCGATACCACATTGGACATCGGCGGACTAGAGCTGTAATTGAGAGGACGTTTGACTTGTTGAAGTCACGATTCAGATGCCTGCACAAAAGTGGAGGAGCACTTCAGTATGCCCCAGAAACAGCATGCAAGATCATTGCCACTTGTGCCATCCTACACAACATTGCCTCCAGACGTGGGCTATAGCTCACCCCTGACGACACAGATTCGGAGGATGAGGAGCAAGAGCTATCACACCGGTAGCCTGGGGATGGAAGCATAGCAATGGAGGGCAGACAGAGACAGAACCACATTGCAACCCACTACTTTGGCAGGTACGTAGCAACCATGACAACACTCACTAATGTACGACACACATTGCCCAGTTGTGTAGTTCAACAAATTAACCCTTTTATTGCAGGACTATAATGGGGAAACAATAGTCAACTATGCTACATAATGAAAAACAAAAGTGTAGTCTGACACATTAAGTGCATGTGCCTCTGCCACACCACATATTAGTAGCTCACAGCCTCCTGCGACTGCGGCCACCATGGCTCACTCCAGGTTGGTCCCCTGATCCCTGGCGGGCACTGCCACTCCGCAACACTTGTGCATCTGTGGCAGACACACTACTGACACTGGAGACCTCCTCACTGTCCTGCGGGGTATCCCCAATGCCCCTTACTGCCTGTCTGGTCTCCAGCAGGTCCACTTCATGGCTGTTTTGGGGATTGTACCGCCAACAGGCTGGCGGTGCAATCTTGCCTATTTCGACCGCGGTGGAAGTGCTGTGGTCGCACCGCCAGGACTGACGGTTTTCCGCCACGTTGGTCCGGGCGGTTTTAATCCACCCAGGGGATTACGAGTCCCCTTCCCGCCAGCCTTTCCATGGTGGTAGGAACTGCCATGGAAAGGCTGGTGGGAAGGGGAGTGGCGGGGCCCCCTGGCACAGCCCCACACTGCTTTTCACTGTCTGCACAGCAGACAGTGAAAAGCGTGACTGGTGCAACTGCACCCGTAGCACGGCCGCAACACCACCGGCTCCATTTGGGGCCGGCTTCCAAGTTGCGGCCCAGCAGTTATGTCGAAATGGGCATGGCGGGAGTGCGGCCGCATTGGCGGCCGCACGGCTGTTCAAGGTTATAATGAGGCCCTTAGTCTGTCTAAACGGGCAGGAGTGCTGAGCTTCCTGCGCCGTGCCTGTTCCCTGTCGGCCACCATTTCCCTGACCAAGCTGTCTATGGAGGTGGTCATGTTAGCCATGTGAGCGTTCATTGTAGTGAACTGGTTGTCCACATTTGCAAACCCCTGCATGAGTGTGTCCTGCAGTCTGGTAAGGTTTCGGTTCATTAACCGCATATGTCTATTTTGCAGCCGGTGAGTCTGCAGTAAGGATGCCTCCAGTCCCAACAATTGCTCATCGGTGACATCCTCCCTACGTGCAGACTGCATTGGGCCTTGTCTACTACGCACCGAGCCAGCTGATCTCTGTGGTCGACTCTCTATAGGCATTGGCCCTGGTGTCACAATGCCTGACTCTAAACCCAGAGCAGGATCATCCATGTACTCTGGTGCTGATTGGACGAGTGGTGTTGTCCTGCACTCCCCTGCGGTGTCTGTGGCAGCCTTCTCTTGTGTGTCAGTGCCTTGTTCCTCTCCCTGCACAGTGGCGCTGTTGGTGGGTCCTTGTGGGAGACCTGTGGGACACAGGGGATACATTGTCAGTGGCTCACATATGTTTGATGCCTCAGAATAAACATTGCTCTATATTTGGACTACTGTACGGCATTGCTCATAATGCACTGTTCTATAGGTTGCAAAACTGGGAATGGAGCTAATCTGGAGGTGCATGATTTTGTATACTGTGATTGTGTGCATGGTGCATAGGCTGATGTAAATACGTTAATTTTGGTACTTACATTTGGATGTCCCTGGTTCTGAACTGTCTAGGTCTCCGATGCCAAGTACAGACTCTGGCTCCAGAGTGGTCTCCACCATGGTTTCGATGGCTGTAGGGGGTGGTACAGTAGATGGCCCTCCTCCTGTGTCGTACATCTCTCTCATGCGCTCTGCCACCCTTTCCTTGGTCCTGGAGCGAAGGTCACACCACCTTTTGCGGACCTCATCCAGTGTGCAGTGGCTGACTCCGATGGCATTTATTTTGTTGAGGATGTCTTGCCAGATTTTCTTCTTGTGGCTGTCAGGGACACTCATTGCTTCCTTTCCAAATAACTCATCATGGTGCAGGCAGCACTCCTCTGTGAGCACTTCCAACTCCTTCTATGAAAACTTTAGTTTTCGTTTTCTGCCAGCACTCGGTGTCTCCTTCTCCTGTGTAGCCATTGTTGCTGCAGCTCCTCTCACCTGGGTGTGACTCTGCAGTTTGTGGGCTCCTCCCTGTTCCATGGGGTTACTTCCTGGTTCTAATGTCATCACTCAGAACCACTAAGTGGGTTTTTCAACAGTGTAATTTGCACCCGCGTGCACTTTGCGAGTCAGTCGCAATTTGCGACACCGGACCACACGCTTGTGCAATTTGCGACCTCGCAAATAGCAACCTCGCAAAATGCGAGCTCGCAAATTGCGGTGCGACTCCGCACCAAATTGCTATTTAGTATAGCGATTTTTCCTGGCATCTCGTTTTGCGAGTCACAAATAGCGATTCACATGGAGTCGCTATTTCCGACTCGCTATTTTTTGGGTTCCTACATCTAGCCCTAAATCCCTTTACACATAAAAGGGGCAGATATTGCATTACAGAGCACAGAAATCTAACTAGTTCAAAAAGCAAAAAAAGTTAAAGTACTCTTCTCATATCTTGAGCTAGAGTATCCACCAGCCAACTAACACCAAGTAAATTTTCAGAAGGGTCTCGGCTAATACATCTTAGAGATATTCCTGCCAAAATGAATGCCGTGCAGAACAAGGCCACAACTTTGATAAGTGAAAGTTATGGTAAAAGCTATGTCAGCAGGTCTGAACCCAGGCACACCAAAACAAACGAGATCTTGAAACAATACCGAACAACAAAACTAAAACAAGCTACATTTTAAACACGTAGAGCAATAATAATTTAATATGCATATTATCGTGAGATTTGGCATGCAGGCTATATTGATTAACGAGTATATAGTAAAATAGTATAATAAATTTACCACAAGTGGAAATGGAGTGGCGGAAGCGCCAATTAGCATAATTGGCATCTTGAAAATTAAGCAAGGTTTTACTCTTAATCTACTCCTTATGTGAAACCCCTGTCCTCGTTGTTATCCTACTCAAAGGAGATGCTTCAGTACTGGTTTATTTTAAAAAAGTGGAACTACTAATATCAATTTGTCACAATAAAAGCTACAAATAGCCCTTCATCAGCTAGGCTGATATCTAGGGAGGATATTCATACACTTGGCACAGTAGATTAAACCAGGCACCTCCTGACATAAATGCACACAGATAGGGAGGAACAACTTGCTGGGATACAGATTTTCCCTGAAGGCAAAGCTGTATCCCAGAAAGGTAGAAATCCAGAAGGAAAAGTGCTGTAACTAAGTTATTTTGTAACCTGTGTGACTTATGCCTCCATGGTGTTAAGAGTCTTTTAAAAGAATTCCATCGCACAGGTCACTGCAATTTCTGAACAACAAACACATTTGTACTGCTATAAATTGAATGCAATCGTAACCTGTTATGATAACATATATGGTACACAATACCCATAACTTGGTGAAACCTGCATACCATTATAGGTTGTGAGCATTACTAGGCAGAGGACAAAGAGCCTTACAAGGTTCTCTTAGCCCTCATCCTGCATATTGTAGCTTTGCCCAATTGGTTCCTCAGCCAAGCACGCTATATTTATGTCTGAGGCTGTGCTTCATCTTGTGCTGATCAGGTATAGATTCAGGTACACTGTCAGCTAAAGCACAACAAACATATAGAGATCGATATTTACAAATCTGGGCTCTATTACATGAAAAGGGTAAGGAAATGGTGCCTGAATATTTGCCCAAAATATGTGTAAGCCTGATTGAACCTAATAAACAAAGGCTGTCAGAATATTATCACATCTTTTTTAAAGCAGAAGAAGACCGATTATGCTTATGGGCACAGGAGTAGGCAACATGGTCGGTAAAAGATATAACCCAGGAAATATTTATCTAAGCTATTATTATGCGCCACTGCACAGGTAAAATTGTTTAAATCTAAATGCCTCATAGTTGTAATTAATTTAACTTCTATATTACCTTAGCAAGGATGGCCAAGTGGAATACTGACAAGGATATGCACGGTTTCCGGTGCAGACCTCAAGTGGCAGATTGGGTGCGCATGTGTGCCGCATGCCTAGTACTTAAGATCATATTAGGAGGAAGCATTATCCAAAGTTTCATTAGCTACGGAAATACTGCTAAGCTACAATCTTGTACTGATTATGATAAGGTCCAATAAGGAAACTTGCAATAAATGTTTTTTTTTTTTAGCCATACTGATTGTGGCTGACAAAAAACAACAGAAGATACCTACACATAAGGGGTCATGTACAGATATACAAATTGTAAGGGAGTAGTTCACTTGGTGGGATTAGTTAGGCCCACGACAGGAAGCTATACTGGTATGTACTTTCTCTACTTTGAGTGAATGATTAGTTTTCTTCTTTTTTTCCATTTCTATTTTTGATCTGAATCTGTCCTGGGAATTTGTATTACATGATTCTATTTATATAATCATTGTTCTGCCTAATTTAGAAAAACATATAGAGGTGAGATGAGCAGTATCTGTAAAGCGCTCACTGCCAACCCCTTGTGCTTGAAAGCATTCAGATGATATTAGGGTCATCACAAATAATTAGGAGTTATCAAATTAAAAATGAAAGTCTGACATGACCCATTCAGGGCTCAAAAGAAAACCAATCGAAAGCCTTCTCAGATATCATGAAAATATTAGTCTCATGTATACATATTCCATAGCTATACAGCCTTGACCCTCAAACCAGAAAGGGTACAGAGCTGAAATACCACTTCTGTATTATTTAATATATATGGAAAATCTGAGAATCAAAGACTCAGAAGTATCTATCATTAGAGGAGCACCTAGCAGCCAGGGCAGAAGAATCCAAAGTCTATTAACTGAGAATCGTAGCCATTTATTATTTTGATCGCCCCTGGTATGTGAGTTAATAAGAATAACTCACAAACAAAACGAGAGAGCAATCCCCTGATCATCAAACAAGTCTAAAAGCATGAGATGATAATGTTGAAGAGCAGTCAGAAGGTAGCAAGGCCAAACCTTCTAAAAACACTTCACGGGTTGACATGCAAGAAAGTGGTCCATTGTTTCCAACTTCTTAGCTTGGTTGGTGGACCTTGCACCTCAAAGTTTCTATTGACAAAACAAACCAGAAGAATTTGGACATATGCGACCTCCTCAGACGCCAACTAAGATCTATTATCTAAAAGGTAAGAAAGGAAGCAGGTGAATAATACCTTCATGTTTTTTCTGTTATTGTTTTTGAAAAAACAAAATGATCTGGCCTTTTAAACTCTAAAAAAGTTTTGGCCTACAACTTTCTAGAAAAAGCAATCTATTCACAACCCCAAAACTCCTAGGAATGGACATAGAAGGGATATATGACCCAAAATGAGGTAAATATTGCTATCCCTTACAAAAGGAGGGTTGCTGCCCATGGAACATTCCCAAAATTGACACTAAGAAGGACCAAGAAATACTACACACTCACAACAGTACATCTCCCGCAATCTCAGGTCCAATGTTTCACAGTGAACACTCTAAGGAAACGCCACACCTCCAGCATATCGGAAGTAGAATTTTTTCACAACAAGTCAAAAACTTTTCAAGAACCTACAGCACAGAAAACAAGAAAAATTATTTAGCTACATACTACACAGTGAGCAACATCCAACATCAAGAGAGGATTCTGTCTCAAAGAAACAGACAATCAATACTTGTGGTGATAATTCAGGTGGTTGTGGTATAAGAACCAAAGGGGGTCCTAAAATGATTGGTGAATGTAAAGCTCTAGTGCCATTACCTGTTTCCTATATGGCTCACATTCATCAGGTAAGAATTGTAATGAGGAGTAGCATAGCTGGGTGTAATAGGGGTTATTTTTAAGTAATCAGAACATAACTGTCATCTGTCATACCCCAAATGTATACATCAATATTTAAATACATGTGTATATAGGTCATTGCCTACTGTATGTTTGCATTTGTTAGAAAATGAAAGCAAGACTTGTTAGCTGTGCCTGTGCTTGCGCTATTTTGTCCCACATGCAGTATACATTCTGTGTAAGCCCTCTTGATGGCTGTAAAAGAATGAGGTTAAACGTTCTTTGATGTGTGCATACACACCTGCAACTCAGTTATGCCCTGGAAGAAGGCTGAAGATGAAAACCTTCCCAGGGAACTTTAGCCCGCAGCACTGCCATTTTCTTCAGCAGACTAAGTATTGTGAATAGCCTAGTGTTACTCTTGGCAAAACTTCAGACCCACATTTCTAACTGCCTATAGCTCCATTCATAGACAATGCAGGTGTTTCTCCATTCAAAAAGAGAGGAGATATTAATACGGTTCTTCTCTGTTTATAGTGCATTGCTTCTGATGTGCTAGGAATGAGCTTGATCCATATTTCACTTAATGATCATTCGAAATAGGGAGAAAAAGTGGTTTCTGTAAGAAAACCTGGACCATTTCAGGGGCCTCCTTTTGTAAAAATAAAAACACATGACACACCCTCGAGAAATGAACAGTATTTTCCACATTTCATGAATAAAATGAATTCTAAATTGGGGAATGATGGACCTGGCCCTTTCTGCAAGATTACCCCCCAAACTGTTTGCCCGCTAGGACTCTGTGAACTGTACCACTGCTAACCAGTGCTAAAGTGCTTTTGCTCTCTCCTTAAAACATGGTGGAATTGGATTACACCTAGTTGGCATATTTAATTTACATATAAGTCGCCAGTAAAATGGTACTACATGTAACCAGTGCCTGTAGATAAAAATCTACTAGGGGGATTGCAGCACTGATTGTGCCACCCACTTAAGTAGCCATTTAAATGTTTTAACCCTGCCATTGCAGCTTGTGTGTTCAGTCTGAACTGCCAGTTGACTCTGGCTAAATAAATCTTTTGCCATGCCTACTCCTTCCCTTTTTTACATATGTCACCCCTAGGGTAGGCCCTGGACAGCCCAGAGAGCCGGGTGCAGTATATTTAAAGGTAAGACATGCACTTTTAAGTTTTATACGTCCTGTTATTGATAAGTTCTTAAATTTGTTTTTCACTATTGCAAGGCCAACTTCTTCAATACGATAATATTGGAGTTAACTTATTATATTTATTAAGCTGTATTTTTCAAATAGGAATGGGCAATCATTTCATGTTTAGTTTCTTTGGAATTTGAATGAGAAATCATAATTCATGGTGAAGTCAGACTTTAAGTTACAATTTTGATAATGCCACTTTTAGAAAGTTGGCATTTTCCTGCCTTGACCATTATGTGCCTGTAGCCTGTCTTGGGTGACATAACTGGGTGTAGCTGACAGTTAGACTTTGGGGGTCATTCTGACTCCCGCCGGCCGCGGTAACCGCAGTGCCGGCGGGAGCCGCCAGAATACCGCTGCGTGGTCAGAAGACCGCCGCGGTTATTCTGTGTTTCCCGCTGGGCGGGCGGGCGACCGCCAGAAGGCCACCCGCCCGCCCAGCGGGAAACCCCTTTCCACAATGATGCCGGCTCCGAATGGAGCCGGCGGAGTGGAAAGGGTGCGACGGGTGCAGTTGCACCCGTCGCGAATTTCAGTGTCTGCTATGCAGACACTGAAATTCTCAGTGGGGCCCTGTTATGGGGGCCCCTGCAGTGGCCTGCCATTGGCATGGGCACTGCAGGGGCCCCCAGGGGCCCCATGACACCCCATACCGCCATCAGACGGCGGTATCGGGGTCGGAATCCCCATGGCGGCGCAGCAAGCTGCGCCGCCATCGAGGATTCCCCAGGGCAGCGGAAAACCGGCAGTACACCGCCGGTTTTCCATTTCTGACTGCGGCTGTACCGCCGCGGTCAGAATGCCCTTGGGAGCACCGCCAGCCTGTTGGCGGTGCTCCCGCGGTCCCCGGCCCTGGCGATCCATGACCGCCAGGGTCGGAATGACCGCCTTTTTGTATTCCTCCTATACCGCCACACACAATAAAGTGCTTAGCTGTGCCTGATTGGGCCATAACTGGCACAATGGGGGAGAAGCTATGCGTACTCCATGTAGCTATTCTGGAGCCAGGACAAGGAAGACAGGATGCCTGGGAACTTCAAAGGGAATTTCTATAAGCTTCTCCCAGCTTCCTAAGGAAGGGTACAATGGAATAAATATTGGACCTCAGACATCAGTAAACTTCTGGACCTGTGGCTACTGTGCCAGGGAAAAGGACTTCTGTGATGCTGAAAGCATTGCCTCTCTGCTGGACCGCTGCTCTGAAGAATATGCTGCCCTGCTGTGCTGACCTGCTGCCTGCTGCTGCCTTGGTGAGAGAGAACTAGACCAGCAACTTCACCCTTGCACAAAGGGCACCACAGTGACTCCATTGGCTAATCTGCTGGTCTCCTGACCTGAGCCTCAGGGACATAGAAGGCTCCCCAACATCCTGCTCTAGCCCCTGGACCCAACTGGAGTAGTTTCCTGACCCCCAAGAGGTGTTCCCCCATGTCCTGGACCCTTGGTGTTGCTCAGAGAGCTGTATATTTATAATGTCATGCTCTTTGCAACTGCAAACAGGCCCATTCACACCAAGACCTCATCGCTCGCACTGCGATTCAATGTGAAGCTCTGGAAGCCACCTCTACGCATTACAGCATCAACCTCTCGCCGGGACTGCCAATGCAAAGTTCCAGCATTGCCATTGGCGATGGCTTCAGGATCTTCATGCAACACTGGCATTCTCCGGGGACTCTCCCTGCTCTTTGTGCCCCCCTCCAACACAAACAGGATTTAAGAAGGTTAACTTTAGAGGGTCTAACCTGTGCACTATCGCGGTCATCCTGACAGTGTGACTTTGACCCCATCCAGCATGACCAGATACTCTGAGTTGGCCCTTTGTGCTTTTTGGTGCTATTTTCACTCAAATCTTTAAAAATTTGTAATTCAGGTTCTACTGATTGGAGTTTTGTGATTGTGGTCTGGTTTTATTTATTAAATTTTGCTCTAATTTTCGAAATTGATGTAGGATCATTTTGTGGCATGTTTACATTGTGTTAATGTTTGAAGTATTGCACAAATAATTTACACATTGCCTCCAAGTTACTCTTGACTGCTCTGTGGCAAGCTACCAGAAGGTAAAGCACAGGTTAATTTGGGGTTTTCTTGTGACTTCACCCTGACAAGGATGGTGGTTGCTGCTTGACCAGATCTCAAACCAGAGTCAACTAATAATCCAATTTCTTAGAGGAAACATTCAACAAATGACTGAATCATTATTCTTGGTCACTTTGATATTTCTGAATGCTATAATTTAAAATGTTATTAGTAGTTGTGATGATTTTGTAGCAGTTTCCATAGATTCCATGTTGATCCGTGCAAATAAGGGAACAATGGCTAGGCTCTAAAGGTGACATATTTGAAATAAACAATGGAAATGGAAATGTGAGTTCCATAAATATAAACTGCAATTTGAAGTGAAAAGCGCAAACATGTGGTATAATTGGTATAATTTACCCCTTTGCAAATTTGTCATAACGTAAATTTAGTACAAGGCAGACAGATGGGGTGTCATTTCCCTTGTATGGTTTGTAATCCTCATTCCCAACAGCAAAGCTGGAGGCAATACGTCCTCCGACAAGGTGTGAATTTTTGATTCTGTGATGTTTATTTCCAGGTGTGAGGGAGACCACATTCGAGAAAATAAACCGATGAGGGATTCTATATGAGAAGGTGAAGATATAAAACAAAGAATGAATCAGAGAAGGAAAGTAACTATCAGGACTTGAGATTAAGTGCCGGTAAGAACAATTACTTAATGCATGCATAAATGAAGGAGAGACTCATTGTTAGGCTTAGTTTTTGCGTGACATCACTGGAGACTTAAGGGCAAGGCTAAAACAGAGCAGACACCAGAAGTGCACTTTGGGCATCAGTCTCTTCCTAGCCAGCTGCAGAAATCTTGAAGTAAAATGCGCAGGCTTGAACAATTGATCCAAGACACTTGAAACTTGAAAACAGATATTATGAAGAAGTGGCATAATTTCAATTTATCCAAGTGAAAAGCAGCTAAAGGTCCCTTTTAGTTTTGCTTCGGCTGCCTGAAAGAAGAACTGCCTGTTCCTCAATTTGCACCTGAGTGAGCTCCAGAAGTTGCGTGAGGCAGTAAACAAATGAACCACAAGGAAACAAGAACACATGGTGGTAGAATGAGGGTAAAGAACATGGAGCAATTCAGGGTGCTACGAAGTGAACATAGGCCCTCATTCTGACCTTGGCGGGCGGCGGAGGCCGCCCGCCAAAGTCCCGCCGTCAGGTTACCGTTCCGCGGTCGAAAGACCGCGGCGGTAATTCTGACTTTCCCGCTGGGCTGGCGGGCGGTCGCCTTCAGACCGCCAGCCAGCCCAGCGGGAAAGAGGCTTCCACGATGAAGCCGGCTCGGAATCGAGCCGGCGGAGTGGAAGCTGTGCGACGGGTGCAGTTGCACCCGTCGCGTATTTCACTGTCTGCGCAGCAGACAGTGAAATACATGTAGGGGCCCTCTTACGGGGGCCCCTGCAATGCCCATGCCAGTGGCATTGGCACTGCAGGGGCCCCCAGGGGCCCCGCGACCCCCCCTACCGCCATCCGGATCTCGGCGGTCCGACCGCCGGGATCTGGATGGCGGTAGGGGGGGTCGGAATCCCCGCGGCGGTGCAGCAAGCTGCGCCGCCGCGGAGGATTCAATGGGGCCGCGGTACACTGGCGGGACCCCGCCAGTGGTGCCGGTCCGACCGCGGCTTTACCGCCGCGGTCGGAATCCCCATTGGAGCACCGCCGGCCTGTCGGCGGTGCTCCCGCGGTCCTCCGCCCTGGCGGTCAAAGACCGCCAGGGTCAGAATGAGGGCCATAGTCTGTAATTTGTCACTGCATCACTAATGTGTGTTTTCTATCGAAAAGTCTGGGAGAGGTGTTCACTGATACCCTTGGAGAAGTGACCAGTGCAGGCAGTGCACAGAGGATTTACTTCCCTGCAACTGATAACCAAAATAAAACATCACATTGTGAAGGGCAGTTCTTGCCACACACTTATGTCTTGTCTACCCACCACTAAAACTAGCACTGGGAAAAATAGGCAGCAGTATTATCCACTCTTAATGGCCACCAAGTGCACGATGTGCGTCTGCAGACAATGTTCGCCTGTAGGAAGGATTCCTTTCTTTGTCAGTTATAAATGCAATGTAACAAATCAGAAATTATTATGTCTAATCCAAAAAGCAAGAACAGAACAAACTATCCAAATTGAAGGGTGCTGACTAACACAAAACAGCGGACGACGCAAATACCTTTTCTGCATAGTACTTAGGCCCTCATTACGACCCTGGCGAGCGGGGGAGAAGTGGCGGTAATACCGCCAACAGGCCGGCAAAAAAAAAATTGAATTATTACCATGGCAGTTACCGCCATGGTCATCCGCCACTTCTCCACTCCGACCGCCAGGGCGGTGACAACCGCTGGGCTGGAGACTTCGGTCTGCAGCCCGGCGGCTGTCACCAGAACGCCGGCGGTATCAGGACCCTGCATACCGCCATGGATTTCAGGTGGTTTGGAACCGCCACAAAATCCATGGCGGTAGGCACTATCAGTGCCAGGGAATTCCTTCCATGCCACTGATAGGGGTCTCGCTCCCCTCCTCCCCCACCCCGAGTCCTCCCCCCACACCCCCACCCATCTGCCACCCTCCAAAGGTGGCAGAACCCCCCTCCCCACCCCCACCCCAACATGCACATACACACACCCCTACACGCACACATACACTACAACACATACCTTCACACATACAGACATGCACACAGACCGACCCGCACACATTTCCCATACACACAACACCCCCCGCACTCATACATGCACTCACACACCTCCTCTACATACTCACACGCACACCCCCATGCATGCACACAACACCCCCCACCTCCCTCTCCTAACGGACGATCAACTTACCTTGTCCGTTGATCCTCCGGGAGGGGACAGGATCCATGGGGGCTGGTCCACTGCCAGCTCCCCGTCACCAGAACACCGCCACGCCAAATCCTGGGTCGGGATTCGGGTGGCGGTGTTCTGATGATGGGGCGGTGGAAGTGGAGCAACCACCACTTACCCGCTGACCGCCAGTATGGCTGCTGGTGGCTCTCCATCCAAAAATGGACGGAGGGCTGCCAGCAGTCATGATTCGCTGCGCGGAAAACCGCCTGCACTGGGGGTCTTCAGCACAGCGGTACCTCTGCGGTCTTGTTTAAAGACCGCCGAGGTTGAAGTGAGGGCCTTAGTGTTGTCTGTTGTTGTTGAATTGAAAAGAGGCGGGCTACAGAAAGCAATCAAGCCATACCGAAAGAACTGCACTGGACAGGTCTGGTTCATATAATTTTAATATCATTTAAATATATAGAAGCACAAACATAATAATAAAGGAATGATGTTCTGGGCAAAGTATTAAAGTTATACAAGCAATAGTGAAATCGATTTTATGAGTCAGTGAAAACTGCATGCTCATATTATGTTTTTATTTCTCTAAATGAAGACAAAATACAATACAATATATTTTGAGAGCAAGAGGTACATGTACACCCACTAACGGACACATCCACATCTAAAATAACATAATCTAGTCAGCCTTATGTCCAGAGCAAAGATCTCTGGAAGAAACTACACTGCGCAACTAATATTTAACATAACATAATTATAAGGAATATTTCGATGGCTTCTAAGCAGGGGTGCAGATGTATTGTCATGAGGATTAGTAAATGCTAGTCTTTCTGGCAGCGCCCACTCAGGGACTCTAAACGACATCTTGGTTCCGAAAATATATTATATATCAAGATATAAGGCCAACGCAACAGTTTACTTTTGAGAAATGTGAAGTGCTTAAGAATACTGGAAATACTGGAAGAAAAAACACTCTTTTGTTGCACCAATATTGCAAAACCTCTCTTCCCTAATGTTCTGTACTTTGTATTGCATTCAACCAATCAACACCGAATCAGAACATTTGTAGCAAAGGTTTCAAGGTACATCTATCAGTTCAGCTACTTATCACCAAATTCTACTTCCCACTGGAATGCTTTTCCATTTAACTACAGAACAGACCTGCAGTGGACCATTACTTACAACTCGGCTTTCTAACAGGCTACCGACGAATATCACTTATCTTAACCATAAGGCGTTCAGCAGTCTTGAAGCCCGCGAAACATACCACTTACCTTAACCCTGAGGTGCACAGCAAATTTCTTCAGTCACTTGCAGAGCTGCATTGATAAACAGGCCCAATAAAAGCCCTGATAACCTACAGACGTTTAGCAAGCTAAACCTGATTAGAGAAAAAAGGCAACAATAGCAAATTGCCACTATTTTTCTGACTGGAAAAGAGCATAATGACTACCCTAAATGAACGAGAGCGGAGAAGAACCTTTCTAAGTATTTGAAATAAAATCGTGTTTCACAGCTAGTGAAAAAATACCTTTTTTGATTTTTAGCTCGATACCAAAAAGCCAAGAATAAACTTTAGAAGTACAGTTCAAATAATAAAGAATGAAGACTAATTCTTAGAAATTTTATGTTTTGGCGTCATAATCAGGGATCATGCTTTTATCTTTTTGACATGTTTATATGTACTTTTCCATTCTATATTTTTACTCTTCATGTTGGTATTTATCCATTTTTATATTTGGAGAGAACTGTTCCACGTTTATTGAACTGATAAATGTCCACTTACAATTGAATGTCTGCCGGATTTCTGTGTGCAAAGTAGCCACTGCGTGCAAAGTAGCCACTTGCAACCCACCTGAAGCAGCTGAATTGTAGTAGTAGCATATACATGCACATAAGCAGTTATTCAAGTTTTATTGAGAAATTCCATCTCTGTTTATTAACAACCCATGTTACCAACATACATGTAGATAGCAAAAAAAACGATGTGATGTTGGTAGCTGTGGTTCAACCTCAGTCTGGTGGGAGCCCTAATTTGTTTTGACAAAAATGTTTAAAAAAGCTTCTAAATCCATGCTTTTAGGATTAGGCTGTAGGAGTACACTTTGTGTAAAATATTGGGTTGTTGGTTGACTGGGCTGTGCGCCCTGGCCAAGCAGCAACCGCAATTCTTGTTAGAGTAAGAAACTAACAAACTTAACCTATGCTCAGTAGCTTTGCACAGAGCAGTCAGGCTTAACTTAGAGGCAATGTGTAAAGTATTTGTGCAATACTTCAAACAGTAACACACTGAAAACACACCAGAAAAGGAGCCCGCAACTGTTAGAAAAATAGAGTTGTTCTCTTTGAATAAATAAAACAAGACCGGAATGACATAAATCCAATTTCTCAAACCAGAGATGTTGAATTTCAAAGATTTAGGTAAAAATAGCACCAAGACGCATAAATCGCCAACTGTGGAAATTTGGATGTGCCAGACCTGGGCAAAGTCACAAGTTTAGGCTGAGCACAATGGAGTGTTGGCCAGGATCAGGGACCCATTTAGGTATCCTGAGCAAAAGTACCTTCAATCCTGGTTTGTGGAGCCTTTCATGGTTCTGTGTTGAAGAGGCTTCTCAATTCTGATGTGATGCGTCTGCTCCAAGATGCAGTGATCCCATCAATGGGGCCTGCGATTCAAAGTCCAGGGTTGAAGATGCGATGAACAGTCAGGCGATGCGTCAGTCCAGAAGAGCTGCAAGGCTAGGATGCAGAGTTTGGCATTATCATCAAGGCTTCTGTCAATAAGATATGTGAGGGCCTGCACCAGGAAAGTGTCACACAGCATTTGTTCGGAGGTGATGCAGGTTGTGGCAGCAATGCAAATCTCTGTGACAGGTCCAATCCAAGCACAGCAGTAATGCATTGGTTCTGCCCGGGTTTGTGCCATGAAGTAGAGAAGATGCGTAGGTTCTGCTGGATCTATAGGCTGGCGGATCACCTTAGTTCCACTTACAAGGATCAAAGACTGGAGAGGCACCACATGGCAGGGTATATTCAAAGATGTCAGAGTCCAGGTGTAGATGCAAGATTGCTGGAAGCCTCTTATTTTCCTGGGGTTTCTGATCAGAAGGCCAGCCAGTTAGCCCTTGGAGTCACTGTGGGTTCTGGGTTCAAGAGATGCCAACTCAGTCCCAGGTTACAACAGCAAAGCAGGAGTCCTGCAGAGAGCAGTCTCACAGAGTGGCAGTTCTTCAGCAGCACAGCAGTCTTTCTTCCTGGTAGAATATCCACAGGTGTAAAAGTGTACTGAATTGGTGGGGTCCATCTTTTATACCCTGATGCCCTGGTTCTAGAAGGAGGGGTATGCTTCTATCCAGTGACTTCAAAATGCAAAAAAACCTTGCCTCCTCTGCTCCAGCTGGATGGAGTGACAGTTGTTGTTGGGCCCTTTTTATGTGGACAGGACACAGCCTATTCTGGTGTAAGTGAGGCTGTGTCCAGCTCCTCCCTCCCATTCAGCCAGTGATAGCCCATTGAGTCACACCTAAGCTTCCATTGTGTTTGGCTATCTGGGAGGAATACCCCAAAGCCCAATAGCCAACTGCACCCATTGATGTGAACGGAGACAGGCTGCAGGCACCACATGGCTAAATCAAGAAAATGGCAACTTTCCAAAGGACACATTTTCTGAAATGCAATTTAAAATCTGCCTTCACCATAAGTTAGGATCATATATTGTGATTCCAGAAACACCAAACGTGAATTGATTATCTCTTCTCATTTGGAAATTATACTTATAAGTAATAACGAAACTCCATTGATACCCTGTGGGGGAGCTAGGCCTTATAGTAGTTAAAAAAAGAGGTTGAGAGTTTTTTTTTATTGTCAGGACATGTAAAACTTAAAAGTACATGGCCTTTGTTTTAAATACACTGCACCCTGTCCAGGGCTTTGCCTAGAGGTGACATATATGTATTTATTAGGGCCTGGGAAAAGGTTTATATTGCCAGGTCAAAATTACAGTTTGAAAATGCACACATGGGCTCTGTAATGGCAGGCCTGAGATGTGTAAAGGGCTACTTAAGCGGGTGGTACAGTAAATGCTGTAGTCCCACTGGTAGTATTTAATTTACAGACCTTGAGCACATGTAGTGCCACTTTACTAGGGATCTTATTGTAAACTTAATATGCCAATTGGGTGCAAGCCAATATCACCATGATTTAAGGAGTGAACACATGCACTTTAGCACTGGTTAGAAGTGGTAAAGTGTGCAGAGTCCCAATGTCCTAGACCAGATAAAGCTTGAAAAATGGGCAGAAACATGTTGTCTTATTTGCAGATGAGCTGAGTAATTATACTCAAGCTCATCATTCCTTCTTCGTTTTTAACCATATCTGTGGACACCATAATAAAGCTAAATTACTGGTAGTCCCCTCAGTATTTTTAGGTATCTGGATCCTGGTTTTGTCCAGTGAGCTTCACATAAGAACTCCCTTTGGTAGGTCCAAGAAAGAAAGTTGAGCCCACCCTGGTTACATTGTTCAACTAGGGTGGGTAGATGTGGTCCATGATGAAGCATGACACTAATAAGTGTCTTAGACCACCTCTTCCATTAAGGAAATGTTCCTATTAGTTTTACCCACAGTTGGATACTCTGGGAAACCATGAGTATATCCCAAGTGGTGTCGAGCCTGAATTAAGCAATCCCCCCTTTTTTTAGAACTACATGTTCAGGTTTTCTTTCAGTTCACCTCACTCATCTGAACTTAGTTCCCCCTTCACACCTTTTTAGTGCATATATTATTTTTCAGGAGGAAGTGTGATTGGTAATGTTCCTCTCATCTCTCTTTTTGTGATAAGCAGTGGTATGGTTTGATGTACAGCCTAGTATTGTAGTTATACGCCA
Source organism: Pleurodeles waltl (assembly GCF_031143425.1). Classification (NCBI taxonomy): domain Eukaryota; kingdom Metazoa; phylum Chordata; class Amphibia; order Caudata; family Salamandridae; genus Pleurodeles; species Pleurodeles waltl. Next base: position 815,455,075 of record NC_090437.1, on the reverse strand, counting down.
TAAATGTTTCATGCAGAAATGACTACAGAGTGAAAAAGTGGATACTTATGTCTCTGCTATAAGGAGGCTGGTGGCAGAATGTGCATTTGAACATTTTACAAATCAGTTAGTTTGTGATCAGTTTATAAGCCACTGCACAAACAAAACTATACAGCAAAAATTTGGTGATCCCACGTTAGAGAAAATGTTACATATAGCAAAAAGCATAGAGACATCACAAATCTCTGTAAAAGAGTTAGAAGAAAAAAGAAATTATTAGTGTGATAAAAAATAGAGAGAGCACTGTTTTCAAGGAAAATAGGAGGAAAGACAACAGAGATGTGTGGAAAATGGGCAAAAGTAGTTTCTTCAATCAAACATAGTTTTGTTTCAGATGTGGACATTTGACACAAAGTAAGGGGAGTAAACCATGTCCTCCAAAGTGGGTTTCATGTCAAAATTGTAAGAAGGTGGGCCATTTTGCCAAAGTCTGCCAGAGTACTAAAACTAGCTCAGGTAAAGGAGTTAATGTAGTTTTGGAGGAGTCAGAAAATAAGTCTAATAGGTATTTTAAACAGATAGAGAATGATTTGAAGGATAAGGCCTAAGTTCATTGCAACAGGTGATCCATCAGAATGTATAGACCCGTACATTGGTGTCATAGCTGGAAATACTGCAGTGAAATTACTGGTCGATCCGGGAGCCAGAATTACGATGATTACAGAGGAACTTTTCCATGAAAATTGGCCCGACATAGAGTTAGACCCCCCCCAACAGGGATCCTGTCTCATATGAAGGTAGAACAACAGAACTAGCAGGGTTTTTCGACGAAATAATGGTTTTCAGGGCAAGAACCATATTTGGGAAAATATGTGTAGCTATAAAAGCGCTTTCAATTTTATGTTGGTTCTATGAGAGACTATTCAAATGATTTTGAGACCAGGAACCAGAGATCAAGTCTGAGTCATCAGTGAGGATCATGTAGAACAATTAAAAGTGAAGTATCCATTGGTCTTCAATGAGGAGGTTGGTAACATCAAAGGGTTTTGCCACAAAATAAAGGTCAAGCAAAGTTCTATCCCCATTAAACACAAATTATGCAGTGTTCCTTTCTCTAGTAGGAATGATCTAGAAAAAGAATGAAAAGGCTTGTGTGAGAAAGGAATAATAGAACCTATTGAGTCCTCCCTTAGGCTTTCGCGGGTTGTGGTGCATGTAAACGGGATGGGAAGTTGAGGGTTTGTGTTGACCTATGCAGCCTGAACAAAGATATTTGGATAGATTCCCAACCACTTCCCATTGTCACAGATTTGTTAGCACTCATACATGGAGCAAAATGGTTTAGCAAATTATACCTCGCCTTTGCATACCATCAAGTTGTCCTTAAAACTGGTTCAACACACTACACTGCATTTGTTTCACCTGTGGGCTTGTTCCAATACTGCCGGATGCCATTTCTGTTGGCTTCAGCTGCTGCAGTTTTCCAGAGACTAATGTATCAGCTGTTAAAAGGAGTGCAGTGTATAACAGCCTTCCAAGTTGATGTTCTGATATTTGCTAAATCTGTGGAAGGGCATAATAAGATTCTCTATCAAGTATTGGCCATTTTGCAGGTGAAGGGAGTAGTGCTTAAAAAGCGAAGTGTGAATTTTTTTAAGACAGAGTGGAATACCTTGGCCATATTGTGTCAGGGAATGGTACTGAAGCAAAACCAGGTTTGGTTGATGCTATCAGAAATACAGTAGCACCCACAGACAAGACAACCTTCAAGTCGTTTATAGGACTAAGTGAATTTCACTCAAGATTCATGGCAGATTGTGCTTTTCATGCTAAGGTGTTAACAGGATTGCTCAAACAAATATGGGGGGTCATTACAAGCTTGGCGGGCGGCCACCGCCGCCCGCCAAGCGGTAACCGCCGTGCGGCCGCCAATGCGGCCGCACTCCCGCGGACCCGATTACGACATCCCCGCTGGGCCGGTGGCTGCAAAGCAAGTTTACGCCCGCCAGCCCAGCGGGGATGAGGCCGCAACATAGGAGCCGGCTCCTAATGGAGCCGGCGGTGTTGCGGCCGTGCGACGGGTGCAGTAGCATCCGTCGCGCTTTTCACTGTCTGCTATGCAGACAGTGAAAAGCTGCCCGGGGCCCTGTTAAGGGGCCCATGCCAGTGGCATGGGCAGTGCAGGGGCCCCCAGGGGCCCCAGGACACCCCTTACCGCCAGCCTCTTCCTGGCGGTGCAAACCGCCAGAAACAGGCTGGTGGTAGGGGGGTCATAATCCCCAGGGCAGCGCTGCCCTGGTGGATTATCACCGCCGGGGCTAAAACGGCGGGAAACCGCCGACCCCGGCGGTGCGACCGCGGCGCTACCGCCGCGGTCGTAATATGGGTCTCCGTACCGCCAGCCTGTTGGCGGTACGGACGCCACATTACCCCTGGTGGTCTCTGACTGCCAGGGTCGTAATGACCCCCTAATCCCTCATATAGCCAGGTTGTCTACAAAACGTTTGTAATTCAACTTTGACATCGTACATATTCAGGGAGCGAAAAACACAAGGACTGATTTCTTGTCCCATAGATCGTCAACCAGTGAGGATGATGTGGAGGATAAAGAAGGCAAGGAAAGTTGTCTGATTGCTGCTATTGATGTGCAGGAAATGTGTGCTATAACTGAAGTGGAATGGAGGACTGAAATTTGGAAGTTATCAAGAAAACTATCAAATATGTCACTAAAGGGTGGCCAAAAGAGAAGAAGGTAGAGGCAGGATGCCAGCCATTATGGAAAGTAGCAGAGGAATTGTCAGTAGAAGATGGGTTGTTACTCATCCTGGAAAAGTTAGTACCTCTATCACGATTAAGAAACAGACATCCAGTTGGCACATGAGGGTCATCTGGGGGTACGTTCACAAAACATATGAAGCAAACCTTTTGTTGGCCTTTAATAGACGGGGATATTAATGAGTATTTTAGTAAATGCATGATTTGTGCTAATTCAGATAAAAGTTTTATAGTAAGGAAACCACCTCTACAAGCGATTGATTATCCGTCTTCTGCTTGGAAATGGCGGGAATAGATTTAGTTGGACCATTTTATGCCCTCCCGTACCAGTGCCGATATGCTTTGGGGTTGGTTGACCTATATCCAAAGTGGCCTGAAGTGGAATTTGTATCCGACCCAAATGCTAAAACTGTATATTTAAAATATATTAATGAGGGAAGGAGTTCTATGGTTTCTGTTGCCAGACATTGGGGTCTAGTTAATGAGTGGAGAGGTGAAATGTTTCTTGAAATCAGGAGATGATAAACATGATAAAACATTTGTATACCATCCCCAATGCAATGGGCAGGTAGAGCATATGAATCACATAGTGGTACAGTGAGTAAGGTGGGTATTTGCAAATAAATACGGAGTTAAGAACACAGTGAACTCTATGATTTGGTTCTATCATACCAGCCTGCAGAGTTCAACGTTGGTATCGCCATTTGAAAGGTTGAGAGCAAGAAAGCCTTTCATCAACATATACCCAAGCTGGCTGGGGATATAGGTCAAGTTTGGTGTGTCAATGGTGGAGTGTGAAGCCAGGGTTAAACAAAATACAGCTATGACCAAAGCTAAGCAGAAGGAGAAATATGATTGGAGATCAAGAGTGAGTGGAGTGAGATTAAGATCAGGATTGGCAATGTATTTTGCACCAAGAAAGAAACTCATGTTAAGAAAGGAGGAAAGAAGTTCAGTGGTCCTGTTATGGTTGATAAAGTTTGTGGAAACGCAATCACAGCGAACAGTAACAGTTGGTGGAATGTCAGAAGAGTCTGTATGTGTGGTTGAGATCAGGAAGAAGAACATTCCTAGAGTGAGGTAATAGAGAGGCCAAAAGAAAATATTGGTGAGTCTTTTCTAAGGCCAATTTAAGGGTTGGTAAGATGGAAGTTCACAGGAGTGAGCGGGTAAGGGGATTACCATTCAGATAGATAAGTGGTCACCTTCCTGCCAGGGTGTTATTATCTAGGCCATTTATGCTAAAGTGGTGCTTTATTTGTAGTATCCTTTGCCTTCCAACCTGGATGATATTTATCATATTTTTATAAAATTGTGATCTGATGGTATTTTATTTGTCGTTTTTGTTGATTGTTTTTTTGTTTGCCTAAATTAGTTCCTCTCATGTAATTATTAGTTTAAATGTAACCTATTGCTTTGCTATGCTAATGTAGATATAATTATTCCATGGGTGGGAGACTTATTGTAAAAAAAATCCTTGATTGTTTTGTATATATAAGAGGAGAAGTAATGTAGTAATGTCGTAATGGGTGAACACAGCATTGGATGGAATGTTGGACTCTGCATTCCATGGAATGCTGTGGTCACCTGGGGGTTAGTTGGATTCAACTGGTGTGAGAGTTAGGTCCAACTTGATTCATAAAAAGGCTAAATGTGACACAACTCCTTTTTCAAATAAACAGGCAGAATTCAAGAATTCACTCAGACTCCTTATTCATTTGTGGGAGTCACTACTAAACTCCCCTAAGGTAGACAGGTCTAACACTCTGACATTTATCCAAGGGCCCTAATGTTTTAGGCCCACCAATTGAGAGATTGAACCCACTCCTGGGTAAGTCACCAGCAGGGTCTTGGGTAAGTCCAGTTGAAACTGGTGAGCTGAGATCTTCAGGAAGGTGGACTTTTTTTTAGCTTTCTGTGACCCTGTAGCAGAGCAGGAGACTAGACAGCCCTTGGATTCCACTCTTTTGTCCTAGGCTCAAATGGGAGCAGGTCCTGGTGGTCACTCTCCACAGGTTACAGTAGGTCCAGTCTTCTTTCTGAAATCAGGGTTCAGCAAGTGCAATCCTTCTTCTGTCTTCTTTCGGTCCAGTTTTTAGGACCTAAAGAAAGTAACCTGGGAAACATCTTTTCTGCCTGGCACTGGCTTGTGATTGGCGGTGACTTCCTAACCGATAGTGGAAATGTTCCCAGGGGCAACCCCATCTACTTTGATTTAATTTCCTGTGGGTTTGATTCTAAACAATCCCATAGTACCCTGCTCTGCTAAAATCCAGCATGACAGAACATTACTTCCCTTGGTCAGAGCTCTAGGTACACCCCTGATGTGTCTATTTAAATGAGGAACTCTCCCTTGAAATTCAGTTCTGGGATAGCCCCACCCCCAATGGGAATGGTGTCACTCTGGCTACATGGACAATAGTAGGGGCAGGCCTAGGTGTGTGGTACATCTGCCTATGACAGGGGCTTCCCCTTTGAATCTTATATAGTTGGAGACTTACCCCCAAAGCCATCCTTCCAGGAGGAGGCCATCCCATGTCCCAGCCATGGCCTTTTTGTTCCCTTTCCTGATAGCAATTAACACCTCTCAGGAAGCTACCAGGTGATAGTTACAAATTAGAAACTTTAGGCAGGAAAATAGCAACTTTCTAAAAGTCACATTTTCAGAATAGCAATTGTTACCAATATCTTTTATCCTAATGATTGAATATTAGCCAATTTGGGGTCAAATAATGTATTACATTTTACCAAATCTTTCTAAATTGGTGTGGAATTGTTTATGTATTTTTACTTGATTACTGCTTAAGTGCTGCATAAATACCTTACACATTGCCTGTAAGTTAAGCCTGAGTTACCAGAGGGTTAAGCACAGGTTGATTTATTGACATTTGTAGTTCACCCTGACAAGGACTGTGGTAATAAGGGCTCACAGCCCCTCAACCAACAAACCGCTTTGTCAGATTGATGTTCAGTGGTGGGATTAAGTACTTGTATTTATGCAATGCTATACAGTGAGTTGTTGTAACTATAGAAATTCCATATATATGATTTGATTCCACATTCAACCTCCTTTTAAATTCTCCTTGCTTGCCCTCTTTTTGCTTTTTCCATATTCACTTCTATTCCATCTGAATTTGTGGACCTGTGACTTTGTCTCCTGCAAGCAAGTTTAGGCTCAACAACCTGGAGAGCTATACTGCAGTTAAGCTCAAGGAATTCTACTTAGAGAGGCAGGCCTATCTGTGAATTATATTTGTCTTTGACAGGAGCTGACTATTTGAAGCATGTACAGTTAGTGGCCCTTTTGTTCTATTTCTTGAGAGCAATTCACAACTCCTAGAAGGCTGTCAGGCAATTGCTGGTGACTATCTCTGAAGAGCTACTTAAGGTCTTAGGCAGAAAAATGACAATTTCTAAAAGTGACATTTTCAAAATAGCAATTTAGAATTCATATTTACCATCAGATTGGATTTTACATTCCCAATAAATTGAGTCCTTAAATTATGGCTCTAGCTATTGCCAAACTGAAGAACTGAAGCTATACAACATAAGGTGTAATAATGTAAGCAAATGTTTTTCAATGGGAGAGGCAGCCTTGCCAGAGTGAAAAACTCTTTGAAGATTTTTCTCAGGACATTTAAAACTTAAGTACAAATGTTTTACCTTTTAAAGACTATGGCCCTCATTACAACCCTGGCGGTCGGTGTTAAAGCGGCGGTCATACCGCCAACAGGCCGGCGGAAAAAAAAATGGGATTTCGACCACGGCGGAAACCACCAACATAGACAGCCACTTTAACACTCCGACCGCCACGACGGTACAAACAAACAGCGCGGCGGTAACCACCAAGAGACAGGCGGAAGACAATGTACCGCCCACCCTATCACAAGATGCCAATCCGCCACCTTTTCTGGGGTGGAACCAACGCGCATAAAAACACGGCGGAAACAATACACAGAAGGGGAAATCACTCACCTCTCCACACCCCACGAGGAACCAGGACGCCATGGAGCCAGAACTGCAGATATTGCCGGCGATGGTCTTCCTGCTCCTCTATCAGGAGCTCCAGAGACGGCGGCGACGACCATGGTGAGTACTGCACCTACAACACAGGGGAGGGGTTAGTGAAAAGAGAGTGACACACACACGCAACACCCCCACCCCCACCCTCACCCACAACACCATACACACAAATACATGCTGCAACATTACATATACACCCAACACCCCCCTTTGAATAATGCAAGGACAAAAGGAATTGATTTGAACAATTGTAATCAATAAAAATCCAGTACTCAAAACTCTAAATACGGTATACACAATTATGTACACCAACTACATGAGTCCGGATAGTGCACCAATCATTCTCCGTGGGCCACTGGGCCAAAAATGCATGGGCGAGGCCCACACTAGATACCTGACTCCAAACGGAGAGAACACTGGAGGGGCATCAGATGAAAAATAAACAAGCACCTCAGGTGGACGGGGCACTTCAGCCTGATGAACGCATGACACCACTGCTCCTCGAGGGGGCTCCATGCCCACTGCTTTATCCTGGGGAGTGCAAACCACAGTCTCTCAAGTCTTTTCAGTGGGTGGGTTGCCCACTGCTTAATCTTGGGGAGTGCAAAGGCACAGTCTCTCAAGTGGGTGGGTTGCCCACTGCTTTATCCTGGGGAGTGCAAAGCCACAGTCTCTCAAGTGTTTTCAGTGGGTGGGTTGCCCACTGCTTTATCCTGGGGAGTGAAAAGCAACAGTCTCTCAAGTCTTTTCAGTGGGTGGGTTACCCATTGCTTTATTCTGGGGAGTGCAAAGCCACAGTATCACAAGTCTTTTCAGTGGGTGGGTTGCCCACTGCTTTATCCTGGGGAGTGCAAAGCCACAGTCTCTCAAGTCATTTCAGTGGGTGGGTTGCCCACCTCTTTATCCTGGGGAGTGCAAAGCCACAGTATCACAAGTGGATGCCTTTCTCCACTGGTTCTGGAGTGGGCTTTGTGTCCAGAATGCTTCATCCTGCCAAGGACAGAGGTAGTGGAACTATCTCTCCACTGGTTCTGGAGGGGGCTTGGTGCCCAGAGTGCTTCATCCTGCCAAGGACAGAGGTAGAGGATGTATCTCTCCACTGGTTCTGGAGGTTGTTTGGTATCCAGAGTGCTTCTTCCTGCCAAGGAGAGAGGTAGTGGATGTATCTCTTCACTGGTTCTGGAGGGGGCTTGGTGCCTAGAGTGCTTCATCGGACGAATGACCACTGGGGATGGCAGCCATGTCTGTGGGGGTGCCACTGGCTCAGGATGTTGCTGGGCCATTGGAGGTGCTTGCGGCGGTGTCAGTCGCAGCGGTGCTTGCGGCGGTGTCAGTTGTGGCAGTGTTGGCGGTGGGCTCTGTGGCGGCGGTGCTGGCTGCGGGCTCTGTGGCGGCGGTGCTGGCTGCGGGCTGTGTGGCGGCGGTGCACTTGGGGGGCTCAATGACAGAGGTGCTGGCGGCGGGCTCTGTGCCAGCGGTGCTGGTGGCGGGCTCTGTGGTGGTGCAGGTGGTGGTGCATGTGGCGGTCTTCTCCACCGTACAGGTTGGCGTCGAAGTGGACAGAAGGTGTGACACTGGTCCCTCAGTCGGTGCCACCATGCCCTCTCCTGACCTGCCCTTCAGTTTCTGTCCCTTCCCCACCCTGGATGGTGGCACAGCTGTCTTGCCACTATCGCTTTTCGTTTTCCCTGAGCCCTTGGTGGCAGGTGTTTTCTGCTTCTCCCTCCGGGATGTGGGCAACTTTTTTAGTTTTGCAGGTGGCGGAATGTCCTTGCCCTCGCTCGGTGGCACACTGGCAGCCCTGATGTTTGGGGCACTCCAATAGCCTGCTGTTGCTGGCACCACTGTGCCTGGGGATGTGGTGGCTGAGGTGCTGGGTTGGGACCTGGAAAGCCTGGCCCTAGGAGAAGGATGGGGGGAGGTTTAGGGAAGAGGTCAATATTAGCCAGGAAAAGTTTTTTAGACACACTGGGACGGGAAGATGGAGGGGGTTTGGGAGTGGAGGAAGAGGTAGTGGTTGTAGGAGCTGTACGTCTGCTGAATTTGGGTGAAGGTGCATGGGCTACAGGCTGTTTTGAGGTGGATGGCTTTTGGGTGGGTGTGTGCCTGCGTTTGTGTAGTTTGGGAGGAGGGCTCACAGACACACTGGTAGAGGACACAGGGGATGTGTGAATGGTAGTGGGGGTGGTGAGTGCACGTGAGCGGTGTGTGGTGATAGGCGTGCTGGTGATGTAGGTAGTGGCTGAAGATGTAGTGCATGCAGGTGTGAGTGGAAACGAGACTGTGAGGGAGGAGGGGGACGTGGAGGAGGGGGATACAGTGGAGGCAGTGGATGTTGGTATGTCTGCATGGGTATGGTGCTTGTGTGAGTGGCTGTGGGATGTTTGGTGCTCATGTTTGCCTGAGTCACCCTTGTGTGTTGAAGTGTGTGCATGCTGGTCTGATGGTGTGCTTGGGATAGGCTGAGGTACAGGGGATCGGGTCTGGGTGGAGGAAGTTGGAGGGGGGAGGCTGGACACAAGGACAATGGCTGCCATCAGTGCTGAGACGAGAGCCTGAAATGCTCTCTGTTGGGCTGCCTGGCCAGAATGAATGCCCTCCAGGTATGCATTTGTTTGTTGCAAATGCCTCTCAAAACCCTGGATGGCATTCACAATGGTAGACTGTCCAACAGTGAGGGATCTCAGGAGGTCAATAGCCTCCTCACTGAGGGCAGCAGGGCTGACTGAGGCAGGGCCTGAGGTGCCTGGGGCGAAAGAGATGCCCACCCTCCTGGGTGAGCGGGCACGGGACACACGCCGAGGGGCTGCTAGGAGGGCGATGCTGGTAGGGGGGGGTGGCGACTGTACCTGTTAATGCGGGGAGCACAGAGGGGCCCGCCACTGCAAGGGAGCTACCATCAGAGGAGGAGTCGCTGTCACTGCTGTCACCTCCTGTCCCCACCGTGGAGCTCCCCTCACCCTACGTCCCACTGGTGTCTTCAGGCTCCGTTGTTTTGCCCTCCAGGGCCAAGTGGGATGCAGCTCCCTCCTGCTCCGGTGCCACTGCTCCTCCGCCTGATGATGCTATTGCACACAAGAACAGGGAGGCCACAAAAAGGGGGGGAAGACAGAAGAAAGACATGTTCAGTGCATGCAACACCACTACCATTGGCGGACACTACAGACACAGCAGACCTCTGCACTACGCCATGCACTTATAGTTCCTAGATTATTCACAGGGCCATGGGGTACAAGGCCTATGCCCGCTTGCTGCACACATGGAAGTCACAGGATCCTGACTAGGTGTAGATGGCACTAACCACTAGTGGGGTTGGGGTGCCACTGAGCCTGCCTCACAAGGGACCTTGCCTACCAAGCTCGGCCTGGCCTAGGGGAACCCACTGGCCACCTCCCCTACCCAGACACTTCGTAATGCGCGCAGAGTCAGATGATTGTGACTGTACTCACCCCCTTGTGGCTGCTGTGATGCCCTCAAGTGCCCATCCAACTCCGGATATGCCACCGCCAGGATCCGGAACATCAGGGGAATCATGGTGCGATGGGCACCCCTCCCACGTTGGGAGGCTATCCCCAGCTGGGCCTCCGCCGTCTTCTTGCTCCCGTCCGGACCATCATACTCATTGGCCCACGTTCCCACCCTTTCCCTGACGCACATACACTCACCGTCCGCTCATGCAGGCCTCAGTTCTCCACCCCCCATGTATCTTCCATTCACACCACTCCAAACAGGCATTGCCCATGCAGCATGCCCATGCAGCATGCTCACAGCGTACTCAACTGTTTGTCTGGAGGACCGTAGAATAGCGTCTACTGGGGGAGGACCCCATCCACTAACTTCTCCAACTCCTCCGAAGTGAAGGCAGGGGCCCTTTCCCCAGACACATGAGCCATCGTCGCTTCCAGACCCAGGTCACAGCAGCACTTGCAGTGTAGGTCCTCTCCTGTCGAAGGTCAGGTATCAAGTGAGTGAACAGACAGAAAATGGCGTGCATACTGTCACAGCCGGCATACTGTCACAGCCGGCATACATCGTCATTGGCTCCAGGGACCCATAGGGTCCAATGGTAACCAATGCAGGATTGCGCAGCGGTCTTCGACCGCCCACCGTGATGGTGTTGAACGCCAGCACAGTTACCTCATATCCCCTTGTCCCACCTTACAGGTCAGGCAGCCACCATTTTAGGGTGCCACATGGCATTAATAATAACTTTGTCACACCTATCTAGGCCTTGTATACACACAGTAACAGGCACATTGCGGATTAATAAATGTGTGCAAATGACATTTTGTAATATCTCAGTGTTGGCTGACTCTCTGCTCGCTGTTCTCGTCCATAGGGCACGTCCACTGGGGCAGGTGATGAGCTGGCGGCATTCTCAGGTGTACAGACTGCTGGTGGACCTGTCAAAAATGTAAGAGAGACACGTAATAGTCACCTACAGACTTGATCGTGCAACAATCCATGAACTGTGTGCCCAGTTGGAGTCAGACCTGATGTCAGCTATCCGCCATCCCACAGGGATCCCCCCTCTAGTGCAGGTCCTGTCAGTACTCCATTTCCTGGCAAGTGGGTCTTTTCAAACAACAGTGGACATTGGATCAGGGATGTCCCAGACAATGATCTCTAACGTGTTTTCCAGAGTGTTGTCTGCCCTTCTGAAACACATGCGCAGCTACATCGTTTTCCCTCAGGTGGAGGATTTGCCTACAGTGAAAGGTGACTTCTATACCCTAGGACACATCCCCAACATCATAGGTGCCACTGATGGGACACATGTGGCCTTGGTACCCCCCTGTAGGAGTGAACCAGTGTGCAGAAACCGGAAGAGTTACCATTCGATGAATGTGCAGATGGTGTATTTGGCCGACCAGTACATCTCCCATGTGAATGCCAAGTTTCCTGGCTCAGTGCATGACGCTTACATTCTGAGGAATAGCAGCATCCCTTATGTGATGGGGCAACTACAGGTGAGGACAAGGACCCTATACCCTGTGAATAGTTGTCTGGGTTTGGGGTTGTTCCTACGGGTTAGTGTGTGTCTACCAGTTGTCCCTCAATATTTTCAGGTGACCTTGGTTGCCCAAACCTGTCATGGCTACTGACTCCAGTGAGAAATCCCAGGACAAGGGCAGAGGAACGCTACAATGAAGCACATTGGTGAACTAGGAGGATGATAGAAAGAACCTTCGGCCTCCTGAAGGCCAAGTTCTGGCACCTCCATATGACAGGTGGTTCTCTCTACTACTCACCAATGAAGGTGTGCCAGATCATCGTGGCCTGCTGTATGCTGCACAACCTGGCTTTGCGATGACAGGTGCCTTTTCTGCAGGAGGATGGTCCAGCTGAAGGTCTTGTGGCTGCTGTGGAGCCTGTGGACAGTGAAGAAAAGGAGGCAGAAGAAGAGGATATCTACAACAGAAACAACGTTATCCAGCAGTACTTCCAGTGAGGCACAGGTAAGAAGATATCACTGCCTCCCACATCTCATACTATTGTTTGACCTATCATTAGTCTGTCATTTTCACCCAGTGTATGGACCCTGACTTGTCACTTTGCCTTTCCATTTAACAGATGTGGGTCCCACTTTGTGACCTCTGCTATATTTCCTCACGTACTAGAGCTGTGTTACATAGGTATGTTGACATTTAAATTGACATTGCTGTATTCCATAGTTATTGCAATTACACATTTGTGAAAGCACAGACTGACTCCAGAATTTTTTGTGATTGATGTGTGTTTATAAGTGGAGGGGGCTGTACAATGGTCAGGGGTGATGGTGGAGGAATGTCCCTGGCAGAGTCCAGTGTATTTGTTTCACAGGTGCATTGTCCAAAGGGGCATAGGAAGTGGAGCAAGGGCAGTTGAAGGATGGACAGGGTGACTAAGTGGGACAGAAGGATGACATTCAGGGGGGTCTCATTTCCTGGAGGGGGTCTTGGCAATGTTCTCTGTCTTGTTCCTGGATCTCAGGGACCGTTTGCGGGGTGGATCTCCATCTGTAGGGGGTGGGGTGCTGGTGTCGTGGTCCTGTGGCGGTGCCTCCTGTCCACCTGCGCCGGCAGAGGTGGTGGGCTATTCATCATCCAGGCTAGTGTCAGGGGCCCTTTGTTGTGCCACAGTGTCCCTCCTGGTGTTGACAAGGTCCTGCAGCACCCCTACAATGGTGACCAGAGTGGTTTTGATGGACTTGATTTCCTCCCTGATCCCCAGATAGTGTTCTTCCTGCAGCCACTGGGTCTCCTGAAAGTTGGCCAGTACCGTTGCCATTGTCTCCTGGGAATGATGGTACGCTACCATGATGTTGGAGAGGGCCTCGTGGAGAGTGGGTTCCCTGGGCGTGTCCTCCCCCTGTCGCACAGCAGTCCTCCCAGTTCCCCTGTTTTCCTGTTCCTCTGTCCCCTGAGCCGTGTGCCCACTGCCACTGCCCCCAGGTCCCTGATTTTCTTGGGGTGGTGGGTTTGCCTGGGTTCCCTGTAGTGGTGGACACACTGCTGATTGACTTGTCCTGGGGACAGAGGGATGGGCCCGCTCGGTGGGTGCTGTGCTGGTGTTTCCTGAGGGGGGAGGCTCTGTGGTGACGTGTGCCAGTGTCAGGGGTACCCACTGTCCCTAGGTTCCAGATGGGCCAGGCTGGTCATCTGGATCCAGTTGTGCAGAGCTGTTGTCATCACTGTGGGCCTCTTCTGTGGGGGGACTGGACATGTCTGTAACCTCCTGTCCAGTGACGTTGGGTAGGGGTCCTGCAGGGGTGTAAAGGCATGATTATTGTATCTGTGTGTGACATTGTGTGCAAGGGGTGAGTGACCCTGTACTCCAGTGCTTGCATTCTTGTCTAGGTCCTTGTGTGATATTTGGTTTGGGGTCTGTGTGGGTATCTGTTGTGGACATGCTTTGATGATGGGTGTCCATGCTTTGGTGTTGCATGCAGGGCTTGGTGTTGGGATGTGTGGGTTGTAATAGTGGGACATATGTGAGGTGTTGGAGTGATGGGGGTGAGGGTGGGGGTATGTGATAGCATGCAGGTAGGGTGGAGGATATTATAGTTAAGACTTCCCTTACCAGAGTCCATTCCTCCTGCTACTCCTGCGAGGCCCTCAGGATGCAGTATTGCCAAGACTTGCTCCTCACATGTAGTTAGTTGTGGGGGAGGAGGTGGGGGCCCACCGCCAGTCCTCTGTATTGCAATCTGGTGTCTTGAGACCACGGAACGCACCTTCCCCCGTAGGTCGTTCCACCTCTTCCTGATGTCATCCCGTGTTCTGGAGTGCTGTCCCACTGCGTTGACCCTGTCGACGATTCAGTGCTATAGCTCCATCTTCCTAGCAATGGAGGTGTGCTGCACCTGTGATCCGAATAGCTGTGGCTCTACCCGGACAATTTCCTCCACCATGACCCTGAGCTCCTCCTCAGAGAACCTGGGGTGTCATTGAGGTGCCATGATGTGGTGTGGGTGATGTGTGAGGTGGTGTCGGTTGTGATGTGTGAGGGGATGTGTTTGTGTGTGTTGTCTGAGGCGCGTGGATGTTGTGTGAGTGATGATGTTGTGTGCCTGTGGATGCTAGTGTTGTTTCTGGTGGTGTCTCTCTCTGGCCTTCAATCGCAATTCTGGTCGTAAGGGTTTGTGGGTGATGGATGTTTTATATTGTGTTGGGTGTGTGGGAGTGGTGTGTGTATGTGTATCAGGTGTGTGTATTTCGAATTATCCAATGTGGTTGTGTTTTTTAAATGTGTGTATATTTTGAGCACGGCGGTGTGTACCGCCAATGGAATACCGCGGTTAAAAGACTGCCGCGTGGATTCGTGTGTCATGATAGTGTGGGCTTATTCCTGTTGGCGTGATGGTGGAGGTTTTGTTATTGCCAGTTTATCACTCACCCTTGGTGTGGCGGACTTGTGTGGGTGTCTGGATTTTGGCAGATTCCGAGCTGTAGGTCGTAATAGCTGTAGCGGTATTCCACCGCCACAGTAGTGTGTTGGCGGTCATCTGCACGGCGGTAATCGGGATTTACTGCCATGGTTATAATGAGGGCCTATGCTCCCTGCCGTATGGGGACATAGAAGTTATCTTAGGAGTGACTTATAAGAATTAAAAAAGAAAAGTTTACACTGGGCAAATGGATTATTTAGCCAGGTTAAATTTGCAAATTTCAAACTACCTACTTAGGCTGCAGGGCCAGGCCTGAAGACTTGCTCTGCATCAATCAATTTAAGGGTGACACAATAGGTTCCATATTCAAATTCAAACAAAACAATCGGAACAGTGTAGGTGCTCTGGGTGATGGTGCAGCGCAAGTGAAAAAAAGTGAGACAAACAATGTTTAACAAATATTGCAAGCAATATTTTTAATACGTATATCCAAAGAGATCACCTAAAATAAGAGAACAATTTTTGAAATCAGAAATTATTAGAATTCAAATGTAAGTGCTCCAACAATAAATGATATGAGTAGGCTCTTCATAAGTCAACGTATCAACACCTTACAAGGAATCAAATTGGCACTTCATGAGGACAAACCAAAAAATGGCTGCACTCTACAAACAAAACAGCATGAATGCTTGTCAGAACTCGGATATCTATGCAATGAACCAGGGAGTATATCACACCTAAATGAACATACCTCATTTGACCAATAGAACTTTAGTCGGTGTCTATTCCTATTCATGAATCCTTGGCAGTCATGATCTGGGAAAGAAATCCAACCACCTAATAAGTAAAAACGATATATTTCCTACTGGAGGTGTCCAGTAGGTAGTTATAGTTAAGTCTGCTTTTCCATAGATGAAGAGTTTTTTGGTTTGCTAATAACTTTGGGCCTGCTTGATGAATCTTCAGAAAAACTTTAAAAAAACGTTCATCCATCTCAGCTACTTCCTGGGGTTTGCATGTAATCTGTCAAGTGGGGGCTGAGAAAAAAGGGGGTCCAAAACATAAAATCTCCATGCATTTTTATAGACATCTTTAAGACAGATTTTAACAAAAACTACTGAATAGAAGGGCCCACAGATTGTGCTTTTTAAGATTTGGTGTAAATTAATTTAGCAGCTTTTTGAGAAATTAAGGGTCACAAATAATTATATATATTGGCAATTGTGATCGTGGGAACACCTGCTAGAGCACAAAATAAATAATGGAGCCGTGTGATTAGTTGAGAGGCTCATTTTTCCCATTAGTCTCCACTCTCTTGCAGGAGCGAGAGGGTCCCACGAGCCCTGTGAGAGTGAGCACTCTGAATGGCTGGCTGCTGTAATGTAAGAAATTAAATGGTGGTCATTACTGTTTACTGTAAAAAATTGGAGGTGTTTTCAAAATGAAGAAAAAAAAGCTATATCAGGAGGAAGCAAAAGGGCATGCTGCTGCCCCAGACAGTGGTGTTTAAGGGTAATCACTGTGAAGATTATAAATGTACAATGTTTTAAAGTAATTTTTACACTTTTGTGGGACTCTCCCAGGATCATAAAAAGAAGTATGTCAGTTCTCAATTTCTCTTCTAGTAGAAATATATATTGTGGTCCTTCTTAGTGAGAGGATGAGATAAGTGCTGTGATCAGTAGAAGGTTAACTATTATAAGTATTTTTTTAATGTTACAATCTCACCAGACTCTCAGGGATCGTAACAATTTGAAATGAGTAGGTGATCTTTAAATACACTGTTGTAGGAACACTTACTCCTGTAGAAAGGTGTCTAGTATTGACGCCCATCAGCTTAGTAAAAGTTGTGAGTAGAGGACAATCTCTTCCCACATCCCACTATGCACACCCATTTTCAGAGAGAGGGGTGTTATCAGGGAGGACAGTCCCTCGCCACTCACTACTACGCACACCTGTTGTAGGAGGCAGGCCTGGCTTATAGTGGGTACCTCGTGGTACTTACACCTTGTGCCAGGTCCAGTTATCCCTTATTAGTAGATTAGAAGTGTTCTAGCAGCTTAGGCTGATAGAGGTAGCTATAGCAGAGCAGCTTAGGCTGAACTAGGAGACATGCAAAGCTCCTACTATACCACTTATATCACTTAGTAATATATCATAAGAAAACACAATACTCAGAGTTACTAAAAATAAAGGTACTTTATTTTAGTGACAATATGCCAAAAGTATCTCAGAGGATATACTCCCTTAGGAGGTAAGTAATATACACAAAATATACACACACAACCAAAATCAGGTAAGTAAACAGTTAGAAAAGTAGAGCAAACACTGTAGAACACAATAGAATGCAATAAGGAAGAATAGGCCTAGGGGCAACACAAACCATATAATCCAAAATTGGAATGCGAACAACGAATGGACCCCAAGCCTAGTGTAGTGTGTAGAGGGTCGCTCGGAGTGTAAGAAAACACTGAGGGTGTCCAAGATACCCCACCCCAAAAACCCTGAAAAGTAGGAGTAAAGTTGCCCTACTACCCCAGAAAGACAGTAAAGTCGAGATAGGGGATTCTGCAAGGACGACAGCTGACTGCAAAGCACTGAAGACGGATGGACCTGAGGACCTGTAAAGGAAGGGGACCAAGTCCAAGAGTCACGCAAGTGTCCAGAGGGGGCAGGAGCCCACTAAACCCCGGATGAAGGTGCAAAAGGTCTGCCTCCAGGTGGAAGAAGCCAAAGATTTTGCAACAACGGAAGGTGCCAGGAATTTCTCCTTTGGTCAGAAGATGTCCCACGGCAAGCTGGAGGATGCAGAGTTGTTTTAACGCAGAAAGACCACAAACAAGCCTTGCTAGCTGCAAGAGTCGCGGTTGAAGGTTTTGGGTGCTGCCAGGGTCCAGGAAGGACCAGGAGGTTGCCCCTTGGAGGAGGAGACAGAGGGGATGCTCAGCAACACGGTGAGCCCAGAAGCAGACAGCATCCGCAGACGTACCTGAACAGGCATTCAGAATATCTGAGCACAATGGTTGACTAAGCACAACAAAAGAGGGTCCCACGGAGTCGGAGTCCAACTACGCTGTGTACAAAGGATGTCTTGCAAAAGTGCACAGAAGCCTCAGCAGCTTCAGTTCACACAGTACACAGGATTACTGTATGGTGTGGGGAGGCAATGACTTACCTCCACCAAATTTGGACAGAAGGGCCACTGGACTGTCGGAGACACTTGGACCCAGCTCCTGTGTTCCAGGGACCACGCTCATCAGGATCAGAGGGGACCCTGAGAACCGGTGATGCAGAAGTTTGGTGCCTGCGTTGGCAGGGGGAAGATTCCGTCGACCCATGGGAGATTTTTTCTTGGTTTCCAGTGCAGGGTGAAGGCAGACAGCCCTCAGAGCATGCACCACCAGGAAACAGTTGAAAAAGCCGGCAGGATGAGGCGCTACAATGTTGCTGGTAGTCTTCTTGCTAGTTTGTTGCGGTTTTGCAGGTGTCCTGGAGCAGTCAGCGGTTGATCACTGGCAGAAGTCAAAGAGGTAAGTGCAGAGGAACTCTGGTGAGCTCTTGCATTCATTATCTGGTGAGATACCCACAAGAGAGACCCTAAGTAGCCCTCAGAGGAGGATTGGCTACAGAGAAAGGTAAGCACCTATCAGGAGGGGTCTCTGACGTCACCTGCTGGCACTGGTCATTCAGAGGTGTCCATTGTGCCCTCACACTTCTACATCCAAGATGGCAGAGGTCTGGGACACACTGGAGGAGCTCTGGGCACCTCCCCTGGGAGGTGCTGGTCAGGGGATAGGTCACTCCCCTTTCCTTTGTCCAGTTTCGCGCCAGAGCAGGGCTGGGGGGGAGTGTAGACTGGCTTATGCAAGGAGGGCACCATCTGTGCTCTTCAAAGCATTTCCAGAGGCCAGGAGAGGCTACTCCTCCCAGGCCCTTCACACCTATTTCCAAAGGGAGAGTGTGTAACACCCTCTCTCAGAGGAATTCCTTTGTGCTGCCTTCCTGGGACTGGGCTGTCCAGGCCCCATGGGGGCAGACACCTGTCTGAGGGTTGGCAGCAGCTGCAGAGAAAACAGCAGAAAGTTAGTTTGGCAGTACCCAGGCTCTATGCTGGAGACCCGGGGATATATGGAATTGTCCTCCCAATACCAGAATGGTATTGGGGTGACAATTCCATGATCCTAGACATGTTACATGGCCAGGTTCGGAGTTACCATGGTGACACTACATATAGGTATTGACCTATATGTAGTGCACACGTGTAATGGTGTCCCTGCACTCACAAAGTCCAGGGAAACTGCCATGAACGATGTGGGGGCACCTTGGCTAGTGCCAGGGTGCCCTCACACTAGGTAACTTTGCACCTAACCTTCACTAAGTGAGGGTTAGATATATAGGTGACTTATAAGTTACTTAAGTGCAGTGTAAAATGGCTGTGAAATAACGTCGACGTTATTTCACTCAGGCTGCTGTGGCAGTCCTGTATAAGAATTGTCTGAGCTCCCTATAGGTGGCAAAAGAAATGCTGCAGCCCATAGGCATCTCCTGGAACCCCAATACCCTGGGTACCTAGGTGCCATATACTAGGGAATTATAAGGGTGTTCCATTGTGCCAATCAGAATTGGTAAAATTAGTCACTAGCCTGCAGTGACAATTTTAAAAGCAGAGAGAGCATAAACACTGAGGTTCTGGTTAGCATAGCCTCAGTGGTACAGTTAGGCACCAAACAGGGAACACATACAGGGCAGACGTTATGAGCACTGGGGTCCTGGCTAGCAGGATCCCAGTGACACAGGCACAAACAAACATATATACAGTAAAATGGGGGTAACATGCCAGGCAAGATGGTACTTTCCTACACCTGTCATTTGAAAGAAAGGTGTCAGAGGAGAGATCAGTCTCTCTCAACACACCCTACTATGTACACCAGTTATCTGAGATGGAAGCCTGCCAGGAGCAGTCAGTCCCTCCCCACACACTACTATGCACACCCGTTATCTGAGAGAGAGCTTGGAAACGACAGGCCTGTCACTCTCCCCACATTACTATGCACACCCAACATCTTACACAGGGGTCTTAATAGAGAGACCAGTCTCTCCTCATACCCTACTGCACACAGCTGTAATCTTAGAATGAGGTCTCAGCAGAGAGGCCAGTCTCTCTCCACACACGTTACCAACCACACCCGCCAGTTGAGAGAGACATCTACATAATTTATTTTCCTATATGTATGACATCACTCATGATGTTCTATGACATCACTATGGAACATATCAGTCATATGTGAGGTCATAAGCAATGCATGGGGGCACACATATTATAGTTATTGCTACTAACTATGCTAAATTCATGTCTCTTTTTTAGTTCAAAATGTTAATGTTGACACTGAAAAAAAATCACCTTACTCTAATGTTACCTTAACCTTTGATTATGGCAGTGAATTTCTATGTTTCTTTTTAAACGAAAACAGATATTTGTATTACACCCAACTATAACCAAACCTCAAGTGCGGACCTAAAGATAGTACACATAAATGCCCTTTGTGAATTCCTAAAGTCGCCTTAAATCAGTTTTTCTCTTTTCAACACTTTGAATGCAAAAGTTCATGTATCTTGAACAGCAGGGTTATCTCAAAAAGCAAGCATACTTTGTTAAGCAGATTGCATTCACATCCCAGAGGATAAGTGATAAGAACACTGACAATTACACTTCATCAATGAATTCTCCTCATAATGAAGTAATTTCTACAGAAATCACTAGGTTTACTACACTCAAACCTAAATCAAGTGCAGAGTGTCAGCGCACGAATTGTGTCATTGTGAAGATTATAAAAACAAACGAGTTTGATGTTTATAAAATATTTTTGATTTTTTGAAAGACACATCAACTAATGCTGAGATCTGGGGCACACATGCTCATTTTCCCAAATCTTGCTGTTTCTATCCTCATTAATTATATAGCAATTATAAGCAAAGGAATAGACTGGTTGTTTGGCTTTGCAAACGTCCATGAATATACACATGCTGTACAGGATGGGTAAGAGAACATTTAAAATTACTTTTAGAAGCATTTAGAAGCATATGATACAATTTGGGCAAAATGTACTAAATTTAATTCACAAAAAAACAATTGTAATTTTAGCTGAGTGAATAAAATCATATTTTGTAAACCTACCCATGGAACATCCTTTAAAATAAAGATTCACAGTGGGTCACAATTTGACCTTCTTTATTTATATGCGTGAGGTAGGTCACAAACTTGGACTCCATTAATTGAAGGCCATAATAGAGATGGTGGCCTGCCAGTGTGGCAGACGGCCATGGCTGTGATTTATTTTCAATAAAATAAACTAACTTTGTTTTATAATGCAGCCAATTGTCTTTAAAGGAAATGTGGCTGTAATAATAAATAGTTTTTTTTTTTATGTTTCTTTAATACTTGACAGTGATTGTCAAGTCCACAGCCTACTCCCAAACAGTTTCCAACATTCACACAGGGATCAAGGTCAGCCTCTTTGCATCGCCTTTGAGGTGTCTGTTACCTTTCAATAATATGAAACTGGATTTATGGTTGCAAATCGATTGACACATGCCATAAACATATCCCTTCCAAATAGTGATTTGGTATTCATTTCTTAACCTGTGTGTGTTTCAGTAGACCTTTACTGAATCGTAAATTAAGTATAGTACATGCCAAAAAGCCATTTTGCAGCCATCAACCCTGGGATTTTGTGAGTGGCAGATATTCTGATTGCAAAATGGCTTAGTACATCTGACCATTTATTTCCTATTAAAACAAGGAGTATGTACATTTATATGACCATTCCTACAAACTTCTTGAAGTTCTCTGGTTGACACCAAACACATTTCAAGAAGTAGCAAAGTATTCCACTCTGGGAATTTCACATGCAAAGCACACCTTTTGACAGTACTAACACATCTTACGCTCAGGAATTTGTACAGTGAAAGGAATACTTCATAAAGTATGGCTATACTACAATTGCCACCTAATCATGTTCTGGGGCATGCAATTATTGTGACCAAGTGCAATTTGGATTGGGTTGTGGTTTCCTAATTCAGAACACACATTAGTAGTAAAGCATATTAATTGATGATGCTTCAGAGTACAATAGTTCAGCAAAAGGGGTAAGCCATTGTCAGGAATAAAATATGTGATTTTCTTTAGATGGTTTCAGAGATCAAACGGTTGAATACATTTCAGTACATTTGTTAGTTGATCATTTTGGCAGCAATAGATGTGCTTTGTGATCAGGCTTTGATTTCAAATTATGAATGGAAGAATGTAATTACAATTGGTATTTCAGCACTTTTCCAAAATTGCACCATGCTGAGGCTAATTGAAAGAACGTAGAGCAGATGTTTTAAAATGCCTGCCTGTGAAGTCTATTCAAATTATCTTTGTGGGAGTCCAAAAGAAAAATGTGAAATGTTCACATTGAAAGAAATGAATGGAGATGACTTCCTTATATTTTTATGGAATACACAATGGGTCCATTATGCAAAATCTGACACATTATTCTTGTTCCAAATAAGTGAAATTGACCATTTTAAGGTGTCCTCAAAATGTGACTTTCAATTTCAAGAATATATTTAAAGTCTGTCTAAAATATTGCTCAAAATACTTTATTTCATATTAACCATAAACATTACTAAAAAACTACTGTTTAATTTAGAATAGTAAAATATAAGTAATACAGTACGTTCATGTCATAATTTACTGCAGCACTGAGCAAATGCCCCTTTTTGCTTGTCACCCTCAGTTTTTGCTGATTTTTCTTGCAGGTTTTTAGACTTCCAAAAATGGGGTACTGCTATATATTCCCAGTGTTTGTGCTCTAATCCCTAAACATGTAGAAACTGGCCAATCCCAGATTTGCATATTTAACTCTCCTGTAAGGCCATAGTATATAGTGTAGAAATTACACCAATGCCATGTAGTCACATGTCACCTATGGACTGTAGCACTTGCTGTGCTATTCATTAATATGTCAAAAAAAACAGGGCTAGAGGCTTATCAATATAGTCTGACTGTTGCAGTTTAAACCAGCAGCCCAACTTGTAAAGTGACAATTTTGACAAGGGGGAATCTTTCCATTTACATTTCGCTAGGCAACCCTAAGTAGGCCTTGTATCTCAAAAAGTTAGGTGCATAATATTTTGAAATGGGTCCAGCAAGAATTGAATGTCACCACATCACTGCACGGACAAGCCCCGAAAAGCTATTTTCACTGTGGAAGGCGCTGGCTATCACATGAGACAACTAGAGTACAGTTTAAATGCTGTTTCAGTATTAGATGTTTAGGCCCATATAGGTAAACAAATCAGCCACTCCTTTGAATATTTATTGAAAGTCCAATGCAAAGGTGAAGTTGGAATTGTAATAAATATTTAGGGAAAGTAACGTTTAAAAAGTCCCCTTTCCCCCTCTAAAGGTACCGGAGACTGATTTACAATAAGGCTTCCAGCAGCAGTGCTGGTGTGAAAGGTGTGAATACTGCTCCCAGATCTAAAACAATGGCCTGGGTATTGAGTGGTATTTTTCTTACCCTGGTGGGAAAACCAGTTAAAGGAGAGGGGATACAGAAGAGCATCATAAACTTCAAAGCAGCCTGCTCTATTTCAGGTAAATGTAAAATGAGACCTAGAGAAAACCAAAGTGTACCTCCATTCAAGCTAGCATCGAACCCAGTGGGAGGAAAGCTACTTGAGTGACAACAGAGGAGGGAACCGCTCATTATTGTGGCCACACGTCTGGGTGGGCACAGAGGCTCTGTAGAAGGGGAAAAGGGTTTCCCCATTTTTAATTTTAGGGGAAAGGTGTAGTCTGGCAAACTGCAACTGCTGCAAAAGTGGGTGGGAAACTCCTGTGAACTTTCACCCCATTGGTTAGGGAAGAGTCAGGATTAACCCCAACAACTAGCTGGTGCCAAACATAGGTGTGAAAACCCCAAGGCACCATCTTTTTGGACCCGTAAAAGAACAGAAGATGGACAGCACCTGCTAGTTGAGGCTTGTCAGGAGAACTGACCTTGTACCCTAGACAAAGTTGACTCTAAGGGAAAGTTGGTTAACTTCCTGTGTGGCTACAAGGACACAAAAAGTTGTAAGAGGTCTTTTACTTGATGTTTCCACTTCACCGTTTGCCAATGGACCAGGACTGGCCCTTGCTGTTGTCCTCTGATGAAGTGAGTCTTGACCCCTAATTGTTGTCTCAGGGGCCCTGGGACCCTTGGCTGTGTCTAACTGAACTTCTTATAACATCTCAGAAAACTTGGTACTTAGGAAATGTTTGGACCAACCATCCAAAACAATCTGCCCAAGTTACAACTTTTCTAGGCTGAATAATCAGGTTTCTCTGACTTGCCTGTTGTTTGCTGTGTGTTTGTGTAAATGTGGCCTTCTGCCAAGAAATGACACAATTAATCAAGCAATCAATTTGGATTTGTGGAGCATGGCTAACCACCCATGGTTTATCCAGCCATTTGGATCCTGGTCTAGATCCACTTTCTGAATTCTGTGAGAAAGGATGATGTTTCGGAGGTAGAGGGGAGGGATGTTCGAGGCTTTAGTGTTGAGGTAGGAGAAGGAGCATCCTCCACTGTGGCTTCCACAGTTGCAGGGAGTGGGAGCGAGTGCAAGAGAGGCAGAGCACAGATGTCTGGATGGTTAGTGGTAGTTCAGGAGGTGGGTGATGCATGTTTGTCCTTCGTCGTGGAGGGCCTTGTAGGAGTCTATCAGCATCATGAATTGACATTGACATCTTTTCTGGGCGAGGAACAAGGAGCCAGTGGAGGTTCAAGAGGTGGGGGGTGATGTGGGTCCCTTTGGAGAACTTGAGGATAAGTCTAGTAGCTGAGATCTGTATTGTCTGAGTCTCTTCAGGAGTTAGGTGGTGATTCCTGTATACAGCGCGTTGCTGTGATTGAGTCGGCTGGTGGCTAAGGCTTCGGTAACGGTTATCCTGGTGTTGATGGGGAGCCATCTGAAGACCTTTCGGAGCATGCAAAGGGTATAAAAACACACATTTTACTTGAAAAAATACAGTGCAACAATGAAGATTTGCTTTTTGCATAATTATGCTAAATTTGTTTCATGTAAGCTTGAATATCTTAGCTTATATGTGCTGTTATTTTGCATAATCACCCAAAAGTAAGTTCCACAAATGTGGCACACCTGTAATTTGGAGAGCACAAACCTAGCTTGAGAGAAACAGAAAACAGAACAGGTGGTATGGTCCCTGGGCCATGGGGATGAGACAATCATTACAAAAAGATCAAGGACGGACTGTCAAACCAGAAGTAGTGATCTTTGAAGAAGTGTGTTTTCAGCTTTATTCTCAATTGTAGGAGAGTCAATTTTGATCGATCTGTCATTGATAGGGATGCTTTTCCACATTGTGGGTGAATGTATGGGCAAGACTTAATTTATAGTTTCTTCTTTCTTGTAATAGTTTGTCTTCAGCCTGGTGATATTCAAGCTCCTGGTCTGACACTGTTCACCAGAAGTGACTAGTGTGTTTGCCACATAAGCTGGGGTCTTGATAAGGGCTTTGTGAGTGATGAAGCAGATTGTTCTAGCTGGAAGGGGCAGTCAAAATTGGCCTGTTAACATGGCAGTGATATGGTTGAATTTCTTTGTGTCCTTGATGAGCTGTGCCCCTATGTGCATGATACTTTTCAGGTGTGCTTCATTGGTAAAGAGGGCACCACTGATTATGGCATTGCCACTGTAAAAGATGGGAGAGGGCAAAGGCTTGTCCAGTTTTTTCTAAACATGTCTCCCCTGAGAAATGGCTTCACTTTCTTCAAGAGGGAGAGCTGGAAACAAGTTGTCTTTGTTGTTTGAATGAGAGGTCTGGGTCAAGGGTAAATCCCAAAGATTTTGAATGGTCTTTTAGCTGGGGTTGGGAGTGAAGCCTGGTACATAAATTGTGACACATGCTTTAAACTGGGGTTGTTTTGCACTGATGAAAAACAGGAGGAAACAGACTTCATGGGGTTTAGTTTAGTTTGAGGCAGGGTTTGAGTCTCTGTATATCGTTGGTCACGAATATTTTTAAGTGAAGTATATTTGCACCCTCATATGTATTTTTCTTGATGCTACAGTCTTCAAGAATGAATCTAAGATGTTCCATGTTGGGGTCAAGGATGGTGGACTAGAGTATGGAGCTCTATTGTATGCTGCAGGAGACCAAAGGTGTGATCTTCTGGAGTCCATTTGTATGCTCTGGCATCAGTTAGTGAGGTAGGATATGAAGCATTACAATATGATGATTGAAAATGCCTTGCATGTTTGCAGGGTGTTGATCAGAGCTAGGATGCCAATGGTGTTGAAGGCTGCAGAGAAGTCAAGCTAAAGCATAATGGAAGAATTTTCCTTTTACTGAGGTGGGGGATGCTGTCTACTGCTCGCAGTGTGGGCTTTTCTGTGCTGCAGAGTGGTCTGTAGTCTGATTAATTGTGTTGTATTGTTCTTTCTGATGTGCTCCTGTAGCAGTGTGGCCACTGCTTTCTCAGTTATTTTTCTTAAAAATGGAAGGTAGTTAATATGGCAGACGTTTGTGAAATTGGCTGGGTCCAGGAATTGTTTCTTTCTGTCTTACATCTGGGAATATTTCTTGCTGTAGAGAGACATTGACAATGTGGAGAAGGGTCGTGAGGATCGATCCATGAAACGATTAACAATTTGATAATGGAAGAATGCCTTAAGAGAGGCAGATGACCATGCACAATAACGGAATTTACTAACAGCTTCACATCTGTTCAGGGGCATTTTTGTTGTTTTTTCTCAGTCAATGCAACCTAAATAGACAAAAGAGAACAGAAGGAAAATGTTGGTGGATGGCGTGTGGTATTAAGTTTGGTTTGTGGTTAATGGCTAAAGGTTTGGATGTTATGAATATGCCAGACAGCTTAGATTGTCTCTTGATTATTTCATTGGTGAAAGACTCTGATGGGCCAATCAATGGTTGATCTCATTCCTGAGGCAAAAGCACAGAGTGACGACAGTGTGAACACACATGTAGGTAGATATTCTGACAAATCAGAGTAGTGTCCACTCACTCCCTTTACCTTCCCCATCCACTTTTATTTCTTCTGGTCACCTTGGCCTCAATTCTGAGTCAGGCAGACTATAGGGGTCATTCTAACTAGTAACCCCATCGAAAGACCGCACCGCGGTCAAAAGACCGCGGGGGTCATTTCGACTTTCCCGCTGGGCTGGCGGGCGACCGCCAAAAGGGCGCCCGCCGGCCCAGCGGGAAAGACCCTGCAACAATGAAGTCGGCTCCGAATGGAGCTGGCGGAGTTGCAGGGGTGCGACGGGTGCAGTAGCACCCGTCGCGATTTTCACTGTCTGCAAAGCAGACAGTGAAAATCTTAATGGGGCCCTGTTAGGGGGCCCCTGCACTGCCCATGCCAGTGGCATGGGCAGTGCAGGGGCCCCCAGGGGCCCCACGTCACCCGTTCCCGCCATCCTGGTTCTGGCGGTGTAAACCGCCAGAAACAGTCTGGCGGGAAGGGGGTCGGAATCCCCATGGCGGATTCTCCGGGCCAGGGGAAATCCGGCGGTTTCTGACCGCAGCTTTACCGCCGTGGTCAGAATGGCCCTGGAAGCACCGCCAGCCTGTTGGCGGTGCTTCCGTTGCCCTCCACCCTGGCGGTCATAGATCGCCAGTGTTGGAATGAGGGCCTATATCTGCTTCCAATAAAAAGTTAGCACATATTGAATATAATACAATAACCCAGTGCTAGGCCTTACAATAGTGATAAATTACTTTAGGAGTTTTTCACTGCTAGGGTATGTAAAACCTAAGTACACATGCCCTTCTTTTTAAATACATTGCAGCCTGACCCAAGAACATTTAAGGTCTACCTTAGGGGTGACTGCTAAGTTTTTAAAAGGAAGGTTTAGGCCTGGCAAAAGGTTTGGCAGGCCTGAGACATGTTTTAAAGTGTTATTTTTAGTGGGTGGCACAACGAGTGCTGCAGACTCACTAGCAGCATTTCATTGGAAGGCCCTAGGTGCATGTAGCACCATTTTACAGGGACTGACTTACAAGTAAATTAAATGTGGCACTTGGATGTAGGTCAATGTTATCATTTTTTTAAGGAGAGAGCATAAACACCTTAGCAATAGTGAGCAGTAATAAAATGCACAGAACCCTAAAGTCAACAGAAAAAAAGTCAGAAGAACAGGATGGGTGAATGAAACCTGTTTGGGACAATACCACTTTATGAATGGCAGGGCTAACACTGGGCATATCATCCCAAAACACAACAAAGAAATATCAATATTTTCCTTTTAAATTCACCCATTCTGGAGATGTAGGGAGCTGCATTATTTAGTCCCAAACTTGGCCACAACCCAAGTCTACCATACCTAGATATTTCTGGAAACTAGACACCAAGGGGAGTTAATGGTTGTTTGACTTCGATGGACTCAACTATGTTTACATACCCAGAATGCCCTACAAACATGAAACTTTGGCTAAAATCACACATTTAGATACTATACTTATGCCACGATCTGACACCCACCCAGAGAAATGTAGACTGGAACAATTTGAAAGGCTGCATGGGCAAGTCAAGTAATGAGACAAGGAAACTATTTATGCATGCACAGCTATTTAAACTTCCATGTTCAACTTCAGTTAGTTTCACAGAGTGTCACTTTTAGTACTGTAAGAAATAAGGTTGTTGATTGATAGGGGTGTAAGCCCTGGTCAAGCAACAACCACAATTTATGTCAGGGTAATGCACAAGCCAAATTAACTTATGCTCAACCCCCTGTTAGCTTGGCAGAGAACAGTCAGGGTTAACCATGAGACAATACGTAAAGTATTTGTGCAACACTCCAAACAGTAAAACAGTAAAAACTCCCCAAAAGGAGCCCACAGCAGTGTTAGATAATATAGTGATTTTTAAAAAGTAAAACAAGGCCAAAATGACAAAAAAACAATTAGTAGAACCAGAGATGCTGAACATTAATGTTTTTTGAGAAAATAGCACCAAAAGCCATAAAGCGCTAACTGTGGCCATCTGGTCGCACTAGTCTGGGACAAAGTTACAAGTTAGTGCCAAATGCGATGGATCTTGGGCTGGTTATAGGGACTCAGTTAGGCCCGCTGAATAGAGTACCTTAAATTCTGGGTTGTGGACTGTTGCGTGGATCTGTGTCAAAGATACGTTGTAAAGCTGTGGTGATGCATTGGTTCCAAAATGTGGCAAGCCTGTGGAACAAGGTTCTGTTGCAATAACGTTGACAATCCCGTTAATAGGGCTTGCGATGTGAAGTCATGCATCGGGGATGTGGAGCACAGCTGGGGCAATGTGTTGCATCCGAAGAGCTGTGAGGATGCACTGCTGATTCCAGCACTGTCAACAAGGCTGCCAAAGATGAGAAATGTGAGGGCCTGCACTGAGGATACATTTCACAGTGGCACTTCTGAAGGCAGTGCGGGCTGAAGTGGCGATGCACGTCTTAGCAAGAATTCATCAACACAGCAGTGGAGATGCATCAGTTCTCCTCTGGGTTGCGCCATGTAACAGAGGTGATATGTCAGTTCTGCTGGATCTACAGAAGCTAGCAAAGCACATCAAGTTCAGGTCTGACGGTCCATAACTGGGGTGGAACAACATGGCAATGTAGACTTATAGGTGGTAGAGTCTAGGTGCAAAGGCATGGTTGTTGGAAGCCTGTTAAGTTCCTGAGGCTTCAGATCAGGAGGTCAGTCAACTAGCCCTTGTACTCTAGGTTCTGGATTCAAAAGATGCAGTTCCACTCCTTCTCATCAAGGCAAGAGGGGAGCAGGCAGCAGGTCAGCACAGCAAACCAGGAGTCCAAAAGGTGCAGTCCACCAGAGTGGCGGGCCTTGAGCAGCACTACAGTTTCTCTTCCAGGCAGAGTATCCACAGGTCCAGAAGTGTATTAAACAGTTGATGTTTGAGGTCAAGTATTTATACCCAGTTGTACCTGTGAAGTGAGGGATAAGCTTCTAGAGGATTTCCTTTGAACTCTCAGGCATCCTGCCTTTCGTGTCGTGGCACCACACTAACTAAAGGGGGCATGCAGCACTTTGTCTGGAGTCAGGACAAAGATTATTCAGCTGTAAGTGGGGCTGTGCCTAGCTCCTGCCCCCATCCTGCCAGTGAAGGCCTATACATGCACAGCTAAGCTCCCTATTGTGTTTGACTATCCAGGAGGAACACACAAAGCTAAACTTTCAGCTACACCCACTCATATGACCAGAGACAAGTTACGGGCACTAAACACCTAAGGCAAGAAAATGCCAATTTTTTTTTAAAGTGGCATTTTAAGAAACTGATTATTTCTTTCCACCAAGAACTTACACTTATAAAATTAAATAGGGCAACTGCAATGTTTTCCTGTGGGAGAGGCAGGCCTTACAGTAGAGAAACATGTATTTAAGAGTTTTTCATAACCAGCACATGTAAAACTTGAAAGTACATGACTTACTTTTAAAATACAAGGCATCCTGCTTTCAGGGCTGTCCAGGGTCTACCCTAGGGATGAGATATATGTATTAAAAAGGAAGGTTTGGGCCTGGAAAAATGTTATTTTGCAGATAGAATTGGCAAAATAGAATTGCACACAGAGACCCTGAAATGGCAGACCTGAGCCATGTTTAAAGGGATACACATGTAGGTGGCACAACTAGTGCTGTAGGCCCATTAGTAGCATTTCATTTACTAGAAGCGTTTAATTTACAAGCCCCGGGTACATGTAGCATCACTTTTCTAGGGACTTATAAGTAAATTAATTATGCCATCTAGGGAAAAATCGATATTACCATTCTTAGGGAAGACAGCATAAGCACTTTTGCACTGGTTAGCAGTGGTAAATTGTGCAGAGTCCAGATGCCACCAAAAACAGGATCAGAAAAATTGGAGGAGGATGGCAAAACAGGATGACCATCCAAAGGCTGGCAGGTCTAACAAGTACTATAAAGGGAAACAAGCTGGAATGCACTAGCCACAATTAGAAGGGGAGTCTCCTAACAACATTCCTGCCTCTTTCCAAACAAACTCTGGGGCTCATTTACAAAAATAATTATGTTAAACTATACTAGTGCAGTTGTGCATCAAAATGTTTACCACCAGATAATATCAGATTCGAACACTATGTGTGCGCCATATTTACAAAATAACGCACCATGGCGTAGGATTTGGTAATGATGCTAGTGCTGTAAAAGGTACATTAGTCTGACTAGCAGCACGTATTTTGAAGCTAATCAGCCTACTGTCACGTCAGTGCCAAAAGCGTAAAGAAAACTGCCATTAGACACTTTGCAAAAAAAATAAAACACAAGAGACACATAAAAAACCACAGAAGACCCAGAAATGAAGAACCCAGGACCAAATACCTCCAAGACAACCCCAACAACCAAGGTACTAGCCAGGATATCCAGTCAGAGTCCCAGGAGAAGGGGAAGAGGAAGCAGAATTGCAGGTTCAGTGAGGAAGAGAACAGCATTTTGATCAGTGAGGTGACATACCAGCAACAACAGCTATTTGTCACCTCGAAAATGCCATTCGGGAAGAAGGAGGCAATAGTTCATAGTTGACAACGTTTATAGTGTAGTAGAGGTAAAGAGGACAGTTGTTGACTGTATGAAGTGCTGGCACGAATGCCTAAAAAGGGAGGCACTGTGTAGGATGCTGGCATGCTTATGGTTAAACAGCAAAGAGATGCAGGGGCTCACCAACAGGTCCTGTGCTCTGCTCATGCCTCACTTCTTCACATTTAAAAAGAGAGGTACCAGGGGAACAAGGGACTTGCAAAGAAGCCCTGTACAGTAAAAACCCCTACTACAGGGAGCACATCCCAGGACAGAACCAACACCTGACTTACTACATTGTGTGAAATGCAGCATAATTGCAGTTATAGTCCACTGTGGGCTTCATGTACAAGGCATTACCAGCACACTGTGCCACAGGAGCATAATTCACATTGACACTTTCATGATTCAGTGTGCCAATCCATACTTCCAAGGCCACACTAAGCCACCTTGAATGACTTCTCATGGCCTTGGAAATATGGATACCTTTCACACAGATCACTGTGTGAAAAGGGCATTCCATGGGTGTTGCTTGGGGTACTCCCATGCTATACCCATGGAACCCAAAGAAACCTGACAGATACACAGATTACAAGGCAGGGAATTTGTCATGTTCGTACACCACTCCAGAGTGGTGTAAGAATGACACTATGGAGAGAAATAGCTTCAATACTCCTCTTGTGGTATCATGATTATGGGTGCTGCAGAAAGCAGCACACATAGAAAGACGATATCACCCCTTGGGGTAGTTACTGTGCAGGATGGTCTCCCTTCATGCACCTAAAATATCATCCCCACAATGCAGGCATCCTTGCACAATGGTCCAAGGGTGTCTGCCCTGGCACTAGCCAGCATTTTGTGTACCACTGTAAATGGAGAGGACAGAAATGCACCCTATACTGCACATATGGTGCACCTCTTCCCTTGCTTGGTGGCACAGGGCAGCTCTGCAAGGTACCTGCTGCACCGTCCTGCGCCACTGGCCATGGAATTCATGTTCTTAGTGCCTTATGTATAAGACAATTACACAATGCAGCCCACACAGCCAGCTTGCTGTGCTGCCCTGTGTCATGTAGAAAGTACAGGGATGTGTTACACTTACCAAAATGAAACACATACCTGTTCTTTCCTCTGTGATGGTGTAAACACTGTGTCCTAGCACCAACACAGGAATACTTGCACCATGGTGTATGGGTGCCTGTGTTGCGGGATGATTGCGGATGTGCTAAAAGGTGACACTTTCCTGATCCTGAACAATCATGTTTAACCTCTTCCAGTTCCATGTGTGCTGCAGAATGCAGCACACAATGAAACATGGAAAAATGGGGACTACAATGTCAGATCTCACTGTTGCATCACTTCAAAGCTACACCTCATGTAGTTTACAAATTTGATGCATGTCCAGATAACTAAATCTGTGAAAGTGTAACATTTCTTATGGTATCCATGGGTGTTGTTGGGAAACACCCACGCCAACACCCCTGAGACTCAACTGTTATGTAGTGTAAGGTTTGAAAGAGCTACACATTTACAGAGCCTTTACCAATAACACAAGTTGGTGTGGTGCGGGCTGGTAAAGTAGTGTCCTCCACACTGTGCCACTGGAGCATCAAAGTCACTGAGACTCCAGTTGTGCAGTATGGTGCTGAGGAAACTACAGTGCTCATTTGGAAATCTTTACTGTAAAGATGATCACTCATGCCAACGTCTAACAGAGCTCAACATTGACTCACCTCCATTTAATTGCAGATGGCGACAACATACCTCCTAGCCTGCTGCCTGTCCTGGACTTCTCCAATGATGTGGATGGCCAGCTACAAACCATCAATGACTAAGCCCCCTAGAAAATACTGGGTGACATACAGATACCATCTCCAGTCGCAGGGAGGCCAAACAGCATTACGTGGTTTCCAGATGATGCACTCAACATCGAACAAACACCACCTGCCAGCTCAACCCCAGCTCTGGACCCCCAGGACCGAACAGTCACATTCCCAAAAACTGTGGTAGGAATCCAGCGAACAGGTGGGGATGGAGACTGTGGTGGGTATCCTAGAGGCGGTCCAGAGGTACCACAGTCCAACTTGGCATCCATATGAGGCAACACCTCCCACTTCATGGGTTCAATCAGTCTCTGGCTGCCATCATTAGTGTCATGAGGAAGAGGCACAAGCAAATGTCCAGCCAAAGTAGCACCAGTGTGATTGACAACAGGCTGGGGGCAATGCAATAGGTCTTTGAGTCCATAGAGCGGAAGTTGGACTCCCTCATTGGCAATTTGGGTGCCTGACACTGTGACATTGCTGCAGTGTTGTAGACCCTGCAGGCCCTCCTTGCTGCTGTGCTGCCTCATGTGTTCCCACAGATAAGAGGCTGCTGGGACACAGCATCTACATCTTCTGTCCCTGATGTGTGTGTGCTTCCCTCTACTACAGCACCTATAACACCCGCGTAAAGGGAGGCACCACATTTATCACAGGATAAAAATGTGGAATGAACATCTTTCACAAAGAAAACTGGCAGGTAGCTTTTCTCTGTGGCACATGGCCCCTTTCTCCTTTGCTCTGTGCTTAAGATGATGTTAGTGTCTTAATATCTGCCTCTGTCCTCATTTAGACTCTCCCACTGTTGACCTCTCACATATGTGGACTGCCATTCTGCCCCATCTTCCCTAAAGGCAATGTGCTTCTCCTCCTCACTGAAGCACTTCTCTCCTACACATGTCCCAGGATATGTTCACCCCCGTGGATTCTGGCCATCCAATGGCTAAGTACATCTGTTGGGGTTGTCATTAAATGTCATGTACAGAATTATTGCATACAAAATCACATTTATAAATGAATTCACCTTGCACAACCCTGGTTGCGTATGTGTCAGAAGCATTAGCAACATGAACATATTACAACGTGTAAAGCTAACAGAGTGACTGCT
Source organism: Pleurodeles waltl (assembly GCF_031143425.1). Lineage (NCBI taxonomy): Eukaryota > Metazoa > Chordata > Amphibia > Caudata > Salamandridae > Pleurodeles > Pleurodeles waltl. The sequence goes on along the minus strand of NC_090437.1, from coordinate 815,420,897 downwards.
TACCAAAAGGGATATGTGTGGATTTGTGAAAGACACAAAGCCATACACACTGACTGAAACATAAGTGAGGTGACTGATATCTATGTTGACTAGCAAGCCTTTCCTGAGTCTCCTAAGCATGTCATGGAACAGGTAGCATGCATGAATTGGGACAGCTGGTAAAATCACAAGACAAGTGGCTGTGCTAAGGAAGGATGGTAGTAACTGGTCAACTTTTATGTGACAAATGAATGATGCATCTCCAAAACTGTGAGGGGCAGCCTTAAGTGTGTCAGCAACAAATCCTTGATTTGGGGTGAGTGCAATCACAACAACATTACAACAATGCATTACCCAACACAGAGCAACTGCATATGAATACATGTTTTTTAATATGTATCCATGCACAACCAGATTGTCACGTACATTGCTGAATGATGTCTGGAGACAGCTGATGTGACACCATTGCCAGCCTGTCAGGCACTTGATCATAAAGGAGACCATAGGAGAGACACATAGTCACACATGTCTCAAAGTACTGCTTGCAGAGACAAAGGCATATGCCTGTCATGACCTGTGAGGCATGCTACCACCTAGACAGTGAATCACGATGGAGACCATATAATGGGTAACAAGAAGATTTAATAAACTATAACTATAAGCCTAAAATTCCCTAAACTAACTAACCTACCTATACTAACCTAAGCTACACTATCATGTTCTAACTTATACCTACAACTAACTTAGCTTATCTTAGCTTACCCTATACATTTAACGCCACATGAAAAACATCAACCGCCCCAACCACCTCAAAACACATCTGTAGACAAGAATAACAGGAACTACAGCTAAACATTAACTGAATAAACATATAGCCTGAACAAATAAATATACATTTTTTATTTATAGATATTTTTTAAACACACATACCCAAAACAAAACCTACCCCCTAGAAACATAAAAAAAAGAGTAACCCAAAAACCCACCTCCAAGAAGAACCACTATGTACTAACAATAAGCTACACTACACTAACTAATCTAACCCTAACTACCCAAATATCCCAACTTTAACAAATACAATATACATTGGAAGGGAAGTAGTGTCCATCTGTTCATTGTCTCATTCAGTGCATCCTCACTGCAGCCTTTATCTCCCTCAGCATCTTTAACATTTTTACATTGTAATGTTCAGGTCTGGCAATCCTGTGTCTTTGGGCCGCAAGCGCTGCACAAAATTTCTGCACATATGGGAGCTCAACAAAGGGAGGAACAGCCGTTGGAGTAGTAGGAGTGCTTGTACATCCAGCTGATAGTGATGGTCCAGCCCCTGAAGACTCTGCCATGTCTGTGAACTTAGATCTGCCTGCTGTGTGGATGCTGGAGGCAGATGGTCCCCTGGGTCATCCCCTTTGAGTAAGTGCCTTCCAGGATGATCACTCCCACTCGTACAGCCGCCCCATCCTCCAGAATCCCTTCTGCATCAGACAGATGAGGCAGTAGAGTTCCACCCTCTTGTCAAATTTATGCTTCTGGGATGGGTCATGTTGGCAGCTGAAACAGAAGTGGGACATGCCAGCCAAATGTATTTTATGTAACTGAACAACACGCATGCAATAGAAACACCATTCGCAGTCTTCACACATTGGCCAGCACACATCACAATGACATACTGAAGGGGAAGGTTCATGCACAGCTGCACACCAACCATTAGCTCCATGTTGCTCGTGTATAAGGTATCAAGGCTAGCTAACGCTGAATGAAACCATTGAACCATCTCGGAACAACTTTAAAGGACCATGGGCCAGATGTATGAAGAATCCACTGTGCGAATTCTCTAATATAATAGAGATTTTTAAGAAATCGCGATTTTTGAGTCGCAAAATGGTATGTATCATATTTGCGATTCGGTAATAGCGATTTCTTAAAAATCGTTAATGTTATTACCGAATCGCAAATAGCGATTCTGACCCCATTCGCACCTATGGGCCCGTAGGCCCATATTTGCACATTTTTGCATTTCCCAAATTGTGAATTCCTAACTGGAATTTGCAATTCAGGAAATGCAAACCCCAGGGTGCTGGGGGCCTAAGGCCCCCTCTGCTGTACCCCAAAAACATTACTTTAGGACATGTAAAGCGCACACATGCCAAAGGGGCATGTGTGCGTTACATGTCAATTTAAATATGCATTTTTAAATTTTGAACATGGTTACCACCATGTTCTACTTCGTGGTAACTGCGATTCCTTAATGCCCAATTCACATTAAGTAAAAGCTTGATACATGTGCTTAAGAAATCACAAATAAGGATTCCTCATTTGTGATTTCTTATTTATAGAATCGCAATTTGCGTTTCTCTAAACGGGCTCGCAATTTTAAGGACTCGCTATTTTAACTAGTGTTAGAGTGACGCAACTATGAGAAATACTTCTGTTTCTCCTCACTTAGCACTCTTTCTATGTGTGCTGCATTCAGTAGCATACATAGAAGAGCATATTTATTTTTGGCTGTGTTGGCATCAGCTGACTTAGCACCAGTGCAGAGAGAACACAGGGATGCACCATATTCTTGTAGATATGGCGCATCCCTGCATTCTGGAAATTACGAAGCTCGGCGCTGCTAAATTTCTTGCAGCATTTAACTGCACAATTTCCTAATACATGAGACCCTTAGAAAACACATGTGTATTGATATGTGAAAGTTGTCATTGATCATGTTCCCTTATCCAGGGACTTCCCATCCTGGGACACACGGACAGTTTGCTACAAGATATTGTATCTGCCCCTGGCACCACATTTGACATATATTTGACATGCAGCCAAAAGTCAAAATGTTCCTGCCCTGTTATCCGCTCTGGACTCATAGGTAGTAGGAATCAACCTTGTCCTAATATCTACTAGATACTTATAGGTAGTTGAATTCAACTTTACCATATTATCCACTAAAGACTTATAAGTAGCTGGAGTCAACCTTGCTCAGAGTAGTGGCCTTCAGTAACTAATATTTTATAGTATGTGCAAACTAGATGGCTTTCTCACAATGTGACTGGGCAGGTATTTTGGCTACATATTTTGGTGCTACATGTTTTCTCACATGGGTACAGTATTTCTTGTCATCATGCTCTTCTGACATTGTGTGAGTCACTCATGCATCTACCACACATTGGACTGGAAATTATGGACTCAGCAATGTTGCTGCTATTGATGTTACATTTTGTGCTTGCTTCCCAGCTTCAACATACTCATCGTCCTGCAGTTCCTGTTCCTCATTGGCAAGGCCCATGGGAGATTACGTCCTGCACATGTGTCTGGCAATATGCAGGACAGTATTAATGTTTCAATTGCTATTGGTGGGGAGTAGGGTAAATGGTTTCACATCCTATCATGACTCTAAGAGCAATACTGGTATACTCTGGTAGCGCCCTCCGCCATGTAGCAGGCCCTGTTATGGCCATGATTTGAACTCTGCTTGGCTTCCCTGTGGGTGTGTTTGTGAGGACTAGTCAGCTGTAACTACAGACAATATCCTTTGGCATCTGCACAGTGAGTAGGGGTGGTGTGGGGGATTGCTGTTTACAGCTAATGTCCCACATCTATGTACAAGTCATGCTGTGTCATAATATACTCAGATCCACAGCCAATGACATGAGACATGCAATGACAATGATTGGCATACCAGCAAGATGACCACTGATTTGTTGGGCACTGTGCTACACATACAGATGTACTGTCCTCTATGATACACTTGCTAGTTGTCAGAAATGTAAGTGCAGAAGATGTGGATGTTGTGAGTTGTCAGCAGTGTTAAGAATCTTTCACCCATTGATTTGACACATGCCTCACAGTGATGAACTGTTGCAGTTCCTGACTGATATTTACAGACCGTGGCATACACCAATGCCCTGATGTTTCACACAGTGATTCCTATCTTTCTGTTTATCTTTTGGTACAACAGTTCAATGGCAGATGTGTTTTCAGTCAACCATGTTTCTTTAGGAGGCAATGCAATCAAAACACACCACACTTTTCTGAGCTTGGTGCATTGTGTCTGGTATTTAGTGGATGACAACAGTGTTCACACTAGAATAACGACTCTTGGGGGGTACTCATGGTTTCCTTTATATATTTTTTTGAAATAGGACTGTGACATATACTCCAAGACATACATTACATGGATGATATCTTTACATGTTTGACATTCATGCCTTACTCCACATTATTTATGTGAAAAAATGCTGGACAATGTGAGCATGTTGCTGTGCTCTGGCCTGCAACAGTATTATGTATGTCTGATTGATTTGTGTAACCATCCTCCTCTCTTCATAGGGAGCCTCCTGCTACTCATACCAGAGGACTTTGTGTTTTTACACTGATGTTGTGCAATATGGCACATGCCAGGATCTTCTTACACACAAATGTTGGTGAATAAAACAGTCACCCACCTGATGCATTTAGACAACAGAAGCAGGATTTTAACAAGCCAAATATCCTCTCAACAATGGTCCTGATATGCGCCTGTTTACAGACCCTCTCTGCATCTGTTTGTGGATGAACAGTAGGGGTCATCACCTGTCCTGCTATTTGATTAAGTTTGACCAATGACTTTGTGTTTCACCACTGCGCATATTAGTTGCTCAATGTTCACCAGTAGCACATTGTATGTTTTGTTCAGTTTAGCCGCCTATGGGCTTTGACATGGCATTAGCCATTACTTTCTGTATTCTGCCTATTGGCTTTGACATGATGTATTCAGTCTAACTGCCTATTGGCTTTGACATGCTATTAGATATTACATTTTGTATCCAGCTCAGCTGCCTATTGGCTTTGACATGATATTAGACATTGCATTTTGTATTCAGTTTAGCTGCCTATTGGCTTTGACATGATATTAGACATTGCATTTTGTATTCAGCTTAGCTGCCTATTGGCTTTGACATGACACTAGACATTGCATTTGATATTTAGGTTAGCTGCCTATTGCCTTTAACGTGGAGTTAGACATTGCAGTTGAGGATCCAAGCTGTATTTTTCCAAGCTGTGTTTTTGCACAAGATGAACCAAGCTGTTTTCTTCACACACTAGACTAGACCTGATAAGAGAGAGTACAGGTGGTGTTTACCATCCTGCTCGAGCTTGGGAAGAGGAGCAGTCTAGGAGATCTGGCCAGTCTCCAAAGGCTTGCGTAGTTTTCCCAGGTCTGAGAGGAGGGGGAACGCTGTTCTAAGGGTGGCTCACGGGCTTCAGAGAATTAGATTCGAATCTGCCTGACTTCGTACTGGAACTAGGCGCCAGTTGCCAGTATCCCGTGTGGGTAGATAAATCTCTTTCTCGCAGCTGACAGGAGTCATCAGCTTGCAGACCCTAGAAAGATGAAGCTGTAAATAGTTTCTCACACGGTGAAGTATTTGTTTTGCTTTGCATTCAATATCTTATAAATATAACCTGCTGTGTACATTGCAACTGTGTTTTCATTGAAAGTGTGCTTGAAATCTAATAATTCGTCACTTACGAAATTGCGGTTGGGGAAGAATTAACAACAATAAAAGTCTTCTTTGAACTCAGAAGTGCATTCTTGATATGTTATGTAAGTGCTGAAAATGAGATAAGAACAGAAGCACTACATCACCCATGGCTGAATGTCACAACCTTGGTCAGTGGAAATGTTTAATGAAAAAAGATATGTAATTGCTTTGGTATACTGCATTTGCAAGCATCCTGCCCATGTTTATCTTGTGTATTGATATGGTCATGCACTTCAGCCAACTATGACCACATGATATGTTAGTAATGTCAGTGTGGTACAGTCTCCAGGGACCTCTTCACTCACTGTATGTGGGGTCAAAAGCAGTACATTGGCAGATAGATCATAACGATGGTGTCTGATTCCCATTGCTCTAGTCCATTCAATGTTTTGTGTTGACACTACATGTGTGGTACAACAGATTGTGCATAAGAATCTTTTCTGTTGGTTTAACCTAGCTTGTTGGTGACATGCCAGACATGTCCGACACAGACACATGCATAGGTGCCTGCTCCTCCTCTGATGTTGGAATTGCCCTACATTACATTTGCCCATGCCTTCATTTGGTCCAAATTGTCCATGACAGTAAATAGGATGCTATACACACAGCATGCTCTCACACATCCCGAATGGGTGATCTGATATGACAATTGGCATTCCCAAACAATGTTTGCATGTCAAAGTGTGTTGACCTTGTGTGCATGTGTGGGGAAATGTTGCCCACATTGTGCCCAAAACACATGCATCCTGCAGATTTGTGAGGGTTTATCAGCAGTCCAGCTACACAACTTCCTTTACTGAACTATGGCCCTCATTATGAGCACGGTGGTAAACACCGCACCGCAGGTGGTGGCGGTAACAACCGCCAACAGACGTGCGGTCCGAACCCCCAAATAATGAACTAACTGAAACACAGGCATCCTGAAAACCACTCACCGCCAGCAGAGGAGTGCCGACAACGACAGCAGAGTCCGTCCCCAGGCCGGCGGAAAGGCCACACCGCCCATCAAATAATGAAGCACTAGACCGCCATCAGTTTCGGGGTGGGAACCACCGCCACGCAAATCCAGGCGGAAACAAATCAAATATAAGGAAACACTCAACATGCCGAAGCAGACATGGAGAGAGAGTTGCAGATCATGCCAGCACTACTCCTGGCAATATACCTCCACGACCGAGACCGCTGATGAAAACGACAACGGTAAGTACCGCAACCTACAAAACAAGGGAAGAAAGGTCACTCTTACAAACCCACCCACTCCACCCACCCGGCAACACTCCCCCAACGCTTCACAGCAGCACAAGCCAGACACCCCACAGCAAGAGGTACTTACCCGACACAAGGCAAATCCAACCTGCCCAAAGTACATACATGTGCCCTTCACCCACAAACAATGAAACGAGAGACCACTGCTCCAGAGTGTGCTTCTAACAACACAGGCCACATAATAACATTTATTATGCTCACTGAGCAACAGAAGTGCATAGAAGGCCAGTGGCTAGTGAATAGTGAAATAAGTCCAATGGGCCACAATGGCCCCAACTTGACTCCCACAATTGCTACGGTACTCTACCTCATAGGGGCAACAATAGGGCATCCAGGTACCTCAGGGAACAGGGGCAGGGTTTGGTGGGGGTGGGGGTAGGGATTTATGACAGGGGGCTTAGAGTTTTGTTTGGCAGGTGGAGGGGCTTTAGTTTTGCCCTTTGAAGGTGGGGGAGTGGGCTTGGACCGTGGGGTGGCAGATGGACCTGATTCAGCACGGGGCTTCTCCCTCTCTAGGGAAGGGACACAGGAATGGGAAGGGCAGACAGGGGTGGGCTGTGATGTGGGAGGAGTGGACAGGGCAAGGAGGTAAGCACGGTTAGGGACGAGACGAGGTGGGCCAGTGAGTTGGAATAGGTCAACATGGGAGAGGAAACATTTCTTAGGTGCAATTGGGGTGGACCTGGAGGAAGGCATGGGAGTGGAGGTAGAGGGAGTGGTCGTGACAGTTGTAGGTGTGCGTGATGTGGGTGCAGGTGATTGGACAGAATGCTGAGGTGTGGTGGATGTGTGTGTGTTTTGGTGCATTTGAGTGTCTTGGGAGGAGATGGGGTGGACACAGTGGGACAAGACAGGCTGCCAGTGTAAATGGATGCTGTCTGGGTGTCTGCTAGTCTGGTGAGTGTGCTTCAAGTGTTAACTAAAGTTTTTGTGGTGAGTGCAGGTGTGGTGTCCGGATGTGTGCTATTGTGGTAAACGCAGGAACAGGGTCAGCAACATCGAATGAGGGTGCAGTGCCTGTGGGTGTGCATGTACAGGGGACAGGCAGGGAGGGCAAACTGGGGGAAGTGGATGTTGGTGTGTGTGCATGTATCTGTTGGCTGTGTGTATGCTTGTGGTGGGAGGTGTGGTGCTTCTGTTTTGAAGTGTGCTTCTTGTGTGTTGAGGTGTGTGCCTGCGTGCCAGACTGTGTGCTTTGGATGGGTGAGGGAGTGGGGTGCCGGAAACGGTAGAGGTGGTTGGAGGGGGGACGGAATGACCAGGGACACTAGCTGCCATCAAAGAAGAGGCCAGAGCCTGAAAAGATATCTGTAGACAGACACGGCACCGTGAATTCCATCCAGATAGGCATTGGTTTGCTGCACCTCTGATGCTAGCCCCTGGATGGTATTGACGATGGATGTCTGCCCTACAGAGATGGTTCTCAGGAGGTCAATAGCCTCCTCCGTGAGGGCAGCAGGGCTGACTGGGGCAGAGAAGGATGTGCCTGGGGCGCAGGAGACTCCCACCCTTCTGGGTGAGCGGGCACGGGCAACTCGGTGGGGAGCAAATGTGAGGACAGTGATGTATGGGGGGTGGCGGAAGATGACACAGTAGTGGTGGTCCCACTAGGGTTCGCCACCGCCAGGGAGCTCCCATCGGAGGAGATATTCGAGTCACTACCTCCAATGGTAGTTGCCTCCCCGTGGTATTCCCCTCACCCTCCAACCCACTGGTCCCCTTGGCGTCAGACGACTCTGCCTCCGATGATCCGTGGGCCGCTGCATCCCCACTCCTCAGTGCCTCAGCTCCCACGCCAGATGATGTACACAGACAACACAAGAGAACAGGGATGGGGAGACAAAACAGGAGAGACACTTGTAAAATTAGTAGGTCACACATACACCCACCCAGAAAACCTTCTACCAGACAGCACCTACCGCTGCATACACAGCTATGCCCCTGAATGGTGGCCAGAACTGTGATCTGCAACCATTCCGAAAACAACCGAAGGACCTGATGTACTGCAGACCTGACCCAAACACCCCTACTCCCCACAGGGACCATTATATAGATGGACATCAGTCAGAGTTCATGCCACTAGACAGCCAAAATAAGAATGCACACACACACATCTATCAAGGAGCCAAAACATGGAATATGTACTCACCCCCTTGTGACTGCTGTGCAGCCTTCAAGCGCCCACCCAGGTCCGGGTACGCCAAAGCCAGGATGCATTGCATAAGGGGGGTCAGTGCCCAACGGACACCCCTTCCTCATTGGGAGGACTTCCCCGCTGGGCCTCGCAGATCTTCCTCGCCCAGCGCCGCAGGTCCTCCCACCTCTTCCTGCAGTGGGTGCTCTGCTGGTTGTAGACCCCCAGGGTCCGCACTTCCTTGGTGATGGCATGCCAAAGTGCCCTCTTCTGGTGAGCACTGACCTATATGAGACACACAGAAAAATAACACTGAGGTCAGACACTCGCCAATCATATACAGCTGGCTACACAGCCACTATGGGATGGACATTTCAAACAGCCTAACAGCACACACAAACGAAGCATGTCAGGAACCCTGGACCATACAGTGTCACAGGTGCACACATGTATGCAGCCAACACCCACCACTACCCACATCCATGCCTCCCAATCCTCCTATTCACCTGTACCTCTGGCCGTCTGTAGAACTTGGCATACAGGGGCAGGACCCCGTCCACAAGCTTCTCAAATTCCTCGTTGGTGAAGGCCGGAGCCCTTTCCCCTGCAACACGTTCCATTTCCATGACCAGAAGCAGGACACAGCAGTGCACTCAGTGGAGTACCTGCATGCACGAGATCAGGGAGTCAAGTGAAGTTGGGGTGATGAGTTCGCATACGCACCTCGGTGGTTTGCACCGCCACCGCCGGCGGCGATCATCATACGCTAATACTGCCCATTGACAACCCTGTTTACCAATGAATTTGCGCACGCCGGTAAACACCGCCTTACGGTATTACGTCAACTGCTAGCGGTATGAGGTCACTTCCAACACAACTCTTTTGTATTACAGGGGTAGACATTTTGGCCTTAACTACGTAGTTAAAAAACCCTCATCTGCACAATGCAGGCCCTATTGTCCCCTAAATACCCATTGGCATGTAACATTATGCATTACCTCACCTGACCAGTCCTGATATATCATTGTGGTCATGTTGCTGTAATATCACACACACTAAGCATTAGTGTCCTCTACTATCATGCCAGCTATGCTGAATGAAAAATAATGTGTGCAGATGTATGTGTGTTCCTCAGATGTGTTTTCAACTCCTCCTAACTACAGACCCTTGTAGCAAGGAAGGGCCCCATCGGTGTACAGACCACTTGTTGATTTGCGGACCATGGTGGAGCATCACATCATTACCAATTACAGACTCACTCATGCAAATATTGATGAACTTTGCGCATTACTGGATCCAGCATTGACACCGGCAAATCGTAATCAGCATGCAATCCCTACTGAAGTGCAGGTGCTCTCTGCACTCCATTTACTTGCCACTGGCTCATTTCAAGTGACAGTGGGCATGGATGTAGGTTTTTCACAGCCAATGTTCAGCATAATACTGTCCAGATTCCTGAATGCATTTGTACGACACCTACAGTCCTATGTGAGGTTTCCACAAAGTGCTGACCTCCCTGCCATCAAGTCGGACTTCTATGCCTTTGCCAACATACCCCATGGGATAGGTGCCATCAATGGCACCCACACAGCTTTCATCCCAAGAGTCAGTGAACAGGTGTACAGAAACAGGAAGAAATTTCATTCCAGAACATTCAATTGGTGTGTAACTGCAGACCAGTACATCTCACATGTGAATGCCATGTTCCCTGGATCAGTCCATGATTCTATTGTGCTGAGGAACAGTAGTGTGCCACACAAGATGGAACAACTACAAGAGGACAGAGGGTGGATCATACGTAGGTGTTTCTGACAGTTATTGCCACATAGCAGACAGCAAGGCTGGCTGCCTCTGAGGGTTGTCAATGAAAGTCCTGTTTTGCACCTTTTTCTAGGTGATTCTGGCTATCCCAACTTGCGTTGGCTCCTGACTCCAGTGAGGAATCCTGAAACAGATGCAGAGAGGAATTAAAATGAGGCCCATGGAAGAACTAGGAGGGTGATAGAGCGCACAATAGGTCTCCTGAAGGCTAGATTTTGTTGCCAATATATCTCTGGCGGTTCCCTTGCCTATGGGCCTGAAAAGGTGTGCAGAATAGTGGTGGACTGCTGCATGCTGCACAACGTAGCTGTGAGAAATTCTATCCCCCTCTTGGAGGAGGAGGGTGCTGTATATCCAGACCAGCTTCCTCAGAAAGGGGATGAGAGTTATGGTGATGCTGAGGAGGGGGAAGATATAAATACCAGGACCCAACTGATACATCTCTACTTTCAGTAACTTTGTGTGACAATTGGATGAGATTGCTGTCTGTGCATCATACTGTCAGTGTGCCTTGTCATCTAGGGGGGTGTTGGTTAAATACTCCTAGCCACTCTAACCAGGTCTACATAGGAGAGATTACAATGGGGGTCATTACAACATTGGTGGTAAATGCCGCTTACCGCTGTGCAGAAGACAGCCAACACACCGCCGCGGCCGAGGAATACCGCCACAGCTGTTACGACCCACAGCTCGGAATCTGCCAAAATTTAGACACCCAGACAAGTCCGCCACACCAAAGGTCAGTGATAAACTGGTGATAACAAAACCTCCACCGTCACACCAACAGGAATACGTCCACACTATCACGACCCACGAATCCACGCAGCAGTCTTTCAACCCTGTTATTCCATTGGCAGTACACACCGCTGCGCTCAAAATACACACACATTTACAAAACACTACCACATTGGACAATTCTAAATACACACACTTGATACACATACACACACCACTCCCACACACCCAATACAATATAAAACACATATCCACATCACCCACAAACCCTTACGACCACAATTGGGACTGAAGGCCAGAGAGAGACACCACCATCTACAAACTAGCATCCACAGGCACTCAACACCATCACTCACACAACATCCACGCACTTCACACAACATACACAAACACATCCCCTCACACATCACAGCACACACCACCTCACACATAACCCACACCACACCATGGCACTGCAAAGACACCCCAGGTTCTCTGAGGAGGAGCTCAGGGTTATGGTGGAGGAAATCATCCGGGTAGAGCCACAGCTATTCGGATCACAGGTGCAGCACACCACCATAGCTAGGAAGAAGGAGCTACGGCGCAGAATAGTGGACAGGGTCAACGCAGTGGGACAGCACCCAAGAAATTGGGATGACATCAGGAAGAGGTGGAATGACCTATGGGGAAGGTGCGTTCCGTGGTCTCAAGACACCACGTCGCAGTTCAGAGGACTGGCGGCGGACCCCCACCTCCTCCCCCACAACTAACAACATGGGAGGAGCAGGTCATGGCTATACTGCATCCTGAGGGCCTCGCAGGAGTAGCTGGAGGAATGGACTCTGGTAAGGCAATTCTTTCACTACATCCTGCACCCTACCTGCATGCTATCACATACCCCCACCCCCATCACTCCAACTCCTCACATATGTCCCTCTATCCCAACCCACCCATCCCAACACCAAGCCCTGCATGCAGCACCAAAGCATGGACACCCATCACCAATGCATGGCCACTGAACATGCCCACACACACACACCTAAACATTTAGCACACAAGGTCCTACCCAAGAATGCAAGCACTGAGGTACAGGGTCACCCACCCATTGCACACCATGGCACACACAGATGCAATAATCATGCCTTTACACCCCTGCAGGACCCCTACCCAACGTCACCGGACAGGAGGTGCCAGACATGTCCACTCCCCCCCACAGAAAAGTCCCACAGTGATGACAGCAGCTCTGTCCAACTGGATCTAGATGACCAGCCCGGCCCATCTGGGACCTCGGGGCAGTCGGTTCCCCTCACACTGGCACAGCCACAACAGAGCCTCCCCCTTCTGGAAACACCAGCACAGCACCCACCCAGGGGGCCCATACCTCTGTCCCCAGGACACGTCAAGCAGCAGTGTGTCCACCACTACAGGGAACCCAGGCTAACCCACCACCCCAGCAACACCATGGCCCTGGGGGCAGTGGCAGTGAACACACCGTTCAGGGGACAGAGGCCCAGGAACACAGGGAAACTGGGCGGGCTGCTGTGCAACAGGGGGAGGACAGGCCCAGGGAACCCACTCTCCACGAGGCCCTCTCCAACATCGTGGGAGCCTACCACCATTCCCAGGAGACGATGGCAACGGTGCTGGCCAACTTTCAGGAGACTCAGTGGCTGCAGGAGGAACAGTATTTGGGGTTCAGGGAGGAACTCAAATCCATCAATACCACCCTGGGCACCATTGTAGGGGTGCTGAAGGAAGTCGTCAGCACCAGGAGGGACACTGTGGCACAACAAATCCTGACATTAGCCTGGATGATGAACTGCCCACCACCTCCGCCGGTGCTAGTGGACAGGAGGCACCGCCACAGGACCACAACACCAGCACCCCACCCCCTGCAGATGGAGAACCACCCCGCAAATGGTCCCTGAGATCCAGGTCAAAGACAGAGAACAATGCCAAGACCCTGCCAAAAAATTAGACCACACTGATTGTCATCCTTCTGTCCCACTTTCTTACCTTTTCCATCCATCAACTGCCCCAGCTCCACTTCCTGTGCCCCTTTGGAAAATGCACCCGTCAGACTAATAGACTGGACTCTGCCATGGATATTCCTCCACCATCACCCCTGACCATTTTACACCACCCTCCAATATTTTGCACTTAAATAAACACCCTTAAAGCACAAAACAATCTGGAGTCAGTCTGTGCTTTCGGAAATGTGTATTTGCAATAACTGTGGAAAACTGCTATATCCATTGTATTGTCAACATACCTATGTCACACAGCTCTAGTCCATGCGGAAACAAAGCAGATGTCACACAGTGGGACCCACATCTGTGAAATTGAAAGGGAAAGTGACAACTCAGGGTCCATACACTGGGTGAAAGTGACAGACAGATGAGAGGTAGAACAAGGGTATCAGATGTAGCAGGCAGTGATGTCTTCTTACCTGTGTCTCACTGGAAGTATTGATGAATCACTGTGTTTCTGTTGTCGATATCCTCTTTTTCTGCTTCCTTGTCTTCACTGTCCACAGGCTCCACAGCTGCCACAACACCTCCATCTGGACCATCCTCCCGCAGAAAAGGCATGTTGTGAAGCAGACAGCAGGCCACGATGATCTGGCACACCTTCTTTGGTGAGTAGAATAGGGAACCACCTGTCATATGGAGGCACCGGAACCTGGCCTTCAGGAGGCCGAAGGTCCTCTCTATAACCCTCTTAGTTTGCCCATGTGCCTCATTGTAGCGTTCCTCTGCCTTTGTCCTGGGATTCCTCACTGGGGTCAGTAGCCATGACAGGTTGAGGTAACCAGAGTCACCTGCAAATGTTGAGGGACAACTGTTAGACACACACTAACTCTTAGGGACATCCCCAGACCCAGACACCTAGTCACACTGTGTAGGGTCCATGTCCTCACCTAATAGCCACACATGGTGCCTCTGGAGTTGCCCCATCACATAAGGGATGCTGCTATTCCTCAGAATGTAAGAGTCATGCACTGAGCCAGGAAACTTGGCATTCACATGGGAGATGTACTGGTCTGCCAAACACACCATCTGCACATTCATAGAATGGTAACTCTTCTGGTTTCTGTACACCTGTTCACTCCTGCGGAGGGGCCAACGCCACATGTCTCCCATCAATGGCACCTATGATATTGAGGATATGCCCCAGGGCATAGAAGTAACCTTTCACTGTAGGCAAATCCTCCACCTGAGGGAAAACGATGTAGCTGCTCATGTGTTTCAGCAGGGCAGACAACACTCTGGACAACATGTTTGAGAACATAGGCTGGGACATCCCTGATGCCATGGCCACTGTTGTTTGAAAAGACCCACTGGCCAGGAAATGGAGTACTGACAGCACCTCCACTAGAGGGGGGACTCCTGAGGGGTGGCGGACAGCTGACATCAGGTCTGGCTCCAACTGGGCACACAGCTCCTGGATTGTGACACGGTCCAGTCTGTAGGTGGCAATTACATGTCGCTCCTCCATTGTTGACATATCCACCAGTGGTCTGTACACCGGAGGATGCCGCGATCTCCTCACCTGCCCCAGCGGACGTGCTTTATGGAGGAGAACAGCAAGCAGAGAGTCAGCCAACACTGAGGTGCGAAAACACAACTTTATTCCACAATTTTTTTAATCCGCTATGTGCCTGTATTAGTGTGTATGCAAGGCCTAGTTATGTGTGATGCATTTAAAATTAATGCCATGTGGCCCGCTGAAATGGCGGCTGCCTGACCTGTAATGTGGGACAAGGGGATATGAGTTAACTGCGCTGGCGTTGTACACCGTCGCGGTAGGCGGTCGAAGCCCGCGGAGCAATCCTGCATTGGTTAACATTGGACCCTATGGGACACAGGAGCCAATGACGATGTACGCCGGTGGTGACGGTACGCACCGCCGTGGACGTCACCGCCATTTTCTCTCTGTTCACTCACTTGATACCTGATCTTCGACAGGAGAGGACCTACACTGCAAGTGCTACTGTGACCTCAGTCTGGAAGAGACAATGGCTCAAGTGTCTGGGGAAAGGGCCCCTGCCTTCACCACGGAGGAGTTGGAGAAACTAGTGGATGGGGTCCTCCCCACTACACGCTACTCTACGGTCCTCCAGACAAACAGGTAAGTACACTGTGAGCATGGCGAATGGGCAATGCCTGTGTGGAGTGGTTTGGAAGGAAGATGGGAGGGGATAATGAGGCGTGCATGAAACAATGGTGAGTGCATGTGCGTCATGGCAAGGGTAGGGATGCGGGCCAATGACTGTGATGGTGGGGACGGTTATATCTTGTACTTTTCCCCTGTAGTATTCCTGTAGGTCAGCGCCCACAAGAAGAAGGATATTTTGCGTGCCATCGCCAAGGAAAGTCCAGACCCTGGGGGTCCACCACAGACTGGAGCACCCACTGCCGGAAAAGATGGGAGGACATTCACCGCTGGAGCAAGAAGACAGCGGAGGCCCAGTTAGGGTCGGACTCCCAACGTGGAGGGGTGCGCATCGCACCATGACTCCCCTGATGTTCCGGATCCTGGCGGTAGCCTATCTGGAGTTGGATGGGCGCTTGAGGTCATCACAGCATCCACAAGGGGGTGAGTTCACTCTCATTCAGCTGATTCAGCACACATTGGAGGTGTCTGGGTGGGGGAGGTAGTCTGTGGGTTCCCCTAGGCCAGGGCTAGTTTAGTAGGCAAGGTCCCTTCGAAAGGCAGGCCATGTGGCACCCCACCCCAACTGTGTTCAGAGCCAACTACACCTAGTCAGGCTACTGTGACTTTCATGTGTGCAGCAATCTGGCATAGGCCTTGTACCCCATGACCCTCTGATTAATTAGGGAACTCAAAGTGCACAGTGTAGTGCAGGGGGCTTCTGTGTCTGTAGTGGCCGTCAACGGTAGCGGTATTGCATGCACTCAACATGTCTTTCTTCTGTCTCTCCCCCCCTTTTTGTGGTCTCCCTGTTCTTGTGTGCATTAGCATTATCAGGCCGAGGAGCAGTGGCACTGGAGCAGGAGGGAGCTTTATCCCACATGGCCCTGGAGGGCGACACAACGGAGTCTGAAGCCACCAGTGGGACGGAGGTTGAGGGGACTTCCACGGCGGGGACAGGAGCTGAGACCATCGACACGGACTCCTCCTCTGATGGGAGCTCCCTTGCGGTGGCAGGCCCCTCTGTGCCCACCGCATCTAAAGGTACAGCCAAGGACACCGCCGCCACAAGTACCGCTTCACAGGACACCTCTGCCACCAGCACCACAGGCCAATGAGCGCTGACAGCTCCGACGCTACTGAGGCAGCCACGAGCAGGAAGAGGCACTCTGGGCACAAAGCCCCCTCCAGAACCAGTGGAGATTCACATCCACTACCTCAGTCCTTGGCAGGATGGAGCACTCTGGGCACAAAGCCCCCTCCAGAACCAGTGGAGACTATTATCCACTAGAGAGACTGTGGTTTTGCACTCCCCAGGATAAAGCAGTGGGCAAACCACCCACTGGAGAGACTTGTAAGACTGTGGCTTTGCACTCCCCAGGATAAAGCAGTGGGCACACCACTCACTGGAGAGACTTGTGAGACTGTGGCTTTGCAATCCCCAGGATAAAGCAGTTGGCAACCCACCCACTGGAGAGACTTGTGAGACTGTGGCTTTGCACTCCCCAGGATAAAGCAGTGGGCAACCCACCCACTGGAGAGACTTGTGAGACTGCGGCTTTGCACTCCCCAGGTTACAGCAGTGGGCATGGAGCCCCCTTGTGGATCTGGCGTCGTGCCCTCATCCGGCTGAGTTGCCCCCCCTTCCTTTCCCCCTGAGGTGCCTGTTGTATTTCTATCTGATGCCCCTGCATTGTTCTCTCCATTTTGATCGGGTATCTTGTGTGGGCCTCGCCCATGTATTTTGGGCCCAGTGGTTCACGGACTTTAATGGTGCAATACCTTGGACTTGTATTCTTGGTGTATATAATTGTTTATAGTGTATATATATTTTTTGAGTACTGGATTTTAATTGATTACAAATGTTCAAACCATTTCCTTTTGTCTTTGCATTCTTCCAGGGGGCTTGGAGGATGTAACTGTAGTGTATCACAATGTATTAGTGTGCGCTGTAGTGGGTGAGGGTGGGGGTGGAGGTGGGGGTGTTGCATGTGTGTGTCACTCTCTTTTCCCTCCCCCCACCCCTGTGTCGTAGGTGCAGTACTCACTGTGGTCTTCGCCTCCGGCGTTCGTGCTCCTGGTAAAGGAGCAGGAAGACAACGGCAGGGAGCATCTGGAGTTCCGGTTCCATGGCGTCCTGGTTCCTCGTGGGGTGTGTAGAGCTGAGCGTTTTCCCTCCCAAGTCCTGTTTCCGTCGTGTTTTTGTTCATGGTGAATCCGCCCCGGAAAAGGAGGCGGATTGGACTGTTGTAATACTGTGGGCGGTACATTGTGTTCCGCCTGTCTGTTGGCGGTTACCGCCGCGGTGTATGTTTGTACCGCCGTGGCGGTCAGAGTGTTAAAGTGGCTGTCTATGTTGGCGGTTTCCGCCACGGTCGTGATTCCATTTTTTTTTTTCGCTGGCCTGTTGGCGGTTTTACTGCTGCTTTATCACCGACCGCTAGGGTTGTAATGACCACCAATATAGTATAAAAGTTCAACACATCTGTAGGTACAACAACATGTAAGGCGTGTTGTGCATTTCCTGCTACTCATATAACAACAAAAGAGTTATCATAGAGTTGCATCCATACTTCACTTTGTTTAAACTTACTGACAGGGCACATTGTAACAGGTGAAAAGATGTTTTATTTGGTGTAGTGATTAAATCGTGCAGATTACAGTGATGGGAGTGGGGTACTGTTGCTTGTACAATATGGCAACATGGTCGCAGCATTGTTGGCAATAGTGGTAGGTACATCAATGTTCACAAGAGTTTGTTATATTTTTCAAAAGGTTTGGTGGTTCATTCAGTGGGACACTTGGAGGACAGTTCTTGCCAGAGTCACTTCTTTGAGGGGGCCTTGTTCTTGGCAGGTATTCCTGTGTCATATCTGGTCCTTAGGGTCCGTTTGGGCTCCTGGTGTTGACCGGCACAGGTAGTGATGGATGTCCCCTGTGTGTCCTGAGAGGGTGATACATGTGCAGTTGCTGCAGATGCTGTTGTTGTCCGGTCTGTATCCTGGCCTGCAGTAGGGGCTTCCTGGTCTGTGTGGGCCTCAGGCTGTTTTGGGACAAGGTGCAGCAGTGCACCTGCTATGCTGGCCATTGTGGCATTGTGAAGTTTCCACTGCTTCATGGCCCCTTGGTGGTATGCTAGCTGCATCCTTTTGACTCTGCTCCAGGGTGGATACTATCTGGGCCAATCTGTCCTCGGTATGGTGATATGCTCCCAGGACCTCAGAGATCACGTCATGGGCTGCAGCATCCATCCTGTGGCCTCCCCCCTGGGCCATTGATGCCCTCCCACTGGGCCCAGCCCCATGTGTCCCCTGCACAGGTCTGATGACACCATTTATACTGGGGCCATTGTCTTCCTGCCTGTTGGTAGGGGGGTGACTATGGCCTCTGTACTTGTGTTCTACCAGTCTGTGGCCTGGATATACAGGTGTGGGGACGGTTGCCCTGGGCTGAGGTTATTGGCTCGGTGGTAGGGGTGTCAGTGGTATTCTGGGTGGGGCTGCTGGATGGTGACAGTCCAGTACTGTGTGAGGAGCCTGGGTGATTGTCAGTGTCCAGGGTTCCATCCCAAGTGTCCTGGGAGGTGCCTCTGTCTCCCTGTGGGGCACTGCCACTCCTTGTCCTGTCCATCAGGGTGGCATAGGTGGTGATGCCTGTTGGGAGGAACACACATGTCTGTTACATTTGCATGATCAGTTGGATTGACAGGGTTTGTATAGGTTTCACACTTTGGGGCCATGCAGGTTGCTTTTGTGAGGTTAGCATTGCTTTTCTGTTTAGGATGTGGAGGTGCATTGTGGGTGCTGTAGACCATTGTAATTCCTGGCAGGGGTGGGTGGCTGTGCACAGGGGGAGGGATGTGGGCCTGTTTGTGGGTTTGTGGGCATGCAGGGTAACTGGATGTAGTGATTGTGGCATGGGTGGGGTTGTGGTCCTGGTGGTAGTTGGAGGGGTGAGGTTGTGCATGCATTCCAGACGTGATGGATATGGGGTAATTACAGATGACTTACCCGAATCCATTCCTCCAGTGAGTCCAGTGAGTCCCTCAGGGTGCAAGATGGCCAGTTCCTTTTCCTCCCAGTCAATGTAGTCGAGTGGTGTTGGTGTAGGTCCTCCCCCAGTCTTCTAGACTGCAATGTGGTGCCTGGATGCCATGGACCTGACCTTCCCACGCAGGTCATTCCATCTCTTGCGGATGTCCTCCCTGGTGCATGGATGGTGTCCCACGGCATTGACCTTGTTGCCTATTGTCTGCCATAGCTCCATCTTCCTGGCGATGGGTGGGTGCTGGACCTGTGCCCCGAATAGTTGTGGCTCAACTTTCAGGATCTCGTCCACCATGGTCCTTAGCTTCTTTTCTGTGAAGCATGAGCATTTGGGGGGTGTCATGGTGAGTGTTGTGAATGATGTCTTGTGTGGATCTAGGTGAGGGTGCTCTTGTGTGGTTGGGTGTATAGATCGTGGATTGTGGCGTTCACTGTCTGCTTCTGGAGTTCTCTGTATTAGTTGGCCTAATGACGTTGCAAAGGATTATGGTGTGTGTCTTTGAGTGTTTTGTAGTGTTGTGGATAAGTGTCAGGTGTGTGGGTTTCAAACTTACCAATGTATGCATTTCTTGCTGTTGGGTCCACTTCCCGCCCATGGTGGTCTGTACCGCCAATGGTCGTTCGGCTTCCACTAACCGCCACAGTGATTTGTGCTTCATTATTTGGAGAGTGGGGTGTTTGTATACTCAGTGTTTGGGGGGTGGGAAATCCAGCATTTCCACCGACAAGGTCTTCGTGGTGACTGGTGGCAGGGAGATTTTTGTCAGTTTCTGATTTTTGCATCATTATATGACGGGTTTCTGTTCACCGCCAATGGCGGTCTTCTGTTCGCCGTCGCCACAGAGGTCAACGGTGTTTACCACCATGTTCATAATGAGGGCCTATGTCTATAAGAAGGGTAACTGGTACACATTCCTTGAGGACTCATGCCAATTTGTGCTCCATACAAGTGGAATTACACACAAGCTGCCTAGTGTGCAGCATGGTAAGTGATGTCTGCATGTACCATTAGACTCACATATGTGAGATGTGAGTTATTTGACATAGCATTGGCATTTGTACTGTTACGTGTGACCTGGCCATGGCCGGTGGTTAGTCATCTGGCACCTGGGAACTCATTGAAGTGGCCCATGCCACAGAGCAGCACATCACACGCCTTGCTGTGCTTCCATGTGCCAGGAAAATACCTAATGAACAAGATATTGCACTTTTCTGTCCTCTCCCCCTACACTGATGCAGAACTCGCTGCATAACGCCAAGGCAGGCAGCCTTGCAACATACATGCATGCATTGTGGGGATGATAGTTTTTATGCTGGAGGGAACACCTTCTTGCAAAAAAAAATAACAATCATGAGAGGTGTTTCCCTATGCAGCACACATAGGAAGAGGAAGATACAGGGAGGAACAGGAATATTGCTCCCCATTGCGTCACTCTTATGCCCCCGCGATAGCTTACAATGATAATACATTCCCTGCCTTGTACATCTGTGAATACGTCAGGTAGCTTTTTTGTTCATGGGTGTTGCATGGGTATACCGCAAGCAACGCCCATGAAATGGTCCTTTCACACAGTGTTGTGCATGTAAGGGGTCCATATTTACAGGGCCAAGATAAGTCCACAATGTGGCTTTACATGGCCTTGTATTTATGGCCAGGCACCTTCCTCAGGGTTATCAGGGATACCCGCTGGCACTCTCCCTTCTCCGATGCTGCTTCTGTGGTCTGGATGGTGGTAACTGTGGTGGTGTTGGATGTTGCGGTGGTGTTGTTGGGGGTTGCTCTGGTCTCCTTTGTGCCCAAGTTCTAAGGTAAGTAGGTCAATGTTGTACTCCAAGTTACCAGGGTATTTTGTGAGTGTTCTCCTTATGTACCTGTGCTTGGGGTACATTTTAATGCCTGGTCTGACCAGATGTTAAAATTTTGACACTAGTCAGATTTAGTGCATCTTTTCCTAGGGGTGCTTTTTTTTTGGACACGCTTGTAAACGCGGCACAAGTGGGCTAGCTTCATTTTTAAGAAGCAACACCTACATTTCATATCATTATACGTATCTGATGCAACCAGATTCAACGCTTATGAAAAATTATGCTAGCCCAGGGAAAGTGATCCTAGAGACCTCTAATGCCACTTTGTAAATCTGGCGCTGAATTTGCGCCTCCACAGCATGAAAAAAAAAAAACTATGGCAGTCCAAAATCCTTGTAAATCAGGACCTCTGTGCCTGCAATATGGCTTACTTTTCTTCTGAGTTGCATGTGAATGTTAATCCTGCAGCTTTGCAACGTTTTCCACAACAGATTAAATAGTGGCTACTGCTTTTACAGAGGTGAGCTTAGCTATAATAGCCAACTCAAATCAAATTCAAGGAAGGACATTAATCTACCCATGGTAGTCTGATGACAAAAAACAAATGCATTGTATTTTTCCTAATAGATCTGTAAATATTCAACTTGTCCTTTGTTTGCATTCTATGAGTCTTATCATATGGTTGGTATTTGGTCCGTTTTTTTAACTGTACTGTGCTGGTTGTAATCAAGGTTGCAACATGGTTATAATAACAACATTAGACCTGTGTATTTCTGCCAACTGTCCTGTTGGGCTTTTTTTTGCTTATGCAGGGTCATCCCCAATCTTTTTGCCTCCTGCCTCCTAGTTTTTCTGACCTGTTGCTGTTGGTTTTTGAACTCTGAGCACTTTCCCACTGCTAACCAGTGCTAAAGTGCATATATGCTCTGTATAAATTGTATTGTTGGTTGTTTATCCATGATTGGCATATTCGATTTACTAGTAAGTTCCCAGTAAAGTGCACTAGAGATGCCAGGGCCTATAAACCAAATGCTACTAGTGGGCTTGCACCACTGGTTGCGCCACCCACATAAGTAGCTCTGTAATCATGTCTCAGGCCTGCCACTGCAGTGTCTGTGTGCAGTTTTAACTGTAAATTTGACTTTGCAAGTGTACCCACTTGCCAGGTCTCAACCGTCCCTTTTCTTACATGTAAGTCACCCCTAAGGTAGGCCCTAGGTAGCCCCAAGAGCAGGGTGCAGTGTATGGTTAAGGTAGGACATATAGTAGTGTGTTTTATATGTCCTAACAGTGAAATAGTGCTAAATCAGTTTTTCACTGTTGCAAGACCTGTCCCTCTCATAGGTTAATATGAGGGCTACCTTTAAATCTGATTAAAGTGTAGATTCCCTTTGGGAGCAGATGGACATGTGGAGTTTGGGGTCTCTGAGCTCACAATTTAAAAATACATCTTTTAGTAAAGTTGATTTTAAGATTGTGTGTTTGAAAATGCCACTTTTACAAATTGAACATTTTCTTGCTTATACCATTTCTGTGACTCTGCCTGTTTCTGGATTCCCTGTCTGGGCCAGTTTGACAGTGGGGCTGGTTGCACCTTACACTAGACAGTGACACAAAGGGAGCTGGGGTGCAGCCTGCATATCCTGATGAGCCATCTGTGCTGGGAGGGGGGGGAGTAGTAACTCACACCTGGAAGGGCTATGCCTGCCCTCACACAATGCAGTCCCCAAGCCCCTGTTGAGTGTCTGGGGGTTGGCCTGGGCAAGGCAGGATTTCACATTCAAGAGAGACTTTGCTTTGAAGTAGGCCTACTTCAAAGGAGATATTGGGTATAAGAAGGGCACCCAAAACCACAGACTTTAGAACACTTCCGGAAACCAAGAGAAACCTCTGCGTGGAGAAGAGCTGAAGAGCTGAGGAAGAAGAGCTGCCCTGCCTGTGACTGTGCTTTGTGGAGCTATCCTGCAGTTGCTGCTTCTGCCTTTGCTTGGGGACAGAGACTGGACTTTGTGATATATTCCTGCTTGAAGAAGATCTCCAAAGGCTTGATTCAGAGCTTGCCTCCTGTTGTTTGATGTCTCAGGGAGAGCAAAGACTTCTCTGTGCCAGCGCCTGGAGTCTCTGGAGAGACTCCTACTCTGCCCTGTGGTGCACATCCAGTTGTTGTGACCCTGAAAGGAGAAGCTGGCAGTCTAAGAGGAGGAAATCCACACATAGAGCACCGTGCGGGGAAAACATCGACACAACTGCGATCTGCGGCTGAAGAAATGACACACTGCTGGCTCTGGGGCTGAAAATTGACACTCGCCGGAAACACAACCGAAGAATCAATGCACAGAGCTGGAGGAATGACGCGCAGCATCACTGACAGAGGCTGGGAGATCGCAACCCGCGCTGTGTGGTTTTCGGATCATCGTGCTGCTGGATTTCTGACGCAAACACCACTGGGTATATAAAAACAATACAATGCCTGCCAGGACCCAGGAGTGCTGACCGGATCGATGCATCGCTCTCCTGCGGAGAGAAGAAACAACTCTCCCGACCCAACAAAAGGAGAAATGACACAAGGTCTCTCTCATGAGTGAAATTGACGTATCGCAAGCCCTTTTTGACAAACATTCTCCCGTGCGGGGTTATTTTTGACTCACTCAAGGTACATTTTCACGCTAACAGTGTTAGTGTGTGTTTAAAACTACTTAAATACTCTTTTTGATTTTTAATTGATAACTTGACTTGTGTATTGTGGATTTTAGTCGTTTTGGTCTTGTTTTGTTTAGATAAATATTTCCTATTTTTCGAAACCTGGGTTGTGTCATTTTGTAGTGATTTCATTACGTTTCTGTATGTGTTGGTATAAATACTTTACACCTAGCACTCTGAAGTTAAGGCTACTGCTCTGCCAAGCTACCAAGGGGGTAAGCAGGGGTTAGCTGAGGGTGATTCTCTTTTACCCTGACTAGAGTGAAGGTCCTTGCTTGAACAGGGGGTAACCTGACTGTCAACCAAAGACCTCATTTCTAACATGTCCCTCAATGGTGACTGATGAAGGGCTCTCAAAATGGAATGCACTGAGCCCATCTGTTCTTCACCTGTGTGGCAATTTTATAGATAATAGTCTGTTGCAATGCACTGCAGTGAAGGGGTTTCACTAACAAACTCCTTTGTAATGCCAGCTGTAATCCTGTACAGAAATTGTCCACATAAAGGTTATAATCTTTATGATGGATTGAGCAAGCAAGAACATTTACAATATTTTCATACATATTTTCAATATATATTACTGATGTCGAAGGGCAACTGGCTGAATTCATACTGGAGATGTTCCAGTATATACTCTTAAACTGTATGCATAACCAGTAAAACACATG
This sequence comes from Pleurodeles waltl, assembly GCF_031143425.1. Lineage (NCBI taxonomy): Eukaryota > Metazoa > Chordata > Amphibia > Caudata > Salamandridae > Pleurodeles > Pleurodeles waltl. Next base: position 815,396,089 of record NC_090437.1, on the reverse strand, counting down.
AACAATGTGTAAATCTTCATGCCGCATGAATGTCTCATATTGGTATACACAGTATATACTGTACTAGATGAGTAGCAGCTACCCCTTGCAAATGATCAAAGACATGTTTTATTCTTCTTTGGAGCAAAAATCTCAGGAAACTTGGCATTGAAATGTTTCACAACAGGCTGAATTTTGAACAACCTGTCATGGTCTGGATGGTCCCTTGGCAATGCTCAGGTGTATAAGTGGAATGCTGCATGCACTGCTGAATCAAAATATTGGCCCTCATTACAACTCTGGCGTCGGTGTTAAAGCGGCGGTAATGCTGCAAACAGGCCAGCACAAAAAAAAAATGGGATTACGACAGTGGCGGAAACCACCAACATAGACAACCACTTTAACACTCTGACCGCCACGGCGGTACAAACAAACAGTGCGGCGGACACCGACAACAGACAGGCGGAGGACAATGTACCGCCCACCCTATCACAACACGGCTGTCCGCCACCTTTTCTGGGGCGGAACCAACGCGAATAAAAACACGGCGGAAACAGTACACAGAAGGGAAAACACTCACCTCTCCACACCCCACGAGGAACCAGGATGCCATGAAGCCCGAACTGCAGATCCTGCCGGCGATGGTCTTCCTGCTCCTCTATCAGGAGCTCCAATGACAGCGGCGACGACCACAGTGAGTACTGCACCTACAACACAGGGGAGGGAGGAGGGAAAACAGAGTGATACACACAAGCAACACGCAACACCCCCACTCCCACCCTCACCCACAACACCATACACACAAATAAATGCTGCAACATTACATATACATCCCCCTGCCCCCCACTCCCCCTTGAATAACGCAAGGACAAAAGGAAATGATTGTCACGATTGTAATGAATAAAAATCCATTAGTGAAAAGTAAAAATCCAGTATATACAATTATGAACACCAACTACACAAGTCAGGATAGTTCACCAATCATTGTCCGTGGACCACTGGGCCCAAAATGCATGGGCGAGGCCCACACTAGATACCTGACTCCAAACGGAGAGAACACTGGAGGAGCATCACATAGAAAATATACAGGCACCTCAGGGGGAGGGGAAGGGGGGCTCCTCAGCCTGATTAACGCACGACGCCACTGCTCAACGAGGGGGCTCCATGCCCATTGATGTATCCTGGGGAGTGCAAAGCCATAGTCTCTGAAGTCTCACAAGTGGGTGGTTTGCCCACTGCTTTATCCTGTAGAGTGCAAAGCCACAGTCTCTGAAGTCTCACAAGTGGGTGGTTTGCCCACTGCTTTATTCTGGGGAGTGCAAAGCCACCCTCTCTGAAGTCTTTCCGGTGGGTGGTTTCCCACTGCTTTATCCTGGGGAGTGCAAAGCCACAGTCTCTCAAGTCTTTCCAGTAGGTGGTTTGCCCACTGCTTTATCCTGAGGAGTACAAAGCCACAGTCTCTCAAGTCTCTCCAGTGGGTGGGTTGCCCACTGCTCTATCATGGGGAGTGCAAAGCCACAGTCTCTCAAGTCTCACAAGTGGGTGGTTTGCCCACTGCTTTATCCTGGGGAGTGCAAAGCCACAGTCTCTCAAGTGGATAATAGTCTCTACTGGTTCTGCAGGGTGATTGTGCCCAAAGTGCTTCATCCTGCCAAGGAATGAGGTAGTGGATGTGATCCTCCACTGGTTCTGGAGGGGGCTTTGTGCCCAAAGTGCTTCATCCTGCCAAGGACTGAGGTAGTGGATGTCAATCTCCACTGGTTCTGGAGGGGACTTTGTGCCCAGAGTGCTTCATCCTGCCAAGGACTGAGGTAGTGAATGTGATACTCCACTGGTTCTGGAGGGAGCATTGGGCCCAGAGTGCTTCATCCTGCCAAGGACTGTGGTAGTGGATGTCAATCTCCACTGGTTCTGGAGGGAGCTTTGTGCCCAGAGTGCTCCACGTGCATTGTGGCCACAACAATACAATCGCATGGGTGTGTGTGCCATGAGATTGCCGAGGTACAGGTAGGTTGATACACGTGGAGGCAGAGACATACCCCACACTGCTGCGTCTTCGCATTCCATATGCAGGTGACAACTGTGATGACAGTGATGCTTCATGGAAGCTGCCTAGGCTCCTGGATCTCACCACCAGCCTTGACTTACCACTGGGGATAGCAGCCATGTCTGCGGTAGTGCCACTGGCTCAGGATGTTGCGGGCAGCTGGCGGTGCTTGCGGTTGGCGTTGACGTGGACAGAAGGTGTGACACAGGTTCCTCAGTCGGTGCCACCATGCCCTCTCCTGACCTGCCCTTCAGTTTCTGGCCCTTCCCTACCTTTGATGGTGGCGCAGCTGCCTTGCCACTATTCCCTTTCGTTTTCCCTGACCTCTTGGTGTCAGGTGTTTTTGGCTTCTCCCTCCGGGATGTGGGCACCTTTTTCACCTTGGCAGGTGGCGGAATGTCCTTGCCCTCGCTCCGTGGCACACTGGCCGCCCTGATGGTTGGTGCACTCCATGACCCCGCAGTTGCTGGCACCACTGTGCCTGGGGATTTGGTGGCTGAGGTGCTGGGCTGGGACCTGGAAAGCCTGGCCCTAGGGGAAGGATGGGGGGAGGTGTAGGGAAGAGGTCAATATTAGCCAGGAAAAGTTTTTTAGAGACAATGGGATGGGTAGATGGAGGGAGTTTGGGAGTGAAGGTAGAGATAGTGGTTGTAGGAGGTGTACGTCTGCTGAATTTGGGTGAAGGTGCATGGGCTGGAGGCTGTTGTGAGGTGTATGGCTGTTGGGTGGGTGTGTGCCTGCGTTTGTGTACTTAGGGAGGAGGGCTCACTGACACACTGGGAGAGGACACTGGTGATGTGTGAATGGTAGTGGGGATGGTGAGTGCATGTGAACGGTGTGTGGTGATGGGCGTTCTGGTGATGGATGTAGTGCATGCAGGTGTGAGTGGAGACGAGACTGGGAGAGAGCAGGGAGACGTGGAGGAGGGGGACACAGTGCAGGCAGTGGATGTTGGTATGGGTATGATGCTTGTGTGAGTGCCTGTGAGATGTGTGGTGCTTATGTTTGCCTGAGCCACCCTTGTGTGTTGATGTGTGTTCATGCTGGTCTGATAGAGTGCTGGGATAGGCTGAGGTACAGGGGATTGGGTGTGGTTGGAGGAAGTTGGAAGGGGGAGGCTGGACACAGGGACAATGGCTGCCATCAGTACTGAGGCCAGAGCCTGAAATGCTCTCTGTTGGGCTGCCTGCCCAGAATGAATGCCCTCCAGGTATGCATTTGTTTGTTGCAAATGCCTCTCAAAATGGTAGACTACCCAACAGTGAGGGATCTCAGGGGGTCTATAGCCTCCTCACTGAGGGCAGCAGGGCTGACTGGGGCCGGGGCTGAGGTGCCTGGGGCGAAGGAGATGCCCATCCTCCTGGGTGAGCGGGCACGGGACACACGCTGAGGGGATGCTGGGAGGCCGGTGCTGGTAGGGGGGGTGGCGCAGAGGGGCCCGCCACCACAAGGGAGCTCCCATCAGAGGGGGAGTCGCTGTCACTGCTGTCTGCTCCTATCCCCGCTGTGGAGCTCCCCTCACCCTCCGTCCCACTGGTGGCTTCAGACTTCATTGTTTCGCCCTCCAGGGCCAAGTGGGATGCATCTCCCTCCTGCTCTGTGCCACTGCTCCTCCGCCTGATGATGCTATTGCACACAAGAACAGGGAGACCACAAAAAGGAGGGGAAGACAGAAGAAAGACATGTTCAGTGCATGCAACACCACTGCCGCCGGGGGACATAACAGACACAGCAGCCCTCTGCACTATGCCATGCACTTATAGTTCCTAGATTAATCACATGCCCATGGGGTACAAGGCCTAAGCCCAAAGTCACCTGGAAGTCTGACTATGTGTAGATGGCACTAGCCACTAGTGGGGTTGGGGTGCCACAGAGCCTGCCTCACAAGGGACTTTGCCCACAAAGCTCGCCCTGGCCTAGGGGAACCCACTACCCACCTCCCCCGCCCAGATTCCTTGTAATGCACGCAACGTCAGCAGATTGATAGTGTACTCACCCCCTTGTGGCTGCTGTGATGCCCTCAAGCGCCCATCCAACTCTGGATACGCCACCATCAGGATCCGGAACATTAGGGGGGGTCATGGTCAGATGGCCACCCCTCCCACGTTGGGAGGCCATCCCCAGCTGGGCCTCTGCAGTCCTCTTGCTCCAGCGGCAAAGGTCCTCCCATCTTTTCTGGCAGTGGGTTCTCTGTCTGTGGTGGACCCCCAGGGTCTGGACGTCCTTGGCGATGGAACGCCAAATATCCTTCTTCTGGTGGGCGCTGACCTAGAGGAATAGTACAGGGGAAAAGGAAAATCTTTACCCGTCTGGACCGTCATTCTCTTTGGCCCATGTTCCCACCCTTGCCCTGATGCACATACACTCACCATCCACCCATGCAGGCCTCAGTCCCCCCCCATTTATCTTCTATCCACACCACTCAAAACAGGCATTGCCCATGCAGCATTCTCACACTGTACTCACCTGTTTGTCTGGAGGACAGTACAGTTGTGTGTACTGGGGGAGGACCCCATCCACTAGTTTCTCCAGCTCCTCTGACGTGAAGGCAGGGGCTCTTTCCCCAGACACATGAGCCATCGTCGCTTCCAGACTGAGGTCACAGCAGCACTTGCAGTGTAGGTCCTCTCCTGTTGAAGGTCAGGTATCAAGTGAGGGAACAGACAGAAAATGTCAGTCACGTCCGCGGCAGTTCGTACCGTCACATCCGGCATACATCGTCATTGGCTCCTGGGACCCATAGGGTCCGATGTTAACCAATGCAGGATTGCGCTGCGGTCTTTGACCGCCTACTGCGACGGTGTACAACTCTGGCGCAGTTACCTCATATCGCCTTGTCCCACCTTACAGGTCAGGCAGCCGCCATTTCAGGGGGCCACATGGCATTAATTTTAACTGCGTCAGATCAATGTAGGCCTTGCATACACAAAGCAACAGGCACATTGCGGATTAATAAATGTGTGCAAATTACATTTTGTGATACCTCAGTGTTGACTGACTCTCTGCTCACTTTTCTCGTCCATAGGGCACGTCCGCTGGGGCAGGTGATGAGATGGCCGCATCCTCCGGTGTACAGACCGCTGGTAGATCTGTCGACAATGGAAAAGAGACACGTAATAGTCACCTACAGACTTGATCATGCAACAATCCATGAACTGTGTGCACAGTTGGAGCCAGACCTGATGTCAGCTATCCACCATCCCACAGGGATCCCCCCCTCTAGTGCAGGTCCTGTCAGTACTCCATTTCCTGGCAAGTGGTTCCTTTAAAACAACAGTGGCCATTGCATCAGGGATGTCCCAGCCAGTGTTCTCTAACGTGTTGTCAGGAGTGTTGTCTGCCCTGCTGAAACACATGCACAGCTACATCGTGTTCCCTCAGGTGGAGTATTTGCCCACAGTGAAAGGTGACTTCTATACCCTGGGACATATCCCCAACATCATAGGTGCAATTGATGGGACATATGTGGCCTTGGTACCCCCCGCAGGAGTGAACAGGTGTACAGAAACCAGAAGAGCTACCATTCGATGAATGTGCAGATGGTGTGTTTGGCTGACCAGTACATCTCCCATGTGAATGCCAAATTTCATGGCTCAGTGCATGACGCTTACATTTTGAGAAATAGCAGCATCCCTTATGTGATGGGGCAACTCCAGAGGCACTGTGTGTGGCTAATAGATGAGGACAAGGACCCTATACTGTGTGAATAGTTGTCTGGGTCTTGGGTTGTCCCTACGGGTTAGTGTGTGTCTAACAGTTGTCCCTCGACATTTGCAGGTGACTCTGGTTACCCCAACCTGTCATGGCTCCTGACCCCAGTGAGAAATCCCAGGATAAGGGCAGAGGAACGCTACAATGAGGCCCATGGGAGAACTAGGAGGGTGATTGAACGGACCTTCGGCCTCCTGAAGGCCAGGTTCCGGTGCCTCCATATGACAGGTGGTTCTCTCTACTACTCACGAAAGAAGGTGTGCCAGATCATTGTGGCCTGCTGTGTGCTGCACAACCTGGCTTTGCGATGGCAGGTGCCTTCTCTGCAGGCGGATGGTCCAGCTGGTGGTCTTGCGGCAGCTGTGGAGCCTGTGGACAGTGAAGACGAGGAGGCAGAAGAAGAGGATATCGACAACAGAAACAACATTATCCAGCAATACTTCCAGTGAGACACAGGTAAGAAGATATCATTGCCTCACACATCTCAGACTATTGTTGGAGCTAGCATAAGTCTGTCATTTTCACTCAGTGTATGGACCCTGACTTGTCCCTTTGCTTTTCCGTTTAACAGATGTGGGTCACACTTTGTGACCTCTGCTATATTTCCTCCAGCCCTACAGCTTTGTTTCATCGGTATGTGAACAATTAAATTGACATTGCTATATTCCATAGTTATTGCAATTACACATGTGTGAAAGCACAGGCTGACTCCAGATTGTTTTGTGATTGAAGTGTGTTTATTTCTGTGCAAATAAGTGGAGGGGGTTGTAAAATGGGCAGGGGTGATGGTGGAGGAATGTCCATGGCAGAGTCCAGTCTATTTGTTTCACAGGTGCATTGTTCAAAGGGGCATAGGAAGTGGAGCAAGGGCAGTTTATGGATGGATAGGGTGACATCTGCAGGGATGGGGTGTGGTGTCATGTTCCTGTGGCGATGCCTCCTGTCCACTAGCGCCGGCGAAGGTGGAGGGCTGTTCATCATCCAGGCTAGTGTCAGGGGCCCCTTGTTGTGCCACAGTGTCCCTCCTGGTGTTGACAAGGTCTTGCAGCACCCCTGCAATGGTGACCAGGGTGGTGTTAATGGACTTCAGTTCCTCCCTGATCCCCAGATAGTGTTCTTCCTGCAGCCGCTGGGTCTCCTGTTTTCCTGTTCCTCTGTCTCCTGAACCGTGTGCCCACTGCCCACAGGTCCCTGATTGTCTTGGGTTGGTGGGTTTGCCTGGGTTCCCTGTAGTGGTGGACACACTGCTGATTGACGTGTCCTGGAGACAGAGGGATGGGCCCACTGGGTGTGTGCTGTGCTGGTGTTTCCTGAGGGGGGAGGCTCTGTGGTGGCTTGTGAACGTGTCAGGGGAACCGACTGTCCCGAGGTCCCAGATGGGCCGGGCTGGTCATCTTGATCTAGTTGTGCATAGCTGCTGTCATCACTGTGGGTCTCTTCTGTGGGGGGACTGGATATGTCTGGTACCTCCTGTTCGGTGACGTTGGGTAGGGGTCCTGCAGGGGTGTAAAGGCATGATTATTGCATTTGTGTGTGCCATTGTGTGCAATGGGTGAGTGACCCTGTACTCCAGTGCTTGCATTCTTGTCTAGGTCCTTGTGTGATAATTGGTTTGGGGTCTGTGTGGGTATCTGTAGTGGGCATGCTTTAGTGATGGGTGTCCATGCTTTGGTGTTGCATGCAGGGCTTGTATTGGGATGGGTGGGTTGTGATAGTGGAACATATGTGAGGTGGTGCAATGATGGGGGTGGGAGTATGTGATGGCATGCAGGTAGGGTGGGGTTAAGGTAGTAAAGAGTTGACTTACCAGAGTCCATTCCTCCTGCTACTCCTGCAAGGCCCTCAGGATGCAGTATTGCCAAGACTTGCTCCTCCCATGTTGTTAGTTGTGGGGGAGGAGTTGGGGGTCCACCGCCAGTCCTCTGTACAGCAATCTGATGTCTGGAGAACACGGAACGCACCTTCCACCATAGGTCGTTCCACCTCTTCCGGATATCATCCCTAGTCCTTGGATGCTGTCCCACTGCCTTGACCCTGTCGACGATTCTGCGCCATAGCTCCATCTTCCTAGAAATGGAGGTGTGCTGCACCTGTGATCCGAATAGCTGTGGCTCTACCTGAATGATTTCCTCCACCATGACCCTGAGCTCCTCCTCAGAGAACCTGGGGTGTCTTTGAGCTGCCATGATGTGGTGTGGGTGATGTGTGAGGTGGTGTGTGTTGTGATGTGTGAGGGGATGAGTTGTTGTGTGTTGTTTGAGGTGCGTGGATGTTGTGTGAGTGATGATCTTGTGTGTCTGTGGATGCTGGTGTTGTTTCTGGTGGTGTCTCTCGCTGGTGTGGTATCAGAATTCTGGTAGTAACGGTTTGTGGGTGATGTGGTTCGGTGTGTGGGTGTGGTGTGTGTATGTGTATCAGGTGTGTGTATTTCAAATTGTCCAATGTGGTTGTGTTTTGTAAATGTGTGTGTGTTTTGAGCGCAGCGGTGTATACCGCCAATAGAATACCACGGTTGAAAGACCGCCGTGTGGATTCGTGGGTTGTGATAGTGTGGGCGTATTCCTGTTGGCGTGACGGTGTCGGTTTTGTTATCGCCAGTTTATCACTGACCTTTGGTGTGGCGGACTTGTGTGGGTCTCTGGATTATGGCGGATTCCAAGCTGTGGGTCGTAATAGCTTTAGCTGAATTCCACCGCCACAGCGGTGTGTTGGCGGTCTTCTGCATAGCGGTAAGCGGGATTTACTGTCTGGGGTGTAATGAGGGCCATTATCTCTTCTCATGAGAGATGTGAAGTGGGGATGTTGCCCAAACCACAAGAGATGACTGATAAGACTTTACTTATCATTTGCACAATATTCTTATGAGCTGGGTAAGGCCTCAATATTGTTGTGCTCTCTAAGTGAAGTGGGAGTCCACAGGTGAGCTCTCCAATGAGAGCTTCCATGCACCCTCTAAAAATGTTCTACACACATGTGTTTGATGTATAATTTCCTCAAGGAACATGTCATACACATATAGCTGAAAGTAGTCAATGGGCACAAAAGTTGCAATGTTGACTTTACATCCAGCACCTCCAGTGAAAGAAGAATTCATATTCTGAAATCTAATGGGGGCTTTCAAGTGAGCACTACTGCTTTGTTCTGAGCAGTATCTTCCAAACTTTGATCCTTGATCCTCTCCCTCAGATGTAGTCTTAGTAAGAGTACTTTTGTCAAAACCTTTCTCTACTACTTTTGTAAAACATTTTATTTATATATTTGATATAGGAACATGCCAGGAGTTGTAGGTCATTCCTAAGTACTACACAGTTGAAAGGATAATGCATCACAACTTAAGTACCTGTAGTACACTGACAAAATCAGTATTAGCACAATAATGTTACTGGTCCATAATTTGAATTTACATTTACCTAAATCTCAGTTCAACATGCAATACATTAAGAGCTCACAAACCAGGGTCCGACTCTTGCTGTGACAAAATGGGTCCTAGTGGCTCCCAGAAGTATTTTAAGTGAGAGTTAAGATGCATGAAAACAAATGCATTGAGCTATCAGTTAATTTTAATATGTCAGATATTGAATCCACCAGTATGTTTGGGCAATTTAGCACTCGTCTAATGAATCACCACCCATGTCTTATCCAACCCAAGTGTCAGTGATATATATCTGTACACTTTTGTAGGTATGGCCTCAGTAGATCCCAGGATGGCCAGCTTAGGGTATATGTAAACAGAGATCGCAATCATTATACTCTGGGAGTCAAATTCCTCCTTCCAAATTCCAAACAGAGGGTGACAGGACCGTACAATGTGAAGGAAGGCTACATTTGTCAGTTTACATTTTTCTACATTCCACAAGGCCACCCAGATAAAATTTAGCTCTATGTTCTGCGTTAAACTTTAAATAGTAAATACATTTGAATTGAGTCAATTTATGCCTAAAATTAAAGGACATTTCTTTGACCTGCTTGTAATAATATTCACAGCATGTATCAAACCCAAATCATCTTCTAGACTTGCCTAGCCATATAAAATTGAATTGTTGTATTGCCCAATATCTCCATGTGCATAGAAGAGATCATCTTCCCGGCATCACTGCTCTGAATCATCATAGTAAGTATAGAGAGTTTTGGAGAAGGTTGAGGGAGATCTGGAGAGACAGCCTTCACTTGAAGGTCAATATAGACTGTTTTCACTCGTTTCTTCAAGTGTGGGTAGAAGAAGAGGGTTGCATGCTATGTTCAATAAAGGTAAGTAGAATGTGCTACTCTCAGCCTGTCTCACTATTTCCCACAAGACTGACTGGTTGCCTCAATCACGTCCACATTGTCTCTTCGAACATTTGGCAGTTTATATAATATTGATAAAAGAAAATGGAAGTTCAGCTAATTTCCATTTCATTCTCACATGTGTTAGGGAGGTTAGTGCACTACACATGTATTTAACATAAATCACTTGCGGGCACGTAAAAAATAATTTGGTTCTGCACTGGCAGTCTGAGAAACCCATTTAATACGTGGTTGTTTGCTACTTCACATGAATCTCAGCAGCGCCTGTAAAAGCTCAAAGAATAACTTGTTCAGTGTGCAAATAGGGATAGTATTGAACAAATGCAGGAACTTTGGTAATATTACCAGCTTAACAAGCAAAAGATTTTCCCTAGCAGCAATGAGGAAATCAGTAACCATCATTCAGTTCAGACTTTGAGGTTCACCAAGGTCATCCCAAAGTTCTGGCTCAGCAACAACACTGTATACCTGATCACATGTATACCCAGGAACTTCACCCTGTCAGCTATCCATCTGATGAGGATACCCTCCAGTTCAGATGTTATTGCTATCTGAAAGTGATAATAATTCTGACTTGTCACAGTTAGGTTGTAAGCCAGAGAATCCACCAAATGTAAAGCCATTCCTGAAGGGGAGGAGCACATTAGTCTATGGGTTTTGAACATATAACACAGTGTCATCAGCATAAAGAGATCCCCAAAGAGCCCTCCCGTAATGTAGAGCCCAGGCTGAGAGTGAAAGTCACAGAGTAAACACAAGCCAAAGCAAAAAACAGAGGGGAATATGGGTAGCCGTGATGAGTGCCCTACCAATGTGCACAGTATCAGAATGGAGATTTTTAACTTTCGCATGGGTCAACAGACCTATGAAGTATGTTTATTAAGATCAAGAAATACTTGCCTAGGCCCATATACTTGAGCATCTCCTGCATGAATGACGAAGTTGGTAAAATGTGGGTTATGTTAATGGAGATAGGTGAATGTCTTGAAGTAAAGCCATGTCAATGTTAGCAAATACATGATGGGATTGGCGCGGGTTGTTAAAATGCAGTATAATCCAGCTTGTTTTAGTGTGGTGATAATAGAGGGTCATATTCCATGCACTTTTGTGGTTAATTGGACTGCAAAACAATGTGTAAATATATGTATTATATAATTTGTCATATGCCTTCCCAGGAAATGTTTTTTGTTTTAAACAGTAAGGGCCTGATTCACAAAAGTAAAAGTACACTTTTGTGTCTGTTTACAATTTTTTTGGTATTTGCAAACTGTGAGTTTAGTTTTACTAATAGTTATTTTATGACTGTGGAGCCTGCACGTAAAAAGATAGGCCTGTCCTAATTTCTATGGTCAGGAGAAGAAAAGGCGGACTTGCCAAAAGTATACAGAAAATAGATGGATCGAATGCTTCAATTAATCTCAGTCACTGGCAATTACCCAGGTCACATCCCAGATCATCATTATTTTGCACACCATTCCACGTCTGTTTAGACACAGCCATATGGAAAACTTTCTTGACCTACTTCAGTGGGAACAGTCCAGCCCCAAACTGTCAGGCCAGGTCCTACCTGAACAACCAACCCATGAGGAGTTTTAATCTTATTATAGCTCATCAGTCATGTAGAGCTTAGTTCCAGTGGCACAGTGAGCACAGGATCCATGTCTGGGGATACCAGACCCAATTAGGGTGACACACTAAAATAAGCAAAACATGGAATGCTTGAATTAATCTCAGCCACTGGTAATTATCTGGGCTACATGCCAGTCAATCTTTATTTTGCACACCAAGCCATCTCAGTTTGGACCCAGCCATATGGAAATCAGTCTTGACCCTGCTACAGTTAGAACAGTCCAGCTCAAACTGCCATTTCAGGTCCTACCTGAACCAGCAAATGAGTAACCCAGGACTGTTTTTCCTTTGATTAAAGCTCATTAGCTGCATTTATTATGGTTTCAGTAGCACAAAGTGCACAGGACCCATGTCTGGGCATACTCAGCTGACATAGCTTGACACACTAAGCATACAAAAAGTGATGGATGGAGTCTTTGAAGCAAGCTCAGCCACTGATAATTACTCAGGCAGCATCCCACTTGCACCACGGGCCACCTCCATTTAGACCCACTGATATGAAAATCAGTTTTGACCCTATTCCAATGGGAACAGTTCAGCCAGTAGAGGCTGGTGTCAAGTCTGAGAAGCAGGGGAGGAGGGGTGGACAACACAAAAACAAATGGACGAAAAACAAATGTAAAGTAACTTACCTTGTGCCTGCCATGTCAACATTCTTCTGCTCCTCTCCACTGCAGGCACAGGCTCCCAGTCTGCCCTGCGGCTAATACTGATATGGCTCTCATGCTGCTGGCAGCATGATACCAGCATCAGGATTGGGCTGAATGCCCTTGATTTGCGCTCCCAGGCAGACTGGGAACTTGTGCCTGCTGTCTCCAGCCTGGCAACACAGCTCAGGTTGGAGACAGCTCAGTGCACATGCGTGTTTGGCCATCCTGAGACAGACAGACAGACAAACACACATGCGTGCTGTTAGCATTGCCACTACTCCCCCTCCACTCCCTCACCTCGATGGCCCTGCCCCCAAGACAGACAAGTCCAAGGTGAAAAATATAACAATAATAAACCTTTTTTACTGTTGTTTTATTTTTCAGCTTTTGAGGCTGCAGACTGCTGGGTGGCACTATAGCGGAGGAGCCACCACTGTCCAGCCTGAACTGACAAGCACTGTCATCCCTGAACTGGACCACAAGCAACCCAGGATGGGTTTTACCCTAGGTAGAACTCATCAACCAGGTACAGCTTGGTTCTAGTGAGACAGTGTGCATGGGACCCATGTCTGGGCATACCCATCCCACTTTCCAACTTAGGGTGACACACTAAAGCACAGAACAAGTGATAGATTAAATGGTTTAATTGATCCCAACCACTGGTAATTACTCATTTTGCACAACATGCCACCTGAGTTTGGAGCCAGATAAGTGCAAATCAGTATTGGCCCTGGCTCCAATAGGAACATTCCAGCCCAAACTGCCAAACCAGGTCCTCCCTGAAACTGAGTACAAGTAATCCAGAACCGGTTCCACCCTAGTTAGGGGTCATCAGACAGGTACAGCTTGGTACCAGTGAGAAAGTGTGCATGTGACAAATGTCTGGGCATTCCATCTCACTTAGGGTGCCACACTAAAGCATAAAAAAATGTGATGGATGAAATGCTTACCTACTTTAGGGGTGACATATGCATTAAAAAGGAAGGTTTATGCCTGGCAAAAGGTTTATTTTGCCACATTGAATTGGAAGTTAGAAACTGCACTAGAGGCTGCAATTGCCGGCCTGAGGCATGTTTTAAAGTGCTATATTAGTGGGTGGCACAATAAGTGCTGCTGGCTCACTAGTTGCATTTGATTTTCAGAATCTGTGTACCATGTAGTACCATATACTAGGGACATCCATGTAAAACACATTTTTCATTTGGGTGTAGGTCAATTTTTACAATTTTACCATATTTTTAATGGGAGACCACAAGCACTTTAGCACTGGTCAGCAGCGAAACAGCGCACAGAGTACTAATTTCAATGGAAATGAAATTTAGAATACAGGAGGGGTGAAGACAAAACTTTTTAGGGTGAGCCTGCAGAGAGGGCCACGTTGTAAATATATATACTCTCACTTCCAAACTTCCTAATACTCCACTGCTAGAAACAAGGTGTCTCATTGGCAGGAGTATGCATCCTGTCCAAGCAGGAACCACAAGCCTAGTCCTAATAAGTCACAAACACCCCTCAATTACCCTCATCCTCTGGTAGATTGGCACAGTGCAGACAGGCTTAACTTAAGAGGCAATGCATTATGTATTTGTGCAACACTTCAAACAATGAAAGAGTGAAAACAACTCACAAAAATATACCAATCTTGCACTCCTTCACCTCATAAAAATCGGACTATTGGCCTTGCAGGGACCTGGGCTCCACGGGATCCATCACCCACTCTTTTTGACCAGGGTGGAACTCAATCAGAGTGGCATTCTGGTCATACCACTGTTTAATTTCCTCCTGGCTGGCTGCCTGGTTCTCTTGCTTGAGTTTCCAGAAGTGCACTATATTTTTACACAGTGCCAGCATGTAGTTGACCACATCCTGGGGGACTCTCCCAGGAGCTTGCTCCCAGCCCTCCTTCCCCAAATTGTGAGGTCCTCTCACAGGGGTTCTATACAGGAGCTCAAAGGAGCTAAATGCAACCCCCTTCTGTGGTACCTCCCTGTAGGCAAACAAAAGGTATGGCAGAAGGATGTCCCACTCCCACCACATGGGTTCTGTTAGGCCTATAATCATTCCCTTTATGGTGCTGTTAAACCTTTCAACAAGCCCATTGGTTTGTGGATTAAAAAGTGTGGAGAACTTGTAGATTACCCCACACTTCTTTCACATGGACTTCATGTACTCTGGCATGAAGTTGGTACCCCAGTCAGATACAAACCCTTTGGGGAAATCCACACAGGTAAAGATCTCCATCAGTGTCTTGGCCTCTGTGGGTGCAGACTGAGTCCTCAGAGGCATAGCTTTTGGGTATCAGGAGGCATGGCCCACCAAGCCCAGAACAAATCTGTTGCTCTTGGCTGTCTTGGAGTCCAGAGGCCTAATGATGTTGATTCTCACCCTTTGTAAAGGAGTCCCAAAGACAGGAAGAGGTTTCAGGGGGGCTTGCACTTTCACCCTGTCTTACCACTTGTATGGCAGGTAGTACAGGACTTGCAGAACGCATTTGAGGCCTTCCTCATTTGAGGCCAGTAAAAGTAAGTCACAAGTCTGTCAAAGGTCTTGCCATGCCCCAAAGGACCTGCCACGGGTACATCATGAGCCAGACCCATTAGAAAAACCCTGCAGCACTGGGAGACCAAACACACCACAGTCTCAGGAGCCATGGTAGGTATTTGGACACACAAGGGTGCAAAGGTGTGTGGAGATAGAGTGTTCTCCATGAAGACTTCTATGCAAGGTGTAGGCCATTCATTGAAGGGGCTTGGCCATTTGCATTTAATTTATATTTATTGAATTTGAGAGATTGCTACTTGCGAAAGGTCTGGTGCAATATCAGAGGCTTACCTACCTAATGGGGCATAGATGGGCAGAGGTAGTAAGGAGGACTTCTTTACAAAGCATAAAGTTTGTGGAGTATGCACTTGGCCTTCTAAGGGGGCTTGGGAGTTTTCAGGGAGTGGGCTTTCTATGAGGACTTTTATACAAGATGAGCAATGTGTGTAGTAAGGGCTTAGCTGACTAACAGGGTTCCTTTTTATTTAAACATTTTTTCACTGGTCCTGCAGCACTCTGTGAGAATCAGCATGGACGCCCATGTGCTCCTGTTAGAGTACTGTGGGATCAGCCATTGGAAATTTTTTAATTAGTCATCTTTTCTTTATCATGTAAAATTCACAATGGAGATTGCATGGGGAAAACCTTAAAGGGACCCTCAAATTGACTATCATCTTGAAGCCTTCTAGTAAAGATGAGCTGAGATAGATTAACTTTTTTTTCTTAGGAAGATTTTGGAAACATTTATGAAGATTTGTCAAATGGGGCCAGTGTTATTAGCAAAACAAAAACATTTCTTCCTATGAAAAATGTGACCTAGCTGTAACTACACAGTGGATGTTAGATTTGGCATCCTTGGTGTGCTTTCCCCTGACTATTTTTCTTCCGACCTCCTGTTTTGCTGACCTTGATTTTGCTGAATTTTGTATCCTGGGCACTTTACCACTGCTATCCAGGTTTAAAGTCCATGTCCTCTCCGTTTACAACATAGTAACATTGGCCTATCTACAATGGGGATATTGAACTTACTTATGAGTCCCTAGCAAAATGTGTTACTTTTGCCCAAGGCCTGCAGATTAAATGCTACTAGTGTGCCTGCACCACTGATTGTTCTGCTCACTTCAGTAGCACTTCGACATGTCACATGACTGCCATTTGGGAACCTGTGTGTGCATTTTTAAACTGCCATGTTGACCTGGCTAGTTAACCCACTATCCAGGCCCAAACCTTAATTTTTTATATATATGTCACTCCTAAGGTAGGCCCTTTATGGACCAAAGGGCAGGATGCAGTGTATTTAAAAACTAAGACAGGTTCTGTTAAGTTTTACATGTCTCAGTAGTAAAACCCCCTTAGCTTTATTTTTCACTACTGCAAGGCCTACCACTCCCATAGAATAACAGTGGGATTAATTTATTTAATTTTAGAAATGTAATTTCCATTTGGGTAGAGGTGGTACCTCCAAGTTTTGGAATTTAAAATGACAACTTAGGGTGAAGTCTGATTTAAAATTGTAATTCTGAAAATGCAACTTTACTTAAGCCTGCTCCTGCATGCACATCTGGGGGGCAGGGGGAAGCTGGGCTTTGTGCATTCCCTCCAGACAGACACACACAATGGAAGCTTATGTGTGACTGATGTGCCATCCACATCCTGATAGGCTACCCTGGGCAGGATGGGAATGAAGAGCTGACATAAACACCTGAAAACGCTGTGTCCTGTCATCACATAAAGGGATAGGTACCCCCTGGAGTGAATTTGAAGTCAGGACAGGATGGGAAGGGACTCTGTGCTCTTTAAAGTCATCTCTTTGAAGGCTTCCCCTTTTCAAAGGAACAGCTAGGTATACGTACTGGACCACAGTCACCACCAACTCAGAGCACTTCTGGACCTGTGGCTACTCTTCCAGGAAGAAGGACTGCTATGCTACTACAAGGGCTGCCACTCTGCTAGACTGCTACTGTCCTGGACTCCTGCTTTGCTGTGCTGACCGGCTGGCCTTCTTGCCTATTAGTGAGAAGGGCTGAGCATACATCTCTCCAACCCAGAACCAAAATGATTCCAAGGGATTACTGCCGGGCCTCCAGTTTTCTGAAGTCTTAGGAACACAAAGTTTCCAGAGTTCCAACTCACTTTCTACAACGCCTGGACTCAGCCAACTGGAAGACGGAGGACGCCAGCCTAAACACTGTTGATGATCTGAAACACAAAACAATACTCAAAAAATACAGAAACAAGTTTTCAAACACATACCCAAATGATAACACATTTTATTTAGTTTACAAAAATGTAAACAAACAATGCAAAATTTAATTTTAATAGGAAGGTTGGAGCTTTTATAAATTCAATTGAAGCCACACATTGTCCATACTATATTCTGTCTGATGCGCCTTCCCTGCTCCCTCAAATCTGCCTAAGGATACTAATTACATTTTTAGACTCCATTTTCCAATTCCTTGACATCTACATTCCGTTTTAAAATATTCCATTGTGCATTTGGCCACTTTATTTATATGCACTTTATTATTCTGTTAATATAATTTAGTTCTCTAAACAGTTGCGGACCCCCTCAGGAGACTTCACAGACCCCCAGGGGTCTCCGAACCACAGTTTGGGAACCACTGAACTAGATAAACACAGAAGCTAAGAAGACAATAAAGTGTATTTATAGGTTAGCAGCAAGAAACAGTTTTTGTAAGTACATGCAAAATCATGTTAGGACCACCCCAAGAACAACAGGGCATTTGTTGACTAATAGCATCCAAAACGTTTTTAACATACATATAAGAGGCTTATCTTATCACTTCTCACCACGTTACAGCCACCTGCCACAAATTAGTCATATTAGAAGGTTGACCTAATCTGGGAAGAAACAAATAACTCATTTTTATAAAGTGCAACTGCACCATCAAAGGTGTTCTGAACCTAGGCTTCTAGAACAACAACATGAAGGACAATCTGTAACATTATACAGGAAAAAGCCAAGTTTGCTTTCTTAATCTGGTGTAAATCTTGAAATGCTCTTAATGAAGGCAGAAGACTGTTCCCGAGTTGAGCAGCCTTGACTAAAAACGCTCAGCCATTTGATCTGACTTTCTAAAAATTTAGGAACACAAAGAAAATTGGAGTTTAAAGGGTGCAAATCTATCAAAGGTGTATTGAGTTTGAATTTCCTTTGCAGAAAAATAGGATCTTTTTTATGAATTGGTCTTAAATCAATACATAGGCCCTCATTACAACATTGGCGGTAAAAGCCACTTACCGCTGTGCAGAAGACCGCCAACACCCCGCCGCAGAAATCCGCCACAGCTATTAGGACCCACAGCTCGGAATCCGTCAAAATTCAGACACCCACACAAGTCCGCCACACCAAAGGTCAGTGATAAACTGTCGAAAACAAAACCTCCACTGTCACGGCAACAGAAATACACCCACACTATCACGACCCACGAATCCACGCAGTGGTCTTTCAACCGTGGTATTCCATTGGCGGTACACACCTCCGCGCTCAAAATACAAACACTTTTACAAAACACAGCAACATTGGACAATTCGAAATACACACATCTGATACACATACACACACCACTCCCACACACCCAATACAATATAAAACACACACCCACATCACCCACAAACCCCTACGACCAGAATCACAGAGAGAAGGCCAGAGAGAGACACCACAAACAACTACCAAGCATCCACAGGCACACAATACCATCACCCACATAACTTCCACGCACCTCACACAACACACCACTAAATATCACCCCACTTATCACTACACACACCACCCCACACATCACCCACACCACCCCATTGCACAGCAAAGACCGCCCGGGTTCTCTGAGGAGGAGCTCAGGGTCATGGTGGAGGAAATCGTCTGGGTAGAGCCACAGCTATTAGGATCACAGGTGCAGCATGCCTCCATAGCTAGGAAGATGGAGCTATGGTGAAGAATAGTGGACAGGGTCAACGCAGTGGGACAGCACCCAAGAAATAGGGATGACATCAGGAAGAGGTGGAACGACATATGGGGGAAGGTGCGTTCCGTGGTCTCAAGACACCACCTTGCGGTTCAGCGGACTGGCGCGGACCCCCACCTCCTCCCCCACAACTAACAACATGGGAGTAGTAAGTCTTGGCGATTCTGCATCCTGAGGGCCTTGCAGGAGTAGATGGAGGACTGGACTCTGGTAAGTCAAATCTCTAATGCTACCACCCCTCCCTACCTGCATGTCATCACAAAACCCCACCCTTACCCTCACTCCCATCACTTCACCACCTCCCACATACCCATCCATCACAACCCACTCATCCCAATACCAAGCCCTGCATGTAACACCAATGCATGGACACCCCTCACAGACCTGCATGGACACCTATTACCACTGCATGCACACTAGAGAGAATCACCTAGCCCGCCAAATAGCAACTCACACAAAGGCAAATCTGCCAGGGCAACAACAACCATAGAGGGCAACACACCCATGTACATGATGTCACACGCAGAAACAATAACACTGCATTTACATCCCCACATGTCCCCCACACAATGTCACTGGAGAAGAGGTGCCAGCAACATCCAGTCCTCCCCCAGAAGAGACCCACAGTGATGACAGCAGCCCTGCTCGCCTGGATCTGGATGACCAACCTGGCCTATCAGAGTTCTCCGGACAGTTCGTGACCCAGGCACACTCTCACACTACCACAAAGTCTCCCCCCTTAGGAAACACCACCACAGCACCCACCCAGCGGGCCCATACCTCTCTCCCCAGGACACGTCAACCAGCAGTGTGTCGATCACAACAGGGACCCCAGGCCACCGCACTAACACAGGATGGTCAGGGACCGGAGTCAGTGGCAGTGGGCACACGGTTCAGGGGACAGAGGCACAAAACAACAAGGAAGCTGGGAGGACTTCTGTGCGACAGGGGGAGGACAGGCCCAGGAAACTGACTCTCCAGGAGGCACTCACCGCGATCCTGGGAGGATACCAACATTCCCAGCATACGCTGGGCCAGATACTGGACAAGTTGCAGGAGATCATGTGGCTGCAGGATGGACAGTACCTGGAGATCAGGTAGGACTTGAAGGACATGAGCACTACTCTGGTCTCCATTGCATGGGTGGCGGCAGACATGGCCAATACTATGAGGGAGGCAGTGGCACACCACCAGCATCTGCCACTAGCCAAACCGATGAACAGCCCTCTACCTCCGCTGCCGCTCGTGGACAGGAGGCCCCGCTACAGGACCAACAGGCCACCAGCACCCTTCCCCCTGCAGAAGGAGAACCACCCAGCAAACGTTCCTGCAATCCATGCAGAAGCCAGAGACTATTGCTAAAACCCCGCCAGGAAATAAGACTCTGCTGAGTGTCACCCTTATGTCCCACTCTGTCACCCTCTCTACCTTGAACTGCCATTGCTCACCTTCCTATGCCCCCTTGGACAATGCACCTGTGATACAAATAGACTGGACTCTAACCTGGACTTTCCTCCGCCATCATCCTAGCCCATTGCACGTCCCCCTCTACTTCTTAGCACTTAAATAAACACCCTTTGATAAAATATGGATATGTCAAATGATTTAAGTATGTATTAGTTTAACAAGGTTTAAACATTGAAAATCAACTGTACATTAATGTATACATAGGAATGACCTGTAGTTGGCTACAGTCAACACACCAGGAGCGATAGTGGGGCACAAATATCTGCAAATAGAGATTCCAAAGGGTACAGTGAGTGGCCATAGAAGTGGGAAAATCAGCCTCCCAGTGACAATGTCAAACACAAAACAGTCAAATTATTGCACTTCTGTTGTCCTCATCCTCATCCTCTCCCTCCTCATATTCACTGTTCACTGTGTCCACTGCTGCCACACGGCCATCTCCAGCCTCATCCTCCTGCAGAAAAGGTACCTGGCGACTTAAGGCAAGGTTGTGCAACATACAGCATGCCACAATGATCTGGCAGATTTTCTTGGGTGAGTAGTACAGGGATCTACCTGTTAGGTGGAGGCAACAAAACCAGGCCTTCAGGAGGCCAAAGGTCCTCTCTATAATTCTTCTTGTTCGCCCATGGGCCTCATTGTAACGTTCCTCTACCCTTGTCCTGAGATTCCTCTCAGGGGTCAGTAGCTATGAGAGGTTGGGGTAACCAGAGTCACCTGCAAATATCGAGGGACAATTGTTAGCCACACACCAACCCTTAGGGCCCACACCATACCCATACACCTACATATACTGGGTGGGAACCAGGGCTCACCTATTAACCACACCCTGTGCTTCTGGAGTTAGGCCATCACATAGGGGATGCTGCTATTCCTCAGGATAAAGGCATCATGCACAGACCCATAATATTTTGCATTGACGTGGGAGATGTACTGGTCTGCCAGGCACACCATCTGCACATTCATGGAGTGAAAGCTCTTTTGATTTTGGAACACCTGTCCATTCCGCCGGGGGGGGGGGAACAAAAGCAATATGTGTACCATCAATTGCCCCAATAAGGTTGGAAATATGTTCCATTGCATAGAAATTAGCTTTCACTGTGGCCAAATCCTCCACCTGGGGGAAAACGATAAAGCTGAGCATGTGTTTAATCAGGGCAGACAACACTCTGGTCAGCACTATTGAGAACATTGGCTGAGACATTCCAGCTGCCAAGCCCACTGTCACTTGGAAGGAGCCAGTTGCCAGGAAATGGAGCACTGATAGCACTTGCACAGGAGGGGGGATCCCAGTGGGGTGACGGATAGCAGAGATTAGGACAGGCTCCAATTGGGCACACAGCTCTGTGATTGTTGCCCTGTGCAGTCTATAGGTGAGGATAATGTGCCTGTCCTCCATTGTTGCTAAGTCCATCAGGGGTCTGTACATGGGGGTATGCCTCCATCTCCTATTCATCTGCAGTGGTTGCAATCTTTGGGGCAAAATGGTGAGCAGCTGGTCTGTATCTCTTATTTCCAACCACTACACTTCACTGCATGTTGTGATTGTAACAGTATTTTGTCGAGAGGTCCAAATGGTGCATATGTGTACTGTGACGCAGTTAAGAGCCATGGTCTGCACCCCCCCTGAAATGGCATCCTCCTGTCCTGTTTGGAGGGACAGGTGGAAATTAGGTAATTCCGCTGACGTTGTGCGTCATTGCGGAAGGCGGGAGAAAACCGCTGTGCAACTTCTGATTGGTGATCATTCAATCAATCAATCATTACATTTATAAAGCGCACTATGTACCCGTCAGGGTTTCGAGGCGCGGGGGGTTGGGTGAGCTGTTAGCGGTCGAAAAGCCAGGTCTTGAGGATTCTCCTGAAGGTGAGGAGGTCCTGGGTCTGTCGTAGTGAGGTGGGGAGAGAGTTCCAGGTCTTGGCGGCGAGGAAGGAGAAGGATCTGCCGCCGGAGGTCTTGCGCTGGATCCTGGGGACGATGGCGAGGGCGAGATTGGCAGAGCGGAGTTGACGAGTGGGGGCGTAAAAGTTGAGTCTGGAGTTGAGGTGGGTAGGTCCGGTGTTGTGTAGAGCCTTGTGAGCGTGGGTGAGGAGTTTAAAGGTGATCCTCTTGTCCACGGGGAGCCAGTGGAGGTCCTTCAGGTGAGGGGAGATGTGACATCGGCGGGGTATGTCGAGGATCAGGCGGGCGGATGCATTTTGGATACGCTGGAGTCGTTTGATGTCTTTTGTTGGGATGCCTGTGTAGAGTGCGTTGCCGTAGTCAAGTCTGCTACTGACGAGGGCTTGGGTCACCGTCTTTCTGGTTCCTGTTGGGATCCACTTTAAAATTCTGCGGAGCATTCGAAGGGTGTTGAAGCAGGAAGAGGAGACGGCGCTGACCTGTTTGGACATGGTGAGGGCGGAATCCAGGATGAAGCCGAGGTTTCTTGCATGGCTGGCTGGGGTGGGTGGGGGACCGAAGTCGGTGGGCCACCAGGAGTCGTTCCAGGCCGAAGGGGTGCGCCCGAGGATGAGGACTTCCGTCTTGTCGGAGTTGAGCTTCAGGCGGCTGTCGTTCATCCACTCGGCGATGGCTTTTAGTCCCTCGTGGAGGTTGGTTTTGACGGTGAGTGGGTCTTTGGTCAGGGAGAGGACGAGCTGGGTGTCGTCGGCGTAGGAGATGATGCTGAGGTGATGTTGGCGGGCCAGTTTAGCGAGGGGGGCCATGTAGACGTTGAACAACGTAGGGCTGAGGGAGGAGCCTTGGGGGACGCCGCAGATGAGGTTGGTGGCTTTGGAGCGGAAAGGGAAGAGTCGTACCCTATGTGGTACAATGGCCAATGGCCAATGGTGATGTATGCCGGCGGTGACGGTATGCACTGCCACGGACGTCACCGCCATTTTCTATCTGCTCACTCACTTACTACCTGACCTTCAACAGGAGAGGAACTACACTGCATGTGCTGTTGTGACCAGTGTCTGGAACTGACCATGGCTCGTGTCACTGGGGAAAGGGCCCCTGCCTTCACCTTGGCGGAGATGGAGAGACTGGTGGATGGGGTCCTACTCCAGTACCGAATTCTGTATGAGCCTCGAGATCAAAAGGTGAGTACTACGTGAGTACGATGCATGGGGTGTGAGTGCATGGAGTGCTGTGTGTGAAGGCCTCATGTAGAGGGGGTGGTGGATGGGCCCTGGGCAGCGTGCAGTATGTATGGTGGGCCATGTCTGTGCTAATTGGGATGGGAAGTGGCATGGTGGGCCACGAGTGTAAAAGGCAGGACTGTCAGACTAATATCTTTCTCAGTGTCCATTTCCCTGCAGGTCAGTGCCCATCAGAGAAAGAGTATATGGCGTGCCATTGCCAACCACATGTGGACCTTGGTGGTCTACAGCAGGCGGAGCACCCACTGTCAGAAATGGTGGGAGGACCTGAGACGCTGGGGACAGAAGGCCCAGCTGGGGATGGCCTCTTAACGAGGAAGGGGTGCCTGTCCAACCCTGACCCTCTTGATGGCCCGCATACTGCCAGTGGCCTATCCGGAGCTGGATGGGTGCTTGGGGGCATCACAGTAGCCACAAGGGGGTGAGTACAGTGCCCCAATATACAACTAGTGCCTGGTGGGGTGGGATTGGTGTGGGGGATGTGGGCCTGTGGGTGCCCCTAGGCCAGGCCTGACATTGCAGAGTAGGTCCCATGATGAGCAGTGTTCTGATGTAAAATACCTCCAACCAAGCTAGTAGGCATCCACTACTGGGCACGGGTCTGTGGGACTCAGGTATGCTGCAATTAGCGTTAGGTGTCCCTACCCATGGCCCGGTGACTAGCATTGTGACTGGTAGTGCATTGCCTAGTACATAGGGCTGTTCCCTGTCTGTGTGTGTCGTGTACGCCAACAGTGGTGTTGTTGTCACCATTGACCTAGTGTATCCTTTGTCTCTCCCCCCTTTTTGTTTTGTCACCCTGTCCTTATGTGCATTAGCATAATCTGGCGGAGGAGCAGAGGCATCGGTGGCGGAGCAAGCTGCGTCCCACAGGACCCAGGAGGCAAAATCCACCGACAGTGAGGGCACCAATGGGACAGAGGGCGAGGGGAGCACCACGACAGAGACTGGAGGGGACAGTTTGGACACAGATTCCTCCTCTGATGGAAGCTCCCTGCTGGTGGCGGACACCTCTGTGCCCACACCATCTACAGGTACAGCTGCCACCCCCGTTACCAGCACCACCCTCCCAGCAACCCCTGAGCGAGTTTCCCATGCTTGCTCACCCAGGAGGGTGGCCATCTCCTTCGCCCAAGGCACCAGAGGCCCTGCCCCAGTTAGCCCTGCTGCCCTGAGTGAGGAGGCTATTGACCTCCTGCGATCCATCTCTGTTGGACAGTCAACCATTGTGAATGCCATCCAGGGGCTGGTAGCCCAAATGAAATAGACAAATGCATTCCTGGAGGGCATTCACACTGGCATGGCAGCCCAGCATAGATCAATCCAGGCTCCTCTCTCATGGCAGCTATTGTCCCTCTTTCTAGCCTCCCCCTCCAACTTCCTCTACCCAGTCCCACTTCCCTCAACCTATCCAAGCACACAGTCAGACGAGTATGCACCCAGGACAACACACAAGAGTGGACATGGCAAACACAAGCACCACACCTCAACACACAGGCACTCACAAACACCACCCAGATGCAGACATTCCAACATCCACTGCCTCCACTGTGTCCCCCTCCTCCTCCTCATCCACCTCCCTCCCAGTTTTGTCTACTCTCACACCTGCATGCACTGCATCCTCATCACTACCCCCATCACCAGCACACATAACAGCACACGCCCCTCACTGGCAGTCACCAGCCCCACTCCCATGAACACATCCCCAGTATACTCTCCCACTGTGTCTGTTCCCCCTCCTCCTAAAGTACACAAATGCAAGCACATAGACACCCAATAGCCATCCACCTCACAACAGCCCATGCACCTGCACCCAAAAACAGCAGACTGACACCTCCTACAACCACTCCCTCTTCCTCCACTCCCAAACCATCTCCCTCTTCCCACCCCAATGTCCCTAAGAAGCTTTTCCTCTCCACCATTGATGTCTTCCCTAGCCTTCCCCCGTCCCTCACGTCATGCCGGGGTGGTCAAAACCCAGGCAAGAACCTCAGCCACCCAATCCAGGGGCACAGTAGTGTCCATAGCTACACCAGGTGGGAGAGGATCCCGGGCATCAGGCAGCCACACTGATAGGGTGCCTGCACCATGTGCTGCAAGGAAGGGCAAGGAGGCACCCACAGCTGCTGCAGAGAAGGGCAAGGAGGCACCACCAGCTGCAAAAAGGAAGGGCAAGGAGGCACCCCCAGCTGGTAAAAGGAAGGGTAGGGAACAATCCCCGGCTGCTGAGAGGAAGGGCAAGGAGCAGTCCCCAGCTGCTGCCAAACAGAGAAAGGAGCCATCCCCAGCTGCTGGCAGGAAGGGCAAGGGGCCTGCACCAGCAGGCACAAAAGTCAAGAGGCCTGGTGCTGGGACTGTCAGAGCCCCCACCACCAGCCATGGTGGTTCAGCCGTCCGAGGCTGCAGGGAAAGGGCTGGAGCCTCCCCCCACCACTGCCAGCACCACCACCAGCACCACCACTGCCACCACTGATCTATCACCGCCGGCAGACAGTGTGTAGTCCTACATCCATGGGCTGTAGTGCGGCCTGGCCCCAGCAAATCCTGTGGGTCTGCACCCAGGTGAGAGACTGTGACCTTGCACTCCCCAGGACAAAGCAGTTGGCAAGTCACACACTTGAGAGACGGTGGTCTTGCACTCCCCAGGACCAAGCAGTGGGCAAATCACCCACTTGAGAGACTGTGGCCCTGCACTCCCCAGGGCCAAGCAGTGGGCAAGTCACCCATTTGAGAGACTGTGGCCTTGCACTCTCCAGGACCAAGCAGTGGGCAAATCACCTACTTGAGAGACTGTGGCCTTGCACTCCCTAGGACCAAACAGTGGGCAAATCACCCACTTGAGAGACTGTGGCCTTGCACTCCCCAGGACCAAGCACAGGACATGTTGGCCCCTCCAAGACCAGTGGCATTGTACCGACTTCCGGCTGAGGTGCTCTCCCATTCCCTGTCCCTCTGAGGTGTCTGTCTATTTTTTTTCGACCTGATGCTCCTGCAGTGTTCTCTCCATGATGTTGCATGAGTGAGGTTGGGCCTTGGACATTTTGATGTGGCCCTGTGGCCCACGGACATTGAGGACTGGGCAGTGTCCCTTACATTGTAAATATGTGTATACGTTTTTATTTGGATGCACGTATTTCACCTTTATTTATCTCATTACATGTCTTTTTACAATATAGTAGTTGCCAATGCATTATTCCTGAGGGGTACGGGGTGTATATGTTAAGTTACTCTATCTGGTTGTGTGTATGGTGTTGGGGGTGTTGCATGTGTGTGTCACTCTCTTTTTCCTCCCCCCTCCCCTGTGTGCTAGGCGCCAGTACTCACTGTGGTCGTCTTCGCCAGCATTGGTGTTTTGGTAA
The DNA here is from genome assembly GCF_031143425.1 of Pleurodeles waltl. Lineage (NCBI taxonomy): Eukaryota > Metazoa > Chordata > Amphibia > Caudata > Salamandridae > Pleurodeles > Pleurodeles waltl. The sequence goes on along the minus strand of NC_090437.1, from coordinate 815,369,286 downwards.
TGGAAGGTAGAAGAGCATGGGGAAGACATGCAGCTCGGGCTCCATGGTGGCATGGTTCTTCCCTGAGTCTCCAGAGGTGAGTTGTTTCCCTTCTGTGCAGTGTTTCCGCCAGGGTTTTGATGTCGTTGGTACCGCCCCAGAAAAGGTTGCGGATAGGTGTGTCATATTACTGTGGGTGGTACATAGTCTTCCGTCTGGCCGATGGCTGTTACCGCTGTGGTGCCTGTTGGTTTCACCCTGGCGGTCGGTGTGTTAAAATGGCTGTCTGTCTGAGCGGTTTCCACCATGGTCATAATTTCATATTTATTACCGCAGGCCTGTTGGCGGTATCACCGCTGCTTTATCACCGACCACCAGGGTTGTAATGAGGGGCTTTGTGAGCTCTGTCCTAATGTGTCCAATTGTATGCAAAAGTATGGTGGGCCTCAGTTGCAAACCGTATTTTCTGAAGCAGTATTTTCACATTGCTCCTTCAACAGTAAGGATGTGCATGGTAAAATGCATTTTTTTATATTTATACAATTTTCAGTTATGGATATAATAATATTGATGCAACTGCATTGTTTACAAAATAGGCTGCATATATATTATGTGTTCTAATAAAAATATTGCTTTAAATATCTATTGTCACCGTGCAAAAATAAGAGAACACATCATTTTCATTTCAGAGAAAAATTACAAACAAATATGTCATTGAAAAAAGAAATTCCTTTAAGCAACATGAAATCACTTACTTTTAAATAAGGAGGGATGAGGAGGGTATTTGGTAACAAATCGTACACCTTCATTTATGAATTGGCAACAATATTTCTTGTACAGCATCATTTTATTGATTCTTGGTCTTGATATTCTGACGTGTTCAGCATCCACACCGATGTGTAGAAATAATTATGAAAGATATCATTTCTGCTAAATTAAGGAAATATTCAGCTTCACAAACGTCCATGTTTTTTACTGCTTTGACAGACAGTTGTGGCATTTGATTCTCATGTCAAGAAGATGCGTAATTGGCACTTCAACATCTGGAACTGTGGCTGCACACCTGGTACACATTTTGTGCATGTTTGTGGTTGCAAAGGAAGAAGAGAGAGAGCAAAGAACGAGACCTCAGAGATCAAATTGAAAATAGCGCGCAGGTCCATTGTGATGGGGGTTGTTAAAAAATATAAATCTGCACTAAAAGCTGAAAGAGTTAACACCTTCGCTGCCAGGCCTTTCCCCCCTCAGATGCCATGCCTTTTATTGGCTGTATTAGGTAGTTCGCTCTTAGGCCCTCATAACTATTTGTCCACATAAGCTACCCACGCCAAATTTGTGTCCTTTTTTTCCAACATCCTAGGGAGTCTAGTGGTACCAAGACTTTGTGGGTTGCTGTGAAGGAGAGCAAGACATTAAGAAATTGGCCAAAATACAGCGAAAAGTTTGTTTAAAAAAAATGGGAAAAAAGGGCTGCAGAAGAAGGCTTGTGTTTTTTCCCTGAAAATGGCAACAATGAGTTTGTGGTGCTAAAAAACCCATCTTCCCAGCTCTCAGGAACAGGCAGACTTGAATCAGAAAACCCAATTTTTCAGCACAATTTTGGCATTTTACTGGGAAATACCCAATTTTTACTATTTTTTGTGCTTTCAGCCTCCTTCCATTTAATGACAGAAATGGGTCTGAAACCAATGCTGGATCCCAGAAAGCTAAACATTTCTGAAAGGTAGATACAATTTTGAATTCAGCAAGGGGTAAATTGTGTAGATCCTACAAGGGTTTCCTACAGAAAATAACAGCTGAAATAATAAAATATTAAAATTGAGGTTAAAAAAAACAGCAATTTTTCTCCACGTTTTACTCTGTAACTTTTTCCTGTGATGTCAGCTGGACTCTTCTGGTTGCGGGGATATATAGGGCTTATAGGTTCATCAAGAACCCTAGGTACGCAGAGCCAATAAATGAGCTGCACCTTGCAGTGGGTTTTCATTCTATACCGGGTATGCAGAAATTCATTTGCTGAAATATAAAGAGTGAAAAATAGATATCAAGAAAACCTTTGAATTTCTAAAATGGGCATAAGATAAGTTGTTGAGAAGCAGTGGTTACTTGCACATCTCTGAATTCCGGGGTGCCCATGAATTACAGGGCATTTCTCAAATAAACATCTTTTTTACACACTGTCCCACATTTAGAAGGAAAAAATGTGGAGAAAGACAAGGGACAATTACACTTGTTTTGCTATTCTGTGTTCCCCCAAATCTCCCAATAAAAATGGTACCTCACTTGCGTGAGTAGGCCTAATGCTCGCGACAGGAAATGCAACATGGATACGGCACATTTTTGCATTAAAATCTGACGTGTTTTTTGCCAAGTCCCTAGCTGTAGATTTTGGCCTCTAGCTCAGCTGGCACCTAGGGAAACCCACCAAACCTGTGCATTCTTTAAAACTAGACATGTAGGGGAATCCAGGATGAGTGACTTGTGGGGCTCTCACCAGGTTCTGCTACTCAGAATACTTTTCAAAACTCAAAATGTGGCCAAAAAAAAACTTTTTCCTCACATTTTGGTGACAGAAAGTTCTGGAATCTGAGAGGAGTCATTTTCTTCCACCCAGCATTCCCTGAAGTCTCCAACTAAAAATGGTACCGCACTTGTGTGGGTAGGCCAAGCACCAGAAACAGGAAATTCCCCGACACACAACGTGGATTCATCACATTTTCACCAAAGAAAAGAGAGCTGTTTTTTGCAAAGAGCCAAGCTGTGGATTTTGGCCTCTAACTCAGCTGGCACCTAGGGAAGCCTATGAAACCTGTGCATTTGTGAAACCTAGACACCTAGGGGAATCCAGGATGGGGTGACTTATGTGGCTCTCACCTGGTTCTATTATCCAGAATCATTTGCAAACCTCAAAATTTGGCCAAAAAACAGCTTTCCTCACATTTTGGAAACGAAAAGTTCTGAAATCTGAAAAGAGCCACAAATGTCCTTCTACCCAGCGTTCCCCAAAGTCTCCTAATAAAAATGGTACCTCACTTGTGTGGATAGGCCTTGTGCTCGCCACAGGAAACGCCCCAAAACACAACATGGACACATCACATTTTCCCAAAGAAAACAGAGCTGTTTTTTGCCGAGTGCCAAGCTGTGGATTTTTGTCTCTAGCTTAGCCAGCACCTAGGAAAACCTACCACACCTGTGTATTTTTGAAAACTAGACACCTAGGGGAATCCAGGATGGGGTGACTTGTGGGGCCCTTACCAGATTCTGTTACCCAGAATCCTTTGCAAACCTCAAAATTTGGCCAAAAAACACTTTTTCCTTACATTTCAGTAACAGAAAGTTCTGGAATCTGAGAGAAGGCACGAATTTCCTTCTACCCAGCGTTCCCCCAATTCTACAGGATGCAGTGACTTGTGGGGCATTGCGCTGGGGCAGCAGAAAGGCTGAGAAAGACAACAAAGGAAAGTAAAGGCCTTTCCTTTCCTTTGATGCCTTTCTCGGCCCCTCCAAGTGATCGGAAGGGATCTGCAAAAACATTTCTCCTCAGCTTCCAGTGCGGAGGGGCAGGCCGCTGATGAGGTCAGTGCGCGATCTTACGCTGACGTCATCAGATGCCACAGGGGGCAAAGGAGGGCGGGGTTGGCAGGGGAAGGGATTCCCCTTCCATCCCTGCAGTGGGTGCGCTGAGGTAATGTGCCACCCCCATGAGCCGGTCCCTGGACATAACGGTTACGCCCTTGGTGCTTCAGCACCACAGCCAAGGATGTAACCATTACGTCCTTGGCTGCGAAGGGGTTAGTTAGGACTGGTCAGAGAAGGAAGGTTTAACTTGCTGCAGGCCCTGCTATGTGTTCTTACCTTTTAACGGGGTTATTGGATGTCTTGCAAGAACTCATGTGGTGCTGCAAAAATATTATTAAAGCCTTGCTTACAGGTTTTGCCACCATCTTTCCTTTAGGAGGGTACAGAAGGATATGGGGCGGACACACTAGTTTACAATCTTGTTTCCATCTGTACCTTTTCTGCATATTCATGAGGCCATTTTGCTGGAACTGAGTACACAGGTTAACTATCTGAATACCACTACCTCCACATCAAGAAGAATTACCATCATATTCTAATATTGCATTCCTAATCCTTCCGGATCTGAGAAAAATCCCACCACGCCATAGTTGCAGTTTTTAACGAAGACTCATCTGAACAGTTTTCGATATCCCTCCGGCCGTTCAAAACCATGTGTTTACGGGCACATTGTTAAACAATTACTCTCCTTAAAAAAAGTTTTCAAAAGGGAGTTATTTGTTGGGCATTTTCAGCTGTCAAAAAAACGCAGTTAAACTTATCGGCAAAAGTGGAATTATCTATGTAACAGGGTCGATGATATGCAAAGCGCTCGACTACTGCCCATCGAGATCACCTGTGTAGAAACGAAAAAGAAAAAGTAGTCAGGAACCATGCTGAAAACACAGAGCCTCGTATGTTTTCAGGAGCTAACCGGTGCGCTCGAGGAGGGCGAAACTTCAGAAAAGACGTGATGTATGCATGCCTTTCACAAATAAAGTCAAGCAACTTTTAATAGGCAAGCCCACAAACCAACCAAACTGATGGGTGTGCCATGGGCGTGGTTAATAGCCCACAGAGAGATTACAGCAGGGGCCAGAGCGCTTGCGCGCTCTACTCTAAAAGGGTTGGGCTTAACGCTGAACCCTGTGGCACCCCATTGCCTATTGCTTTAAACACAGAACGGAAAAGGGAGAGCAAAATAGCTTGAGATTCATCTGCTGAATAGAAATCAATCCAGTTAAGTACTCAACTGCTCATCTCAATCTCCAGTAATCTTAATATCAGTATCTTGTGATAAACCATGTCAAAGGTGGTTGATAGATCAAGTAAGACCAAAGCCGCCATTTGAACCAGTCCACTTCCATCTGCAGCTAATCTAGCGCTAGTTCTAGTGAAGACTCAGTGCCAGGAGCAGGCCTGAAGCCAGATTGCACTTCATCTAAGGAAGAATGAGATTCCGAATAGGCTGATAACTTCTTGCTTATAAATCTTTCAAGAATTTTCACTGAAAAAGCCAGCTGAGTGATAGTCCTATAATTATTTGAAACTGATGTGTCCACCAATGATTTCTATTGAAATATCACAACTAGTGCTCATTTCCAGGAACATTGAACTTGACCCATTTCCAGAGTCTGATTGCAAAGAGTTGGAAGTGGGGGAAACAAAAATTTGCAAGCATTTTCCAAGCTTTAGGTGGTAGTGAGAGTAATACTGGAATCCATGAAAAAACGAAGGCCCTCATTACAACTCTGGTGGTAAATCCCGTTTTCCGTCGTGCTGAAGACCGCCAACATACCGTTGCGGTGGCGGAAATCCGCTACAGGTATTACGACCCACATCTCGGAATCCGCCACAATACAGACACCCACACAAGTCCGCCACTCCAAAGGTCAGTGCTAAACTGGCGATACCAAAACCGACACCGTCACACCAACAAGAATACGCCCACACTATCACAACCCACAAATCAACGCGGAGGTCTTTCAACCGCGGTAATCCATTGGTGGAACACACCGCCGTACTCAAAAAACACACACACTTACAAAACACAACTACATTGGACAATTCGAACTGCAAACACCTGATACACATACACACACCACACCCACGCACCCAATCCAATATAAAGCACACACAACACACACCAACACATCCCCCTACACATCACAACAGACAGCACCTCACACATCACCCACACCACATCATGGCACCTCAAATACACCCCAGCTTTCAGAGAAGGAGCTCAGGGTCATTGTGGAGGAAATCATCCGGGTAGAGCCAAAGCCATTCAGATCACAGGTGCAGCAGACATCCATTGCAAGGAAGATGGAGCTATGGCGGAGAATTGTCGACAGGGTCAACACAGTGGGACAACATCCAAAAACTAGGAATGACATCAGGAAGAGGTGGAAGGACCTACGGGGGAAGGTATGTTCCGTGGTATCCAGACACCAGATTACTGTACAGAGGACTGGTGGTGGACCCCCCACGTCCTCTTCCACAACTAACAACATGGGAAAAGCAAGTCTTGCCAATAATGCATCCTGAGGGCCTCGCAGGAGTAGCAGGAGGACTGGACTCTGGTAAGTCAAATCTGTACTACTATCACCCCCCAACCCCACCTGCAAGCCATCACATACTCCCACTCTTACCCTCACCCCATCACACCATCAACTCCATATGTCCCACTATCACAACCCACACATCTCAATAACAAGGCCCTGCATGCAACACCTATGCATGGACCACCGTCACCAAAGCATGTCCAGTACAGAAACCCACACAGACGCCAAACCAACTATCACAAAAGGGAGAACACAATGACGCAAGCACAGGAGTAGAGGGTACCTCGCCCAATGCACAAGATGGCACACACAGATACTAAAATTATGCATTTACACCCCAACAGGACCCCTACCCAATGTCACAGGACAGGAGGTGCCAGACATATCCAGTCCCCCCACAGAAGAGGCCCACAGTGATGACAGCAGCTCTGCACGCCTGGATCAAGATGACCAGCCTGGCCCATCAGGACCTCGGGACAGTCAGTTCCCCTGACACAGTCCCAAACCACCACAGAGCCTCCCCCCTCAGGAAACACCACCACAGCACCCACCCAGCGGGCCCATCCCTCTGTCCCCAGGACACGTCAATCAGAAGTGTGTACAGGGACCCCAGGCAAACCCACCAACCCAAGACAATCAGGGACTTGGGGTCAGTGGCAGTGGGTACATGGTTCAGGGGTCAGAGGCACAGGATAACAGGGAAGCTGGGAGGACTGCTGTGCGACGGGGGAGGACAGGCCCAGGGAACCCACTCTCCACGAGGCACTCTCCAACATCATGGGAGCATACCAAGTTTCAGGAGACCCAGCGGTTGAAGGAGGAACACTACATGGGGATCAGGGAGGACTTGAAGTCCATTAACACCACCCTGGTCAAGGGTTGCTGAGAGACCTTGTAAACACCATGAGAGACACAGTGGCACACAAACGGGCCCCTGACACTAGCCTGGATGATGAACAGCCCTCCACCTCCTCCGGCGCAAGTGGACAGGAGGCACCGCCACAGGACCAACAGGCCAACAGCACCCGACGCCCTGCAGAAGGAGAACCACCCCGCAAACGGTCCCTGAGATCCAGGAACAAGACAGAGAACATTGCCAAGACCCCACCATTCTGTCCCACTTTGTCACTCTGCCCACCTTAAATTGCCATAGCTCCCCTTCCTATGCCCCATTGGGCAATGAACCTGTGAGACCAAGAGACTGGACTCTGCCATGGACATTCCTCCACCATCATCCCAGCCCATTTCACACACCCTCCACTTATTTGCACAGAAATAAACACCCTTGAATCACAAAACAATCTGGAGTCAGTCTGTGCTTTCACAAATGTGTAATTGCAAAATCTCTGGAATATAGCAATGTCAATGTACTTGTTCACATACCAATGTTACACAGCTGTAGGCCAGGAGTAAACATTGCAGAGGGCACAAATTGGGACCCAGATCTGTGAAATGGAAAGCCAAAGTGACAAGTCAGTGTCCATACACAGAGTGAAAAAGGCAGACTTATGCTAGGTCCTACAATAGTATGAGATGTGGGAAGCAGTTCCATCTTCTTTCCTGTGTCTCACTGGAAGTATTGCATGATGATGTTGTTTCGGTTGTCTACATCTTCTTCTTCTGCCTCCTCTTCTTCACTGTCCACAGGCTCCACTGCTGCCACAAGACCACCATCAGGCCCATCCTCCTGCAGAAAAGGCACCTGGACTCGCAAAGCCAGGTTGTGCAACATACCGCAGGCCACGATGTTCTGGCACACCTTCTTCGGTATAGGGATCCACCTGTCAGATGGAGGCACCGGAATCTGGCCTTCAGGAGGACGAAGGTGCGCTCGATTATCCTCCTAGTTAGCCCATGTGCCTCATTGTAGCGTTCCTCTGCCCTTGTCCTGGGATTCCTGGGATTCCTCACTGGGGTCAGTAGCCATGACAGGTTGGGGTAACCAGAGTTACCTGCAAATATCGAGGGACAACTGTTAGACATCCTCCAAACATTAGGGAACCCAGACAGTAAATGAAACTGTGTGGGGACTTTAAGCTCACTATTAGCCACACACGGTGCCTCTGGAGTTGCCCCATCACATAAGGGATGCTGCTATTTCTCAAAATGTAAGTGTCATGCACTGAGCCACTTGGCGTTCTCATGGGAGATGTACTGGTCTGCCAAACACACCATCTGCACATTCATTGAATGGTAGCTTTCCCGGTTTCTGTACATCCATTCATTCCTGCGGGGTGGGGGGACAAATGCCACATGTGTACCATCAATGGCACCGATGATGTTGGGGATATGTCCGAGGGCATAGAAGTCACCTTTCACTGTGGGCAAATCCTCCACTTGTGGGAAACCAATGTAGCTGCACATGTGTTGCAGCAGGGTAGACAACACTCTGGACAACACGTTAGACAGCATTGGCTGAGACATCCCTGATGCCAATACCCACTGTTGTTTGAAAAGACCCACTGGCCAGGAAATGGAGTACAGACAGGACCTGCACTAGAGGGGGTATTCCTGTGGGATGGTGGATAGCTGAAATCAGGTCTTGCTCCAACTGGGAACACAGTTCCTGGATTGTTGCACAATCAAGTCTGTATGTGATAATCATGTGTCTGTCTTCCATTGTGGACAGGTCCACCAGGGGTCTGTACACCGGAGGATGCCACTATCTCATCACCTGCCCCAGCGGACGTGCCCTATGGAGGAGAACGGTGAGCAGAGGGTCATATAACACCTAGGTATCACAATGTGTTTTTGCTAAAATGTTACAATTTCTCCATGTGCCTTAGTCTGTCCGTATTCCTGGACTAAATAGGTATGATGCAGTTATTTGGGTTGCCATGTGGTCCCATGAAATGGCGGCTGCCTGACCTGTAAGGTGGGACAAGGGGAAATGAGGTAACTGCGCTGGCGTGGTACACCGTCGCGGTAGGCGGTCGAAGACTGCAGCGCAATTCAGCATTGGTTAAAATTGGGCCCTATGGGTTCCAGGAGCCAATGACGATGTACACCGTTGGTAACGGTACACACCGGTGCGGACATGGCTGACATTTTCTAACTGTCATTCACTTGATACCTGACCTTCAACAGGAGAGGACCTACACTGCAAGTGCTGCTTTGACCTGTGTCTGGAAGCGACAAAGGCTACAGTGTCTGAGTAAAGGGCTCCTGCCTTCACTTTGGAGGAGTTGGAGAAACTAGTGGATGGGGTCCTCCCCCAGTACATGCAACTGTATGGTCCTCCAGACAAACAGGTGAGTACACTGTGAGCATGGTGGATGACACATGATTGTATGGAGTGTCGTGGATGGCAGAGGGAGGGGAGGGGGACAGGCCAGCATGTGAGGATAGTGTGTGTGTATGTATGTCTGGGCCAGGGTGGTAGGTTTTTAGGCAATGCGTGAGAAGAACTGTATGGGATAGTAACACACATTCTTACTTCACTTTTCCTCTAGGACAGTGCCCACCAGAAGAAGGGTATTTGGCGTGCCATCGCCAAGGAAGTGCGGACCCTGGGGGTCTACCATAGACAGAGCACCCACCGCTGGAAAAGATGGGAGGACCTGTGCCGCTGGAGCAAGAAGACGGCGGAAGCCCAGCTGGGGATGGCCTCCCAACGTGGAAGGGGTACCCATCGCACCTTGACCCCCCTGATGTACCAGATCCTGGTGGTGGCATATTCATAGTTGAATGGGCACCAGGGCATCACAGCAGCCACAAGGGGGTGAGTACACGCTCATTCAGTTGACTCTGCACGCTTGACGAGGAGTCTGGGTGGGGGTGGTAGCCTGTGGGTCCCCCTAGGCAAGGGCATATGCGCAAAGGTAGATCCATTGTTTTGCAGCCTCATTCCCAGTCCAACCCCAAAGGTAGTATTTGTCCTCTACACCTAGTCAGGCTCCCATGGGTGCCAGCTGTGCATTAAAAATGGGTCTAGACAGACTCCCCCTGGGGCATGTGCTTTTCCCCTGCACTGTTAGTGCATGACTTAGTGCATAGGGCTGCTCCCTGTGTGTTGTGTCCTCTAAACGGTAGTGGTGTTGCATGCACTGACCCTGTGTCTCTTCTGTCTTCCCCCCCTTTTTGTTTTGTCACCCTGTTCTTACGTGCATTAGCATCATCTGGCGGAGGAGCAGTGGCACCGGAGCAGGGGGCAGCTGCACCCCAAATGGCCCTGGAGGGTGAAGTAACAGAGTCTGAAGGCACCAGTGTGATGGAGGGCGAGGGGAGCTCCACAACAGGGACAGGAGCATACACCAGCGACAGTGACTCCTCCTCTGATGGGAGCTCCCTTGCGGTGGTGGGCACCTCTGTGCCCACCGCATGAAAAGGTGTAGCCGCCACCCTCCTACCAGCACCACCCTCCCAGCAGCCCCTCAACGTGTGTCTCGTGCCCGCTCACCCAGGACGGGGGGCATCTCCTTTGCCCCAGGCACCTCAGGCCCTGCCCCAGTCAGCCCTGCTGCCCTCAGTGAGGAGGCTATTGACCTCCTGACATCCCTCACTGTTGGGCAATCTACAATTTTGAATGCCATCCAGGGTGTTGAGAGGCATTTGCAGCAAACAAATGCATACTTGGAGGGCATTCATTCTAGGCAGTCGGCCCAAGAGAGAGCATTTCAGAACATTCACCTCTTCCCTACACGCCCCCCCAACCTTCCCAGGTCCCAGCCCAGCACCTCAGCCAGCAAATCCCCAAGCACAGTGGTCCCAGCAACTCTGGTCTCATCGTGTGCGCCACCCATCAGGGCTGCCAGTGTGCCACCTAGCGAGGCCAAGGAGCAGGCCATTCCACCACCTGCCAAGGTGAAGAAGGTGACCACATGCCGGAGGGAGAAGCCGCACCTATCAGCAAGCATGGGCTCCTCCAAACCAAAAGGGGACAGTGTCAAGACACCAGCAGCAAAATCAAGGGTGAGGAAGGGACACAAGCCGAAGAGCAGGTCAGGACAGGGCACGGTGGCTCCGACTGAGGGATCAGAGTCACCCCTTCTGTCAACCACTACACCAACCTGTACGGTGGTGGACTCCGCCACTTGCACCGCCACCTGCACTGCCAACAGCACCACCACTTGAATGTCTGCTGCCTCAGCAACAGTCCCCAGCATCATCCCCAGTGGGCAGCCACCCGAGCCTGCAGGAGACGTCCTGCTGTGTCCCTCAACAGGTGCAGACACATGCACCACCGCCAGCACCTCCTCCACAGCCACCGCCACAAACACCGCCACCAGCCTTGCCACGTGCTCAGACAGTGCCATCACAGCTGACATGCAATCATCCTCAGTGGGCAGTCGTCCGACACTACAGGAGACATCCTGTACCCTGCCCAGCGTCCATGAGGAATGACTCTCATCACTGTGTGTACCTGCAGGTGGCAGGCGAAGTCGCAGCAGGGTGGAGTGTGTCTCTGCCTCCATGACTTATCATGCTACCTGTTCCCAGGCAATCTCGTGGCACACACACCCAGGTGAGGGAATGGGACCTGTCACACTGCATGTGAAGCACTCTGGGCACCACCCCACTCCAGAACCAGTGGGGAATCACATCCACTTCCTCAGTCCTTGGATGGATGAAGCACTCTGGGCACAAAGCCCCCTCCAGAACCAGTGGAGAGATACATCCACTTCCTCAGTCCTTGGCAGGATGAAGCACTCTGGGCACCAAGCCCCCTCCAAAATCAGTGGAGACTGACATCCACTTGTGAGACTCTGGCTTTGCACTCCCCAGGATAGAGCAGTGGGTAAACCACCCACTTGAGAGACTTGTGAGACTGTGGCTTTGCACTCCCCAGGATAGAGCGGTGGGCAAACCACCCACTTGAGAGAATAGTGAGACTGTGGCTTTGCACTCCCCAAGATAGAGCACTGGGCAAACCATACCACTGGAAAGACTTGTGATACTGTGGCTTTGCACTGCCCAGGATAGAGCAGTGGGCAAACCACCCACTGGAAAGACTTGTGAGACTGTGGCTTTGCACTCCCCAGGATACAGCAGTGGACATGGAGCCCCCTTCTGGAGCAGTGGCGTTGTCCGTTCATCCGGCTGAGGTGCCCCCTCCCCCTGAGGTGCCTGTTTCATTTCGATCTGATGCCCCTGCAGTGTCTAGTTAGGTATCTTGTGTGGGCTTCGCCCATGCATTTTGGGACACTGATCCACAAACGATGTATGATTAATATCCGGACTTGTGTAGTTGGTGTACTTCTTTGTTTATACTGATTTTTGAATTTGGCCTATCTGATATTTAATAGATTACAATTGTTACAATCATTTCCTTTTGTCCTTGCTTTCTTCCAGGGGGTGAGGGGGCGTATATGTAATGTTGCTGCATGTATTTGTGTTTATGGTGCTGTGGGTGAGGGTGGGGGTATTGTGTGTTGCGTGTGTGTGTCACTCTCTTTTCCCTCCCACCCTCCCCTGTGTTGTAAGTGCAGTACTCACTGTGGTCGTCACTGGCATCTTTACTGCTCCTGATACAGAAGGAGGAAGACTAGCATGGGCAGGACCTGTAGTCTGGGCTCCATGGCGTCCTGGTTCCTCATTGGGTGTCGAGAGGTGAGTGGTTTCCCTTCTGTGTACTGTTTCCGCCGTGCTTTTGATAGCGTTGGTACCACCCCAGAAAAGGTGGCGGATAGGCCTCTTGTAATAGTGTGGGCGGTACTTTGTCCTCTGCCTGTTTGTTGGCGGTTACCGCCACGGTGTTTTTTTCTACCGCCATGGCGGTCGGAGTGTTAAAGTGGCTGTCTATGTTGGCGGTTTCCGGCATGATCGTGATTAAATTTTTTTTTCTGCCGGGCTGTTGGCGGTATTACCGCTGCTTTATCACCGACCGCCAGGGTTGTAATGAGGGCCAAAGTCTCCTTAATTAGTTTATAAAGGCTTGTAACTCGTCTTTTAACAACCTGTGAAATACTTTGTGAGGCTAAGATTAGAAGCCAGACACTGCCCAGCCGAACCCACAGCAGCTCATGAACTGTTTGAGTCCTGGAAGCTGCAGTAGTCTAGGCAGAGACACATGACCTACAGCCTTATGGGTGTTGCGCTCAGCGGAACTTGTATTGTTAGACTTTTCATCCTTGGTGTGGTCTCCCTTAACTTTTTGCCTCTGTTCCCCAGGTTGTTGATGTGTGCTGGACTCTGATTTTGCTGTTTTTGTTACTCTGGGCACTTTACCACTACTAACCAGTGCTAAAGTGCAAGTGCTCCTTTACAAAATGTGTATGTGATTGGTTTATCCATGATTGGCATATTTGATTTACTAGTAGGTCCCTAGCAAAGTGCACTAGAGGTGCTAGGGCCTGTACATCAAATGCTACTAGTGGGCCTGCAGCACTGGTTTTGCCACCCACATAAGTAGCTCTGTAATCATGACTCAGACCTGCCATTGCAGTGTCTGTGTGTGCAGTTTTACCTGTAAATTCGACTTGGCAAGTGTACCCACTTGCCAGGCCTAAACCTTCCCTTTTCTTACATGCCAGATACCCCTAAGGTAGGCCCTAGGTAGCCCCAAAGGCAGGGTGCAGTGTATGGTTAAGGTAGGACATATAGTAATGTGTTTTACATGTCCTGACAGTGAAATATTGTTAAATTCGTTTTTCACTGTTGCAAGGCCTGTCCCTCTCATAGGTTAACATTGGGGCTACCTTTAAAGCTGATTAAAGTGTAGATTCCCTTTGGGAGCGGATAGACATGTGGAGTTTTGGGTCTCTGAGCTCACAATTTAAAAATACATCTTTTAGTAAAGTTGATTTTAAGATTGTGCGTTTGAAAATGAAAGTTAGCATTTTCTTGCTTATACCATTTCTGTGACTCTTCCTGTTTGTGGATTCCCTGTCTGGGTCAGTTTGACAGTTGGGCTGGTTGAACCTCATACTAGACAGTGACACAAAGGGAGCTGGAGTGTAGCCTGCATATCCTTATGAGGCATCTGTGCTAGGAGGGAGGGGAGGAGTGGTCACTCTCACCTGAAAGGACTGTACCTGCCCTCACACAACACCGTCTCCAACCCCCTGGTGAGTGTCTGGGGCCTGGCCTGGGCAAAGCAGGATTTCACATTCCAAAGAGACCTTACTTTGAAGTAGGCCTACTTCAAAGGAGAAACTGGGTATAAGAAGGACACCCAAAACCACAGACTTTAGAACACTTCTGGAAACAAGAGGAACCTCTGCCTGGAGAAGAGCTGAAGAGCTGAAGAGCTGAGGAGAAGTGCTGCCCTGCCTGTGACTGTGCTTTGTGGAGCTATCCTGCAGTTGCTGCTTCCGCCAGAGTAAGAGGGCAAGGACTGGACTTTGTGTGCCTTCCATCTTGTGAAGAAATCTCCAAGGGCTTGATTTAGAACTTGCCTCCTGTTGTTTGAAGTCTCAGGGACAACAAAGACTTCTCTCTGCCAGCACCTGGAGTCTCTGGAGAGACTCCTGCTCTGACAAGTGGTGCCCTATCCAGTCCCTGGGCCCTTGAAAGGAAAGCTGGTGTATATCCAAGGAAATCGGCTTCGGACAACTTCGGACCGACGCTGTTGCTGAATCCGGTGACGCTACCTGCACCCGACGCCTTGACCTTTGTTGAAACGCGACTATATTCACAGGCCCGACGCCGCTGCAGCCCCGCTGAAGTCCGTGACTCCGTGGAAGTTGCCGCACCACGTCGTGACTTACGCTGCTCGAAGTGCACGGATTCCACGTTTCGCACTGACGTTGCGATCCCCGACTTCGCGCATCGACTTGTTGTCACTCTTCACCAAAGGCACTGTACTTGGGGGTCTACGCGACTACGTGTCCGGTGCCGCTGGTGTCGACTTGTTGGGAACGACTCCGTCACGACACCATGTTAACACCTCATCAAAGCATTTTGTGTTTCTAAGCGCTATTTTTGAGTTTAATCTTTAAAAATTCATAACTTGACTTGTGTATGTTGGATTTTTGTCGTTTTAGTCTTGTTTTGTTTAGATAAATATTTCCTATTTTTCTAAACTGGTGTTGTGTCATTTTTTAGTGTTTTCATTAAGTTACTGTGTGTGTTGGTACAAATACTTTACACCTAGCACTCTGATGTTAAGCCTTCTGCTCTGCCAAGCTACCAAGGGGGTAAGCACGGGTTAGCTGAGGACGATTCTCTTTTACCCTGACCAGAGTGAGGGTCCTTCCTTGAACAGGGGGTAACCTGACTGTCAACCAAAGACCCCATTTCTAACATGCATCAACACTCCTAGAGACCGAAACCCAACTCCAAGTGTCAAAACCAACATCCTATGGCTCCAGCCTTTCGGGGGATGGCCGGCTTGTCCAGGTGGCCAGTGTCTTGTTTCAATGTAGTAGATTAATAGAGGATATTGGGGTATTTATATCGGGAATTATGTTCTAGACCTTATTGAAAAAGTTTGAGAAATGATCACTTAAGTACTGAGCAGGGGTAATAGTCGTACTATTTGAAGCCTCAAAAATGGCCTTTGCATAATGCTCCTGTTTCGCCTTCTGCACAACTTTTTTTACAGTTATTTAAAGCATGTGTTAAATGTTTGGTGCCCTCTTCTAAATAAGAAGTGCAACATTCCCACTTCAATTTTTTACAAACTAATTTAACTTGTTTCAAAATCTCAGAATATCAGAGCAGAAAGTCTTTTATATTTTTTTTACCTTTTTGAGTAATATTATTTTGTTTAAAGCCCCTATGACCTCCTACTGTAAGGATTGCTATTATCCTCAAAGGAAATTTGGGATCATAGCACACCATCATATCAAGGGCATTAGTCTGTATCATGTGGGGAAGCTTAGACCAAACTATGAGTGTCTGACCCTGTGATTTCCAGTCTAGGAGACTTACCTGTTGACTGTTCAACAGAAAATGACACCAGTCGAACTCAAGGTATGCATGCCCCCCACGAAACAAGATACAGAATACATTATCCAATTTCATAACAATAGTAAACAACCCTCAGTTGTTCTTAAATCCTTGCAAGCAAATAAAAACATGTTTTAAAATGCAGTCATGATCTTGTTTGGAGAGGACAAAAACAAAAGTGCTTCAGTGTCCTAGCAGCATCTAAAAATTATATTAAGTACATATTAGGGTCACAACTTACGGCCTCCATCTGCAGTGGCTAATTTTAACTACTAACTAAGCTTATCAAAGAATTAGCTTAATCTTAAATACAGGGCTATATTTTCACATCCAATAACAACATGAGACAAAGTCACAATTGACGTAATGCCCAAAACTCTGGAAACTGGCGATAAAAATCCCCTTCTTTCTTTTGTAAAAGCTGTGCAAAAAACTAATGGATGACTCAGTGTCCAAGGGACAGTTTTAAAAAATTCGAATTTTTAGAGCTTTCAAATGGGCATACTGGTCCAGTCTTTTTTTCAATATCTTCCAGTTTATAAATTGAGGCACCTGACCCACTCTTAACTTAAGAATCCAAAGTCTAATACTATGCCTCTATAAATAAATAGATATTTTAAATGGTAAATTGATCCCATAGTAAATCCACTCAACCAGTTAAATACCCGGAAAATGGTGCATTTACCCATTGTAGTAACACAGACGCACCACAGTACCTATTTTATTATTTTAAAAAAAACTTGAAATAGTTTCCATTTTTCGGTTAAAGGGTGGCTATGAAAAGAGGTGTTGAAGCATTTGTGTGTTGTGTATATTTGCAGGTAGAACTGGATAATTTCCTTGATGATGTTAAGGAAGATATTGTTCTCTTCTGCTGTAAATTGAACTCCATACCCATGGCACACACCTGAAATGTCAAAGCAGATGTTGTGGTATATAGAGCCCATTCCAGGGTCAAAGAGAAATGCTAAAATTGCTTTGTTGACATGTTGTTGGGATTTTTCAATCTTTTGCCAAAATTGGACCAATGCCACTTCTGACTTTGACATATAAAATAGACAAAGGCAACGCAAGAAAGCAAGTTATTAAATCTGCCAAAGTTTCCCTCAACTAAATTTCCAGACCTACTACTGTGACTACGCACAAATTGTTGCCACCACAGTGCACAATCATGAATTCAGTTGTAAAATTATTTCCTTCAAGGTAAGCTTTAAGGTATTTTCATACCTCTGTGGCTACCAGTAACAGCCACTTATGGAAATCCTAGACCCTGTCAATACCACCATTTTCGTCATGCTTTCTAGCCCAGAAGATAAAGGAGTCACCCGGAATCCATACTGTAACTATGACACTGGCATATTGGAGCAGTACACAGGAAGAGATAGTTGCAGAATGTGCCATCGTCCTGAAAAACATGCAGTTTGATGTGAGGATAAATACTTTTTCAATGTTAGCTTTCTGATTGGTGAGGTGAAATAGTAGATTATGTAGATGTAACTTTTAATTGTACTGTGATTTGTGTTCTGAAAATGGAGTCCTAGGTGCAATGCTTGGTGGTAGTGGTTAACAGAATAACTGAATTGACAATGGACATTTTATTTATTTATTTGTAGAGCACTCTATGTTTTTGAACCTTTAAACTTGTGCCAGGCTTGTAATCTGGTTAACTTGGTTGCCTTTGGAACTGCTCTACAGTCCTCACAGAGAAAATAAGGGTTTAACGCTTATCATAAGTGAAGGCTTTTGTGTTTGCTAATATGCCTATTTTCATTAATACAAATAAGTGAGATATTTTTAAAAAAAGGTCATGATTAGACTTTCTTCTGTGAGCAAAGAACCAATCATGACATGTCAAGTCCTTGATGCACACCCTATTAAGTATGTGCATAATCTTCTATGATGAGGTCAGTCATTGCTAATCATGTTAGAGACTGAGGTTGTCAAACGCCTATTACTCCTTTACTGAATACTTCATCCAAGTCATAATTTTAAAAATTATTTGATATGGGTTGCCAAGCATGTGGGGTGTGTTAGGATGGGGAGAGGAAGAAAAGTCCTCACAGAGGGACAAGGGTTTAATGCTCATCATAAGAGAAGATTTTTGTGTTTGCTAATATGCCCATTTTTATTAGTGATTTCATTACTTATCGGTAATCTTCATTACTCTGAATACCCTGTTTCTCGTACCAATACTTACACATATAAGGTGTTCCATCTCTGCTCAGAGCCACGTGTCACCCAATCAAAAGATTTTTTTTCCCAAGCCACACCCCATTGTCATAGCCATTGGGTGTGATTAGGGATGGGGGCAGGGTTTAGATTTTAGGGGCGGGGTGGGGACTCTGGGTATTTTTAGTTTTTGGGTTGGGTGGGGGGCTGGGGGTGATTAGAGGTTAGGGGGGTCAGGGTTTAGGTTTAAGGGGTGGGGTGGGGTGGGGGACTGGGATGTAAGCATGCTGGGTCGTGCATGCTGATTGGTAATGCCTTTACCAAGAATGCCTGTACAACGGTAACATTTTTGTAAACGCTTTCTTGGTAAAGGCATTAGTGTTTAGAACGAGGTTGTTGTTTCGACCTTGTTGTTGAGCCACGGGTGGTTTAGGCACCCGTGGTTCTGACATATAACCAACACGGAAGCCAAAACTTTAGACCCAAGGGATAAGGAGTCTCGAACAACCAACCTGTACTGAGACACAAAGGTAAAAGAAGTCACCCAAGTAGCAGCAAGACAAATATCCAGCAAACAAACCCCCTGAGCCTCCACCCAGGAAGCCTCCGTGCCCCTTGTAGAATGACCCTGTACACCATCCGGCAAACTGACATTCTGAGAGGCAGAAGCCAAGGAAATCAAAGAACGAATGCAGCGACTCAAAGTGAGCGTCAAAGCTTTCAGGCTATGATAAAGGATGCCAAAATTCAAAAATGGGTCCTTACATTGCTGCAAGCCATTGGTGCGAGCGAGATAGATGGATACATCACGTAACACATCCAAGCTGTGCAAGACAACCTCCTCAGGAGTAGCAGGATCTGGAAAAAGGAAGGCAATGTTATCTCCTGGTCACGGTGAAAAGAGGAGGCAACCTTGGGAAGAAAGGACGGACCCAAGCTAAGAACCAGCCATTTGGAAAACACCTGTAAATAGGGAGGCCTGATGGACAAAGATGCCAACTCACCCAACCTCCGGGCTGAAGTAATGGCCTCCAGAAAGGTGGGTTTCAATGAAAGAAACTTCAAATCCACAGTGTCTAAAGGCTCAAATGGAGGAGATTGAAGAGCTCTTACACCCAGAGGCAGGTACCAGGGAGGAACAACAGGCCGAATCGGAGGCTTCTTTAAGGTAAAACTCTTAAGGAGATGTGAACCCAATGGAATGTGCTTAGACAAACCAAAATGCGAACAAATAATCTGAATGGCAGCCCATTGGACCCTTATGGTGGAAACAGCCAAGCCCTTCTGGAAACCATCCTGAAGGAATTGAAGGACAAGAAACTGGATCTAAAGAGCAACCCCTACACACTGGACAAAGGAAGACCAGTGATGAGTGTAATCCTTCATGGTGGAACATTTCCAGGAGTTCTGAATGGAAACAACGACAGGAGCGGAAAGACCCTGGGACATCAAACCCCTCCTTTCAAGAGCCAAACGGTCAGACACATCCGGCGGCAAGTGGATGGGGGAAGAATCGGTGTCCTGAGAGGAAAAGGATGGATTGGGAGAACCCATTCTGGTGTAGCTGCCAGCAGATGCAACAGAGGAAACTAACTCATCCATGGCCAAAATGGCACCACTAGAATGAGGGAAAATTACTCCCTGTGAACACTGGCCAGGAATGAGGAAGAAGAGGGAAGGGAGGAAAAGGCACACAGAAGCACCTGGGACCAAGGGTGGGACAAAGCATTGATCCCCCAAAAACCTTGTTCTGGGAATCTGGACAAAAACTGGGGAAGGAGGGAATTGGCCCTGGATACAAATAGGTCAACCTGAGGAGTGCCGAACGGTTGGCTAATCTGGGTGAAAATACCGGGGGGGAGACAGATTTCAAGGGAAGAAAGAAATTTGTGACTGAGGCTGTCTGCCTGAACATTGCCCTTCCCCTTTCCCCTGAATATAGATTACTGAAACAGAGAGAAGGTGGGACTCTGCCAAACACCCCACATGAAACACAAGAGAAGATAGAGCCTGAGACCCTGTCCTGGTCTGCCTGTTGACATAGGACTTGGCTACTGTGTTGACTGTCCGCATTAACACCACCTGATCCTGTAGGAAAGGAGAAAAATGCATCAGAGCTAGCAGGATCACCTTCAGTTCCCTCCAATTTGGATGAGCACCTGCTCCCCTGAGAAGACCACCTTTCCTGAACGGAACGGCTCCCCAACCCAGCAGACTGGTATCCTTGGTAACCATCTTGGGAAGAGGCAGTGCCAGAGGGAAAGCCCCTGGCCAAATGAAGGGGCTCTAACCATCACTGTAGCAAGGTCCAGATGTGTCAGGAGACTAGAACCAGATAGTCCAGCAGATGCAAACAAGGCACCCAATGCGACAGCAGATGAAGAACCACTGGACCCAGGTGCAGACGGGACAACAGAATAAAACAGACACAGGAGGCCTGGCACAAAAAAGAAAAGAGAAATAAAAAAATATATAGCAACCAGCATGAAGCAAGAGCCAATCAGGGAACAGTAACGGCTACCTATCATGTGACCCTGAAGGGGCAGCCAGTCTCGAGCAGGTGCCAGATCTTTTGTGCTCAGAGCCAGAAGGAGATCTCGCAACTGCTGCGCACCTCCGGAGGAAGGCTGACAAAATCCACTGCAGTCTGGAAACAGACCTCGATGAACTGTAGATCCTGTGAAGTGGACAGATGTGATATCTCACCCAGTTGATAAGCAGAGCAAAGGCCTCCAGAGTCTCACACAAGAGCACAATCTAAGACCAAAGGATGAACAGCATAGGATGATGGAGAAGTCAATCGTCCAGGTAGGGATGAATCTTTACTCCTCATTCATGGAGATAAGCAACCAGAGGAGCCAGCACCTTGGTGAATACTATGGAAGAGGTAGCCAGACCAAAGGGGAGGACCTGGAACTGCCGATGTAGATTCCTCAACGCAAAAGCGGTGGAACTTTTGATGGGCAGGAGCAACGGGAATGTGGAGTTAAGAATCCCTCAAGTCCAAGGAGGCCAGTCATTTGCCTTGGTGAATAAAAGGAAATAATGCAATGAAGAGTGTCCATTTGAAATGAGGTGTCCTCAAAAACTTGTTTAGATGTTTGAGATTGAAAATCAGTCTGACCTTCCCTGCTGATTTTGGGACCAGGAAAACTGGAAAGTATCCCTCCCTCCCCCACTACCCCACTGGCACAAGTATCAATGACCTCTTCCCCATGAGGTCTGAAATTTCTTGATACAGGACAGGAGGATCGTGCAAGAGGCCAAAGAGTCTACAGTGCCAGTAGGGGGAGGCCTGTAAACCAAGTCCAGGAAGTGACTGCCTGAAATGACCTTTAGAACCCAGGAGCCTGAACCATGGTTTTGCCTGGTGGGAAGAAAAAATGCCAGGCGACATCCCACTGGATAGAGGAATAGTCAGGAATGCTTCCTGCCTTTAGGAGCCGGGAGGGGGGAGGGGTTGAGCCTTAGAAAGAGAGTGAGCAGAAAAAGAAGCACACTTCTGAGGCCTGGACTGAAAACGCCCAGAAACCACCCTTGTGCGCTTCTTAGAAGGAACCTGAGTCTTAAAAGCATTTGCTCCAGATCTTCACCAAATAGGCGGCTGCCCGAAAAAGGCATGTGCAAAAGCCCCGACTTTTGAGCAGAGGCCAATCACAGAGATGGATGTGGCATCACAGTAAACATCTGCCAGGAATTTAGCCTGCTTCTCCATGGAAGAAAAAAGAGATGAGCATTCAACCCCATCCTGGATAGCCTCTGTCAAAGAATAAAAATCGTTAACCAGTGACTGAGAGGCATAAACAGCATAAATAGAAGCCCAGAGGGAAAGGTTCAATCCAGAAAAAACACTTCCTCAAGGAGGCCTCCACTCTACTATCAACACAATCAGACAGGGGAACCTCCTCCAACATAATAGAAGGATGGTGAGACAGCAGGGGATCAATTTTCATGGAGGAAGGGAATTCTATATTGCCCTTGGCCAGACCCAAATGTCGCAACAAAAGCTTAGGGAGAACAGCCTTCTCAGGATCCCATCATTCATGAAGAAGAAGATCCAACACTTCTAAGTTGATAGCCAAACAAGTCGGAGGTCAGGAATGAAACTGCTGGACAAGACCTGAGGACCAGGAACATCCTCCTCCATAGGGATACTGAGGGTCTCCCAAAGATG
The DNA here is from genome assembly GCF_031143425.1 of Pleurodeles waltl. Classification (NCBI taxonomy): domain Eukaryota; kingdom Metazoa; phylum Chordata; class Amphibia; order Caudata; family Salamandridae; genus Pleurodeles; species Pleurodeles waltl. The sequence continues at coordinate 815,347,008 of NC_090437.1, read as the reverse complement.
CCTGAACAATGACAATAGATCAGACCTCTGAAGGAACTTGGACCTGGGCACAGCCTCAACCACCAGAGATACAATGTCCTCATCATATTCTGGAGAAGGCCAGGAAGAGGAAGAGGAAGACAAGGACACCATCAGAGAAGAAACAGAGGAAGTATGTGAAGAGGGAGAATAGCAAGAGTCACCCAAGTCTTTGGACTGCACAAATGTCTGAGAAAGGGAAGAGAGCAACACCTAGAATTGCTCCTCTGAAATCCCCATACCCTGGGAAAAGCCAGGAAGAGAATCTGCAGACCGGTGGCGTAAACTCCCACCCTGAGAGGCACTGGAGCAATGATGGTGCTTAGCTGCACTCTTCCTGTGTTCCATAATGAACAGCCAACTCAGGAGCAGCCGGTCAAACAAAAAGAAAAACTTCACACATAATATAAAAAAATAAACAATAACAATATATATAGCCACAAACACAAATAATAGTGAAAAATGACCAAACCCTTGGCCAGTTGCACAACTCTGTACATTATTTGCAGAAAGGAACCTGTGCCTAGACACAGACTTGTAAATCTGACCATCTGATAAAGTGCTCAAGTGGGTCTTGACCTTGTGTGGACAAAATGTTGGACAGATGTCCGACATGAGGAGCGCATGATCACTACATGTTCTGTGTGTTCTGATTGGCAGAGTGTTCCTAACTTCATTTTGCACCTAACGTTTGCTGGGTGCACTGCCCATTTTACTAAATACACAATAGAGTTTGATTATTCAATTTTCTCTGGACCCTCAAAGTGGATCTATATCTGAGAGTGGCTGTAAAAAATGTAATAATCTGCAAACAATAATTTCAAAATACAAACTCATTTAGTAAGTTAGTTTTCTAGAGTCAATAAAGAGAGTTTTAATAATTTTGAAGTATTTATTTAAATTAATTTTTATAATTTTATTAATCAAAACAAAAGTTTAAAGAAACATGCAGTGTGTCCTGAATCTGTCGCTACTCTGTCTGTCTCTGTCTTCACAATGTAAAAAGTTGAAAAATACTGTCTCATAGTCTGGGAAAGCTACAAAGTAATATTCAGGGCCTGATTTCGACCATTGCAGATGGGATACTCGCCCACAAATGTGACGGATATCCCACCCGCCCTTTCACAAGTTCCATAGGATATGTCTCAGTCTGTTACATTAATAACAGTTCTCATGTTTATCTATCTCATGTGCATATAGCTATCACTCTATTCTGAAACAATTTACCGACTCTCTCTCAGCCTCAATACAATATCTACAGCGGAATGAATAACTCAATTGTATCTATTAGCTCTTGAGCCGGAAGGCTCTCATGAAGTTTCCTTCACTCAAACCTGCTCTCCTAAGCTAATGCAGCCAGCTTAGTGCCATTACTTTTAAATATAGTCGCTATCTCTCTATAGCTAATGTTCTCTGGTCACCTGTGGCACTCAACTTCACCAGCAGCAGTGGTAGAAGGAGTAGTGGCCGAAAGCAAAGGACACTGTGGTCGTCTCTCACTCTCTATCTTCTCACACTCTCCACTATCCTTTTGGTAGAACACTTTTATAATTATATTGATTGATACATTAATTAACAAAGTTATACATTTCTTGAGATGTTGCAGAATAAAACAATGCTTATCTTGATAATCAGCAGGGATTGGATACTCGTAGTTCCTTTCACATGCATTCCTTCAGTTTTGCAAGAAAAACTTACATACATAAGTAATACCATCTAATTTCCCATTATTCATATAATGTTAATGTTTCTATCACACATGCAGTTATTATTTCTAAAACACATCAGCGCATACCAAAGCAGTTTAGTGGATGGGTGAGGATGTAGTCAATACTGGTTCTATTGTTTTAAGAAAAGTTTGTAGCATCTTTCATCTCAAACAGAGGTTATAGAAGATCTATTTAATAGAAATATGTGCCAGCCTAGCGAGTTCTGCATTTCACACAGCATGGGTTACATAAAGTTCAGAGCATGCGTTTAAACATTAAAGCAACAACAGTTTCTGGCCTATCAATCTATTCTCCCTTTAGTAATTAGCAATTACATTTTAATTTTCTAATGGGGCTTTATCACTTTTATGGTGTTTTGGAAACATGTACCCCTCTGGCCAAACGTGTTTTATTGGGGGCTAATCTCCTATGACTATTGTGGTCTCACTGCCTATTTAAGGGATCAATCTGGGTTTTTCCTGTTTGAGCATTTGTCTATGGGCTACGAGTCACCTCACCTGTGATCCATCAATCAATTGCTTCAAACCTAGGTCCTAGGGCTTGCCTGACCATGCATTTCTGACTCAGGGTTGATGAGGAGTTCACATTGGGTGGGATCGACAATAGTGATGCAAGTACGTTGTTATGCACACACATATCATGGTGTACATTGACATCAATTTTATCTCTATCAAAAAGTCCCCCTCTAGTTGAATTTTCAACCACTTTATTCACCCCATACATCATGACAGTTACTTTATTTGAGGTTTGATGTGTTTCTATTGTGTCCACTACTATTTGCCTAGTTACTTGCATTCTACCTGCTTAAGGACTGCATTTTTACAGCAGGAAACCCCCACTTGTAGGAAACAACACAAAAACAACAAGAATGAAGATCCAAAACAATGACATGCACAGTCTGGTCACTCACCAGGGGAGCCAGGAAAAACAATCGTATAACCGGTCCTGCTCAGGGGTACCTCCCTTCTTCTTCATGTCATCTTGTAGATAATGCAGTGCTTGGATGGCAGAAGTTAGTGTTCCATTGTTCAGGTCATTACCGGGGATAAACACACCCCATCCTCCATTGTTGTTATCAAGTCCAACACATATTGATGTTGTATCATCATGAGGCAGATGGCTCTTAGTTTTTCCCTGATAGCATTTAAACCAAGCTCTGTATCGTTGATCATCTTCAACATTTACTACCTGGTTGTCAGCAACCAGCAGGTGTTTGCTTTTGTCTGTAGGGAGAAAAAGGGTATGGACCCTTCCTTGTTTACTTGAGCATCAGTGAATAATCTGAATTCTTCCAGAATGTTCTTGTACTGAACCTAACCAAAATAATTGGCAATTCCTTTTCCCAAGCCTGGGCAAAAGAGTTGTTTTTTTCTGACAGGTCTTCTCCAGGAATGACCAGGGTCGGGGTGTGTATGGTCAAAAGGGAGCAGAGGCAGCGCCATCCAGGGACAAGCTGAGCATAAGCAAATTCTCCACACTAGCAACTGAGGCCCATCAGTGCAGAGGTGCCCGAGTGCAAATCTGGTAGGTACAGTATTTCTTCACAATTCTCATTACTGCTGAGCGTGATCGTTCATTTTCCTCTGAAACACAAGAAATACAGAGTATGTTTCTGTACAATTAGTAACTGCCCCTTCCCCTCTAACCATGCGTACCTATTTATTTCTTTCCTGACATGGGAAATCTATGCTGACATTCAATTCTTCCCTATGAGATTTGTTTTCGATTCCATCATCAAGGTGGATGGCCCTACACAGGAACTTCATGTCTAGGGTCCATTTGTTATTAAAGACTGTCCCATAGGCGCTAAGGGCCACCCTGGGGCCACAGATGGAGGCAGGAGTGGACGTGTTTGTGCACTGGTGCAGTGGTTTTGCCAACTCAAGGAACCTCTTTTCTAGAAAGTCTCTGGGTCAAAAGGTGTCCTGAGCTACAGTGCCTCGCCAGCCCATTCTGTCTAGCTTGGTTTGAATATCGCAAGGCTCGATCTAAAGGTACAGTGCAGTGGAATTGGTCTCTCATTGAGTGACGTTTACTGCCAGCCTATGGGGTTCCACTCTACTAGGTTGTAACTCGGCCCTGATCCTACATAGGTACAGATGTATGAGGCACTTTGATTTCTCGGGGGCTATCTCCACGAATAAATAAAGCCTATCAGCACCTAGGGTGTGTGGTGTCAGTGCATAGATGTAGCACAGACTGGCTGATGTCTGGATGCCCACAACAGTCATGTGCTAACACCATGGGTTGAATAAGAGTGTTCTGTTACAGTGTGTGTGGATTACTCACGTTAGGTTCAGTGTAATTTTAAGTGATGTGGGAAAGCCCCTATGCAAGTACTGTAGACATATCAAGGTGGACTACGTATGACTAGGTAGATTTCTGGCTATGGAGAGTGTACAACGGTACAATAATATATAACTTTTGGAATTTTGCAAGTCTCAGAATGGCTTCCTGGGGAAACACCTGTAGTCTTTTGGCGATTAGGGGTGTTTCTGCTCTGGTAAATGCTGCAGTACCGGAGCTGTCTGCTTTTAGAAAAAAAAGTTCATAGAAGAATGTCCCTAAAAACAGTCCAAAACAGTTTATAGTCTTTGTCTTGTACACCTGGCCATTGTTAGAGCTCTGGAAGTTGCTGCTAAAGAGGTAGAAGGCCATTGTAAATGTGGCACACTTGTGGTTCGGTTGCAGACCAGTTGGATAAGAGCTGTGGTTTGTATGATAGCTTTTAGAAAAACATATATCATTCTCTAGGCTGAAGAGATTCCTGGACCTTTCTTTTTACACATGTTCTGTGCATTTACTTTGGAGGTGACTCTAGTTGGGTCAACTATTTTAGGGAGCGGTGAGCGTTACAGCTGTGGATAGTCTGAGGCCTCCCCTCATGCCATGACAGAGGAGAGTGTTTCTGTGGGGTGATTTTCGTGGGACTATTCCTCTTTTCCCTAACTATTTTTTCCTAACTTGTGTGTGCTTTACGAATGGGGTTGGAATGTTCTGACCTGCACGTACGTGGTGTGATGTGAAAGGAAGGGGCCATGTTTCAATTTGGGTATTGCTGCTGGTCACAACGTGTTCTGAGGACATGTGTATACCTCTCTAGTTCCTGCATGTGGCGTGCACTGAGGTTCTCCCAAACGGAGTCAGGTGACTTGCCTGTGGCCTTTCTCTGGAAGCTTCATTTTGTGCTACTTTTTGCGGGTTGTTGGGTACCTTCCTAGATCTTCCTGCAATGCTGTTTTTATTGCAGTATGCTGGAGAGGGTTGGTGAAGTGCTCTGTGGCTCTGTGTGACATTAGATGTGACAATATCTGGGATCTGGCCTATTGCCTCCTCGGACTGTGTGTGTGAGGCCTTATGTGATCAGAACAGCAGGTTGTACATCATGGTGAGTGTGTCCGTGCACCTCACATGGTCTGTTTGTTTTGAGGCGCTGCAGTCGGGACTGGGCACAATGTGGGAACTTCAGTCCCAGGCTGGGTGCTCTTGAATGTGAACCATTTGATCTGGTTATTAGAACCCGTCACAATTTGGACTTGGATGCAGGGACTTTGAAGCCTGCTTTCATGGATGGTTGTGGGGGCACCATGCACCCTCTTCAGACTACCCTCCCAGGGATGTGGCCAGCCAACTTCACACTGGAGGAAAAAGCAGCAGCATGGGGCCTGGGCCCTGCAGGCACCTGATTAACTGACTCTAGTATGGATTTCAGATCAACAACTCGTACAGCAGCAGAGAGCTTTTCCCGAACACAAGTAAAGCCATGGGTTTTCTCCTAATATTGTCACTAGTCGAAGAGTTTTGAGGTGGGTATGATGTGAATGTAAACTTACTGTGAATTTCATACTAAGTACATACTTCGATTTTGCGATTGTGTAAAGGCACTGCCACCCCAGACAGTTACCCCATCCTGGCATGTCTGTGGGCCTGGTCCTTGCTGGACTGAGTTCCCTGTCTGCTGTTGCCATTTGTTTGGCCAACCACTTGGTCCCTGCTGTAGTGGTGTGGTGGCTGCCTGATTTCTCAACAACTAAATGTAGGACACATTTGGGCAGACCGGAGCTTGGTTCTGTGGATGGGGAGTTTGTGGGGACTGGCCAAGGCTTATCACTCTTTGTTCATGATACGTCTGAAGGCAGCACCAGTCGCCATGTGGCCCATTCTGCATCAAAAGTAATACTCTCTGAGGTCTGACTGCTGCCAGCCTCCCTGACCTCTGCCGCTGGAACTGGGTGGAAACCCTCTGGGGTTCTGAGTTAGAGTTCCCTTCAAGACTGGTGCCATTTGCATGTTTTGGGCCACCTTAGCTCCCTCGAGGGTGGTCTTTTTTTAGCATAGTTTGGACTAGTTTAGCAGTGTCTCTCTGGGCTTGCTCCTGTTTACCTGTCCTTTTCCTCATTCTTTCTGTAGTAATGTAGTATGTGGGCCTGTAGTTCCCAGCAAGGTTTGGTGTCTAACCCTTCCATGCTGTCCAGCACACTCTGTGTTTCAGTGGGCAGGCCCTTTTGAAGATGTTGAAAAAGAATGCAACTGTGTCTGTTCATGTCTCTCTCTTGTCCCCATCATACCCTCATTCTGCCCAGAAAGTCAGTCATAGTTTCCCCCAGGCGTCATGCTCTCTGCCATTTATCCTCCTATGTCCGGGCAGTCAGGAAACATTTCCCTCAGGCTGTCCATATCTGGTGTCTGATAAATTGAATGTAGCTTTGCCATGGTTGGTGTTAGTCGGCATAACTCCTGAGAAGTGGGTGTGGGAAAACACATTGTTAATCTGTTCTCTAATGAGGCTGCTGAGCACTTTCTTGCCCTGTCCCTCAATGGGAGCAGTTTGGTCCTGAGCCCTTCTTTGTCCATCTGTGCCAATGGCACATAGATGTTTCATGGCATGCCCTTCTGTAACAATGGCCATATTTTGTCTCAAAGCAGCTCCTCAAGAATTAGTACTCCCATCTTCACAGGCATTCCTGCATGTAGGGAAATTTCCATTTGGCACCGCCCCCTCTGTGCTGGATGCAATTGCAATCTTCTGTGACGGCCATGTCCTCTGTTTTGAAGGATCCATTCTCTGGTCAGATTCTATTATATTGAACCTCCTTTTTGGTCCAGGGGGCCAGCAGGTGGCAAAACTGTCACAGGCCTCACTTTCCTTTTTAGGCACTATGGTCCTTATTATGAATTTGGCGGTCTCTGAGCGAGACCGCCAAAGCCATGGGTGCCAGAAGACTGCCAGTGCTGGCGGTCTCCTGCCCGCCATATTATGGTCACTGAAGGATTTCCGCCACACTTTGGGCGGATATCTGGCAGTAGCCATGGAGGTGGGCAGTGGCGCTCTGGCATTGCTTCCACCTACACTGCCCCAACAGTAGGACACCGCCAGCCATAGTATGACCATTAATACTGCCTGGCGGTGTCCTGCTGGCGGGATGCTGGCGGCGGTAGCAGCACCACTTCCTGTTCCCTGCTGGACGACCTTCTCCCTGGAACAGGTAAGTTGATCGTTCGACAGGGGAGAAGGGTGTTGTGTGTGAGTGTGTGGTGTCTGTGTGTGTGTGTGTGAATGTGTGTGTGCGTGTGTGCATGCATCTGGGTGTAGTGGTGTATGCATGGTTGTATGCATGTGAGTGAATGCGTGTATGAATGTTGCAGTGAGTGCGTGTCTGCAGTGTGTATGCGTGTGAGTATGCGTGTGAGCATGTTAGTGTGGATGCGTGCCTGAATGATTGTGAGTATGTGTGACTGAATGTGTATATGAATGAGTGTGAGTGAATGCATGGGAGTAATTTTGAGTGAATGCGTGTATTGATGAGTGTGAGCAAATGAGTATGTGTGAGAGAATGCGTGTATAGATGAGTGTGCGTGAATGCGTGTGAGTATGTGTGAATGAATGTGTGTATGGATAAGTGTGAGTGAATGAGTGTGAGTATGTGTGAGTGAATGCATGTATGGATGAGTGTGAGTGAATGTGTTCGAGTATGTGTGAGAGAATGCGTGTATAGATGAGTGTGAGTGAATGCGTGTGAGTATGTGTGAATGAATGTGTGTATGGATAAGTATGAGTGAATGAGTGTGAGTATGTGTGAGTGAATGCATGTATGGATGAGTGTGAGTGAATGTGTTCGAGTATGTGTGAGAGAATGCGTGTGTGGATGTGTGTGAGTGGATGCGTGTCTGGAAGTGAAGTTGAATGGGTGTATGTGTGGGGCATGTGGGTATGTGCATGTATGTGGGGAGGAGGGGTGCAGTGACTTTAGGCAGGGTGGGGCCACTTTGGCCCTCATTACAACCCTGGCGGTCAGTGTTAAAGCGGTGGTAAGACCACCAACAGGCCGGTGGTAAAAAAAAAAAAAGGAATTATGACCATGGCGGAAACCGCCAACATAGACAGCCACTTGAACATTCTGACCGCCATGGCTGTACAAACAAACAGCATGGCGGTCACTGCCAACAGACAGGCGGAAGACAATGTACCGCCCACACTATTATGAGAGGCCAATCCGCCACCTTTTCCGGGGTGGATTCAACGCGAACAAAAACACGGCAGAAACAGGACTTGGAAGGGGAAACACTCACCTCTACACAACCCACGAGGAACCAGGACGCCATGGAGCCAGAACTCCAAATCCTCCCTGCGATAGTTTTCCTGCTCCTCTATTAGGAGCACGAACGACGGCGGCGACAACCACGATGAGTACTGCACCTACAACACAGGGGAGGGGGGAGGGAAAAGAGAGTGACACACACATGCAACACACAACACCCCCACCCCCACCCTCACCCACAACACACACACCAATACATGCTGCAACAATAGATTTACACCCCCCAACCCCACCTGGAAGAACGCAATGACAAAAGGAAATGATTGTAATGATTGTAATCAATAAAAATCCATTAGTCAAAACTTTAAATACAGTATAAACAATTCTGTACACCAACTATACAAGTCCGGATAGTTCACCATTCAAAGTCCGTGGACCACTGGGCCCAAAATGCATGGGCGAGGCCAACACTCGATACCAGACTGCAAACTGAGAGAACACTCCTGGGGCATCGGAGCAAAATGAAACAGGCACCTCAGGGGGAAGGGGGGGGCACCTCAGCCAGATGAGTGCATGACGCCAGCTCCACGAGGGGGCTCCATGCCCATTGATGTATCCTGGGGAGTGCAAAGCCACATTCTCTCAAGTATTTTCAGTGGGTGGTTTGTCCACTGCTTTATCCTGGGGAGTGCAATGCCACAGTCTCTCAAGTCTTTTCAGTGGGTGGGTTGCCCACTGCTTTATCCTGGGGAGTGCAATGCCACAGTCTCTCAAGTCTTTTCAGTGGGTGGGTTGCCCACTGCTTTATCCTGGGGAGTGCAAAGCCAAACAGTCTCTCAAGTATTTTCAGTGGGTGGGTTGCCCACTGCTTTATACTGGGGAGTGCAAAGCCACAGTCTCTCAAGTCTTTTTAGTGGGTGGTTTGCCCCATGCTTTATCCTGGGGAGTGCAAAGCCACAGTCTCTCAAGTCTTTTCAGGGGGTGGGTTGCCCACTGCTTTATCCTGGGGAGTGCAAAGCCACAGTCTCTCAAGTGGATGCCTTTCTCCACTGGTTCCGTAGGGGGCTTTGTGCCCAGAGTGCTTCATCCTGCCAAGGACTGAGGTATTGGATGTGATACTCCACTGGTTCTGGAGGGGGCTAGGGGCCAGATGTAGCAAAGGATTTGCGCGTCTCAAACTGCGAAAATCGCCATTTGCGAGGCGCAAATGCCTCTTTGCCATGCAGAAATGCATATTGCGAGTCGGGACCAACTCGCAAAATGCATTTCAGAATCGCAAATAGGAAGGGGTGTTCCCTTCCTATTTGCGATTCGGAGTGGTATGCAATACCATTTGTGACCGCATATGCAGTCGCAAATGGTGTCGCAGTTACCATCCACTTCAAGTGGATGGTAACCCACTCGCAAATTGGAAGGGGTCCCCAGGGGACCCCTTCCCCTTTGTGAATGGAACACAAATTATTTTTTCAGGGTAGGTAGTGGTCCAAGGGACCACTACCTGCCCTGAAAAAATACCGAAACTAAAGGTTTCGTTTTTTTTTTTAAGTGCAGCTCGTTTTCCTTTAAGGAAAACGGGCTAAACTTAAAAAAAAAAAACTGCTTTATTGAAAAGCAGTCACGAACATGGAGGTCTGCTGACTACAGCAGGCCTCCATGTTAGCGAGTGCCTATAGTCGCTATGGGGCCGCAATTTGCGACCCACCTCATTAATATTAATGAGGTGGGTCTTTGCGACCCCATAGCGACTCGCAGACGGTGTCTGAGACACCGTTCTGCATTGGAAATTGCGACTTGCAATTTGCGAGTCGCTCCGACTCGCAAATTGCAAGTCACAATTTCCAACTTTGCTATATCTGGCCCTTGGTGCCCAGAGTGCTTCATCCTGCCAAGGACTGAGGTAGTGGATGTGATACTCCACTGGTTCTGGAGGGGGCTTGGTGCCCATAGTGCTTCATCCTGCCAAGGACTGAGGTAGTGGATATGATACTCCACTGGTTCTGAAGGGGGCTTGGTGCCCAGAGTGCTTCATCCTGCCAAGGACTGAGGCAGTGGATATGATACTCCACTGGTTCTGGAGGGTGGCTTGGTGCCCATAGTGCTTCATCCTGCCAAGGACTGAGGTAGTGGATGCAACACTCCACTGACGGTGGTGCAACATGCAAGCTGGCCAGGCTCCTGGAACTGACCACCAGCCTCATACGACTGACCACTGGGGATGGCAGCCATGTCTGCGGTGGTGCCACTGGCTCAGGATGTTGTGGAGCAGCTGGTGGTGCTGGCGGCGGTGTAAGTAGCGGCGGTGCTGGCGGAAGACTCTGTGGAAACAGTGCTGGCGGCAGGCTCTGTGGCATCAGTGCTGGTGGTGGGCTCTGTGGAAACGGTGCTGGCGGCGGTCGTTGTGGCGGGGGTGCTGGTGGCGGGCTCACTGACTGCGGTGCTGGTGGCAGGCTCACTGACTGTGGTGCTGGTGGCAGGCTCACTGACTGCGGTGCTGGTGGCAGGCTCACTGACTGCGGTGCTGGTGAAGGGCTCAGTGTCTGCGGTGCTGGCGGCGGCGCTGGTGGCGGGCTCACTGACTGCGGTGCTGGTGGCGGCCTCACTGACTGCGGTGCTGGCAGCGGTGCAGTGCAGGTTGGCGTCGACGTGGACCTGCCTTTGATTTTTTTGCCCTTCCCCACCTTGGATGGTGGCGCAGCTGTCTTGCCACTTTCCACTTTTGTTTTGCCTGAGCCCTTGGTGGCAGGTGTTTTCGCCTTCTCCCTCCAGAATGTGGGCAACTTTTTCTGTTTTGGAGGTAGGGGAATGTCCTTGCCCTCGCTCCTTGGGACACTGGCAGCCCTGTTGCTTGGCGCACTCCAGAATCCCACTAATGCTGGCACCACTGTGCCCGGTGATGTGATGGCTGGGGTGCTGGGTTGGGACCTGGAAAGGCGGGCCATAAGGGACGGGCAGGGGGGAGATGTAGGGAAGAGGTCAACATTTGATAGGAAAAGCTTTTTAGACACACTAGGACGGGTAGATGGAGGGGGTTTGGGAGTGGAGGAAGAGTTAGTGGATGTAGGGGGTGTACGTTTGCTGACTTTGGGTGAAGGTGCATGGGCTGGAGGCTGTTGTGAGGTGGATGGCTGTTGGGTGGGTGTGTGACTGCGTTTGTGTAGTTTGGGAGGAGGGCTCACAGACACACTGGGAGAGGACACAGGGGATGTGTGAATGGTAGTGGTGGTGGTGAGTGCACATGAGCGGTGTGTGGTGATGGGCATGCTGGTGACTGAGGTAGTGGCTGAAGAATTAATGCATGCAGGTGTGAGTAGAGACGAGACAGGGAGGGAGGAGGGAGACGTGGAGGAGGCAGACACAGTGGAGGCAGTGGATGTTGGCATGTCTGCATGGGTATAGTGCTTGTGTGAGTGCCTGTGGGATGTGTGGTGCTTATTTTTGCCTGAGCCACCCTTGTGTGTTGAGGTGTGTGCATGCTAGTCTGATGGTGTGCTTGGGATAGGCTGAGGTACAGGGTACAGGGTATTGGGTCTGGGTGGAGGAAGTTGGAGGCGGGAGGCTGGTCACAGGGACAATGGCTGCTAACAGTGCTGAGGCCAGAGCCTGAAATGCTCGCTGTTGGGCTGCCTGGCAAGAATGAATGCCCTTCAGGTATGCATTTGTTTGTTGTAAATGCCTCTCTACACCCTGGATGGCATTCAGAATGGTAGACTGCCCAACAGTGCGGAATCTCAGGAAGTCAATGGCTTCCTCACTGACGGCAGCAGGGCTGACTGGGGCTGGGCCTGAGGTGCTTGGTGCTAAGGAGATGCCCACCCTCCTGGGTGAGCGACCACGGGACACATGCTGAGGGGCTGCTGGGAGGGCGGTGCTGGTAGGGGGGGGTGGTGGCGGCTGTACCTGTACATGTGGTGGGCACAGAGGGGCCTGCCACTGCAAGGGAGCTCCCATCAGAGGAGGAGTCAGTGTAGCTGGTCTCTGCTCCTGTCCCCACCGTGGAGCTCCCCTCTGGTGACTTCAGACTCGTTGTCTCGCTCTCCAGGGCCATGTGGGATGCAGCTCCCTCCTGCTCCGGTAGCACTGCTCTTCCGCCTGATGATGCTAATGCACACAAGAACAGGGAGACCACAAAAAGGGGGGGAAGAAAGAAGAAAGACATGTTCAGTGCATGCAAAACTGCTACCGTTAGCAGACAATAGAGACACAGCAGCCCTCTGCACTACGCCATGCACTTAGAGTTCCCTAATTCATCACAGGGACATGTTGTACAAGGCCTATGCCCGATAGCTGCACACATGGAAGTCACAGCAGCCTGACTAGGTGTAGATGGCTCCTCCACTGGTGCGGTTGGGGTGCCACATAGCCTGCCTCACAAAGGGTCCTTGCCTACAAAGCTCGCCCTGGCCTAGGGTAACCCACTGCCCACCTCCCCCACCCAGACACCTCCTAATGCGCGCAGAGTCAGATGGATGTGATGGTACTCACCCCATTGTGGCTGCTGTGATGCCCTCAAGTACCCATCCAACTCCGGATACGCCACCGCCAGGATCTGGAACATCAGGGGGGTCATGGTGCGACGGGCACCCCTCTCACGTTGGGAGGCCATCTCCAGCTGGGCCTCCACCGTCTTCTTGCACGCCAAATATCCTTCTTCTGGTGTGTACTGACCTAGAGGAATAGTACAGGGGAAAAGGAAAAACTTTAACCGCCCGGACTGCCACAGTCATTGGCCCACGTTCCCATCCTTGCCCTGACGCACATACACTCACTGTCCGCTCATGCAGGCCTCAGCCCCCCCTGTATCTTCCATCCACACCACTCCAAACAGACATTGCCCATACAGCATGCTCACAGTGTACTCACCTGTTTGTCTGGAGGACCTTAGAGTAGCGTGTACTGGGGGAGGTCCCCACCCACTAACTTCTCCAACTCCTCCGAAGTGAAGGCAGGGTCCCTTTCCCCAGACACATGAGCTGTTGTCGCTTTCAGACACAGGTCACAGCAGCACTTGCAGTGTAGGTCCTCTCCTGTCGAAGGTCAGGTATCAAGTGAGTGAACAGAGAGAAAATGGCGGTCACATCTGCGACGGTGCGTACCGTCACCACCGGCGTACATCGTCATTGGCTCCTCAGACCCATAGGGCCCAATGTTTACCAATGCAGGATTGCGCCGCGGTCTTCGACTGCCTACCGCGACGGTGTACAACGCCAGCGCAGTTACCTCCTATCCCCTTGTTCCACATTACAGGTCAGGCAGACGCCATTTCAGGTGGCCACATGGCATTATTTTTAAATGCGTCACACATATCTAGGCCTTGCATACACACAGTGACAGGCACATAGCGGATTGACAAATGTGTGCAATAAATTCTTTTTTTACTACCTCAGTGCTCGCTGTTCTCGTCCATAGGGCACGTCCGCTTGGGCAGCATCCTCCGGTGTACAGACCGCTGGTGGACCTGTCGACAATGGAAGACAGACACATCATTATCACTTACAGACTTGATTGTGCCACAATCCAGGAACTGTATGCCCAGTTGGAGCCAGACCTGATTTCAGCTATCTGCCATCCCACAGGAATCCCCCTCTAGTGCAGCTCCTGTCAGTACTCCATTTCCTGGCAAGTGGGTCTTTTCAAACAACAGTGACCATTGCATCAGGGATGTCCCAGCCTATGTTCTCAAACGTGTTGTCCAGAGGGTTGTCTACCCTGCTGAAACACATGCGCAGCTACATCGTTTTCCATCAGGTGGAGGATTTGCCCACAGTGAAAGGTGACTTCTATGCCCTGGGACATATCCCCAACATCATAGGTGCCATTGATGGAACACATGTGGCCTTGGCACCCCCCGCAGGACTGAACAGATATACAGAAACCAGAAGAGCTACCATTCAATGAATGTGCAGATGGTGTATTTGGCCGACCAGTACATCTCCCATGTGAACGCCAAGTTTCCAGGCTCAGTGCATGACACATTTTGAGGAATAGCAGCATCCCTTATGTGATGTGGCAACTCCAGAGGCACCGTGTGTGGCTAATAGGTGAGGACAAGGACTCTATACCCTGTGAACAGTTGTCTGGGTCTGGTGTTGTCCCTAAGGGTTAGTGCCTTCATATGACAGGTGGTTCTCTCTACTTCTCACCAAAGAAGGTGTGCCAGATCATCGTGGCCTGCTGTATGCTGCACAACCTGGCTTTGCGACAACAGGTGCCTTTTCTGCAGGGGGATGGTCCAGAAGGAGGTCTTGTGGCAGCTGTGGAGCTTGTGGACAGTGAAGAAGAGGAGGCAGAAGAAGAGGATATCGACAACAGAAACAACGTGATCCATCAATACTTCCAGTGAGACACAGGTAAGAAGACATCACTGCCTCCTACATCATATACAATTGTTAGACCTATCATATGTCTGTCACTTTCACCCAGTGTATATACCCTGACCTGTCACTTTGCCTTTCCAATTCACGGATGTGGGTCCCACTGTGTGACCTCTGCTATGTCACCTCATGGACTAGAGCTGTGTGACATAGGTATGTATGACATAGACATTGCTATGTTGCTTAGTAATAGCAAATACACATTTGTGAAAGCACAGACTGACTCCAGATTGTTTTGTGATTCAAGGGTGTTTATTTGAGTGCAAATTAGTGGAGGGGGTTGGACAATGGTCAGGGGTGATGGTGGAGGAATGTCCATGGCAGAGTACTGTTATTTGTTTCACAGGTGCATTGTCCAAAGGGGCATAGGAAATGGAGCTAGGGCAGTTTAAGGATGGACAGGGTGAGGAAGTGGAACAGAAGGATGACATTCAGGGTGGGCTCATTACTTGGAGGGGGTCTTGGCATTGTTGTCTGTCTTTGTCCTGGATCTCAGGGACAGTTTGCGGGGAGGTTCTCCATCTGCAGGGGGTGGGGTGCTAGTGCCTTGGTCCTGTGGCGGCGCCTCCTGTCCACCAGCCATGGCGGAGGTGGTGGGCAGTTCATCATCGAGGCTAGTGTCAGGGGCCCCTTGTTGTGCCACAGTGTCCGTCCTGGTATTCACAAGGTCCATCAGCACCCCTACAATGGTGACCAGGGTGGTGTTGATGGACTTGAATTCCTCCCTGATCCCCAAATACTGCTCCTCCTGCAGCCGCTGGGTCTCTTGAAACTTGGCCAGTACCGTTGCCAACGTCTCCTGGGAATGATGGTATGCTCCCATGATGTTGGAGAGTGCCTTGTGGAGAGTGGGTTACCTGGGCCTGTCCACCCCCTGTCGCACAGCAGTCCTCCCAGTTCCCTTGTTTTCCTGTTCCTCTGTCCTCTGAACCGTGTGCCCACTGCCACTGACCCCAAGTCCCTGATTGTCTTGGGTTGGTGGGTTTGCCTGGGGTCCCTGTACACACTTCTGATTGACGTGTCCTGGGGACAGAGGGATGGGCCCGCTGGGTGGGTGCTGTGGTGGTGTTTCCTGAGGGGGGAGGCTCTGTGGTGGTTTGGGACTGTGTCAGGGGAACTGACTGTCCCGAGGTCCCAGATGGGCTGGGCTGGTCATCTAGATCCAGTTGGACAGAGCTGCTGTCATCACTGTGGGCCTCTTCTGTGGGAGGGTGGACATGTCTGAAACCTCCTGTCCGGTTACTATGGGTAGGGGTCCTGCAGGGGTATAAAGGCATGATTATTGCATCTGTGTGTGCCATTGTGTGCAATGGGTGGGTGACCCTGTACCCCAGTGCTTACATTCTTGTCTAGGACCTTGTGTGATATTTGGTTTGGGTATCTGTGTGGGTATCTGTAGTGGACATGCTTTGGTGATGGGTGTCCATGCTTTGGTGTTGCATGCAGGACTTGGTGTTGGGATGGGTGGGTTGTGACAGTGGGATATTTGACATCTGTCTGTACTGCCCATTTTGACTGTTGTAATTAAGGCTCCCGTGAGCCTCTGAGCTGACGAGCTCGGGTGAAGCACCTGTGTGCCTTCTTGAGTGGCACTTAAACCTGTGAATACTTTCAAGGCGGCATTTCAAGCAACCCCGCCAGCTACACGTTGCTCTTCGCTGATGACGGCCAAATAGCCAGAAACACGTGTCCGAAGATATGGCACACGCCGCACCAACTTATGGTGAAAAACTTTCAAAACTCTATTCAAATTCGTGCTAATGACTGCATTTACCATGATGCCTTGGGGTCACAAATGCTGGAATGGAAGACAGAGTGCTCCCCATTTTGACTGTTGTAATTAAGGCTCCCGTGAGCCTCTGAGCCTCTGAGCTTGGGTGAAGCACCTGTGTGCCTTCTTGAGTGGTATTTAAACCTGTGAAGACTTTCAAGGCGGCATTTCAAGCAACCCTGCCAGCTACACGTTGCTCTTCGCTGATGACGGCCAAATGGCCAGAAACACGTGTCCGAAGATACGGCAATAGCCACACCAACTTATGGTGAAAAACTTACAAAACTGTATTCAAATTCGTGCTAATGACTGCATTTTCCAAGATGCCTTGGGGTCACAAATCCTGGAATGGAAGATAGAGGGCTCCCCATTTTGACTGTTGTAATTAAGGCTCCCGTGAGCCTCTGAGCTGACGAGCTCGGGTGAAGCACCTGTGCGCCTTCTTGAGTGGTACTTAAACCTGTGAATACTTTCAAGGCGGCATTTCAAGCAACCCCGCAAGCTACACGTTGCTCTTCGCTGATGAAAGCCAAATAGCCAGAAACACGTGTCCGAAGATACGGCACTCGCCGCACCAACTTATGATGAAAAACTTTCAAAACTCTATTCAAATTCGTGTTAATGACTGCATTTACCATGATGCCTTGGGGTCACAAATCCTGGAATGGAAGACAGGGGGCTCCCCATTTTGATTGTTGTAATTAAGGCTCCAGTGAGCCTCTGAGCTGACGAGCTCGGGTTAAGCACCTGTGCGCCTTCTTGAGTGGTACTTAAACCTGTGAATACTTTCAAGGTGGCATTTCAAGCAACCCCACCAGCTACATGTTGCTCTTCGTTGATGATGGCCAAATAGCCAGAAACACGTGTCCGAAGTTACGGCACTCGCGCCGCACCAACTTATGGTGAAAAACTTTCAAAACTCTATTCAAATTTGTGCTAATGACTGCATTTACCATGATGCCTTGGGGTCACAAATGCTGGAATGGAAGACAGGGTGCTCCCCATTTTGACTGTTGTAATTAAGGCTCCCGTGAGTCTCTGAGCTGACGAGCTCGGGTGAAGCACCTGTGCGCCTTCTTGAGTGGTACTTAAACCTGTGAATACTTTCAAGGTGGCATTTCAAGCAACCCCACCAGCTACATGTTGCTCTTCGTTGATGATGGCCAAATAGCCAGAAACACGTGTCCGAAGATACGAAACTCGCCGCACCAACTTAGGTGAAAAACTTTCAAAACTCTATTCAAATTCGTGCTAATGACTGCATTTACCATGATGCCTTGGGGTCACAAATGCTGGAATGGAAGACAGGGTGCTCCCCATTTTGACTGTTGTAATTAAGGCTCCCGTGAGCCTCTGAGCTGACGAGCTCGGGTGAAGCGCCAGTGCGCCTTCTTGAGTGGTACTTAAACCTGTGAATACTTTCAAGGTGGCATTTCAAGCAACCCCGCCAGCTACACGTTGCTCTTCGCTGATGACGGCCAAATAGCCAGAAACACGTGTCCGAAGATACGGAACTCGCTGCACCAACTTATGGTGAAAAACTTTCAAAACTCTATTCAAATTCGTGCTAATGACTGCATTTACCATGATGCCTTGGGGTCACACATGCTGGAATGGAAGACAGGGTGCTCCCCATTTTGACGGTTGTAATTAAGGCTCCAGTGAGCCTCTGAGCTAACGAGCTCGGGTGAAGCACCAGTGCGCCTTCTTGAGTGGTACTTAAACCTGTGAATACTTTCCAGGCGGCATTTCAAGCAACCCCGCCAGCTACACGTTGCTCTTCACTGATGACGGCCAAATAGCCAGAAACACGTGTCCGAAGATACGGCACTCGCCGCACCAACTTATGGTGAAAAACTTTCAAAACTCTATTCAAAATCGTGCTAATCACTGCATTTACCATGATGCCTTGGGGTCGCAAATGCTGGAATGGAAGACAGGGTGCTCCCCATTTTGACTGTTGTAATTAAGGCTCCCGTGTGCCTCTGAGCTGACGAGCTCGGGTGAAGCACCTGTGTGCCTTCGTGAGTGGCACTTAAACCTGTGAACACTTTCAAGGTGGCATTTCAAGCAACCCCGCCAGCTACACATTGCTCTTCGCTGATGACGGCCAAATAGCCAGAAACACGTGTCCGAAGATATGGCACACGCCGCACCAACTTATGGTGAAAAACGTTCAAAACTCTATTCAAATTCGTGCTAATGACTGCATTTACCATGATGCCTTGGGGTCACAAATGCTGGAATGGAAGACAGGGTGCTCCCCATTTTGACTGCTGTAATTAAGGCTTCCGTGAGCCTCTGAGCTGACGAGCTCGGGTGAAGCACATGTGCGCCTTCTTGAGTGGTATTTAAACCTGTGAATACTTTCAAGGCGGCATTTCAAGCAACCCTGCCAGCTACACGTTGCTCTTCGCTGATGACGGCCAAATAGCCAGAAACATTTGTCCGAAGATACGGCACTCGCCGCACCAACTTATGGTGAAAAACTTTCAAAACTCTATTCAAATTCGTGCTAATGACTGCATTTACCATGATGCCTGGGGGTCACAAATGCTGGAATGGAAGACAGGGTGCTCCCCATTTTGACTGTTGTAATTAAGGCTCCCGTGAGCCTCTGAGCTGACGAGCTCGGGTGAAGCACCTGTGTGCCTTCGTGAGTGGCACTTAAACCTGTGAATACTTTCAAGGTGGCATTTCAAGCAACCCCGCCAGCTACACGTTGCTCTTCGCTGATGACGGCCAAATAGCCAGAAACACGTGTCCGAAGATATGGCACACGCCGCACCAACTTATGGTGAAAAACGTTCAAAACTCTATTCAAATTCGTGCTAATGACTGCATTTACCATGATGCCTTGGGGTCACAAATGCTGGAATGGAAGACAGGGTGCTCCCCATTTTGACTGTTGTAATTAAGGCTCCCGTGAGCCTCTGAGCTGAGGAGCTCAGGTGAAGCACCTGTGCGCCTTCTTGAGTGGTACTTAAACCTGTGAATACTTTCAAGGCGGCATTTCAAGCAACCCCGCAAGCTACACGTAGCTCTTCGCTGATGAAAGCCAAATAGCCAGAAACACGTGTACGAAGATACGGCACTCGCCGCACCAACTTATGGTGAAAAACTTTCAAAACTCTATTCAAATTCGTGCTAATGACTGCATTTACCATGATGCCTTGGGGTCACAAATCCTGGAATGGAAGACAGGGGGCTCCCCATTTTGATTGTTGTAATTAAGGCTCCCGTGAACCTCTGAGCTGACGAGCTCGGGTTAAGCACCTGTGCGCCTTCTTGAGTGGTACTTAAACCTGTGAATACTTTCAAGGTGGCATTTCAAGCAACCCCGCCAGCTACACGTTGCTCTTCGCTGATGACGGCCAAATAGCCAGAAACACGTGTCCGAAGATACGGCACTCGCGCCGCACCAACTTATGTTGAAAAACTTTCAAAACTCTATTCAAATTTGTGCTAATGACTGCATTTACCATGATGTCTTAGGGTCACAAATGCTGGAATGGAAGACAGGGTGCTCCCCATTTTGACGGTTGTAATTAAGGCTCCCGTGAGCCTCTGAGCTGACGAGCTCGGGTGAAGCACCTGTGCACCTTCTTGAGTGGTACTTAAACCTGTGAATACTTTCAAGGCGGCATTTCAAGCAACCCCACAAGCTACACGTTGCTCTTCGCTGATGAAAGCCAAATAGCCAGAAACACGTGTCCAAAGATACGGCACTCGCCGCACCAACTTATGGTGAAAAACTTTCAAAACTCTATTCAAATTCATGCTAATGACTGCATTTACCATGATGCCTTGGGGTCACAAATCCTGGAATGGAAGACAGGGGGCTCCCCATTTTGATTGTTGTAATTAAGGCTCCCGTGAGCCTCTGAGCTGACGAGCTCGGGTTAAGCACCTGTGCGCCTTCTTGAGTGGTACTTAAACCTGTGAATACTTTCAAGGTGGCATTTCAGGCAACCCCGCCAGCTACACGTTGCTCTTCGCTGATGACGGCCAAATAGCCAGAAACACGTGTCCGAAGATACGGCACTCGTGCCGCACCAACTTATATTGAAAAACTTTCAAAACTCTATTCAAATTTGTGCTAAGGACTGCATTTACCATGATGCCTTGGGGTCACAAATGCTGGAATGGAAGACAGGGTGCTCCCCATTTTGACGGTTGTAATTAAGGCTCCCATGAGCCTCTGAGATGACGAGCTCGGGTGAAGCACCTGTGCGCCTTCTTGAGTGGTACTTAAACCTCTCAATACTTTCAAGGCGGCATTTCAAGCAACCCCGCCAGCTACACGTTGCTCTTCGCTGATGACGGCCAAATAGCCAGAAACATGTGTCCGAAGATACGGCACTCGCCGCACCAACTTATTGTGAAAAACTTTCAAAACTCTATTCAAATTCGTGCTAATGACTGCATTTACCATGATGCCTTGGGGTCACAAATGCTGGAATGGAAGACAGGGTGCTCCCCATTTTGACTGTTGTAATTAAGGCTCCCGTGAGCCTCTGAGCTGACGAGCTCGGGTGAAGCACCTGTGCGCCTTCTTGAGTGGTACTTAAACCTGTGAATACTTTCAAGGTGGCATTTCAAGCAACCCCGCCAGCTACCTGTTGCTCTTCGTTGATGACGGCCAAATGGCCAGAAACACGTGTCCGAAGATACGAAAATCGCCGCACCAACTTAGGTGAAAAACTTTCAAAACTCTATTCAAATTTGTGCTAATGACTGCATTTACCATGATGCCTTGGGGTCACAAATGCTGGAATGGAAGACAGGGTGCTCCCCATTTTGACTGTTGTAATTAAGGCTCCCGTGAGCATCTGAGCTGACGAGCTCGGGTGAAGCACCTGTGTGCCTTCGTGAGTGGCACTTAAACCTGTGAATACTTTCAAGGTGGCATTTCAAGCAACCCCACCAGCTACACGTTGCTCTTCGCTGATGACGGCCAAATAGCCAAAAACACGTGTCCGAAGATATGGCACACGCCGCACCAACTTATGGTGAAAAACGTTCAAAACTCTATTCAAATTCGTGCTAATGACTGCATTTACCATGATGCCTTGGGGTCACAAATGCTGGAATGGAAGACAGGGTGCTCCCCATTTTGACTGTTGTAATTAAGGCTCCCGTGAGCCTCTGAGCTGAGGAGCTCGGGTGAAGCACCTGTGCGCCTTCTTGAGTGGTACTTAAACCTGTGAATACTTTCAAGGCGGCATTTCAAGCAACCCCGCAAGCTACACGTAGCTCTTCGCTGATGAAAGCCAAATAGCCAGAAACACGTGTACGAAGATACCGCACTCGCCGCACCAACTTATGGTGAAAAACTTTCAAAACTCTATTCAAATTCGTGCTAATGACTGCATTTACCATGATGCCTTGGGGTCACAAATCCTGGAATGGAAGACAGGGGGCTCCCCATTTTGATTGTTGTAATTAAGGCTCCCGTGAACCTCTGAGCTGACGAGCTCGGGTTAAGCACCTGTGCGCCTTCTTGAGTGGTACTTAAACCTGTGAATACTTTCAAGGTGGCATTTCAAGCAACCCCGCCAGCTACACGTTGCTCTTCGCTGATGACGGCCAAATAGCCAGAAACACGTGTCCGAAGATACGGCACTCGCGCCGCACCAACTTATGTTGAAAAACTTTCAAAACTCTATTCAAATTTGTGCTAATGACTGCATTTACCATAATGTCTTGGGGTCACAAATGCTGGAATGGAAGACAGGGTGCTCCCCATTTTGACGGTTGTAATTAAGGCTCCCGTGAGCCTCTGAGCTGACGAGCTCGGGTGAAGCACCTGTGCACCTTCTTGAGTGGTACTTAAACCTGTGAATACTTTCAAGGCGGCATTTCAAGCAACCCCGCAAGCTACACGTTGCTCTTCGCTGATAAAAGCCAAATAGCCAGAAACACTTGTCCAAAGATACGGCACTCGCCGCACCAACTTATGGTGAAAAACTTTCAAAACTCTATTCAAATTCATGCTAATGACTGCATTTACCATGATGCCTTGGGGTCACAAATCCTGGAATGGAAGACAGGGGGCTCCCCATTTTGATTGTTGTAATTAAGGATCCCGTGAGCCTCTGAGCTGACGAGCTCGGGTTAAGCACCTGTGCGCCTTCTTGAGTGGTACTTAAACCTGTGAATACTTTCAAGGTGGCATTTCAGGCAACCCCGCCAGCTACACGTTGCTCTTCGCTGATGACGGCCAAATAGCCAGAAACACGTGTCCGAAGATACGGCACTCGTGCCGCACCAACTTATGTTGAAAAACTTTCAAAACTCTATTCAAATTTGTGCTAAGGACTGCATTTACCATGATGCCTTGGGGTCACAAATGCTGGAATGGAAGACAGGGTGCTCCCCATTTTGACGGTTGTAATTAAGGCTCCCATGAGCCTCTGAGATGACGAGCTCGGGTGAAGCACCTGTGCGCCTTCTTGAGTGGTACTTAAACCTCTCAATACTTTCAAGGCGGCATTTCAAGTAACCCCGCCAGCTACACGTTGCTCTTCGCTGATGACGGCCAAATAGCCAGAAACATGTGTCCGAAGATACGGCACTCGCCGCACCAACTTATTGTGAAAAACTTTCAAAACTCTATTCAAATTCGTGCTAATGACTGCATTTACCATGATGCCTTGGGGTCACAAATGCTGGAATGGAAGACAGGGTGCTCCCCATTTTGACTGTTGTAATTAAGGCTCCCGTGAGTCTCTGAGCTGACGAGCTCGGGTGAAGCACCTGTGCGCCTTCTTGAGTGGTACTTAAACCTGTGAATACTTTCAAGGTGGCATTTCAAGCAACCCCGCCAGCTACCTGTTGCTCTTCGTTGATGACGGCCAAATGGCCAGAAACACGTGTCCGAAGATACGAAACTCGCCGCACCAACTTAGGTGAAAAACTTTCAAAACTCTATTCAAATTCGTGCTAATGACTGCATTTACCATGATGCCTTGGGGTCACAAATGCTGGAATGGAAGACAGGGTGCTCCCCATTTTGACTGTTGTAATTAAGGCTCCCGTGAGCCTCTGAGCTGACGAGATCGGGTGAAGCACCTGTGCGCCTTCTTGAGTGGTACTTAAACCTGTGAATACTTTCAAGGTGGCATTTCAAGCAATCCCGCCAGCTACACGTTGCTCTTCGCTGATGACGGCCAAATAGCCAGAAACACGTGTCCGAAGATACGGAACTCGCCGCACCAACTTATGGTGAAAAACTTTCAAAACTCTATTCAAATTCGTGCTAATGACTGCATTTACCATGATGCCTTGGGGTCACAAATGCTGGAATGGAAGACAGGGTGCTCCCCATTTTGACGGTTGTAATTAAGGCTCCAGTGAGCCTCTGAGCTGACGAGCTCGGGTGAAACACCAGTGCGCCTTCTCGAGTGGTACTTAAACCTGTAAATACTTTCAAGGCGGCATTTCAAGCAACCCAGCCAGCTACACGTTGCTCTTCACTGATGACAGCCAAATAGCCAGAAACACGTGTCCGAAGATACGGCACTCGCCGCAGCAACTTATGGTGAAAAACTTTCAAAACTCTTTTCAAATTCGTGGTAATGACTGCATTTACCATGATGCCTTGGGGTCGCAAATGCTGGAATGGAAGACAGGGTGCTCCCCATTTTGACTGTTGTAATTAAGGCTCCCGTGAGCCTCTGAGCTGACGAGCTCGGGTGAAGCACCTGTGTGCCTTCGTGAGTGGCACTTAAACCTGTGAATACTTTCAAGGTGGCATTTCAAGCAACCCCGCCAGCTACACGTTGCTCTTCGCTGATGACGGCCAAATAGCCAGAAACACGTGTCCGAAGATATGGCACACGCCGCACCAACTTATGGTGAAAAACGTTCAAAACTCTATTCAAATTCGTGCTAATGACTGCATTTACCATGATGCCTTGGGGTCACAAATGCTGGAATGGAAGACAGGGTGCTCCCCATTTTGATTGTTGTAATTAAGGCTCCCGTGAGCCTCTGAGCTGACGAGCTCGCGTGAAGCACCTGTGCGCCTTCTTGAGTGGTATTTAAACCTGTGAATACTTTCAAGGCGGCATTTCAAGCAACCCTGCCAGCTACACGTTGCTCTTCTCTGATGACGGCCAAATAGCCAGAAACACATGTCCGAAGATACAGCACTCGCCGCACCAACTTATGGTGAAAAACTTTCAAAACTCTATTCAAATTCGTGCTAATGACTGCATTTACCATGATGCCTTGGGGTCACAATTCCTGGAATGGAAGACAGGGGGCTCCCCATTTTGACTGTTGTAATTAAGGCTCCCGTGAGCCTCTGAGCTGAAGAGCTCGGGTTAAGTACCTGTGCGCCTTCTTGAGTGGTACTTAAACCTGTGAATACTTTCAAGGTGGCATTTCAAGCAACCCCGCCAGCTACACGTTGCTCTTCGCTGATGACGGCCAAATGGCCAGAAACACGTGTCCGAAGATACGGCACTCGCGCCGCACCAACTTATGGTGAAAAACTTTCAAAACTCTATTCAAATTTGTGCTAACGACTGCATTTACCATGATGCCTTGGGGTCACAAATGCTGGAATGGAAGACAGGGTGCTCCCCATTTTGACTGTTGTAATTAAGGCTCCCGTGAGCCTCTGAGCTGAGGAGCTCGGGTGAAGCACCTGTGCGCCTTCTTGAGTGGTACTTAAACCTGTGAATACTTTCAAGGCGGCATTTCAAGCAACCCCGCAAGCTACACGTAGCTCTTCGCTGATGAAAGCCAAATAGCCAGAAACACGTGTACGAAGATACGGCACTCGCCGCACCAACTTATAGTGAAAAACTTTCAAAACTCTATTCAAATTCATGCTAATGACTGCATTTACCATGATGCCTTGGGGTCACAAATGCTGGAATAGAAGAAAGGGGGCTCCCCATTTTGACTGTTGAAATTAAGGCTCCCGTGAGCCTCTGAGCTGACGAGCTCGGGTGAAGCACCTGTACGCCTTCTTGAGTGGTACTTAAACCTGTGAATACTTTCAAGGCGGCATTTCAAGCAACCACGCCAGCTACACGTTGCTCTTCGCTGATGACGGCCAAATAGCCAGAAACACGTGTCCGAAGATACGGCACTCGCCGCACCAACTTATCGTGAAAAACTTTCAAAACTCTATTCAAATTTGTGCTAATGACTGCATTTACCATGATGCCTTGGTGTCACAAATGCTGGAATGGAAGACAGGGTGCTCCCCATTTTGACTGTTGTAATTAAGGCTCCCGTGAGCCTCTGAGCTGACGACCTCGGGTGAAGCACCTGTGCGCCTTCTTGAGTGGTACTTAAACCTGTGAATACTTTCAAGGCGGCATTTCAAGCAACCCCACCAGCTACACGTTGCTCTTCGCTGATGACGGCCAAATAGCCAGAAACACGTGTCCGAAGATACGGCTCACTTCGCACCAACTTATGGTGAAAAACTTTCAAAACTCTATTCAAATTTGTGCTAATGACTGCATTTACCATGATGCCTTGGGGTCACAAATGCTGGAATGGAAGACAGGGTGCCCCCCATTTTGACTGTTGTAATTAAGGCTCCCGTGAGCCTCTGAGCTGACGAGCTCGGGTGAAGCACCTGTGCGCCTTCTTGAGTGGTACTTAAACCTGTGAATACTTTCAGGGCGGCATTTCAAGCAACCCTGCCAGCTACACGTTGCTCTCTCGCTGATGACGGACAAATAGCCAGAATCACGTGTCTGAAGATACGGCACTCGCCGCACCAGCTTATTGTGAAAAACTTTCAAAACTCTATTCCAATTCATGCTAATGACTGCATTTACCATGAGGCCTTGGGTTCACAAATGCTGGAATGGAAGACAGGGTGCTCCCCATTTTGACTGTTGACATTTGTGAGGTGTTGGAGTGATGGGGTGAGGATTGGGTATGTGATAGCATGCAGGTAGGGTGGGGGATGTAATAGTTAAGATCGGACTTACCAGAGTAGATTCCTCCTGCTACTCCTGCGAGGCCCTCAGGATGAGGTATAGCCAAGACTTGCTCCTCCCATGTTGTTAGTTGTGGGGGAGGAGGTGGGGGTCCTTCGCCAGTCCTCTGAACTGCAATCTGGTGTCTTTAGACCACGGAACGCACCTTCCCCCGCAGGTCGTTCCGCCTCTTCCTGATGTCATCCCTAGTTCTTGGGTGTTGTCCCAATGCATTGACCTTGTCTACGATTCTGCGCCATAGCTCCATCTTCCTAGCAATGGAGGTGTGCTGCACCTGTGATCCGAAAAGCTGTGGCTCTACCCGGATGATTTCCTGTACCATGACCCTGAGTTCCTCCTCAGAGAACCTGGGGTGTCTTTGCGGTGCCATGGTGTGGTGTGGGTTATGTGAGATGTGGTGTGTGCTGTGATGTGTGAGGGGATGTGTTTGCGTATGTTGTGTGAAGTGCGTGGATGTTGTGTGAGTGATGGTGTTGTGTACCTGTGGATGCTAGTTTGTTGATTGTGGTGTCTCTCTCTGTGCTTCATTCTGAATTTTTGTCGTAGGGGTTTGTGGGTGATGTGTGTGTGTGTTTTATAGTGTATTGAGTGTGTGGGAGTGGTGTGTGTATGTGTATCAGGTGTGTGTATTTTGATTTGTCCAATGTGGTTGTGTTTTGTAAACGTGTGTATTTTGAGCGTGGCGGTGTGTACTGGCAATGGAATACCACGGTTGAAAGACCGCCGCGTGGATTCGTGGATCGTGATAGTTTGGATTCCTGTTGGCGTGACGGTTGAGGTTTTGTTATCGCCAGTTTATCACTGACCTTTGGTGTGGCGGACTTGTGTGGGTGTCTAGATTTTGGCAGATTCCGGCCTGTGGGTCGTAATAGCTGTAGCGGATTTCCGCTGCCGCATCTGTGTGTTGCCGGTCTTCTGCACGGCGGTAAGTGGCATCTAATGCCAATGTTGTAATGAGGGCCTATGTGTGTAGGGGTGGGTGGGTCAAGTGCTTGCTAGGGGATGGGGGAGCTGTCTACCAGTGACAGGGAAGGAATTCCCTGTCAGCGGTAGCCCTACCGCCATGGTTTTCGTGGCAGTGCTACTGCTGCGGTATCCATGGCAGTAGGCCGGCTCATATTGCCACCGGCAGTCTTCTGTGGACCGCCAGGTTGTAGAAAAACATCTCTGGCCTGGCGGCTCATACTGGCATAGCAGTATGAGTGGAGATGTGGCAGGTTGGCAGCAGCCAACCTGCCACACTAATAATGTGGTGGTATACACTGCTGGCCTGTTGGCGGTGATACCGCCACAATACAGCATCAAAATGAGGGCCTATCTCTCTTGGGCTCAGTTTGTCTGACCGGCGCATTCGGGGGAAGCAGCGGGCATCATTTTCGCTGCTTTCCTCATGCATGCATAAAGTTGCCATTATGCTTTTCCAATGTCTTCATTGGGTTTAGACTAGATCCCTTATTTCTTGGTCAACCCCTCCCCTTTGCTGACCATCTGGTGGGGGTTGGGCCGCCCTTCTTGTTCTGTCTTGGATTCTACTTGCATGGAGCCGGGGGCCTAGCTCTGTTCTCCCCTGGGGGAGTGTTCTCCATTTGTGCTTCCCAGGAGAGAGCTCTCACTCTCTCTCCCTCCTTTTCTTCTATCTCCCACCTGGGCAGCCTCCTTCGCTTGGTACTGTGTAAGGTTCTCCTTGGAGGGAATGGGCCCTCAAGCTCACCTTCTGCCGTCTCTTCCATTGTTTGGGTACCCCTTGGGGGAGTGTACCCTGTGGCTCCTCTTTCTACGCCGGACCCTGGAAGGCTGGGAACTTTTTTCTCCCCTCAATGGTGGTGCCACTATCCAGGGCTGCTATGAACCTCCCAGTCAACTGAAATCACTCTTTCAACTTCGTGGTGCAAACATCTTGATACAATGGGGGGGGAAACTTGGGGGAATTCAAGCACCAACCTCGGATGGGGCTGGAACCATCTTGTAACCATCTGTGCCTGCCAGTCAGGTGGCTCTGGCCCTGGACTCCATGGCTCCCTGCCCAGCAGGGGGCCCTCCAAGCCCCGTAACTGGCAGATTGGTGTATTCTAGTTGAGGAATGGCTGGGATGGCAGGCATCAGATAGAGCACCTCCATACCTACATATGGTGGGGAGGAGCAGAAGCCTTAGTTGTGGGTGGTTACAGATCGGGGCCACCTTGAAGACGGCCAATAGTTCTAGCACAGTTCTCTTTTAGCCTACTTTCAACCTACAAATTTGGTGTGAATGTTTGTCCTTGTGTGTTCTATGATGTTGGTGTCAACGTTTCTCCACCCTGCCCAGAGGAATGTGTGTGCCTCAATATGTGCATGTCATTCACAGCAGAATATATCAAGTTTTTTAGCCCGCGAGGGGAACCTAGTTTGTATGTGGCTTTGAGGTGACTCCATGTTGGGTTAGGAACCTTTTTTAAGGAAATGTGATAGTTTTAACTTTTTTAAGCTTTAAATAATTCTGAATTTCTAACTATGGGGAAATATGTCCATGGTATTATACTGGCAATAACTATTAGCAATGAGCTCAACGCCAGGCAAAGATGCATCAAACAGACTTTGACAATACAGAAAACAACACACAGACTGAAAGAAAGTACAATGGTTAGTTCAAAACATTATAACCTATTTTTGGCAGCGGAATAGCACATATGGAATAATAATTTGTGAGAGAAAGATAACATCTTCTTCATGCGCACATTAAACATTTAACGAGACATGGCATTTCAACATTAAATATAATTGCAATAGCTTATCAGCATCACAACATCAACAAGGTATCAATTGAAAACCACAATGGAAATAAAAGAGAAGAGGGAGAAAAAAGTGACAGAAAATCGATGACTTTGTCCCAAAAAGCTTTTGTACGCTCCTAGTGCATGCTGCCTGATGTCAATGTATAATTGCTCCCTAGACGATAGTCTGTCAATATCGGCTAAGGAGCAAATATAGCAACACTTTACATTTAGAAGAAGGAACAACTAGACAACTACAGACTCTCCTTGACTAAGCATAAGCTGCACCTAATCTCCACGGTCCAAATCTTTCACTACCATCCAAATTGCAACCTGTTTCACACCCAGGGTCCAAGTGAATAACACATCTCAGTTCTTTTAGACACCACCAATGTTTAAGAGACCAGTAGTGCTGAGAAACCCTTTTAGCCTAACAAAATAAGATTGAGGTGTTGGCCCTACATCACAACCAGGGCCTAGGGAATACCATATGTGTCACACCCAGTGGTCCAAGCGGTAAGGTGTTGTCCCTATATTACACTCAAGGATAAAAGTGTACCATCTGTGTCACACCCAGAGGTCCAATAGATTAAAAGCTCATTCACCTCCCCTAGCCATATGTTGACTACTGTAAAAAGTTGACCTCCAGGGGATCGCCTCTGAGGTCACCTTGCAACTATTCAGTTCAGATACATGAAATGTACAAATTCCAGATTTCTGTCAATGGCAGGCCGCTCAGAATACGTTTTTACACTTCTTCCTAGTTTGCAACATACCAAATTCTGGTACTAAGGATTAGTTGTAGCCCCTTTCCCATTGATGGTGGCTTTAGGATGGATCTTCGCCCCATGGATTCAGAAGAACTTTCAGTTGATTGCAGTGTCTGTTCACCTCTTTTTTTTGCACAGATGTAAATCCATATGGGTGGAGTCGGGTTCGGTAATCCAATCTCTCCTGGCTGGCTCATGAAAATGTAGCTTGAATTCAGATTTATCTTAAAGGAATGAAAGACAAGAGGTGCTTGGCAAAAGAGGAACAGTTGGTTTCATTAAGTGAAGTGGCCCGGAGAGAGCAGTGCAGAGTTGGGGTCTGATGACTGTCTCTTAAAGTTATGGAGTTCTGAGCACCCTTATGCACAATTATTGAAGGGGTGTAAAACAACTCTACACATTTTTTTTGCAGAAAGGATCCCGGACCCATGCAGTCGTAAATCTGACTATCTGATAGAGTGCTCAAGTGGATCACAACCTTGCGTGGACAAAATGTGGGCTAGCAGGTAACATGTCCAGATGTCCAGCATGCGGAGCACATGATCACTGCATGTTGTGTGTGTGTTGTGTTTTGAGTGGCTGCTTGTTCATAACTTCACGTGGCATCTAACTTTTATGGTGTTTTGGGAACACACGCCCCACAGGCCAATTGTGTTTTATTGGTGGCCAATCTCCTACCACTATTCTGGTGTCACTGCCTATCAGAGGGATTGATCTGGGTTTTTCCTGTTCGAGCATTTCTCTAGAGGCTACGTGTCATCCCACATGTAATCTGCCAATCAAGCCTAGGTTGAAGGGATTGTCTGACTACGTATTTCTGATTCGGGTTGATGAGGAGGTTACATGGGGTGGGATCAGCAAAAGTAATGTGAGTTTGTGTTATGCACACACATATCATGGTGTGCATTGACATCTTTTTTAGTTTACAAAACTGTGTCTAGGAGATAGTGATTCTGCTGAATTTCTGTGTTTTGGTTTAGCTAAAAACAATACATTGCTTACTGAGAGCAAGTGAGTAGCTACCTAAGTGATTATGTCAGTGAGTAACAGGCTTTCTATGTGTCTGAGTGTGGCGGGTATAACTGGGTATGAATGGTTTTATGGGTGGGTTACTGGGGGTGTCAGTGGTTGAGTGGATATGTTAGTATGTGCATTAATGCCTCTATGGGTGTTTTATTGCATGTGTAACTAGCTGTATGAATGTGTGACTGTGTGTGTTAGTGACTGCATGGATGTCTAAATTGGTATGTAACTGGCTGTAGTTTTGGTATCTGACTGTGTTAGGGGGTGTTTTGGTGTGTAACTGTGTGTGCAAGTTTCTCTGTTAGTGCTGTGTGGGTGAGTGAGAGGATGTGTAAGTGCCTCAGTCACTGTCTGATGGGGTGTGGGAGTGGCTCTATGCTTTTATAAATATGTATATGTGTATCTATATGGGTGGGTGACTGGTGTAGGGGTATATAAGTGCATGTGTAACTGACTGTCTGAGTGCTGGGTACATGAATAGCTGTATATGTATGTGAGCAGGTGTGACAGTGCCTCCATGCATGTGTGAATAACTGTAAGTACTGTATAGGTGAGTAAATGGGTGTGTGAATGGTTTTATGGGGCTGTGACTGAGAGTATCAGTGACGCTCTGTGTATATGATTAGTGGGTACCTAAATTATTTCAATGGAGTGTAAATGGATGTGTAAGGGCGTGCTTGACTGTGTGAGTGGGTAAAAATTACATACTATTAAATGACATACTATAACCAAGAACTCACATCTAATTTCAAACACATTCATTCATACTGGCTTAGTAAAAGAACTCTATTTTTTAGTATAACGATTCCTCTTCCCACTTTGCTGCTCACTAATTTTTACTTAATGTTCTCAACTAACCTCCCTTATAATGTGCCTTATCCTGTAGTGTCTAGAAGGTACACAGTCATTCAGATTATATATAGTTTCTTACATTTAAATACACCAATTAGTGCAAACTAATCAGTAAATCTCTTTGCTGCTATGAAACTTTTATCTTAACATCTGTTGATATCTGTTTTCCACTGCAAATATCACGACAAAAATGTGGCAGTCCTCCTCCACTCTCAGTAGAAAAGTACCAATAATTACTATCCTTCCCACATTATTCTTACTCATACTGCTGTACTTAGAAAATCACTTCCTTTCATCTTTTATTTTTGTTAAGCCACTTCTAAATGGTCACTGTTTGTTAGCCCTTTTCACGGTTCTTGTAAAGAAGCCCAGTTCAATAGTTTATTTTGCAGACCCACCAAGGGGCTCAGCATGGTGGATCTGTGAATCCATATGGCAGCCCATAAAGGCATTTATCAACTAGCTGTCACTGCTTTTCATTTTATATTTTGGTTTGCAAAATACTGCCAATTACAAGACATACATTCTGAGCAATTATTGTGCACCAATCTGCTTTTCAGTTTCACACTGCAGTCACTTTTGTTCCCTTCCTCACACTGTTTAAGCTCTGTTTCCATGCCTACATGTAGGTCAAAATTTCAAAAGATTTGTTCTCAACATCGTACTAGCTTCACATTAACGGTAGCAGGTGTGTGAATGGGTGTGTGAGTTGCTGGTTGAATGGCTGTGCAGGTCTGTGAATGGTTGTGGTAGTGGTTTTGTGGAGCTGTAAGTGGGTGTGTTAGTGTTTGAGTGCATTTGAGGTGTGTGTGGGTGTGTGAGTGGTTATGGTAGTGGGTTTGTGAGTGTGTGACTTAGGGGGTCATTCCGACTCCCGCCGGCCGCGGTAACCGCAGGGCCGGCGGGAGCCGCCGAATGTCCGCACCGCGGTCAAATGACCGCGGTGCACATTCTGAGTTTCCCGCTGGGCTGGCGGGCGACCGCCAGAAGGCCGCCCGCCCAGCGGGAAACCCCCTTCCACGAGGATGCCGGCTCCGAATGGAGCCGGGGAAGTGGAAAGGGTGCGACGGGTGCAGTTGCACCCGTCGCGATTTTCAGTGTCTGCTATGCAGACACTGAAAATCTCAATGGGGCCCTGTTAGGGGGCCCCTGCAGTGCCCATGCCAGCAGCATGGGCACTGCAGGGGCCCCCAGGGGCCCCACGACACCCGTTCCCGCCATCCTGTTCCTGGCGGTTCTGACCGCCAGGACCAGGATGGCGGGAAGGGGGTCGGAATCCCCATGGCGGCGCTACCTGCAGCGCCGCCATGGAGGATTCCTCAGGCCAGGGGAAAACTGGCGGGAAACCGCCGGTTTCCCTTTTCTGCCCGCGGCTTTACCTCCGCGGTCAGAATTGGCCTGGATGCACCGCCAGCCTGTTGGCGGTGCATCCGCGGTTCCCGGCCCTGGCGGTCTACGACCGCCAGGGTCGGAATGACCCCCTTAGTGTGTGTGTGTGTTTTAATTGGGGTCTGGATCTGCAGATCAGTTCTGGAATGGAATGACAGGGGGCTCCCCATTGTGACTGTTGTAATTAAGGCTCCCGTGAGCCTCTGAGCTGAAGAGCTCGGGTTAAGCACCTGTGCGCCTTCTTGAGTGGTACTTAAACCTGTGAATACTTTCAAGGTGGCATTTCAAGAAACCCCGCCAGATACACGTTGCTCTTCGCTGATGACGGCCAAATAGCCAGAAACACGTGTCCGAAGATAGGGCACTCGCCGCACCAACTTATGGTGAAAAACTTTCAAAACTCTATTCAAATTCGTGCTAATGACTGCATTTACCATGATGCCTTGGGGTCACAAATCCTGTAATGGAAGACAGGGGGCTCCCCATTTTGACTGTTGTAATTAAGGCTCCCGTGAGCATCTGAGCTGAAGAGCTCGGGTTAAGCACCTGTGCGCCTTCTTGAGTTGTACTTAAACCTGTGAATACTTTCAAGGTGGCATTTCAAGCAACCCCGCCAGCTACACGTTGCTCTTCGCTGATGACGGCCAAATAGCCAGAAACATGTGTCCGAAGATACGGCACTCGCGCCGCACCAAATTATGTGAAAAACTTTCAAAACTCTATTCAAATTTGTGCTAATGACTGCATTTACCATGATGCCTTGGGGTCACAAATGCTGGAATGGAAGACAGGGTGCTCCCCATTTTGACGGTTGTAATTAAGGCTCCCGTGAGCCTCTGTGCTGACGAGCTCGGGTGAAGCACCTGTGCGCCTTCTTGAGTGGTACTTAAACCTGTGAATACTTTCAAGGCGGTATTTCAAGCAACCCCGCAAGCTACACATTGCTCTTCGCTGATGAAAGCCAAATAGCCAGAAACACGTGTCCGAAGATACGGCACTCGCCGCACCAACTTATGGTGAAAAACTTTCAAAACTCTTTTCAAATTCATGCTAATGACTGCATTTACCATGATGCCTTGGGGTCACAAATGCTGGAATAGAAGACAGGGTGCTCCCCATTTTGACTGTTGTAATTAAGGCTCCCGTGAGCCTCTGAGCTGACGAGCTCGGGTGAAGCACCTGTGCGCCTTCTTGAGTGGTACTTAAACCTGTGAATACTTTCAAGGCGGCATTTCAAGCAACCCCGCCAGCTACACGTTGCTCTTCGCTGATGATGGCCAAATAGCCAGAAACATGTGTCCGAAGATACGGCACTCACCGCACCAACTTATGGTGAAAAACTTTCAAAACTCTATTCAAATGCGTGCTAATGACTGCATTTACCATGATGCCTTGGTGTCACAAATGCTGGAATGGAAGACAGGGTGCTCCCCATTTTGACTGTTGTAATTAAGGCTCCCGTGAGCCTCTGAGCTGACGACCTCGGGTGAAGCACCTGTGCGCCTTCTTGAGTGGTACTTAAACCTGTGAATACTTTCAAGGCAGCATTTCAAGCAACCCCACCAGCTACACGGTGCTCTTCGCTGATGACGGCCAAATAGCCAGAAACACGTGTCCGAAGATACGGCACACTTCGCACCAACTTATGGTGAAAAACTTTCAAAACTCTATTCAAATTTGTGCTAATGACTGCATTTACCATGATGCCTTGGGGTCACAAATGCTGGAATGGAAGACAGGGTGCCCCCCATTTTGACTGTTGTAATTAAGGCTCCCGTGAGCCTCTGAGCTGACGAGCTCGAGTGAAGCACCTGTGCGCCTTCTTGAGTGGTACTTAAACCTGTGAATACTTTCAAGGCGGCATTTCAAGCAACCCCGCCAGCTACACCTTGCTCTCTCGCTGATGACGGCCAAATAGCCAGAAACACGTGTCTGAAGATACGGCACTCGCCGCACCAGCTTATTGTGAAGAAATTTCAAAACTCTATTCCAATTCATGCTAATGACTGCATTTACCATGAGGGCTTGGGTTCACAAATGCTGGAATGGAAGACAGGGTGCTCCCCATTTTGACTGTTGACATTTGTGAGGTGTTGGAGTGATGGGGTGAGGATTGAGTATGTGATAGCATGCAGGTAGGGTGGGGGATGTAATAGTTAAGATCGGACTTACCAGAGTCCATTCCTCCTGCTACTCCTGCGAGGCCCTCAGGATGAGGTATAGCCAAGACTTGCTCCTCCCATGTTGTTAGTTGTGGGGGAGGAGGTGGGGGTCCTTCGCCAGTCCTCTGAACTGCAATGTGGTGTCTTTAGACCACGGAACGCACCTTCCCCCGTAGGTCGTTCCGCCTCTTCCTGATGTCATCCCTAGTTCTTGGGTGTTGTCCCAATGCATTGACCCTGTCTACGATTCTGCGCCATAGCTCCATCTTCCTAGCAATGGAGGTGTGCTGCACCTGTGATCCGAAAAGCTGTGGCTCTACCCGGATGATTTCCTGCACCATGACCCTGAGTTCCTCCTCAGAGAACCTGGGGTGTCTTTGCGGTGCCATGGTGTGGTGTGGGTTATGTGAGATGTGGTGTGTGCTGTGATGTGTGAGGGGATGTGTTTGTGTATGTTGTGTGAAGTGCGTGGATGTTGTGTGAGTGATGGTGTTGTGTGCCTGTGGATGCTAGTTTGTTGATTGTGGTGTCTCTCTCTGTGCTTCATTCTGAATTTTTGTCGTAGGGGTTTGTGGGTGATGTGTGTGTGTGTTTTATATTGTATTGAGTGTGTGGGAGTGGTGTGTGTATGTGTATCAGGTGTGTGTATTTTGATTTGTCCAATGTGGTTGTGTTTTGTAAACGTGTGTATTTTGAGCGTGGCGGTGTGTACTGGCAATGGAATACCACGGTTGAAAGACCGCCGCGTGGATTCGTGGGTCGTGATAGTTTGGATTCCTGTTGGCGTGACGGTTGAGGTTTTGTTATCGCCAGTTTATCACTGACCTTTGGTGTGGCGGACTTGTGCGGGTGTCTAGATTTTGGCAGATTCCGGCCTGTGGGTCGTAATAGCTGTAGCGGATTTCCGCGGCCGCAGCGGTGTGTTGGCGGTCTTCTGCACGGCGGTAAGTGGCATCTAATGCCAATGTTGTAATGAGGGCCTATGTGTGTAGGGGTGGGTGGGTCAAGTGCTTGCTAGGGGAAGGGGGAGCTGTCTACCAGTGACAGGGAATGAATTCCCTGTCAGCGGTAGCCCTACCGCCATGGTTTTCGTGGCAGTGCTACTGCTGCGGTATCCATGGCAGTAGGCCGGCTCATATTGCCACCGGCAGTCTTCTGTGGACCGCCAGGTTGTAGAAAAACATCTCTGGCCTGGCGGCTCATACTGGCATAGCAGTATGAGTGGAGATGTGGCAGGTTGGCAGCAGCCGACCTGCCACACTCATAATGTGGTGGTATACACTGCCGGCCTGTTGGCGGTGATACCGCCAAAATACAGCATCAAAATGAGGGCCTATCTCTCTTGGGCTCAGTTTGTCTGACCGGCGCTTTCGGGGGAAGCAGCGGGCATCATTTTCGCTGCTTTCCTCATGCATGCATAAAGTTGCCATCATGCTTCTCCAATGTCTTCATTGGGTTTAGACTAGATCCCTTATTTCTTGATCAACCCCTCCCCTTTGCTGACCATCTGGTGGGGGTTGGGCCGCCCTTCTGGTTCTGTCTTGGATTCTACTTGCATGGAGCCGGGGGCCTAGCTCTGTTCTCCCCTGGGGGAGTGTTCTCCATTTGTGCTTCCCAGGAGAGAGCTCTCACTCTCTCTCCCTCCTTTTCTTCTATCTCCCACCTGGGCAGCCTCCTTCGCTTGGTACTGTGTAAGGTTCTCCTTGGAGGGAATGGGCCCTCAAGCTCACCTTCTGCCGTCTCTTCCATTGTTTGGGTACCCCTTGGGGGAGTGCACCCTGTGGCTCCTCTTTCTACGCCGGACCCTGGAAGGCTGGGAACTTTTTTCTCCCCTCAATGGTGGTGCCACTATCCAGGGCTGCTATGAACCTCCCAGTCAACTGAAAGCACTCTTTCAACTTCGTGGTGCAAACATCTTGATACAATGGGGGGGGAAACTTGGGGGAATTCAAGCACCAACCTCGGATGGGGCTGGAACCATCTTGTAACCATCTGTGCCTGCCAGTCAGGTGGCTCTGGCCCTGGACTCCATGGCTCCCTGCCCAGCAGGGGGCCCTCCAAGCCCCGTAACTGGCAGATTGGTGTATTCTAGTTGAGGAATGGCTGGGATGACAGGCATCAGATAGAGCACCTCCATACCTACATATGGTGGGGAGGAGCAGAAGCCTTAGTTGTGGGTGGTTACAGATCGGGGCCACCTTGAAGACGGCGAATAGTTCTAGCACAGTTCTCTTTTAGCCTACTTTCAACCTACAAATTTGGTGTGAATGTTTGTCCTTGTGTGTTCTATGATGTTGGTGTCAAAGTTTCTCCACCCTGCCCAGAGGAATGTGTGTGCCTCAATATGTGCATGTCATTCACAGCAGAATATATCAAGTTTTTTAGCCCGCGAGGGGAACCTAGTTTGTATGTGGCTTTGAGGTGACTCCATGTTGGGTTAGGAACCTTTTTTAAGGAAATGGGATAGTTTTAACTTTTTTAAGCTTTAAATAATTCTGAATTTCTAACTATGGGGAAATATGTCCATGGTATTATACTGGCAATAACTATTAGCAATGAGCTCAACGCCAGGCAAAGATGCATCAAACAGACTTTGACAATACATAAAACAACACACAGCTTGAAAGAAAGTACAATGGTTAGTTCAAAACATTATAACCTATTTTTGGCAGCGGAATAGCACATATGGAATAATAATTTGTGAGAGAAAGATAACATCTTCTTCATGCGCACATTAAACATTTAACGAGACATGGCATTTCAACATTAAATATAATTGCAATAGCTTATCAGCATCACAACATCAACAAGGTATCAATTGAAAACCACAATGGAAATAAAAGAGAAGAGGGAGAAAAAAGTGACAGAAAATCGATGACTTTGTCCCAAAAAGCTTTTGTACGCTCCTAGTGCATGTTGCCTGATGTCAATGTATAATTGCTCCTTAGACGATAGTCTGTCAATATCGGCTAAGGAGCAAATATAGCAACACTTTACATTTAGAAGAAGGAACAACTAGACAACTACAGACTCTCCTTGACTAAGCATAAGCTGCACCTAATCTCCACGGTCCAAATCTTTCACTACTATCCAAATTGCAACCTGTTTCACACCCAGGGTCCAAGTGAATAACACATCTCAGTTCTTTTAGACACCACCAATGTTGAAGAGACCAGTAGTGCTGAGAAACCCTTTTAGCCTAAAAAAATAAGATTGAGGTGTAGGCCCTACATCACAACCAGGGCTTAGGGAATACCATATGTGTCACACCCAGTGGTCCAAGCGGTAAGGCGTTATCCCTATATTACACTCAAGGATAAAAGTGTACCATCTGTGTCACACCCAGAGGTCCAATAGATTAAAAGCTCATTCACCTCCCCTAGCCATATGTTGACTACTGTAAAAAGTTGACCTCCAGGGGATCGCCTCTGAGGTCACCTTGCAACTATTCAGTTCAGATACATGAAATGTACAAATTCCAGATTTCTGTCAATGGCAGGCCGCTCAGAATAAGTTTTTACACTTCTTCCTAGTTTGCAACATACCAAATTCTGGTACTAAGGATTAGTTGTAGCCCCTTT
Organism: Pleurodeles waltl; assembly: GCF_031143425.1. Lineage (NCBI taxonomy): Eukaryota > Metazoa > Chordata > Amphibia > Caudata > Salamandridae > Pleurodeles > Pleurodeles waltl. Next base: position 815,308,078 of record NC_090437.1, on the reverse strand, counting down.
CCCATTGATGGTGGCTTTAGGATGGATCTTCGCCCCATGGATTCAGAAGAACTTTCAGTTGATTGCAGTGTCTGTTCACCTCTTTTTTTTGCACAGATGTAAATCCATATGGGTGGAGTCGGGTTCGGTAATCCAATCTCTCCTGGCTGGCTCATGAAAATGTAGCTTGAATTCAGATTTATATTAAAGGAATGAAAGACAAGAGGTGCTTGGCAAAAGAGGAACAGTTGGCTTCATTAAGTGAAGTGGCCCGGAGAGAGCAGTGCAGAGTTGGGGTCTGATGACTGTCTCTTAAAGTTATGGAGTTCTGAGCACCCTTATGCACAATTATTGAAGGGGTGTAAAACAACTCTACACATTTTTTTTGCAGAAAGGATCCCGGACCCATGCAGTCGTAAATCTGACTATCTGATAGAGTGCTCAGGTGGATCACAACCTTGCGTGGACAAAATGTGGGCTAACAGGTAACATGTCCAGATGTCCAGCATGCGGAGCACATGATCACTGCATGTTGTGTGTGTGTTGTGTTTTGAGTGGCTGTGTGTTCATAACTTCACGTGGCATCTAACTTTTATGGTGTTTTGGGAACACACGCCCCACAGGCCAATTGTGCTTTATTGGTCGCCAATCTCCTACCACTATTCTGGTGTCACTGCCTATCAGAGGGATTGATCTGGATTTTTCCTGTTCGAGCATTTCTCTAGAGGCTACGTGTCATCCCACATGTGATCTGCCAATCAAGCCTAGGTTGAAGGGATTGTCTGACTACGTATTTCTGATTCGGGTTGATGAGGAGGTTACATGGGGTGGGATCAACAAAAGTAATGTGAGTTTGTGTTATGCACACACATATCATGGTGTGCATTGACATCTTTTTTAGTTTACAAAACTGTGTATAGGAGATAGTGATTCTGCTGAATTTCTGTGTTTTGGTTTAGCTAAAAACAATACATTGCTTACTGAGAGCAAGTGAGTAGCTACCTAAGTGGTTATGTCAGTGAGTAACAGGCTTTCTATGTGTCTGAGTGTGGCGGGTATAACTGGGTATGAATGGTTTTATGGGTGGGTTACTGGGGGTGTCAGTGGTTGAGTGGATATGTTAGTATGTGCATTAATGCCTCTATGGGTGTGTTATTGCATGTGTAACTAGCTGTATGAATGTGTGACTGTGTGTGTTAGTGACTGCATGGATGTCTAAATTGGTATGTAACTGGCTGTAGTTTTGGTATCTGACTGTGTTAGGGGGTGTTTTGGTGTGTAACTGTGTGTGCAAGTTTCTCTGTTAGTGCTGTGTGGGTGAGAGAGAGGATGTGTAAGTGCCTCAGTCACTGTCTGATGGGGTGTGGAAGTGGCTCTATGCTTTTATAAATATGTATATGTGTATCTATATGGGTGGGTGACTGGTGTAGGGGTATATAAGTGCATGTGTAACTGACTGTCTGAGTGCTGGGTACATGAATAGCTGTATAGGTATGTGAGCAGGTGTGACAGTGCCTCCATGCATGTGTGAATAACTGTAAGTACTGTATAGGTGAGTAAATGGGTGTGTGAATGGTTTTATGGGGCTGTGACTGAGAGTTTCAGTGACGCTCTGTGTATATGATTAGTGGGTACCTAAATTATTTCAATGGAGTGTAAATGGATGTGTAAGGGCGTGCTTGACTGTGTGAGTGGGTAAAAATTACATACTATTAAATGACATACTATAACCAAGAACTCACATCTAATTTCAAACACATTCATTCATACTGGCTTAGTAAAAGAACTCTATTTTTTAGTATAACGATTCCTCTTCCCACTTTGCTGCTCACTAATTTTTACTTAATGTTCTCAACTAACCTCCCTTATAATGTGCCTTATCCTGTAGTGTCTAGAAGCTACACAGTCATTCAGATTATATATAGTTTCTTACATTTAAATACACTAATTAGTGCAAACTAATCAGTAAATCTCTTTGCTGCTATGAAACTTTTATCTTAACATCTGTTGATATCTGTTTTCCACTGCAAATATCACGACAAAAATGTGGCAGTCCTCCTCCACTCTCAGTAGAAAAGTACCAATAATGACTATCCTTCCCACATTATTCTTACTCATACTGCTGTACTTAGAAAATCACTTCCTTTCATCTTTTATTTTTGTTAAGCCACTTCTAAATGGTCACTGTTTGTTAGCCCTTTTCACGGTTCTTGTAAAGAAGCCCAATTCAATAGTTTATTTTGCAGACCCACCAAGGGGCTCAGCATGGTGGATCTGTGAATCCATATGGCAGCCCATAAAGGCATTTATCAACTAGCTGTCACTGCTTTTCATTTTATATTTTGGTTTGCAAAATACTGCCAATTACAAGACATACATTCTGAGCAATTATTGTGCACCAATCTGCTTTTCAGTTTCACACTGCAGTCACTTTTGTTCCCTTCCTCACACTGTTTAAGCTCTGTTTCCATGCCTACATGTAGGTCAAAATTTCAAAAGATTTGTTCTCAACATCGTACTAGCTTCACATTAACGGTAGCAGGTGTGTGAATGGGTGTGTGAGTTGCTGGTTGAATGGCTGTGCAGGTCTGTGAATGGTTGTGGTAGTGGTTTTGTGGAGCTGTAAGTGGGTGTGTTAGTGTTTGAGTGCATTTGAGGGGTGTGTGGGTGTGTGAGTGGTTATGGTAGTGGGTTTGTGGGTGTGTGACTTAGGGGGTCATTCCGACTCCCGCCGGCC